>NC_137985.1:36703183-37415730 GCF_963924665.1 Micromys minutus
AGCTGTGGTGACTCGTGTTTTTTAAGAAATTGACTCATTCTGTCTGAGCTGCTAGCTTGAAGCATACAGAGTTGCTTGGAGTTCCCCCCCCCCCATCCCATAACCTCTCTTATCTCCTGTCATTTCAATGATGTCTACAGGGCCTCTACTGATGTCTCCTTTCATCCCTATTACTACAATTTAGATCCCCAATCTTTTTCTACACCTCCTTCCCCACTCTCCTACACCCCCACTGTGCCTTTGTCAGTCTTGCTAGAAGTCAATTTCATTGATTTTTCTTTTCAGGATTATTCTCCCTTCCTAGTGATCTTAATTCTGCTGTTTTGGCATTTGTTACTTCATTTGTCTTTTTCTTTGGGTTAATTTTGTTCACTCTTTACCAGATTATTATTATCACTTAAACATCTTTACAAATGAGTTAACTGAATGTGAGTGTGCATATACATGCATACGACGTGTGCAGAGGTCAGAGGAAAACTCTCTGAGTGGGCTCTGGCTTGCCATTTTATGGGTCAATGAACTGAACACAGATTGTCAGTTTCTCTTGCTGTAAAGAGACATCATGACCAGGGCATATAAAAGAAATCTTTTAATTAGGGCCTTGCTTACAGTTTCAGAGGGTTTGTCATGATTATCACGGTAGGGAGCATGGTGCCAAACAGGCAGGCATGATGCTGGAGCCGTAACTAAAATCCTATACTTATCTTCATGATAGAGGTAGAGTGAGAGCAGAGAGAATTGGCCTGGCTTGGCCTTTGGAAACCTCAAAGCCCATTCCCCAGTGACATGCCTCCTCCAATAAAGCCACACCTTCTAGTCCTTCCAAAATAGTTCACTATGGGAGACCACGCATGCAAATATATGAGTCTATAATGGGCATTCTCATTCAAACCACTACACCTCTTAAGCCATCTTTTTCTAGACTCTTGGGGGGGGTTATGTTATTGATTTTTATTATTTTATTATTTGTATTAATTATTGATTGGATTATTGGATCTTATCTGACTTCTATCTTGGCAGTCTTCCTGTTTTAGCCTGTAGAGAGCTCCGGGTACAGTGCATGCCACCACACCCAGCTTCCAATATTTCTAACACACACTGGGCTTTTAGTGCTACAAATGATCTTCTCTGTGTTGCTTTAGCTGCTTTCCACAAATTATGTGCTTCACAGCCAAGTGTCACCCGAGGACATTCCCGTAAGTGACAAACTGCCATTTGATGGCGATTCTGTGAGGTTATATTGCAAGTTATGTCATAGCTGTCTTATTTTGTCTAAGTACATTCTATGATGTTCATACTGTGGCAAAACTGCACAAAAACATACCTTGCAGAATGTGGTCCCATCATTAAGCGATGCACAATTAGATTTTCTTCCTCTCCCTCTGTAACTCTGAGGACACGGATGGTCCCTAAGGCTTTCTTCCATCTTTGTTGCCATCCATTTTCTCTTCTGTTCATGGTGGGTAATTCCTGTACTCAATTTCAGCTCCTTATTCTCTCCTCACTCCCCTTCATTCTGCTCTTGGGTCCAACCACTGAGATTTTAATTTAATTACTGCGTGTTTCTGTTCAAACATTTCCATCGGTTTTTCTTGATAGTTTCCTTTTCTTTGCCTAACCTTTCTCCTTTTTCTTTGTTTTAAGCATGCTTATGCTCACTTATTGAAACATGAAAAAAATTATAACCCTGGTACAAGAAAAATGACTTGGTGGGTAAACTACCCACTGTATAACCATGAGGAACCAAGATTGGATCCCCAACATTCATGTAAAAGCTCTAGTGTGGCAATGCATGCTTGTAAGTCCAGCACCACACTTCAGAGACAGGTGGATCTTGGGAGTTCACTGGCCAGCCAATCTAGCTGAAATGGTTCAATACAAGACCCAGTCTCAAAATATAATATAGGGAGGAACTGAAAAAAAAAATCCAGCCCTCAAAAAGCACAGAATATTCAAGAAACCATCCACAGAACTTCTGAAGCTCAAAAAGAAGGAAGACCAGAAGGTGGATGTCTCAGTCCTTCTTAGAAGGGAGAACAGAGCAGAGGAGGAAATGCAAGGTCAAATAGAGAAGCAGAGATTGAAGAAAAGATCTACAGAGACTGCCTCACTTGGAGAACCACCCCATAAGCAGCCACCAAACCCAAGCACTATTGCTGATGCCAAGAAGTGTTTACTGGCAGGAACCAGATATAGATGTCTTCTCAAAGGTTCTGCTAGATTCATATAGATACAGATGAGGATGCTTTCAGCTAAACATCAGACTGAACATGACGAGGACCCCAATGAAAGAACTAGAGAAAGGACTGAAAGAGCTGAAAGGTTTGCAACCTCATGGGAAGAACAGCATCATCAACCAGCCAAGGCACTGAGGTGGAGAGGGCGATTGGGAGAGGGAGCACATTCATGGAAGCAAGTTGAGGGGGAGGAGGGATGGGAGTGGGGGGAGGGTATAACATTTGAAATGTAAATAAAGAGAATATCCAATAAATTTGAAAAAATTTCAGCTGTCATCCTCTGGCCTCCATATGTATCTGTACTAGCAAGCAAACCTACACACATACAGCTGGTGCAAATGCACAAGCTTGAAAGCTGGGGTTCCTCATTTAGCTTTGCTGGCAGAGTGATCACCATGGGAAGGAGGGAGAAAAATACATTTATTTTTCTGTGATGCTTGACTGCATTGAAGACATTGTAGATCTTGCTGGAGAGCAGGCTTTGCTTAGAGTTCTTTCCTGTGCTGGAGACATGGCTCAGCAGTTAAGAGCACTGACTGTTCTTCTAGAGGTCTTGAGTTCAATTCTCAGCAACCACATGTGGCTCACAACCATCTGTGATGGGATCTGATGCCCTCTTCTGGTGTTTCTGAAGAGAGTGACAGCGTAATCACATAAAATAAATAAATAAATCTTTTAAAAAATTGTTCTTTTCTTGTAGCTGTTTCTGTTTTTCAAGTGACCAACTTTTCTAAGTCAACTCTGGGGTCTATATCTCAAATGTCAAACCCAGAGAACTCCGTATCTTGCCATTGTTCACGTGCTGAGGTCCCCAGGAAGTCTGTCTCCTTTTCATCTCTCAGAGCCTTCTTACATTTGTTTGATGGTCCAGGCTGGGTTTTTGCTTGTTCCCAGTGAGATAAAAGGAAGAAAGTACATCTACTCTGTTTTCTAGCAGCGAAAGTTTCCCCATTGTGTTCTTAACAGCTTAATTGGAGTATAATTCTCTTGCCAAACAATCCACACAGAGTGTATAATTCAGTGGGTTTTTGTGTATTCTCAGAGTTGTACAACCACCACTACAATCAATTTTAGAATATTTTTATAACTCTAGAAGAAGACTTCTACTCCACCCTCCGCTGAGGCTCTTAACTCCAGGCAACTGCTAATCTACTTCCTGTTTCTATAAGATTGTGGACCGTGGATACTTCATGTCAGTGGAATCTTTTAGCACGTGGTTTGCTCTGCATCATAGCATACATTGGTTACTTCTTCCTTCCTTCATCTCTACCTTGAAGTCACAGAGATTGAACCTAGGACCTAGTTAAGGAAATAGATTACTATTGAACTACATCTCCAGCCTTTTTTCATTTTAAATCAAGAGGCAAGGTCTTCCTAAATTGCTGAGATTGAGATTGTGCTTAAATTCACCCCATAGCTCAGGCAGGCCTCGAACTCAAAATTCTCCTGAGTAGCTGGGTCTTCAGGCCTGTATTGCCATTCCTGACGACTACCTCATTTCTTATTCTCTCCAAATAATAGTCCATAGTAAGAACTGATCACATGTCACTCACCCACACAGCAACTGATGAATGGAGAGATGCTTGGCCTGCTTACACAGTTTGGCTACAATGAAAAATGCTGCTGTGAACCGTCCTGCAGAGAATTTTGTGTTTTCCTTAGGGAGGGGGAAACATATGTTTTTACTTCTCTTGCATAACTACCAATGAACGGTGTCGCCAGATGATGTCTTGACGTGTCTAACCGTCTGATGAACCGCCAGACTATTCTCCTTAGTGGCTGCATGATTTTGCATCCCCATTAGCAATGGATGGGGGTTGAGCAGTCTCCACATCCTTGCCAAGGCTCTCCGTTATCTGTCTTTGTGATTACAGCCATCCTGGTGGGTGTGAAGCTGAATCTCATTGTGGTTTTGATCTGCATTTTCTTGATGACTAATGATGCTGTGCCTCTCTTCCTGTGCTCACAACCAAGTGTTTGTCTTCCTCCGAGAACTGTCTATTTAGCATGTCTGCATGCTTTTGAATTGGGTTATTTGTCTTTTTTTTATTATTCTGTTGGTCTTTTTGTTTTTGCTTTTTTTTTTTTTTTGTTGCTTTAAGTTTTTGGCTGCTTTGCTTCTTGATACAAACAAGAAATGCAGTGGTAGCTGTAACAAAAGTTCAAGTCTGGCTTTGAACACATGACCATGTTACCTTAGCTTTCTGAGTCCTGGGGTTCCAGACATGCATCAGTCTATGTAGTTTGCCTTCTTGATATTGTTTGTCACACAAAAGATTTTGAAATTTTATTTCTCTCTCTCTCTCTCTCTCTCTCTCTCTCTCTCTCTCTCTCTGTGTGTGTGTGTGTGTGTGTGTGTGTGTGTGTGTGTGTGTGTGAAGGTCAGAGGATAACTTGGGGTACAGTGCTTAGTGACAGTGACTCCATTCTCTGACCCATCTCCCCATCCTCACAGAGTTTCCATCTGATGCTGTCTAGTGTGCCTACCTTTCCTTTATTGTCCATGCTAAAAGATAATTCACTAAAGGTCATAAAAACTAGTCCCAATATAGAAGAGAAGAAAAAACTATTTTCTTCAAAGGGTTTTGTAGTTTTATCTCTTTCATTGATTCCACCTAGTTTGAGTGGACTTTGGTTTGTGATGTGAGGAGCTGATCTAGTGCCACCACAGTTCGTGAGGCTGTGTAGTCACATCTGTTGGAGAGACAGTTCTTTCATGGTTGAGTGGCTGGACCTCCTTGTGGCAAATTAATGACCTAAAACAGGAGGTCTAATTTATGGGTTTTCAACTTGATGCCATTGATCTGTATGTTCTTACTACATGTTAAGCTCCTGTAGACAGCAGCCAGAGCTTACCTTCATATTTCTGACCTCTGTTGGGGTCTAGGCATATGAAGGGAAATGTCAGGATTTGAGTCTGCTAAAATACTACGAAATACAACAGTTCACAAGGATGAAATCATTTTTTTTCCCCCACAGTTCTAATGATCTGAAGGTCAAGACTAGAAGTAACTGGGATGGTTCATGTCTCCTCATCTAACAAATGACTGTCTTCTTCCCATGACCTAGCAGACCTTGCCTTTATGTGTGAGTATTCATGGTTGTCTCTTCTTAGAATAATGCCCATCCCATAGAATTAGGACCGCACTCTTGTGCCTCATTTAACACCCATTAAAGGCCCCATCTCTGAAACAGGCACGAGGGGTTTAGAACTCCAACCTATGAGCTTTAGGTGATACCACTCAGTTCACAATCCTAGGTAAAGTCTATTGACTGAAAAGAAGCATGAACGCATGAGTACCCGTGAGGATGCACGTGATGACGAGGCTGACACAGCAGAGCATACCCGGTAGGAACAAGCCTGTTAGGAAACTATACAGCCTTCCCCAGGTCAAGTGAGGACCTGGCATAGACAATCAGGTTTGTGTGTGTGTGTGTGTGTGTGTGTGTGTGTGTGTGTGTGTGTGTGTGTATAAGGAGTACGTGGTAGTTGTAAGAGGGAGAAGTTGTCTGGAGAAGGATTCTCTGTGGAGAAACGTGTACACACATGTGCTGTACTCTCAAATGAATGGTGTACAAGGACTCCTGCTCTCTTGAACCACAGGAAGCTAGGAGTCTAGTGGCCATCACTTTCCCTGTAGTGATGGCTTTCAGTTACTGCTGGATATTTGCTGTGGACATGAACAAGGCAGGTATAATGAGCAGGGTCCAGAGAAGCCACACTTTCAGGTTAGTGAGAGCTAGAAATCTCTCTCTTGATTTCCAGGGTTCTCTTGAGCTCTCTCTATTGTCTTCCCCCTGTTCTGTATGGCCCCTAGCAAATACCTCCCTGAGAAATTGTTCCACCCCCATTATCCTGAAGACAGGCAATGTGATATCAGTGTATCAACTAGTTCTCAGAAGACTTGGGGTTGGGGGATGGGGGAGAAGAGTGAGGTTGAGCTAAACAACTTGGACAGAGGAAGACAGGGAAAGATAGGTCTTGTATCAGGAGCTACTAGCACCCCCCAAAGCATGTCTTAATTGTATTCTGATGCTGGTAGAAACTTAAACAGCATTATTGTGATTCTATTGGAGAGCTCAGTGGTTAGCAATCATAATACTTTCCATTGCCCAGGGCCTTAACTCGCTCACTGTGAGTAGTTCAGGTCAAAAGTAGGAACAGAGTCAGACAGGAGGGAGAGTTGGGGAAATAAATGTGAAACTCTCCTCTATTCCTTCCTTTCCAAGAGCAGAATAGGCAGGCAGCAGACCTTTTGAGGATATCAAAGCCAGTTTCCATCCACTGAATTCACAGGAGACTGTTGATGTTGTCCACTCTGAGCTGTGGAGGTGGTTCGAAGGTTGGAGTCCCAAAGGCAAGGATAGATCAAGAGAGGCTGAGGTTCCCATCTTCACCTCCTTAGAGGAGATTGGGAGCTCTCTCTAAGTCATTCTTTCCCACATGGGTGAGCCACTGTGATGAGGTATTGACAGGTCTCAGCTGTAGAAAGACATTTCATATGCTTAGACCCTTCTGAATCTCCTTGTCTTCTTCATGCTTTGCTTTTTGTATGGACCACGTCTATGTCTCTCAACCTTCTACTACATGAAGCAAACCTGAGGTGAAACATGGAGAGAGACTGGCAAGGTTGGGAAGGACCAGGATTCAAGAGTTTCCCGTGTTTCTCATTCCCTAAATAAGAAATACTCAACTATCCCCTGGCACGTTTCATTACAATATTCTCCCCTTCATCTCCTCCCACCATCCATGATATCTAGTAAGGATTTTCAAGAACAGCAGAGGAATGCATGAGAGTATTCTTTCTGAGTCTGTCTCTGGGATTTGGAATTAAAATAGGGCAGCTCTAGCTTGGGAAGATGGGCGTTGAAAAGGCCAATGTGTACGACTGATTATAAAACACTGAACGATAAATATCCATCAGGCCAGGGCAATAGATAAACAATAGATGGATAAATGGGCAGACAGATAATAACTGCATGCACTGGAGAGAGAAGGAAAGCAAGAGAGAAAGAGAGAAACTCATTTACCACCAGTGGAGGTGACTATTGAACCAATTCCCTTTTCAGAAAATTAGTAATTGAAAAGAAAGAATTAGCATTTATCCATCCTTTGTAAGAGAAATTGTAGTTAATTCCTGTCAGTGAGGGGAAAAAAATTTCTTTTTGTGAAAAACACTAGCCGATAAATATGTAAAGAATAGTAGATTTAGAAAAATCATCATCTTTCAATATTCAAAGAAATAATCTATTCAAGCAAACACAATCAATAGAAGGCAAGGCATCAGGTAAAATTGGTTGAAAAACAAGATCTTTTAGGCAGAAATGCATTGCCCTCGGTACCTCGTTAGAGGGGAAGATAAACCTTTTCACTGGCTGGGTCTGTCAGGGGACACCTTAATCAAACCATGAAAATTAGTGGGCCAGCGTGATGCTATCTGCTCCTTCTGATGTTTGTAATATGCATTTCATAGCATCACCTGGGAAGTTGTATTGCTTATTCAGGCTGGCAAGCAGCCTACAAAGACAGGCTATCATATTTACTTAGACTGGAAAGGCATAGATCAAGATGTCCGTCAACTCAGTTTCTCCCTTCTGGGTGGGCTGTCTTCCTGCCTTGAGACAGCTAATTTAAGGCTGTGTTCTCACAGCTGGATGGAGGAAGCCTGCTCCTCCTCTGTTAGGCTACCACCTGAAGACCTAAATCTCCTTTAGCTATATCACCTCCACAAGACCCTAGCCCAAATATGGTTGCACTTGGGCTTAAGATGTCAACATATGAATTTGGTGGTGGGAGGGGCTTGTGTGGAGGACACAATTCAGTCTGTAGGTTATATTTCAACTGCCCAGTAGCCTAAAACAGCAACAATTCTGACTACAGTGTTTCTGAGAGTCAAGAATCTAGGCTGGTCAGAGAGTCTCATGAAGTTACAGTCAAATGTTTGGCTAGGGTTAGGCCCCATCTGAAGGCTTAACTAGAAGACCTGCTTCTAGGCTGACTCATGAGGGTTTGGGCAGACCTCTACCTCTTTGCTTTTTGGGCTTCTGCACAAGACAGCTGGTCACCACCAAGGGGGGAAAACAAAGATGGGGAAGAGAAACACAAGGCAGAAGCCAGTGTCAAGCAATCCTGTCAGATCAGACATCTAATTACTTTGTCATATTCTCTTCTCAAAATCTAGCCTTCACTCAAGGGGAGGATCTCCGAAAGGTCAGAGGCCAGAGGGGCTGTCTCTGAGGCCTGTGGAAGTATTCAAGCCAATAATCTCTGGTTTGAATGTGACCAAGCTCAGGTTGGAACATCTAATTTATAGGAAGTGAGGGAGGAAGTGATGAGTTAAGCAGCACTGTAAAGGGAATAACCAGGCACGTCTAGAAGATAGGATTTTCTGTAAGACCACCGAGGTGGTTTGAAGAAAAATGGCCCCCATAGGTTTAATGGGAGTGGCACTATTAGGAGGTATAGTTGTGCTGGAAGGAGTGAGTCACTAGGGGGCAGGCTTTGAGGTCTCAGATGGTTAAGCCAGGTCCAGTGTGACTCTCTCTTCCATGTCTGCCTGCATCTAGCCATGTTTCCCACCATGATAACAATAAAGTAAACCTCTGAACTGTAAGCCATCCCCAATTAAAATGTTTCCCTTTATAAGAGTTGCTGTGGCCATGGTGTCTCTGCACAGCAATAGAGACTGTAACTAAGACAACCACCAGCTCTAGTTCTTCAAAAGGGCCAATGTCATGACCAACAAGTAGAGGCCTACTTCAGACAGAATCACAACACTTCTGATGGAAATCTATTTAAAAAAACAGCTTGAACGGACACTTCTGGGATAGCACAGATATCTGAAGATGGGCTGAAAGGTATCTAGTCTGTGGCCTGCGAGTTGCACACAGCTTATGGTGGATGGTTACATTGCAATGTCATAAAATATATAAATAAAGGCACACTCTTGAAAGCTGCACGACTGGGCACTTCTGTGATGCTACTCAAGGTACTTCTTTGTCCTGAGACGCCAGAAGTTTGGAGACCCTTGGAAATGATTTCTTAAGTATAATAATGATATTTGGAGTTATTAGCACATTCTTATTTTTAAAAGAAATAGGGTGAACTATTTAGGGGGTGCATTGATTTGATGGCTGCAGCTTATACTCAAAGGTCTAGAAAAACACAGAACTGAAGCAAATGTTGCTCATTTTGAGCATGTGGGCTATTTCATGGGCTTCCCTGCATATTTGAAAAAAAGTATTTTGAGATCAGTCTTACTTTGTAGCCCAGGCTAGCCTGATGCTCCCAATCTGTCAGTTTCAGCCCCTTGGATTTTCTAGGTGCGTGCCACTACCCATGGTTGGAATTTTCCTTTTCTCTTCTCTTCTCTTCTCTTCTCTTCTCTTCTCTTCTCTTCTCTTCTCTTCTCTTCCTTCCTTCTTTCCTTTCCTTCCTTCCTTTCTTTCTTTCTTTCCTTCTTTCTTTCTTTAATACAGGTCTCATTGCATATCCTTCTCTCTGACTGACCTGGCTATATAGACGGGTCTGGCCTTGAACACACAGTGATCTGCTTACCTCTGCCTCCCAAAGCACTGGGCGACGTGCACCACCATGATCTGAAATATACTTTTAAAAATGATCTATTTGTTTTTATTTTATGTGTGTGGGTGTTTTGCCTGCATGTACGTCTGTGCACTGTGTGCGTGCAGTGTCTGTGGAAATGAGAAGGTATGAGATCCTCTGGAACAGGAGTATGTATATATGCTGGGAATTGAACCTGGGTCCTCTGCAAGAGCAACAGATGCTCTTAGTCACTGAACTGACTCTCCAGCGTGAAATATATTTAAAAAATATTAAAAATATACTATTTGCTTGTATATGTTATATGTGTCTATGCATGCATGCCATGCACATGGAGACCAGTAGACAACTTGTGTGGAAGTTTGTTCTCTCCTTTGCCATGCCAGTTTTCAGGTCACCAGGTTTGGAGGCAAACACTTTTACTCTCCAAATCATCATTTTGCTGGCCCCGAAATACACTTTTGTGTAAGAAGCTGGCCTCCACCCCCACAGCCTGGGGAGGCCGGAAGACACCTAAGTGCTCATCCTGTGTCATTGGGCACTACAGTGAGCAGATATGATGGACACGAGAGAGATGTCCATGGGACATGATGGGGAGAGATGAGAGAGGAGTGAGAAAGTGAAACTGATCTGTCCCCTCACTGTGAAATGAAACCAGCGATGTGAAAGTGGTGAAAATGAGGAGCCTCCCAAACCACCTGAGGCCATGGTGGTGTCCTGCCCAGGCTGCTGCTAGGACCATGTCTGGGTCCATGGTCCTATCACAGTTGGAGTCTATGTTGATGTCAGAGGCCAACATTACCACCAAAGTCTCTTGTCTGGGCAGCCAACTGAGGCCATGTTGATGTCTGAGAACTGTGCTGAGCTGGTGAGAGGAGGCCCTGCCTCTGCCCTGCTCCTGCCCCTCAACAGCTACCACACTCAGGAGATCTGACCTTACCCTCCTGGCATGGGTGTTGGAGAGCTGGCCCTGCCCCTCTCCCTGGGCATTTCAGGAGAGCTGAACCATTGAGGCCCAGAACCTGGGCTTTGATCTGCCCTACCCCAACATCCACCCCAACTATGAGCTACCGGAGGTTGTGAAGAGGCTAAGCTTCAGGATCTTCATGACTCTGAGAAACAGCAGGATATCCAAGAGGAATCTCAGTTAGGGTTCAGTATTGATAATAACTCAGAGATCACAAACTAAACCAACTGACTTAGTGCAGTGAGCATTTACAAGTAAGCGGTTATGACAAAAGAGTGTGCTGTGTGACACATCGTGACTTCCATGTGTGACTTGTCATGACTTTCATGGCTTCCATGGCAAGACTTTTTCTTTCTTTTGTGGGGGATGTTACAAGGGTAGAGGGTGAATGTGGAGGGACTGGGGAGTGAGTGGCACTGAAGTGCATGATGGGAAACTCACAAAGAATCAACAAAAGAAAAAAAAATATGACCCACTAATTGAGACAGTCCCTTCCAAATAAAACAAGATAAAACTGATAGGCATTTCGGTAGGAGAGCGTTCTTTGTGAGGGTAGGCTTGGGGGAGGATTGGCAGATGAGGTTTCCCAGCTTGTGCAGGGGATGAGCAGGAGATCCAGCCTAACAAAATGCCTCCCTCCAAAAATAAAGAAGGTGAGAGGAAATGAAGTCAGGTTTCAGACCACAACTGTTTTAACGTCAGAGCAGAGCACCAGTGTATTTTTCAAACTTATGAAAAATGGTCCCAATTTTTCACTGAGTGTCTATTTTTCATGCCCAGTCTTGTTCTAGAAAAGGTTTAATGGAACTCCTTCGCTCCCCTGTTATGGCTTGTTCCTGGGGCACCAGAGCCTGGAGAGGAAGGGACCTGCCCATAGCTAACTACCCATGCCCCTCCCAGAGCCGGCTTTGCACAGATTTCCGGTCACATCAGGCAGATTAATGGTTAGACAAACTCAGATTTGATTACTGGCTTTGTTATTTGTCTGCTTTAGATCAAGTGCCTTAACTGTTCTGAATATCACGAGTCTCTGTGGCTAAGAGAACATATCCTCACACAGCTGAGGGAGGGTTAAAAGCCATGACGGGAGCTCTTGGTGGCTGTGACTCTGGAGTATGCTGGTTGGCCATTGTTTATGTATGAAGATTTATGATATTCTCGCTTAGATGTCAGGCAGGGCAGAAAAGCTCCGAAGACTCCTTACAAAACATGGAGCCCTCTCTTAGGGACACCAGGGGTAATGGGAAGTGGGGATAATCAACAGGAACTTCTTCCAGGTGCCATGGGGCTCTGGACCACACAGTGATGGATGTTACTCACATGGCAGAACACCAGCTCACAGGCCGTTTCACCCAGCCTAGCCCGGGATCACCACATTCACTCTCCTATGCCTGCCTCTCTCCGTGACACGGTTAGTCACAGCTCAGTTCCCACCCCACTCCTCAAGCCCATCTCTAGTGACAGGAAGCTCTTCAGCTAGGTAATAGGAGGAACTGGAGAGAGGTTCCAACAGATCCCTTTGGCTCATATGTTAGGAGCTTTCGCTGCCTGAAGAGTGGTCTGATGGAGAAGCCCTAACAGGGTGAAGGCACGAAATACAGGGCAAAAGAGCTGCCAGGTTCCTTCTCCTTGTCCAAATCTAGAACCCCACAAACAGGAATCCCAAATGAGTGAAGCCCAGGGCTTGGCACTGGGCTGACAGGAGAGACGAGACTTAAGTTCAGGGAGCCACTCTGAACGTGAAGAGAAGCAAGGAGACCCGCAGAAGGCTCTCAGAGCTCATCTGAATAGCCGGGAGGCATGAGTAGCAGAAAGCCTCCATGGAGCCCTCAGGACCTAAGCACAGATGGCTTGTAAAGTGTCAGAAAGCTTCCCGGGTGGGCCCACGGTGCCTAAAATTCCATTAACAGGGTCTGCCTTTGGGCTGAGCAGCTTTCTGAAGATCAACACGGGCCTTGAGACGTGAGCAATGAAGCCATTCACTCAGTCCCTCCATAGAGTTTACTGACAGCCTCTTCCTAACTCCCTGGTTGAACCAGGCTAGTTCCAGGTTCGGCAGATACACCAGGAATAAGCTATAGCTCTTCTCTCTCCCTCTCTCCCTCTCTCCCTCTCTCCCTCTCTCCCTCTCTCCCTCTCTCTCTCTCTCTCTCTCTCTCTCTCTCTCTCTCTCTCTCTCTCTCTCTCTCTCTGTGTGTGTGTGTGTGTGTGTGTGTTTGAGGGTGCACAGGGCGTTAAACAAGCAATTGCAATGCAGATGCCAGAGCCTGAGTCTCCTGTGTTCTGAAGCAGCCTGAGGCTAAAATCCAGTAGGAGGAGAGGGTGCTGGGTGGGGAGGAAGGAGGAGAGAGAATCGGGCAAAAGACAAGGCGGGTGTAGAGGAAGTGGGAGACCTATCCATCTGAATTCTCCCCCCAAAGCATGCCAGGAACAAGCTGGCGAGGAAGAGATTTGACCTGCTGACCTGACATAGGAGCTAAGGACACCATCTGACACCCTTTCTCTTTGATCCCATGGTCCTGCTGAAGGTGACTTTCATGTGGATCTGCTGCAGCAGAGGTCTCAATTTTAGGAGGTATCAGCATCTTTGGGGGTTGCTCTGCCAGCCCAGACTTCTCCAAGCCATGTGAAGATCTTGGAATCTCCCTGTGAATTATGTAAATATCCCCTTAGGTGACTTGGCTGAGGTGGCTTTTGAGACCTGGGGCTCAGCATCCAGGAGAGTGGCAGAGAGGGAAAATGGCGAGAGAAGGTGAGGAAACTACACGCCTTCAAAGTTTTTAAATCCCAGGACTTCTTTGTGTAACTCCTCAGAATCCAAAGGAGTCCCCTGAGGGAATTCAGAACCTCCTACTGATGGATTAAATGAGATAATGCTACCAAGTGTGGAACATTTACATTGAGCTCAGTAAATATGCATCTTCCTTACTCCAGTACATCCCTAGCTGAACGGCTGGTGGGAGAATGATCCTCACAGGGATATGGCAAAACATGTTCCAGTATCTTCCAAAAGGGAACAGGAGGGAATGGTGGAGATTGAAAGAGCCTTTCTGAAGTCTCTGGGCAATTTTCAATTCAAGACCAGTGGCAATACTGGTTTGCCTGTCTGGGGTAAAGGAGGCCCTTGATGGGTGAACCGTTCAGTATTCAAAAGGTGGAAAAGGTGTCAAAGGCTCCAGAATCAAACTGGAGGTTTGGGGTGGGCTAGGAACAGGGAGGGAAAAAGCTTTAGATTTTTCAAGTTGGGAAGTCATGGTAGGAGGCAGCCTCTGCTCAGAGTCTTGATGAGGATGGTGCTTCAACCCCAGCCTGCCTCTGTTCTTAGAGCTGAGCCTACAGGGTGAGGGAGAATCTCCCAGCATCCTTGCTGTTGAAGACCAGCTTAATCACGGTAGGAATTTAGTTGATTCCAGGTAAAGATCAGAACTGATGCCTCTCAGGGGGACTTTGGGGTGGGGAGATAGAAGGCAGGCATGAGAGAGACAGAGAGACAGACAGAAAGACAGAAAGACAGAGACAGAGAGACAGAGACAGACACACACATAGAGACATAGAGACAGAGAGACAGAAACAGACACACACACAGAGACAGAGAGACAGGGAGACAGAGAAACAGACAGACAGACAGACAGACAGACAGACACACACACACACACACACACACACACACACACAGAGAGAGAGAGAGAGAGAGAGAGAGAGAGAGAGAGAGAGAGAGAGCGAACAGGGAGTCAGACAAAGGATATATCTCTGCCTCACCATAGAGCTACCAAGCAATGGTCCCAGCCAACCAGAGAAGGAAAGCTCTGAACCTGCAGGTCAAATCAGTCTTACTTCCTTTGAAGTTGTTCCTGTCTGGTTTTTGTTATTGTAAAGAGGACAAGATTCTCCTTGTTCTCTCTGAACACCATATCCGTCCTGTTAGATCCATGCACCCCACGTCATCCCCACACAGTTCCAGGTCCTTGGCCCCACCCACCTTGCCTTCAGTGTTTTTCCTTTCCTATCTGTGCTGTTCAAATCTCTTCCTTCTTCCAGCTCCACATCCTTAATGACATTCAACTAGGAAACTTTGGCATTAGTTTTTGTTTATTTGGTTGGTTTTCTTTGCTTTCTTTTTTTTTTTTTTCACAGTGATCTTTTGTGGCAGTGTCTTTTATTGAAACTACAGCTAGCAAGACCCTGAAATCCCTGTTGCTGCTTATCTTGCACAGGATGCCTGGTTTGTTATGTGGGTGCTGGGATCTGAACTCTGGGCCTCATGATTGTGCAGCAACCATCTTTTCTGCTGAACCATCTCTGAGGCCCCTTAGTAGATTTCAGGAGAGGATGTCGGCATGGTGCAGAAACCCTCCTATCAAAGGGACATAGCAACTCATTTGATCCTCATGCCTCAGTTATAGATGGGGGCTACTCACCCATTATACAGATGAGAAAACAGACACACAAGTAGAGGGTCTATTTTCTTGAAGCTGACTCCCTCAGATATCTTGGACACTGGTCTGGAGGCTGAGGTTGGGGTTAGACTTTCTTTGGGGTTCTGTCTTTCTTACTCATCTCACTCACCTCTTTCAGTACAGTCCTTCTCATGTGTGTTTGAGCTTGTCCCCCGTGTAATTGATCTATCACTCATGCTGAAATCAGTTGGGCATTAATACCAAATATTTATTTAAAATTCTTCTTTCATGTCACCGTTTTCAGCTGTCGGCTGTTGAAATCCTATGCCTTTCTGTCTCTTTGACAGCGTGCTGAGTGGATTCGATAACTCCTTTTTTGTTAATAAATAAATCAAGTTTCAGATTCCAGAACCAGGAAGGATTGTAGCTTATCCTTTTGCAGGCTGGATAACTTAGGCCCTGGGACCCAGCCTTCTCTAGGATAAAAGAGATAGGGGTTCAACTTTCCAAAAGAGTTCCAGGACAGCTTTGTGTTCTCTAACCTTGTAAACTTCTGGTCCCTCTTCCTTAGGGACAGGGTCCTTCACATTACAGGCTGTCCTCAGGGATTGGCTACCACACTAGTGACTACTAGACCCAAGGAAAACTCATCTGTTCTTGTCACATCAATGGTGTGGCTGCCGTTCCATTCTTTAATTTCTAACTTCTGTCTCCTGTGCAGATAGACATAAACTCAGCTACATGCTCCGGCCAGAGGGGGTTCCATTTCCTTCTTGCAGCTCTGCCCATCTCTAAATGCATCTCTGAGAGATGCAGACCCCAACCCCCAATGACATCCAGTGAGTGAAACACAGCCTCTTCATTATGTCTGCACCACAGAAGGGGAGGGTGAACCCTTGCACCTCCCTAGCCTGGATAGGTCTGTCTTGAGAGCACACCAGAGCCAGGAGTCAGGACAACTCCTGGTTGCTCTGAGGAGAAAGCTGCACCTATTTATTTGAAGACACAAGGATCTGGCTGCTCTGGTTTTCAGGTTCGGGTCTCAGTTGCCTATTCTAGGGTAGCAGAAGAAGGTAAATTTATAGCTCCAGTATCAGACTGCTGCCTCAGGGAAGCTAGACACGTGAGGATAAGCTGGCTCCTTGTGGCTCAGGGATGATACTGGCTCACCCTTGACTGGAGTCAGTGTCTCTGCTGAGGGAAGACTTTCCACCGTATCCCATGAGCATCTCTAAGAGATCAGGTACTGAACCAGACCCTCCAGGTGTGGGTTCTGAGCCCATCACCCATGTCCTCTGTCATCTGGATCCTTCTCTCCTCTGTACCAGGCTCTACGTCTCCCTTACAGATTCTTCTGTGGCTTTCCCAGTAAAGCTGCCATTGCTTCTTGGCTTCCCACACTGCCCCTCTCACCCTTCAATGCCTACCCCCATCACTTCCAAGTTGCTGTGCTGCTTCTTGGCTATTCTTTCTCCAGGTCTAACCCAGGGCAAGCCCTGATGGAGTCAGTCTTAGTGGAGCTGGCTGTATTTCTGGAGAAAGACGCCCTACCGTTGTGTAACTATTTCATTTCTGAGGCTCCAATCTGAGGAATCAAGAACGGGGAGACAGAGCCTGCCTGCTGATTGTGGCTCCCGGCCTGGAGCTCATTCTGGGTCCCACTGCAGTGCCCAGTTCCTTCCTTAGACCTGCTAAAGAATATATACATCCTAGTGGCCTGCTGGTGCTGGATCTGCCATGATCTTCCTCAGGGAGAGAGAGAGGAATTGGTGAGAGGGGGAGGAGGGGGAAGGGAAAAGGAGGGGGAGTGGCAGAGAGGGAGGGAGCGAGGGAGGGAGGGAGGGAGGGAGGAAGGGAGAGAGAGAGAGAGAGAGAGAGAGAGAGAGAGAGAGAGAGAGAGAGAGAGAGAGGACGCACTAGGAAGCCATACAGTGTTCTGGAATGTTGTAGACAGGGGGAAATGATAAGGTTCATTTAGAAAGCAGTAAAGTGGAGATTTCAATTTCCTTTGAAAATCACAGCACAGTTATTCTTCCATGGCACTTCTCAGAAACAGTGGAGTTCTGCTCTTGGACCCGCTCTGGGGAGGCTAACAAGGAGAAGGAGTGGGGGATGTGTGTCACACAAATGTGAGGTCGACTCTCTGGGGGCCAGGATCTGGGTCAGCTGTCCTCAAAGGAAGGTGTCAGGGACTTGTTGGGAGAGCTTGTACATTGACCTAAGAACTAGAATGTGTGCATGTTTGCACAAATGTGCATGTGTGTGTGTGTGTGTGTGTGTGTGTGTGCAAGTGTGCAAGAGAGTGTGTGTATTGCACAGTAATGAACTAGGGCATCTGTGTACGTGGCTTTTCATATGCCCAGGATGCTGGCACTGTTCTGTGCAGACTTGGTTGGAGGTGAACATGTACTTATGACTATGTCGTCTCTACATTCTTCTGTGTGTGTGTGCTAAAAGCAAACATGGAAACCATGTCTGGAAACACCAAGCAAACATGAAGAGAGCAGAGGCCTTGGGGTTGTTAGTAGAAGAAACTGATTTAGACATCAAATAGTGCTTCTGGGCTTGGGAGGAAAAATCTGTGCTGGCAAGTGAACTGGGGGTGAGACCCATCACAAAGCCAGACAACCTTGGGGTTGGACTCCAGTTCCTGCTGAATTTTAGCTTTATGGCTTTGGGTAAGCTGCCGAGCTTCTCTGGGCCTCAATAAAATTGCAACAAAGCTGCTGTGACGCTTCATGAGATGGTGTGAGAAACTGTGAAGACTCAGACTCTTGACAGTGACCCAAATGTTATTGGAGATATGACTTTGAAGTACTTGCAGGTTTTTAAAAAAAAGTTTGGAATTATTTATTATTAACATTGTGTGTGTGTGTGTGTGTGTGTGTGCATGAGGGGGGGGATAGACATACATGCCACAGCCTGGATGTGGTGATCAAAGGGCAACTTTATAGAGTGAGTTTTTTCCATCCACTTTTATGTGGGTTACAAGAATTTAACACAGGTCACTAAGTGTACATGACAAAAGCCCTTACTGTTGAGGTATCTTCCCAGAGCGATCGGTGGCTTTCTTGAAAGAGTGCCTATGTCTTACACATGGAGCCATTCCACATACAGTCAACCAAATGTTGCTGTGGATGACTTCAGAACGGGGCTGCCCTCTTGTCTCTGGCTCCTTGGGATCAGCTATAAGAGGACCTGCGGGCTATAGGCCCTTGGATCTGGTGAGACTTCTATTGTCATGTGCAAGCTGAACAGAAAAAAAGTGACGAGCCCCTTTGCATGCACCTAGGCTGTCTGCTCTGTGTCAATAAACTTAATGGCTTGCGACATGACTGACAAGAAATTCAAACTCACTATCATCCATCTGTTGAGCAGGCGATGGTGGCAGTATCAGGTTCCAGGGACAATCAGGATAGTTGCTGCACTTGGTGTGCATACAGGCAAAGCGCTCGTACATATACAATAAATAAGTTTTAAATAGAAGAAAAGGAAAACAAAAGGTGAGGTAGCCAAGGTCACAGTGATGGACTGAAATGAAGGAAGACCCCAATCTGTTCTCTTATGGGGGGCCATCATAAAATCTTCCTCAGCACAGAGGGATCACACATCATTGGCAGGCATTTATGAGATACGGGCTCTGTATAAATGCAAAAGGGTACTGGGGTGTAGGGAGCCTTCAGGTGGCTGAGTTCCTGGAAGGTGCTTAGTCTGAGGGAATATGGAAGCCTATGCCTTTCTTTTATTCCTTGTTCTACCGGTCCCCTTCTGAGTCTTTCATAGCGAGCTGCTAAGCAGGTTGGGTTCCCCGAGTTCTGAGTTCCGTGAGCACTGTTAACAAACAGTGGAAACTTAGCAGGGGCTTGTAGAGCCCCGAGTTTCGGCAGAAGCACAGGCAAAAACAACCTGAGGAGAGGCCGGGGGAATCTCAGGGAACTGTCAGTTCAGTCAGAATACTCCAGTCTGTGGGATCCGAGCCCATACAAAGTAGACATTGTAGACAGGGTAGATCAGTTCTAGACTGAAATTCTGGGAGCATTCCATGCCATACCCTTTGGGGTTGCTTGGTGTATATGGACAGAGGTCATCTGTGTCCCTTGTTCTGTATCAGTAAAAAGATAAACCAAGCCAGTTTATTTTTCCCTCTGCACAGCCTCCCTGTTCCTTCAACTGCTCCCATCACTACTGGAAGGGAGTAAACACTTTTGCTTTATGGAGCTTGATGAAAAATAGGATGAGAAAACACAAAACTCTACATGACATCTGCCCTTCAGAGCTCCGTATAAAACCAGACTAGGACTGGGACTCCCAGAAATCACAGCCTTTTAGGGATGTCTCTCCTTGCTTAACTGCCC
The DNA here is from genome assembly GCF_963924665.1 of Micromys minutus. Lineage (NCBI taxonomy): Eukaryota > Metazoa > Chordata > Mammalia > Rodentia > Muridae > Micromys > Micromys minutus. The sequence continues at coordinate 36,722,704 of NC_137985.1, forward strand.
CTACCTGGTTGGTCTTTTCTATAAAATTCCCTGACCACCTAAGCTCCTCCCAGGGTCTGTTCCCTGGAACTCAGAATATGCCAACATGGAAAAAAGTCATGGCCAGTGACAGTTTTAGTTTATGTCAGATTATAGAGTACGACAAGCTCTCATCCTGTCCCACGGCCAGGGGCATTGGGAAGAGAATCCCAAACCTCGTTCTTGGAGGCTTAAAAACAAGTTTACAACACATAGTAATTTGTACACACTTCGGGGGTGCAGAGTGACATCTCGGTACATGTGCACAGTATGTCATAATCAGAATGGGTAACTGGCAGATCCATCACCTCAAACATTTATTTGTTCTCTGTGATGGGAACATTCAGAATCCTCTCTGCTGATTTGATATGTTCAATTAATTGTTGTCAGCCTTAGCGACTCCGCTGGGCTGTGGAACACTGGGAGTTACTCTCCCCAGTACCGCTGTCTGTTAACTCTTCCCCATCTCTTCCAGCTCCATTTTCCCTGGGAGTGTGTTTTTTGGCTCCTTGCTGGTTTGCTTTCTTTGTGTGCTTGCTCAGTTATCAAGTGACCTAGTAGTCCTCGACAAGCACTGGGCAGCCAGAGTATGGGCCAGTTTGTTGGATAAAGGGACCATCAGAATAGAATCCTCAGGGGAAGGAACTGGGAACTCCAGCCTCCAGTTAAACACTTGACACGGATAATTGAGAGAGAATTTGCTACACATGACCAGTTGAGAAATCATTGTAAATGTAGTCTGGTTTCCCAGGACAAAGCATTGTTAGCTGTCTTAGGCTTCTTGGAGTAGGGAAGAAAAAGGCCATGTTTTTCCTCTTTCCAGAGTGTTTCCCTTCCCCCCCAGGGGGAGTAGCACACTTGTCCTATCCCACAATAAATACCTGTTGAGCATTCAAGTGCAGACTCCTGCCGTTTGGTTGCCACTGTCCCTTCTTCACCCTGCACAAGGCATCCAGTGCCCAGTTTCTCTCTGAAAAAAGGCTCCCTTCTTTACCTGGTTTCTTTCAGACAGTGCTGACTCCATATCCAACTGGACATGTGATCAGGCCCAGCCAATGAGAACACTGTATCTCCATTGCACCATACAGATACTCCTTGATCTAGGAGAGGGTTAAGTACTGATCAATACACTGTTAGGTGAAGATACTGTGAAGTAAAAATGCATCAAGTACACCTAACATCAGAATACCGTCCTTAGCAATATAGCATACCGCAGTACACTGGTGTTTGAACTGGCCATCTTGGCCTAAACAATTGCTTTGACTCACTACCACTGACCAGCATCAGGAGAGAAGACCATCTCACCCCCCCCCCATTTTTATTGAGCCCTGGTGTGATGGTGATGTGGTGATGGGTGTGGAGGACACATAGACCCTGATATGGAGATCTGAAGTCCTTGTATTAACAGCAGTGACCTTCTTGCAAGTTTCCCTGGGAAGTAGTAAGCACGGGTTGAAATGGGCTTGCTTGCAAACACGTGGCATTTACTTTAGGCTTTGCTGAGAGAACCACTTCCTGCGTGGCACCTGCAATCTGTGACGGCTGGGGATCAGCGATGTGGAGGCCTGCAAAGGTGGAAAGCCGAGCGAAGACACAGAGCCTGGAAGTACGCAGACTCTCCTCAGGCCCCACGATGAGCGCCCTTGTTCATAAAAAGGACCCTCCTGGAGTCAAAGAGCTCAGCCATCTCCTCCTGTCGTTCTGGGTCACTATTCCCAGGAGGAGTAAGGTGGGATGGAGTGATCTGCTGGCTGAAAACATGGCCGAGTACTGGCCAGGTTGTGAGCTTAAAGCCTATGGCTTACTAAGAAGTGGGTGTAGTATCAACCCAAGGAGAAGACAGAAGCAGAGCCCACGGCCTGCTGGATATCTGTGAGAATCCTTCCTACAGAGAAGCAGCTCATCTAATCCATCTCATGAGGTCCACAGTGGCCCACGGGTCTCTACTACCACATCAGCATCAACATGGTCCACACATGGCCTTCAAAGCCAGCAGACAAGGGAGGTCACTGCAAGCGAAAGGACCCTCCCTGTCTACTAGGTGCCTTTGGGAATGGTGTGTGCAGTTGGTTTGGCAAGGGTGATGGCACTATGATTTGTTGACATCATCCTGCTCTGTCTACCACTGTTGATATCACTGGTGGTCGGATGGGGGTAGTAATTTATTATAGATAAACGTTGTCTGCCCCTAAGAGGCCACACCTAGAGCTAACCGAGAAGGAACAGCATGAGGGGCAGAGAATGACAGCATTTAATGTAACCCTCATTCTTTGCCTCACAGCTGGGTGGGTATTCCAAGCAAGTTCCTTCCCACCTTTCTGCCTCTGTGTCCTCATTTGTCAAAGGGGTTAACGTTGAGATGAACATGTGCCCTGGTACCTTGCTATCACCTAGACATCACAAGGGAGTCAACCAACCACAGCGGAGAAGTGGGGTGATATTGGGTATGCCCAACATTGTGAGAACTTCAGGTTCTCACCCAAACCAAGCCTGTGTCTTCCTGGTCACTTAGATGGGAAGTATGTTTACTAAGTACTGGAGGGACTTTCCCACCTCACTTCCAGTCAGGACATGCCAGCGGGCATCCCTACTGTGTGTTAGTTACTAGATTCACAGCTTGGCTCTCAAAAGCCCTTGTGGAAGATGTTTGTGCAGCGGGGAGAGAACTGAGCTAAGAGAAGTTTGAGGTGAAGGGTGAGAGGCATCCAGGATAAAGATGGGTCTAGGGACATGGAACATCTTGACTGAGTCCTGGAGGAGGCTGAGACTAACTCTGACGGGGATAGGAAAAATGAACCAGCCCTGAAGGGGTGGCGACTGTCACCCTTGCCAGGCAGTTCAAGGATGGATGGATAACTTCCTGAGGGTATAGAATACTGACAGGGTTTATGCTTAACTGGAAGGCTAAGCTGAATCACTAAAGCAGAGAGCACAGCCTCCAGACAGCACCAGGGCCCCTGCACACAGGGGCTATTCCTCTCTCACACTGCCACAGCCTGGTGAGTCCTCATGGCCCTGGCTAGGCATGTGTGTTGCTTGGCCCGCGCTTCATTTCAAAGGGGTATTGTCATTGCTGTTACTTTTATTGTTACTGCATTCCCACAGGCCAGCCCTGCATTCCCATAGGCCAGCGGCAGACTGGCTTTGAAACCTGGCACTTGTCTGACACAGGACTTACATCATTCTGAGCTCAGTTCAGTCTTCACCGTTTCTTCTGGTCTCACAGTGGCCTACCTCACCCTGGTCTTTACAATCCCTTACCAAGCAAGTAGAAACGGGAGTCTGTGGGCCCCGCTTTAGAGTAAGAACTTGGTAGATGTAGATTTGGCTGCGAGGGCCCTGGCTGATAACCTACCAAATGAGCTCGTGGGGGCTAGGGTCCCTTTCCTGCTTCTTCTGAGCAGGGGTGGAGAGGTATGTCTTAGGAGGAAAGGGTGGGTACTGGGTCTTGGATTTGAGCACTAGAGGCAGGTGTGGGGTCTTCTTTAGTCTACACCTCTCAAGACTTCCAGCTTCGAAAATGAAACCTTCCACGGAGCCCAGTCTAAGTAACTGGAACTTTGAGTGGCATTTGGGGACACATGAGGCTGGTGGAGACAGAATGCACGTCTTGTCTTCTCTTCTCTTCATGTTATCACGTTATACAGTCCATTGATTTGTCTTGCCAGAGTCAGCCTTGCCATGTAGCCCAGGCTGGCCTCGAACTCAGAATCCTCACATACATCTCAGGTCCCAATTCTTGAAATTATAGGCATGATTTGCCGTGCCATGAGAAGCCTAGATAGCCTATTTTGGGGCAGGGGTGGCTTGTTTTGGTTTTGGTTTGAGACAGGGTCTCAGTATGTACCATTGACTGTCCTGGAACTCACTACGTAGACTAGGCTGGCCTTGAGATCTGTCTGCTTTGCCTACCAAGTACAGCTCATCTTTTAAAGGAACTCCCTGGAGGCAATATTGAAGTGTTTCTGGATCACCAGCAAAGAGCCATTATAATGGCTTCTTAGTATGTGCATGTAAGCATATACATGTGGGTACATGTGAGTACCTGTATGTGTGTCTATATGTGAACACATGTATGTGTATGCTCATGTTAGACATACGGATGGATGTGTATGTCCCTCTTGGAACATTTATCTGATACTTGTTGTTTCTGTTTTAAATTTGTGCTGGATTTAAGTACTTTTAGTGTGAAAATCTCCTGTTTAACTCCAAAGTTAAGGCTGTTTGTGATGATCTCACCCACGGCTCTCCCCGTCTTTGCCGGGGTGTAATTTATGGGCCTATTTGAAGCATGGGGAGCTCAGTGAGTTTTGATGAATGAAGCCCTCACAAAACCAGCGTTACAATCAAGATACCAACTTTCCCATCACCCCCGAGCATCCCTGATACTCTTTCTCCTCAATCTCCCCATTGCTCCCGGTCCCAGGCAATCACCAATCTGCCTTCTCACCACTAGAGATTAGATTTCTCTTTTCTAGAGGTTCAGATAAATGGAATCATACAGTGTGTCCTCCTTTGTGTCTGTCTCCTTTCACTTGCTGTATTCTTGGGGTCTATCCACTGCGTTACATTTAATATCGCTCCTTTCTTATTCTCCAGAACAATATTCCACTGGTTACATGACTACAGTGGGATCTGTTTATTTATTCATCTGCTGAGGATGCACATTTGGGTTGTTTCCAGTTTGAAGTGTTAAAAATAAAATTATTACAAGCATGCATCTACTGATTTCCACATAATTCAGTTTCTTTCCTTCCTTCTTTATTTTTAAGACAAGAACTCAAACTCACAGAGATCTGCCTCTTCTACTAGAGGGCTGTGATTTTTTTTAAAAAAATATCTATCAATCTACTATTTACCTGTCTGTCTGTGTTTCTACCTGTCTATCTATCATCTATCTATCTATCCATCCATCCATCCATCCATCCATCCATCCATCCATCTATCTTCAGTAAATGTTTCTTTACATATCCCTGGCTGGCCTGGAACTGGCTATTCAGACCAGATTAGCTTGGAACTCACAGACATCCACCTGCCCCTGCCTCCTAAGCACTGGGATTAAAGGCATATGCCAAGGTGTCTGACTTGCTCATGGTTTCTTTATCTGCAGGATGCTACTCAGTTGCAATTATGTAACTGAATGTGAAGGCTGTTTTCTAAAAAACGGGCAACAATGGAAGGGTTTTGAAAGTGTAACAACTACAAGTTCATTCAAAACCCAGTGTGAGGTGAATCTGAGGTGTTTCTTCAGGACCTGTTCATCAGGCCTCTTATGCCTTCACTGTAGCCTGGATTCTGGACTTAGAGTGTACATACTGCATGAGCTATGAAGCCATTAAGCGTCACAGAACACTGCCCAACGCCGCCCAGCCAGACATCAGGCTATTACTGTATGTTGTGAATTGCAGTGTTTGCACTGGACACCAAAGCCTTCGGCTCTCACAGAAGTGTAGTGGCTTTTGTATGGAAAACAGTGACTTTAAATATTTTCCTCTCTTCATCCCTCAGCATGAATCCAATCAATATACCTTTGGATTGGATTGTGTTTGGTTTTTAAAATTGTTGTTTAAGTTGCTAACATGTGTTTCACACACACACACACACACACACACACACACACACACAATCGCTCAGTGAATTCCCAACGATCTCTGAAGGGCCAAAGCTTGTAAATGTGTTTCTGCCCTTCTGTGTTTATGAGAAGCAGGGTTTTCATCATTAACAATTAGAAAGTCAAAATAGCACTCAACTCTTAAACATTTTGGCATGCTCTATATTTTGCAGCACTAAATGAACATATTTTAATTCTTCTAAAATTGTTTTATTTATAATTATGATAATGTGTGTGTGCGCGCTCGCATGCGTGTGCGAGTGTACATGCACGGGCAAGTGCTGCAATGCAAACATGCAGTTCAAAGGACAACTTGTAGGAGTCTGTTCTCTCGTCTACCATGAAGTCTGTGGGTGAGCACAGGCTCCACAGCCTGGCAACACTCACGATTCCATTCTTTCACGCGGAAGCCACTCTAATGAGCATATAGTGGCATCTCCTTGTGGTTTCATTTGCATTTCCCTGATGACTAGCAACACTGAACATCTTTTCATGTACTTATGGACCATTTGTGTGTCTTTTTGAACATAATAGCATCTTAATGCCAACTCTTTCAACCTCTAATCGAGGCAATAGAAGATTATACAGATAATTAGTGCACACTGTAGTAAATCACTTCTATGAAAAGAACTGATCAGCCATGGCAGAGAGAGAGAGAGAGAGAGAGAGAGAGAGAGAGAGGTAGGGAGGGAGGGAGGAAGGGAGGGAAGGAGGGGGAGAGAGAGAGAGAGGGAGGGAGAGAGAGCTTGTACTTGATTTCTGAGCTGTAGCTAGAATGCTGGGACTAAATGGCCAGGGTAAGTGACAGGCAGAGTTCTCAGGCCTGCTTCCTGTGATGGAGAAGATACAGAGCTTGGCTGATGTTCTAGTGGCCAACCCTGCTGGGCAGACAACTGTGGGCGGAGTGCTGATAGATAGAACAGCAGGCTGCAGCTTGGGAGAGCTTTACCTCCTTTGATTAGGTTTCCTTGTTCCTGAGCATAAGGTCTGAGCTGGCCTGGACTTCCCAAGTCTCTGAAGCCAGCTCTGCCCTTGGCTGCAGCGTCAGTACGGATTGGCTCTGATCCCGTGCCGTCATCGTGAGGTCCCAGCATGCCTGGCTAGCTGAGCCTGCTATGGTTCCTGCATCAGGAGTGGGGGCTGCTCTGGCAGTCTACCCTCAGATGGCTGGGTTGAATTCTGCAAAATGTATCCATAGCTGTGTGTGTGTGCAGACATGACCCAGCAGCCAGCACCGGGCTTCCCCTGACCTGGATGAATGATTGACTTAAACTGGTTGGGTGCACATCAACTGACCAGTGTGATCAGTTGGAAAACCGCTTTGATTGATTCCCACCCTCCCCTTCTTCTCGACTAGGACTGCTGTCTGCTGGCTCTGATCAAAATAAAATCTGCCTTTGCAAAGTCTCCGCTACCGGGAACATGTTAGTCTCTGCGTCCACCTTGCATTTCTCGTTTGCAAGGGCTCTCAGGTTTGGCACATGCATCAAACTGCTAGAGTTTTCTGTGCCGCCAACAGGTCTTGCTAGCAGCGCCATTCAACGGACAAGGTCCTGGTTCTGGAATGCACTAGAATCTGGATTAGCATCAAAACCATGTCACTTGAGCCTTAAGACCTCTGGCAAGTCACTCTTAAGACCCTGTCCTCCTCTCCAACGGGAGCAATGAAAGTTACCTCCTAGTATCCTGAGGACTAAAGCCGGCAGTACACCCGACATTCCTGAGTACCAGAAGTACGTATCATTTTGTCAGGCTCTGGGTTTTAAGCCTCTTCCTCTAAAAGCTGAGTGGGATGGACTTGGTTCTTACTCACCCGTTACGTATGTTATATTGGTAAATTGTGTGTTTAAGCTTGCTGAAAGTGCTCTCTGGGATTGGGGAGGGACCTCTCGTCTGAGGCTCAGTGTGATTAGGTCAAGTGTTCTCTAAAGCATCTTCCTTGGGCAAGTTGGCTCCCTAAGTCTGTGCCAAGGAGAAGGAAAACAACAACCAGCTAAGGGTGCTGAAAACATTGTGCCCCTGAGAACAGCTAAGAGGCAAACGATTTCCAACAGCAGTTACTAGCACTGACCCCGTGATATAAAAAGGCCTGCACCAGGAACTGGAAGGCAGAAGTTCAGCCGTGGGAAATTGATCACTGTACAGAGAGGCCAGGGAGGACCTGCAGCTGTCGACCTGGAACCCTGACTCACTGCCTCAGCTTCCCAGCTTTGCTGGCTGTTGTGATGTGATGGTATTTTCTCCCTAGCCACGGCTTCTCTAAAGCTCTCCTTTTCCCCTTCTGCCTGCTGTTGACTTACTAAACTTACCCATTCAAAGCAAGGTGCGGCTATGGTAGATCATCAGTTCGACCAGATGGAATGCTGCCTTTGCTGTATGACCAGAGAAGAGCAAGAGAGGTGCTTTAACTTAGATCACAAAGTAACCCTTCCTCACCACATGTTAAGCAAAGTCTCAAGAGAGATGGTTGCAGTGTGATTGTGTGATCAAAAAAGAAAATAGAAATAAGGGGATCTCTGAACCTTAATGATAGCTAATTTGATACCCACGAAGTACTAGCTCTGAGGTAAACTACTTTTCTCTTCAAGGCACACCACCACTCAATATGTCCATATGGCCGAACAAGCATTCTACAGAGTCAAAGCCAAGTCTTCCAAATTTAGTGGCTTTCTTTTTCACAGACTTGGCCATGGTACCCCACGGTGCCTCAGTTTCCCTTTAATCTCAGGAGCGCTGTGGTAGAAATTCTTTCCATGGTCACAATGCTGTGGTTATCCTCTCAAAATGCCCTCCAAAGTCCTCCAGTGGGAGCCGACAGAATGAGCGGCAAGAATTATTAGTAATTAGTGGAAATATGTGTAATCGCATAATTGGAGTAGATAATTGATACTCCACCGCTGCAGGCAGAAACAAGGGCTGTGGGGATGAAAGCCCAGGAAAAGGAGGTGGCTGTGGGTCCTAACTACTGAAAAGGCAGGAGCAATGTGGAGGGGCAGGCTTTGTAGCTTCCCTGCAATGCATGCACTGAATAAAGGTCATGAGGTGGGAGCCAAGGAACACAAAGAGATATAAGATAGGCCCTGACCCAGCATGCACACACACACACATATATACACCTCATACATACACACACACACCCCACACGTAATGCACACATACTTACATATAAACTCCATTTATACACATATATACTTTACATATACACACACGTATTCCACACACATAATACACACATACATATATGCATACAATCATACTTATACACACATACACTCACACAGCTCACACATACACCCCCCACATATAATACACATATATACACATACATACACATATATACACACACATATAAACCTCCCATATACACACATATATACTTCATGCATACACACATACCACACATACAATAACACATACATGTATGCATATAATTATACATACATAATACATGCACACATACATTCTACACATATATACACCTCAATATACATATCTCACACACACACACATAAACACCCCTATACACCCCCATACACCTCACACATAATACACACACACACTTCACACATATATGCACATATACATCCCTATATACCCCCTATACCTCACACATAATGCACACACACACACTCACACACATACACACACACACACACACAAAACACACCACTCCTCTCCTAGGAGAGCATTGGATACCCACAGTTTGAAGCTTCTGTGTATTTCTGCTGTCATTTACAGCAGCACCAGATTCTCATGCAAGGGCTCAGTTAATTAGTCAAAGTTGGGGACAAGAGATGATTACCAGCTTTGGTGACCGTTTGGGACTTCTTACATTTGGTCTTTGTACCTGTCAACATCTCAACAGAGTTCCTCACCCTGCCTGGTCTCCATACTAGTTTTGATATCTGGGGTCTGTTTCAGAGTTCATTTTCTGGAAGAGAGGCAAACATATAGAAACTGGAGTGTTTTCTCAGTACATGTGCTGAGGTTGTCCTTTGCTTGAAGGAAGAAGGTGGGGCCTGGGGCAGGAAGTAAGTGTGGGTGATCTTGGAAGGGCATATCATCATGAGTCCATCAAGAATAATGGTCAGTGAGGTGACTCAGTGTGAAGGTACATGCTGACAGACCTGATGGTCTCATTTCAGCCCCTGGAACTCACGTGGTGAAGGTGAGAACCAACGATGCTCAACCTCTGAGCATCACATATACACCATAACACTGGAAGGTATACACACACACACACACACACACACACACACACACACACACACACACACACACATACACACACACATACATTCACACACACATGAACACACACACACATACACACACACATACATTCACACACACATGAACACACACACACACACACACACACACACACACACCACAGGGATAAATAAAGAAATGTAGTTTATTTAAAATAAAACAAAAAATTGTGGGAGCAGCTGGTGCCCTATTCTGTCAGGTGTGTTGAGTTAGCTCATGGTGTCACATCAGTTGAGAATGTGGGTGCTGTGACTGTCCCTACTTCACAGTAAAGTGAATGAAAACAAGGGAAGACAGCCAATTGCCCAAGGTTGCCCAGCTGGTTAGTGACGGAGCCAAGACTCCAGCACAGGTCCTACTCCAAAGCCACCACCTGCTCTGCTCCCCTGGCACCTGAAACCATCAGAATCACCGCCACTGATGCCGACAGCACCACCTCTTCCCATACTTCCACTTCCTGCATGAGCTCCCATCCACCCCCACAGGCTTGTTGGCAGGATGGAGCGAGCTGATACTTAGTAATAAGTATCTGGAACAATGGCTGGGCTTTTAGAAGCGGACAACTCTTATGAGGTGTTTTTCTTTCTTTTTGTGTGTGGTTACTGTTTCTCTGTGCCAGATACACAGAACTAGGTGCTTCAGAATTAAAGAGATGAATCCTGCTCTCCTGGGTCTTGCCATCAAAAACAAAATACAGAAGCTATTGCTCAACACCCACATGGCTCACACAGTAAAGCCAACCCAAGTCTAGAGTGAGGACGAAGGGCTTACCCTGCATAGGTTGAAGATGGAAGGCTTTTTTGGAGGAGTTATGACCTAAAATTGAAGAGAGGGCTGATATTTTAAATTTTCAAGATGGAATGCACAAAATCAATGAATTTAGATGGGACTAGAAACCAGGATGTCCATTTTGTTCCCATTCCCTAAGAACAGGGGATGGAGGCAGGTGATGAGACTTTGGTCTGCTTTGTGTGTGCGGCGTCTCCAGTGCCTAGACAGGGCTAGCTTTTGAGTGTCAAAACACATGGGTTGAAAGAATGCATGAGAAAAGAGAGCATGGATAGGAAGCTGTGTATGTCTGTGTGAGGTCTACAGATCAATTAGCCATAGGAAGTGGGTGCTGGGGGAGGACACACAGAGACAGGGTTTACATGGAAGTTAAAGACCCAGTCAGAGGGAGATGACAGAGCGTGAGGTTTGAATTTGGAGAACAAGTGGAAAAATCCAGCGTGTGCCAACCTGGCATAGTTTCCCACCCTCGACACCTGGAACAGATGAGGGGAAATGGGAGCAGAAGCCTTCCTCAGAGAGGCGTGGCTCCAGGGCAGTCAGTGTGAAGAAAGCAGACGCAGCGCACAGACACCTGGTTCTATCATCCCAAGTCCCATCAGCGTGCATGTCCCTGTCCCAACCTGCAGTGTGCGACATTCATCTGCTTGGCTCTAAAGCAGCATCTTCACCACGGTTGCCAAAGGCAGACTCTGCCGACACTCCGAGGGCCTGCTTGGCAACTGCTCAGTGGATTCCATGTTCCTTCTTCCCAGCAGCTGCTTAGGGACAGCCCTGTGCATCCCTGATCCAGTGTGATGACTGAACAGCTCTTGTGTAGTCGAAACTCCCTAGCAGGATCTTCGCACTGGGGTGGGGGTTGGGGGCGGGGATTCTATATTTACCTTTTCCTGGGGAAATATTCTTAAGGGTCTATCCAGATAGGGCACCGATGACAAACCAAAGTAACAATGCCACTCGAGTTGACAAACTGGCATGTTTGTTGGGCTTACTTAACAGAGGGGAAATAAGAGGTTATAGAAGCACAGGTTATCCCCAAACAGCCATGTCACCAAAAAAAGTCTCAGCCCAACATGGATGACTTCTCCATAGTTGTTTGAATGGAGTCTTCCCTTCAGCTAAGCATCCATACTTTTACTGTTACCTAAGACCCCAGACCATGTTACCTAAGACAAAACTACAGGACCTCTGAAGGGAGGTGTGAAAAAGAGTGTCCTGAGTCTCGGGTTGGATGACCCCTCTCTGTTCTCTCCTACGAAAGGGCTGGATTCTTGGAGGGGGGGGTCTCTTGTTGGCAGTCGCAGCTGCGCTGATGAGGTGGCTGTTAGGTTTGGCGGACAGCATTCTGTGGCACTGGGCATCTGTTTCCTGTGCCTTCTGCTTGCATTGAGGTTAGTGATACTGACCCTTGGTTTGGGGGATGGGGTAATTCCCTGCCATCATCGTTGGACCAATCCAAGGCTTTCAGCTGCAGCATGCGTAGACAGGGAGTGAGTTAGCCTGGGGCAGAGCAATCTATTAGCCTATCTCAGCAACTCATAGATTAAATGGTGGGGTAGGGAGTGATAAACATGGAAAACTTAATGACATCGTCCTGTTATTGTCCCAGATGAGACTCTCAAGCCGTTGTATGCGGGCAGGAGAGAGAGAGGATTGTTAGATGCTGACAGATCTCAGTTCAGTCTCTGTTACTTACAAGTTGATTGATTGTCGGAAAATTCCTTTAACAAAGTAGTTTCCGATTTTGAGGGGGTGTTAACTGCTTCCCCCAGAGGACATTCAGTAATATCTTGATACACTTTTGTTGTTGCTGCTGTTGCTACAGTCCTTAGGAGGAAGAACTTGCTGCTGGGTCAGATGCTCGAGCCCAGAGCTGCTGGTTTTCCATATAGCCCAGCCAGGGCAATGCTCAACTTCCCCAAAGTATCTGTCCACAGCTTCTTGAGGGTTGGGAAGACTGTCAGCCCTACTGGGTCTGCTTCCCCATCTGTCCATTGGGGTGAGGAATCATATTATGTGGGGAAGAACAATGCCGGCACATAGTAGGCTCTCACAGTAGTTCTCTCGGTTTCTCCTACAAGTCCTTTCGTTCTGGGTGTGGAAAATCTGAAGAGAATTCAGAAGTGTTGCCAAGCTAATTACAGGGCAGGGACTTACATTTTGAAGACACATGAAAGGACCTGAGGTTATTTAGCCTGAAGAAGAAAGGAGGCTCAAAGGTGATTTAATAATGGTGTTAAAGCTATGAGCTCTGTGAAGTCAATCCATTTCTTCTCATCTTCACTGGGGAACGAAAATGAGCTCCAAGTAGGGCGCAATGGGGATAAGCGTGGAGCAGAACTTTATTTCTACGAAGGTTAGGGGGAGAGAGAGCCTTCTGTGGCGTGAGAAGTCTAATGACAGTTTCAGATCGCTCAGGATGACCATCACTCATCAGTGACGTCAGTGTGTGGGAGGAGCTGTGGGTATGGAGGTTGCATGGGCAGAATGGGTTCTGCCTTACGAAGCTTATAGGTTCATTTGGGGAGGGTGCAGGGTGAGGCCAATACTACAGGTGAGCCTTCAGTGATGGCTCCCCAGATGTCAAGGGTCAGGGGATGGAGGGGAGGACGGGACAGCATTTGAAACGGGTTTTGAGGATCCATCCACAGCTGGAAGATAAAAAACAGAGCAGGGGAAGGTGGAAATGGTGGACTGGGGATGAAAGAGAGGGGGCAGTGGTAGGGGACACTGAGTCTGGAGCAAGCCAGGGCCCTGGGAACAGAATGGCAGCCGGGGCTTGTCCTTGGACTGGGGAGAGGTACACCTGGGAAGGCAGAGTCTCTGCAGGTGACACAGGGAACAGGGGAGTCAGCTGAGGACTATGGCTCAGGGCAGAGCTGAGGTAATGAGAGAAGTGGCAACTGGGGGAGGTGCCAGATTGTTCCTAAATCTCACTTCCTGGGTGTGCTTCTGGTCTCTGACCAGTTGGCTCCGAGCTGGGTCACCTGCTGATCTCATCACTGGAAGCCATCCCAGGCTGGATCCTTTCCTCTCCACATAGGAAAGCTGGCTCATGTCTGGGTGTCCCGGCTGTCACCACAGGCTCTGCTGCCACTGGCTATGCCGCTGCAGGGGCTCCTCTCCCCTTCCCCCACAGCCCAATCAATCCAGACACCTGCTCTCCCTAGTTGCCATCCTTTGTGTGTCCTATTGTTCCCTGTGTGGTCCCTGGAGCAGCTGGGCTGTACTCCTTGGTGATGACTTGGTGGGAATGTATAAGTAGATAGGGATTTGGGAGTGAAGTCAGGCTCACAGAACCATCTAGGCCTCAGAAGGCTACTGGCAGCAAAGGACTCTGTCCTTGTCTGTCATACAGCCATCAGTGAATATGTACAGGGTATCTAGGTTGTACTAGGTTAGTACCAGGGTCACTTCTGACTCATGGATCAACTGATTAAACACATGTCTTCAGAAGTGGCGTCTAATGCCTGAGGTCCCGTCGAAGAAGTAGTATCAACTGTGCATCTTGGCAGCTTGTCTATCCAGGGCAGAATGGCCTTATAATCTTTCTCAAGGCTGGGGTGTGAGGGGCAGGATTTGCAGTGAAAGGCCTAGGGATCAGGGCAGATCTGATTTCCGGATTCTGTAAGGTAGATGCTGTAAGGCACATAATTGCTGCCAGATGATGCCTGGGAGATAGAGAGCTTGGTACAAAAAAGACCAGGCCCCGGTCACAGTGGTCCAGCTGAAATGAAGGTGGGGTTGTTTGTAGACCATCACCTGCCTCTTTCCTGTCCAGAACTCTTGTCTCTTCAGAGACAAACTTTTCCCATGTTCCTTTATCTAGCCTGGTATGGTATCAGCACACTTTGCTGGGGCCATTAGATGTCATCACGAACAGGTCTCATATCAGGAAGATGTGGGGTTTGTTTCTGGCCCTACATTATTCATTCTGGAACCATCCACATGGTACGCAACTGTACCAAGCTCGGTTTCTTCCTGCTTAATAAATGAGGGTGTCACTTCAAATTCTATTGGATTACTATGAGGATTATATAAATGAAATATCAGAATGCTTCTACCTTTTTGGCCCCCAATAATTAATATGCTTTCCTTTTCTTTCCCTGAGGGCCAGTACTGGAATAAGCCATCTGGGAAGTTTGAAGACTGTTCCTCAGGCTTATATCTCAGGGACTCATCACAGGAGCCCAAGGGAATGTCCCCTTTTTGAGTTTTTACACACTGAGGGCTCTCTTGCTTATCTTGGTCCCAGACCTGTTTTTCCCATGAATGATTTATAATCTCCAGCCCCGATTTAAAGGTTGAATAACACTCTGAAGGATTCTTGGGGTGTGTGGGTGTCTTCAAATCTACCAGGGGAGTAGGCAGACAAACCTGTGTAGTGTAGATATCAGAGGAGATGAGCCTACATTGACAAAGACCAGGGGTGACATCTGACTCTGATTTTGGCAGGAACAGCTAAGGTGGAGAGCTTCTCAGAGAAAGTTAATCAGTATCACAAACATCCCTGTGACAGGACCCCAGCCCAGTTCGTCTTCGCAGTTCCTCACCAGGAGGACAGTTTAGCTCTGCCCACTCTGAGATACTATGGCTGTGCCTACAGCATGCCAACTACCTGTGCTGAGTGAAAAGCTCACCAGATCCTTTCAACGATCAGAGGCTGCCATGGCAGAGGCAGATCCTGGCCAGTGTTAGCTAGCATGTGGAAGCTCTAAAGGGGGTCTGGTTTAGGCTGTGAGTCCCACAGATGCCTTACAGTGAGCCCACTGGCTCCTTTCTTCTGGGAAGCAAAGATACCACAGCCTGAACTACCCTGTTCCCCAGTTGTTTGGAAAGGAAGCTTCCTGAATGAAGGGGAGTTATAGAACAGCAGCAGCCTGGGAAATCATTCCCAGCTTCCCTCACAGACATCATTGAGGTCCCCCCTTTCTCTTTGCTCAAGGGACACGTGATGGGACCTTCCACGCAGAGCCAGTGCAGGAAGCTAAGGGCATGCGCGTTTGCCATGCAGCCACCTCCCTCCATCAGTTCTATGTGTCTACAAGGCACAGCCTCATCAACAGCTGGCAAGGTGGCCCAACAGTGAGTGAGCTTGTTCCTCGTCTTCCAGCTGAGTAGGGCTCCTTTACTGGCATCAAGCGCTCTTGCTTCAACACAGAGAACACTGGAGAGATTCCCAGGCACATGTGGGGCCTTCAGTAATGTTTGCGCAACACAATGCCCACCCCAGAAAGCTCCCTTCCTCTCCACCTCCCTCCGTGCCCTATGGCTCACCAGAATCTCTGATTATAGCTTTATAAAAAGTCCATTTATCTCTAGTAGAAACTTCTGGGCTTAGCATAGTTGATGAACAGTACTGGGCAGGGTTGCCTAGGGATGGGAAGTTGAAGGGAATAATGGATAGGGCCCTCTCCAGACTTTCTGAAGCCGTGATTATAGAGCAACAGTTGCTGGAGGTCTAGTGTCATTCCCTGTGTAACCTTGCCCATCTATAGTGATGTCAGGGTCACAGAGATGAAAAGGCTTTTTCTCACATTCCTCCCAACCCCTGCTGTCTTCTCTGCCTATTCTAAGCTGAAATCTCTGAATCGTGGTCCTTGGTGAGTGTTAATTGTCAACTTAACCAAATCTAAAAATCACCTGGTAGGCAGGCCTTTGTGCATCTATCTGAACATGTTCATTGAGGTGGGACGACCTGTAGACTATTGGGGAATCATTCCCTGGCTTGTAATTGGAGAACGGGAGTTGAGAAACTGTGTGCACCTATTGGCTTTTTCTTCTTGACTGCAGATGCCAGGTGTCCAGCTGCTTCAAGCTCCCAACTGCCTTGATTTTTTTGGCTATGATATCCTGTACTCTTGAACTGTCGGCCCAGTTAAGCTGCTTTTGTCATAGCACTTTACCACAGCAACAGGAAAAGAAATGGAGACAGCCCCTTGTCCAGCTGTAGTGTCTTTGTAAGAGCTTCTCCCTGCAGGAGGCTCAGGGCTGTCTCCATTGGTCCTCTGCTTTCCTTCTATTGAGCAGAATTCCGCACACTGGGCTAATCCTCAGGAACTCATGCTTTGCTCCAGGTGAAGTATAAAGAGGAATCTCATCCCACCTGGATTATGCCAGAAGGTGGCTGGCACACACACCAATTCTTATCTTTTCCAGAAGGATTGGTAAGTCTGTTTTCTTTATGTACAGATTTGGAAGTCTCTTAGGTTGGAAGTAATTTTTTTTGAGACCTCAAGATTTTTTCTTGGGGAATTGGGTGGGAAACATGAACATCTCAGATCCTGGTATGTTCGTTTATGAAGGTAATCATTAATTCCAGAAAACCTTGTCTCATTGGTAGAATTCAGACTTCTAGTTGGCAGTTGGCTGGGAGATCGCTGACTCTGCCCAGAATCCTGGACTTAGGGAAAGGTTAAGGGGAGATGGCAGCTAGCTGAGCTAGCTCCATTGGGCCTTCTAAGAAACATAAAGAAGACTCAATGACATTTACTAAGGAGGCTGGAAGAGACAAGGAAGACAGAAAAAATAGTGGTGGTTTAGACAGGCAGTGGAGCAGAGGCTTCTAGGGGAAGCTGGGTCAATCGTATGTCTTTCTGACTATGTGGTTCAGACTTGCAGAAGCTTGGGGCCTCTCTGGAAAGATCAAACCTTCAGGGACATGTCTCCTTGATCCAGAGTCTCCTGGTTCCTTTGTGCCCCAACTCTGGGCCAGGTTTGTGATACATCAGTATTTTCCATTTTGTATTCTTTTGGCTGCTCATCTTTCTTTGCTGCAGAATCATCTGGGGCTTTGCTTTTTGTTGTTATTGTTGGAGTGCACATTCCCTTTGTATCCCTCTCTCCTGTTGCCCCACAACATTGTTGAAGCAACTGCTTCTTGCACCTGGCTGTACCTCCTAGACTGGGAATAGAAAGCTGGTACCCAGTGGCCCTGCTCCATGTGACAGTTCACCACTGCTAGTGTCCAGAAGACAGGGTCTGAGTCATCTGTAACTGAGCTGGGGGCTTGGAGAAGCCTTCATCTCATCCCTGGTGGTCTGCTCAGTATCTTGGCAACCAAAAGCTATGATATTCCCACAATTCCCTGACTGATGGAGATCCCAGCCTTTGTCCTCTTGCCTCAGGCAGGACTGGCCCGCAGCCAGTCTGCACAGATTGAAGAGGGATGGTAAGCGTGGAAGAAGTCAGATCCTTGAAGAAGCACAGAGAAAGAAATCCTATCATCTATCTTTCATGTTCTCCAGTCTGGAAATGTTCTGGGGGGTGGGAGGGAGCAACGAATTGGTCTGGCTTAAATCCTGCTTTCTGTCATTTGAGATGAACTTACCTCAGAAAGATAGATCTGGATTTGTTCTTGGACCATTGATTTTCAAAGCTGGTCTGACCAGTCACCTAAAGGGATCTCTGTGTATTTCATAATTATATCCATCTGATTCAGGGATTTGACTCAGGTCTTACAGAAATTTTCATGTGTCAGTGCATGTGTGCCTGTGTGCCCTGTATGTGTGCATGTGTGTGTGTGTACGGTTGTGCGTGTCCCTATATGTGTGCATGTATGGGTGAGCACAGATGTATACAGAAGCCAGAGAGTGACATCAGGTATCTTCCTCAATCAGTCTTCATCTTATTATTTATTTATTTGAGCCAAAGCCTCTCTTTGGCCTGGAGCGCTCAGATTTGTCTAGACTGGTTAGCCAGTAAACCCTAAAGATCTGCCTGTCTCCACCTTCACAGTGCTAGGATTACAGGAGTGTGCTCTTGTATACAGATTCTTGGGTTCTGGGGACTTGAACTCAAGTCTTCATGCCTTTTTGGCTAGTATATTACTGGCTGAGCTGTTTCTCAGCTTCTCCTTGTTCATCTCACACAACCCCACCATGGTAACGGCAGGCAATAGTATCTCAGGTTAAGCACAGCCCTGGAAACTGTTGACTGGGTGCTAAGACAGTATCAGTGAAGCAGGCTGAGATTTTGACCTCTGCTCCATGCCAAGGAGATTTCAAAGCAAGGGAAGGTGCTGGTTTGCCATGCTTCCATTTCCTGAACTATTCATTTGACAACACTCTTGACTTTCTAGCCTCAGCCAATCACTGTGCAGAGTTATGGGGGTGACTAAAACATGGGGCTTGTTCCCATGACACTTGAGTCTTGAGAGAGAGAGAGAGAGAGAGAGAGAGAGGCAGAGACAGTGTACAGGTGTATTCTACAGTGCTGTGTGATAATGCCACATGATGACAAACAAGAGTGGTGACCCATGCCTGGGCTTCAAAAGAAGGCATTGAACAGAGATGGCATTGGAACTGGGTCTCTGTAAGAATTCTACAAGTGGCAGGAAAGGAAATTTAGGGTACAAGCTAGACAGATGATTTAGTGGTTAAGAGCATTTGCTGCTCTTTCAGAGGACCTGATATCAGGTTCCCAGCACCCACATCTGGTCTGACAGCTTACCAACACCTATAATTCCAGCTCCAGGGGATCCAGGTATCTGACACTGTCTTCTGGCCTCTTTGCGCTAGGGCGCACGCGTGCACACACACACACACACACACACACACACATACACACAATCAAACTTTTCTTTTAAGCAGAAAGAGGAAGAATGATGTGACTCACCGGCTTGGGACAAACCTGGTGCCATGGCATATTGAGTGTCATCACAGTAGGATGAGAAACTGACAGACACAGAAAGATCAGTCACTCTGGCCTTCTCCTGCCCTGCCTTCCGAAGCAGCCCATACACCAGTGTGTGAAAGGCTCCCCTCCTAGTCCTGCAAGGAAAAATGCACCCGTTTCCTCAATGATGAAGGAACTCAGCGGGTTCAGATTGTGCAAGCCTCGAAGAGTTCTCCCAGCTCACTACGCTCAGTCTCTTCCCCGCCCTGTCTCTCCACGGCTGTCTGCTCCTCAACAGTCCTGCTGTGATACACACCTGGATTAGCTACTTTGCTAGGCTCTTTTTTTCTTACAAAAATAAAAGTCAAATATAATGTCAGATAATCACAGATTAAGTTTGTAAGGTTTTTTCCCCTTGTTTGCTGATCTGTCTTCTGTAAGCCAGCCAGTCTCTTCTGGTATTACAGCATGGACTAGCTGGTTATTGTATGCAACAGCTACTCCATCTGATCTTCTAGTATGGACCAGCTCTTCATTTTGATATTGTGATGTAGACTACCCGGTTTGTCTCGGTCACTTTCCACGGGGTTTTGTCTCTATACACCAAACAACAGAATTTGAAGTTATAAAATGCATCGTTGGCTATTTCAGTCAAGTGATAAGGGGTGGCTAACTGTGCTGGCTAGGTTTTTTGCCAACCTGATAGAAGCTGGAGTCATCAGGAAAGGGAATTTCAACTGAGAAAATGCCTCCATCAGATTGGCCTGTAGCCAAGTCTATGGGGGACATTTTTTTCTTTTTGATCAATGAGTCATGTGAAAAGGCCCTACTCACTGTGGGTGGTACCATCCCTGGGCAAGTGGTCTTGGGCTGAATTAAAAAAATAAAATAATAGCATGGAGCTAGAGAGATGGCTTAGTGGTTAAGAGCGCTGACTGCTCTTTCAGAGGTCCTGAGTTCAATTCCCAGCAAGCACATGATGGTTCACAATCACCTGTAGTAAGATCTGGTGCCCTCTTCTGGTATGTCTGAAGACAGCGACAGTGAACTCGTATGAATAAAAATAAGCAAATAAAAGCAGGTTGAGTGAGACATAAAGTGCAAGCCAGTAAGCAGCACTCCTCTACGTCCTCTGCTTCGGTTCCTGACTTTTTGATCCTGCCCTGCTGGAGTTCCTTTCTTAGCTTCTTTCAGTGACCAGTGAGAACTGAGACAGGATCACGCAAATGAAATAGACCCTTTCTTCCCCAAGTCACATTTGGTCATGGTCTTTATCACAAGAACATAAAACCTAATTAATACATCAACTCTGCATGCTGGAGTTTCATGTACTGGCTGCTGCTCAGGGAGGCTGGGGACATCCACCTAGAGAACTCACTAGGTATGCCTCTGGAGCCAGGACTGTCCTCCACGCATACTGAGCTAATGCAAGTTCTGTGCTCCCAGAAGAGAACAGGAAAAACTTTGTATTGTCTGAGCCTGAGTTCCCAGATGCCCCAAATGTGTCCTAATTCAAGATTTAGAGACAAGGAGAACATAAATCCATCCAGCTCTGGGGCCAGAGGAGGGTGGATGTTGGTGTTTGCGCTTTGATCAATAGTATTAGGCTTTTGGATGGATGGGTCTTAATTTGATAATCTCCCTAAGGAGTCATTGCTTTTGACATGGATGTATTACATGGTTTCCTGGCTACCAGGGAGACTGGGCTAGCTTCCCAGTGGAACGGCAATGTTGCCTTCTTTATGTTCTCTTTGTTTCCGGATCCAGCAAGGGGCTTGGTTTGCATCACAGCTTTGAAGAGTTAAAGCTGGGACAGATCTTGGTTAGTTCTCATCTCTGCTCCCAGAAAGACCACGCAAGGTTCTGGTAAAACCTCATCAGGCGCAAATGCTCACTGCATCCAAAAAGAACCAGATGTTTCTGTGTGGGTTGGCGGTGGGACATTGGCACTGAGGGTGAAGAGTCAGCGACCCCTCAGACCGAGCAGAAGCAAGGAATGGGCAGGTGATGTCCAGCCAGATCTCAGGATGACCTCTTCTCTGACAGAGGGCCCCGCCCTGAGCTCTTCATTCCACCTCTACTGAAGTCACTCTCTATTTTCCTCACTGGAGCATTAGTTCAGCAATAGCAGCAATAGTGCCTTTTGGATTGTCAAATCTTCTACTGTATTACTGATGTACAGCCAGTGTGTGAGCAGACAGTTTGTGCTTCAGATGGGGAGGGTAGGAACAAATATCTAGGATATATAAAGAGCCACAAAAATTAACACCCACCCAGAATCTTCCAATCAATGTGTGTGTTAATGAACACGAGAGATACTAAAAGTTCTTAAGTGGTGGACCACAAATGGCCAATAAATATATATAAAAGTTCAAAATTCTTTGGTAGTCAGATCTGTACATATGCAAATAATTATGGCAAGTCCTAAAAATTTTGAGATTCTATTTAGCTCTAGGCAGAATGGCTATAATGGGGGCGAGGGAGAGGGAGAGAGAGAAGGAAAGAGGATGAATGACCACAAGGGGAGGAGGGCTATACAGAGGAGTCAGGGAGGCAGGGACTAACAGGAAAAAGAGAAAAGGAGAGGAAGGACTGTGAATAAGCCATAAGGAAGCTTGGGGAGCTGGCTCAGCAGTGAAGAGCAATTGCTGAGCTTCTGCATGTCCTTGGTTCAGTGCCTGGCACCTACATCAGGTGGCTCAAAGTCCCCTGTAACTCCAGCTTCAGGTTACCTGATGCCCTCTTCTTGCTTCTCTGGGCATGTGTGCAAACACACATGTGCACACACACAAAATTGCACACACACTTTGAAAGAAAGATTTGCCATAATGAAACCCATTGTCATGCCAACACAAAAGCGATGCAAAGAAAATTAAATTTGAAAACAACAGCAACAACAACAAAAATGGGGAAAAGTTATTCTTGGTCCCTGAAGTACAAACTAAACATGTATTTTCCTAAATTTATGGCTCAAAGATTCTTTCCTAGTCATTTTAACCTGACACTTGGTTCTTCTTCTCCTTCTTCTCCTTCTTCTCCTTCTTCTTCTTCTTCTCTTTCTTCTCCTCCTTCTCCTTATCCTTCTCCTTCTCCTTCTCCCTCTCCCTCTCCCTCTTCCTCTTCTTCCTCTTCTTCCTCTTCTTCCTCTTCCTCCTCCTCCTCCTCCTCCTCCTCCTCTTCTTCTTCTTCTTCTTTTGCCAGGAGATGTGTTTTATTTTTATCAATCGTACAATGTTCAATAATATACCAGGCCAAACCAGTAAAATTTGACAGTCTGATTAGTATGTGTATGTGGGTCCCCTTCAGAGACGGGTTGATGGCATCAGAGCTGAGTGCCCAGGTTTACAGTGCAGCTTGTGTGAAATCTCCTAAAAGCCTAGGAAGATTTTCCCAATCCCACCACACCCCATCATCTCTAAGAACCCCTCATGATGTGGGAAAAAAGCCACCTGCAAGATGGACTCGAGCCACAAGCTGCAATGACACTGGGTTCTTACCAAGCCCCAGGTCCTCATCTGTGAAATGCACAACTCCCTGCCTGCAAGGTTGCTGTGAATAATTACTTATGCAAGGTGATACTCGTGGGCATTGCTCCATAAATAGCTCACTGTATTGACATGAAGCACTGTAGAATTGTCAATGTTTGATCTTCATCTAGCATTCCATCATTCTTTCATTTGTCAATCATAAAGGAAGACCGCAGAGTGAGCTAAGTGCTCAATCGTTGCTTCCTTCACTTGGGACAATGACTGCCCCAAGAGCCGAACACAGGATCCTAAAGGGCTAATTCGAGTTCTTCTGTAAGAACTGTTTGTGTGGAAGGGTTGAGGATTGGGGGTGAGCTATGGCTCAGAGTAGCTCAATCATAATAGTTTCCTGTCAAGAAGGAAGAATAAAAAAATAAGATGAAATAAGACATTCCACAGATGAGAAAGAGACAATCAGAAGACACAGGTCTCTCTCTCTAGTCCTGATGGTTGGCTGGATACCTAAAGCTCTTCCTTTAGACTGTGACATTACAGTTGTCTTCTTTAACACGTAAGCCCCATGTTTTGCTTAGAGTCGGCCATAGCCAATCACAAAGTTATTCTTTATTGTGTATTTATTAATTTAGTCTCTATGATTGATTCATTCAAGGTTTAGTGAACATTAATGGCATTGCTATGAAGTAAAGGATTCACCTTTTCCTCCTGGGAGAGAGCTTCTGTGTCTTTGGGATTTTCTTTCTTTCTTTCTTTTTTAATTAATTTTTATTGGATATTCTCTGCATTTACATTTCAAATGTTTTTTCTCCTTCCCCCCACTCCCATCCCCTCTTCCCTTCAACTTACTTCCATAAAGATGCTCTCTCTCCCAACCATCCTCTCCCACCTCAGTGTCTTGGCATTTTCTGACACTGGGAAAATGCACCTTCAGTGGACCAAAGGCCTCTCCTCCCATTGATGCCAGACAATGCTGTCCTCTGCTTCATATGCAACTGGAGCCATGAATTTCTCTGTGTGTGCTCATTGGATGGTGTTTTAGTACCTGGGAGTTCTGGAGGATTTGTTTGGTTGATAAAGTTGTTCTTCCCATGGGGTTGCAAACCCTTTCAGCTCCTTCAGTTTTTTATTTAGCTCTTGGGGTCCCCATGTCTAGTCCAATGGTTAGCTGCCAGCATCATCAACTGTATCTGTATGATTCTGGCAGAGCCTCTGAGGAGGCATTCATATCTGGCTCCTGCTAGTAAGCACTTCTTGGCATTAGCAATAGTGCTTGGGTTTGGTGGCTGCATATGGGATGGATCCTCTGTTGAGACAGTCTCTGAATGATCTTTTCTTCAATCTCTACTCCTCTATTTGTCCCTGTATTTCTTCCCGTGAGTGCTTTGTTTTCCCTTCTAAGAAGGACTGAGGCATACTCATTCTGGTCTTTCTTCTTTTAGAGCTTCATAATGTTTGTGAATTGTTTCTTGGGTATTCAGAACTTTTGGGGGCTAGTATCCACTTATCAGTGAGTGCATACCATGTGTGTTCTTTTGTGACTGTGTTGCCTCACAAGTTCATATTGCATATTTCCCTTTGTTGTTGACAGGTACTCTGGACCACATCTGAGTTCATATTGAGATGACTGAAGAGAGCACTGCTTATCTGAAGACCTGTCATATATTTAGAAAGTGGGGCTCCAAGACAGATCATACAACTTGACCTCTACCTGGAAGCACAGGAGCTGGAGACTGATGTAAGTCCCATGGCCAGTGGTCCAATCAATCATGCCTACATCATAAGTTTCTAGGAAGAATTCTGGATTTCATAACCTAGTACAACTTTTTGGTTGATAACTACTTTGATGCACCAAGAAGCTGCTATGCCCAGGTTCTAGGAAGAGAGGATAGGGGCACTCTGTAATGACCCAGTATCCCTTCCTTTGGCTGGTCCCAACTTATAGTTTTTATCTTATAGCCATATACACAGTTCTTTGCAGAGTCTGTAAATCAATCTAGAGAATCATTAAGATCTCTGAATTAAGAATGATTAAGAATCTGATGATACAGTAGGGACTCTGACATTTGTGGTCAGTTGACTAAAAGTGGGGGATGTCATCTGAAGTGGGAACAATCTTCTTGGAAACTATGCCCTTGATATGTGGAGTCTGAATCAAGTAGTCAGTACCAGAGTATCCCACCGTAGTATTGTAAGCATGGTATGTGTGACCCAGTCATTCCACTATATGTATCTACCTGAGAGGAAGAAAAGGTATAGTTTTCACCAAGTAAGAGACTTTTGTATCGATGTTTATAGAAGGTTTGTTATCAATAGCTCTAAACAAGAAATAATCTATTGTTAAGTGACCAGATAGATAATAGTACTATAAATACTCTGGAATATTATACTACCATTAATGAAAATGAATGATTAAGAAATATACAACATGAATTAATTCCAATATAACTATGGCAAATGAAAATCTGCACACACAAAAAAAAAAAGACTGTAGAAAATGCATCTATTCTGTATGCTTTCATTGTTAAAAGACTTGAGGAAGCACTGTAGAACCACAGTGACAAGGACAGGGAGCACACCTGGGTGGCATGGGGCAGAGGGAGAACTTTGGCAGTGAGTTAGAAAATTGTTTACTTAAAAATTTAATTCATGAGCCCCAACTCCTAGATAAGGAGCTATTGATAGTTTATGGCTTCCAGGGAAAGGACAGTCAGTTTTATTCATGAATGTGACTCCTGGAAGGTCAGTCATGCTCTAGTGGATGACCCTGCATCCATGAGTCTATGTGTAAATTGGACCTGGTGAGTGTGCTGGCTACTTTTATGCCAACTTGACCCAAGCTAGAGTCACTGGAGAGGAGGCAACCTCAACTGATAAAATGCTTCCATAAGGTTATAGACAGATCTATAGGTATACCTATAGGGCATTTTCTTAACTAGTGGTTAATGAGAAGGCCCATTCTGCATGGTACCATACTGGGCTGGTGGTCCTGGGTTCTATAAGAAAGCAAGCTGAACAAGCCACGAGGAGCAAGCTAGTAAGAAGTACCCCTTCATGGCTTCTGTATCAGCTCCTGCCTCTAGGTTCCTGCCCTGCTTGAGTTCCTGTCCTGACTTCCTCTCCAATTTTCTTTCTTTCTTTTCTTCCTTCCTTCCTTCCTTCCTTCCTTCCTTCCTTCCTTCCTTCCTTCCTTCCTCCCTCCCTCCCTCCCTCCCTAACTCTCCCTCCCTCCCTCCCTCCCTTCCTCCCTAACTCTCTCTCTCTCTCTCTCTCTCTCTCTCTCTCTCTCTCTCTCTCTCTCTCTCTCTCTCTTTTCTGTTGTTACTAAGACATGGACTGAAGACATCTCAGTAGGCTATACCCTCTAAAGGTTCCATCTCCCAACCTTGTGCAAAGATTCAGGGATTCAGCTTACACCCATGAATCCTTGAAAGACCCAAACCATAGCAGCTCCCTATCTGATTTGCTGGTCTCTGATCTTACTCTGCTAACACATTTCCTCCTTCTCTCCCTTTTTGCTTTCATCCCTTCCTCCTTGAATCAGTGACTTTATGAGTTTCTTGTTTCACACCCAAGAAGGCTAAGTAAATGTGTACACGGAGTGAGCAGAAAAGCATAGGTTTCTTTAGGAAAGGTGAGAGTGGGAAAGGCTGCAGTACTAGAAGGAGGAAGACTACATCTTTCTTCTGCCTAGTGGGCTTTTATGGATCTTATGGAGGGAACTGGATGGAGAGTCCGGTCATCTTTATTTGAACTGGTCATTTTTGAGCTTATCACAGGCTGGGCAGTCTATCCGACTTATGCGTGCTCCTGAGCCCAACCAGAGCTTGTCCATTAGGGGATAGTCCAGATGTGCTACAGGATGAGCTCACAATCCACCATGAGCTCTGTCTTTTAATACCTAAGGGAAACTTCTTCTGTTTCATTTGCCCCTTAAACTTCTCCACAGTCTATACTCTCATAAATGCTACAATCATTGACATATGGTTTGCCTTCCCACTAAGCCACATTCTCTGTAAGAGAAGGGACCGTGTTTGCTTTGTTAACAGGAGTACCAGAAATATTGGTCATCAATACAAGGGGCTTCAGGATCACCAGAACCAATGTGAAAACATTAATCAAGTTAAGAGGTACCCCCCGCAAGATAGCACTCTAGCGAATCAGAGAGAGGAGGGTACACAGGGGCAGACCAGGCCTTTTATGTGTGGAAAATGAACTGAGGATGAGAAGGAGGAGGTGGAAGAGGAGAGGATGAAAATGTACAGCTAATGTAGGGACAAGAGCAGCTCACCTTACCCATCTGATTGGCTTACAGAATGAGGACACAGAGGGCATGGGGGGGTGCCTTGAGGCAAGAACTTGGAGGGTGTGAAATATCCAATTAGTTGGTGGCCAAGGGGAGCCATTGAAGATTTTTGAACAGGTGAACTACATAATCAGCTAAACTCCTCCTGCTGATTCCTCCCATCCCCTCCCCATCCCTTCCTTCTCCCCATCTCTTCCCTCTTGTTCTCCTTTTGTCCTCTCTCTTCTTTCTTTCGCTCTCTTTCTCTTTCCTTCTTTCTTTTTAATAACAAGAATTATGATAAGCAATATAATAGGCATTAGGAAGGAATAGAGACCACAACTGGACATCTATAACTTAAAACACTATGCAAACATTTGGGTCTTGAATTTGAATGAAAAGGGGTGGGGGGCGAGTCCATCATGAGAGCAAAGGTAGAAAACAGACAGCACAGCCCAGGCCGGACATCTGATTACTTAGGGAAGATGAAGGAAAGAGACTACTGGAAAATGAATCAGCGCTTTCAACTCTATTTCCCCCCAAGGAGGGCGGTATCTTTATTAAGTATCACCAGAGAGCAGGTTTGGTAGGAAGTCTGGACTGAGTCAGGGAGGGGAGTGAGAAAGCATTTGGAATGAGCTCAACCTTTATAGCCACATGAATGCAATACCTCATATTCTTTGATCAAGACATTCAGAGACCTCTTTCCTGCTGTGCTTGAGTCCTCTGGGATCCTCTGCTAGTCCAGAGGACTGGAGATCCGTCTTCTTCAGTAAGAGACCCCCCTCCCCCGTAATAAATAACAATACTAAATTGCAAATGTGGGAGGAAAGTACCAGAACTCAGCTCCTCAGTCCTGCTATTGTACTGGAGATCTGGGTAATTAGTGTCTGATAGTTTTAAACAGATGGGTCTCTCTGGCAACAAGGATTATAGGTTGAAATCAATCCTGAACAAATATTATATTAATTTCCCAACTCCCTCTCTCTGTGGACAAAGTGCGTTCTTTGCCTGCGAACGCTGTAATGACGAGAACATTAATATTAGATCAGTTGGAGATGAAATGGAAGTGGTAGAGGAGGAAGAAGGGATGGACTTACCAAGAATTGAGGGGAAGAAGCAGATACTAAAAGTTTCATGGGGCTGGATGTGGGGAGGGGGATTCTGAGAACACCCTGGGTTGGTGGGGCTACTGCGGCCTGCTCTTCTGGGTCCTTGGGTTCTCCAACTGTTCTGGTTCAGCTTGACATTGGCACCTGCTTTGATAACACAGAGGGCTTGTCAGGCAGGCTGGTTAGCCTCTGATGTTTGTTTCGACTGTGAGAAGAGACCAGTTGCACATAAATAGGTCTGCAGGGGGCCTGGCTAGACTTCAGACTTTCCAATCAAACTCAGCAATCTACAATTCAAAAACAAACCGGGCTGCCTGGAGCGAGCCTGCAGCCTCTCCGGCTTCCCTGGCTTCCACCACCCGAGTAGCTCAGTCTTCCTCCAACCTGGACAGTTAAAAGAGAAAATCTGCTACCTAAAGCCCCACCCCCACTTAGGGGTGAAGGATGAACCTCTTTTCTCCCTGCCTTAGGTGAGAGCAGAGTCAGGAGAGGTTTAAAATGTATGGTCGAATGCTAATGTAGTTCCCTGCCATTTCTCTTTAGCTTTACAGGCTCCCCCTCCCCCGATTTTTAAATCTTTCATCAAGCCTTACTACCTAGCCAAGCGTGGCTCAGGCTCATATAAAAAAAAAAAAAAGAAAGAAAGAAAGAAAGAAAAAAAAAACCACAGCATTAAGCAGCAAACAGTATCCCTGTGAAAAGGACACAGACCTTGGGGATGATCATGCTCTGTGTACCTCAGTTTCCCTATTGGCAGGATAGGACTCTGCCTTCATTCCCACGGGTGGGGTTAGGAAGCTTCAATAGAGCAATGGATATCTAAATTCACAATGATCTGTGGAAGTCCAAGGCCAAATGGGGTCACAAGAAAGGTGCTGCTTCTAACACTGACCCCCTGGGAATAGGGAGTAGTGGAGAAAGAATCCTGCTGCAAGTGAACGTAGAAGCTGGATACAAATAATACTAATGTGGGGTCCCACAGGGGAGTCTGTTGCAGTGATGTCATCTTGTGGATAGAGGGACTTGGAGCACAGGCCGGCAGAGGAAAACAGACTAGCTGGTGTGAGTCCTCTGTCTTACCTGACTTTCAAGGTGACTTGAGAGTCTGCCACGATTTCATGTATGCTGGCAGAACGCACAGGCCTCTAGGGCCAGAGACAAAGGACTTTATCACACAGCTGGAGGAAACAGCCAGAGGGTCAAGGTCGAAAGGGTTTGCCTGCCCTGCTTTCAACAGCAGGATTGGAAGATGGTTAGGCGACCATGCAGTGGGGGTGTGCTCCTAGAGAGAACTTCAGGGAACCTGAATCTCTTTTGAGAGGGAGAAACCCGACTTGACTTTTGCCTCTTGCTCCAGAAAGAAATGTTTTTAATACTAGGCACTTAGCTTCTTTTTCCTTTGCTTTGGAAAGACTCTATCTCTGTCTCCCAAGGCTGTTGGCTATACAAACATCCTTGAGAAGATAGTTCCCAACAATTAATTAGCAGGTTGTGCAAATTCAAGAGGCCTAGGGAAAATTCCCTCCCAAGGGAAGGCGGCCATCTCTAGAAGTAGGGCAGAAAGCTCTCTGAACCTGACAGCCTGTTTGTGACTTCAGCTGAGAACCACAGGAGTGCATGGACACACACACACACACACACACACACACACACACACACACACACACACAAAACCATTCTGCCCTCATCTTAGGGCAAGGTCTTCACCACTTAATGTGGCACAAAGCAATGTAACATTGAACTATTGATAGGCATCACCAGGAAGTCATTAGAAATACAAGTTCTCAGGCACTAGTAGAGCATCAGAAATTCTACAGGTGACGGGTATCTTGTCCTTCCTGGTGAGTCTAATGCTCATTTCAATTTGAGACCTCCAGACTAGCTCTGTCCCAGTCCTGTTCCTGCTGGCCATCCCTCTGCCATCTCTCAACAGTTCTCAAAGGTTAGTCAGAGGTTCTTTGTCACATGAGGTCTTTGCCAAGTGTGTTCTTTTTTTGGCTAGAACACTGCTTCTTCCCTAAAGTTCTCATAGATGAATCTTATTTTCTGGCGCGCAGTCACTTCCTCCAGGGAGATTTTGCTGAGCTCCATTCCCAAGTCTCTGTAAGTTCTCTTCACTTATCAATTTATTGATTTATGTTTGTATGTATGCATACTGGAACACATATGTGTGCATACAAGTCCATGTGTATATGCATGGAGGTGCATGTGTGTGTGTGTGGGGCGCCGCCTGCACATTCTCCATTACAAGATGGCGCTGACATCCGGCTGGAGTTAGCAGTAAACAAGTCATGTGCGCACGTGCTGGGTAACTTTCCACTCCTTGAGCTCTGCCTCTCCCGTGGCGTCATAGGACCTGATGAGTTTCAACCAATCAGGGGGCTCCGCGTCCAAGGCAAGGACTGATCCCTTTATAAGGGGACAGGCTAGATAGTTCATGGTCTTCGCTTCTACATGATGTATGCTTATGCTCTGCCTCTCGAGAGCATTAAAGTTTACCGCAGAAGGATCCTATTTTGTGTGCCGCGTCGTTCTTGCAGGCGAGACGGTTGCACGGGACAATGTGCATGCAGGTACATATATGGGTGCATATAAACTAATATGTGCATGTACACATGTACATGAGTATGGAGACCAGAGGAAAACCTCGGGTGAGGTGTTACTCAGGTGTGATCCACTTCATTTTTTTTTTCCATGACAGGCCTTTTCTTGACTTAGAGCTCGCTCACTGCTTAGTTAACAGAGGCTGTCTGGCCAGTGAGCTTCAGGGATCCACTTGTTTCTGACTAAACAGTGTAGTGCTGGGGTTGCAAGCACAAGCCACTAAGCCTGTCTCCTTATGTGGGGCCTGGGAAATGAACTCAGGTCTTCTTGCTTAGGCAGCGAGCACTTTACCAACAGAGCTATCTCCTCAGCCCCTTCACTTAGTGAGTTGGTACTCTCTCTCTTCCTTCACGTAGAAATGACTCACTATCATAGTTCCTATTACCTAATCATCTCCCCCCAAAGGCCCCATCTTCTAAGACCATGGTTTTGGAGGTTAGGTTTGGGGCTGGAAACAAACATCGGGCCCTCAGTGTTCTATTCCAACCCTTCCCCCGCCCCAATTCTCACCCCTCTCATATGCATGTAGCCCATCCCAAAAGTCTTCACTCATCTCAGCTTTGACTCCAAAGTCTGAAATCCAGAGCCCCATCTAAATACCATTGAAATCAGATATGGATGAGACTCAAGGTATGATTCATCCCGAGGCAAATTGCTCTCCAGCTGTGAACTTGTGAAATCAAACATTACTTGCTTCCAAATTTCTATGGTAGAGCAGGCAGAGGATGGCTGTTTTCATTCCAAGAGGGATAAATAGAAAAGAAAGGGGGTCACAGGTCCCAAGTAAGTCTGAACCACATGCAGGGTAAACAAGAGTAAATTTTAAAGCTCTCTCTGGCTCGATGTCCTATTTTCCATGCAGAGGGTCTCACAGACTCTGGGTGGTCGGATTCCGTGGCCTCGCTGGTGGAGATTCTGTGACTTTGCTATGCACCTATCTCTGCACAGGCAGAGATGAGACTTTGTGGGGCAAGTGGGCAGTGTCACCATTCAGGAGAACCGGCAAGGCTGAAGCAGGCTCACAACCCTAAAGATCCCAGAATTGAAAACGATAGCTCCCTGCTGAGCTCTACCTGTGCTGGCACCTGTAACCACAACACCCCATGGAGAGGACCGAGGCAATCAGCCAAGTAGGGACAATGTCTGCAGTCCTTTCCCATGTTAATAGGGCATCCCTATCATCTCAGACTGAGCCAATGGGAAGCATTTACCCCAGGACCCCACCCTACTCTCAAAATATTTGTAAGGTCTACATGAAATAAAGCACACAGGATGTTTCACCGAGGATTGCCCGAGAGTGTCTGTTGTTACACTGTAACACACTGAGGAAGAGTTTTCTCTCAAAGCATTCTTTGGTGCACCTTGGATAGGCCCAGCTGGCTGGGCCTGTGCCCCTTGCTCACAACTACTCCCTGCAGTTCATTCCCCACCTCTTACTTAGTGGCTCTGGCTCTGGCTTTTAGCCGCCCAACACAACACCCACTGCTGCCGCTAGCATCTAGCATAGGCGCTGCTGTGGTAGCAGAAAAGACTGTGGCTTTCTGCTCTACATGGGCTTCCCTTTGGACAGCTGTAACACTTTGGCCTTTCAGACCAAACCAAAAACCACGAGGAACCTTTTATTCCAGGCCATGAGATGCTGGGATCGAATTCTTTCTCCCCTGAGTGGCATACCAGTGGCCCTTGGTCACCCCAGCGGGGAGGCAGACACACAGCCTAACAGGATTGCACAGGTTTGTCTACTATCTGTGCTAGTCAGAGGGATAGCCACCACATCTATACCATTCTTGGCCCTGCTGAAGCCAACCTCAGGGCAGCCAAAAGATGTGGATCCTGGTCCTGGGTAGTAAGTATTCAGTCCCCTTAGACACCCAGGATCTCCTCTTTGAAGCCACTCTGCTTATACACCTGAATCTCTTGGCCTTGGAAAAATGGCTCCAAGAATCTTCCAAAATACCTTCAAGGTCATTCCTCAGTGGTTGTCTCCTCTTCTCATGGACTGAACATTTGACCACACCCCTTTTTCACCCTTCTTCCCTTCTTTCCTTTTTCCCTCCCTCCCTTCCTCATTCCCTCCCCCTTTCTTTTTACAACACAGGCTGAGGATTCTCTAAACCCTCCAGACGTTCTACTCTTTTGATTAGAAATTCCATCTTTAAATCACTTCTACTGTCTCACATCCTGTCACAACCATTCAAGAGGATTCAAGCCTTGTGCCTTTAATACTTTGCTTAGAAATGTCTTCAGCGAAACATGCTATTTCATAGCTCATAAGCTTTTCCTTCTACAAACCACGAGAACATGAACACAGTTCAGGCAAGGTCTTTGCTGTTTTGTTACAAGAATCGCATTTCCTGTAGTAGCCACTGAGATCCTCCCTGTTCCTAAGACCTTAGAGGACAACCCTTACAGCCAGTGTTTCTCTGGACATTGTGTTCATGACCATTTAAGCTATCCTCTGGGAAGTCTCACGTTTCCTCTAGTGTGGGGAGCCGAATGTGGACGCCGTTACAAGATGGCACTGGCTCCCTCACGGCATGAGGTAAACAACTCCATATATAGCAATGCTCTTGTCAGCTAAGGCGCTGCACCCTGCGCATGCGCAGTACATAACCTATCTCCGGCCAATCCTGAGGCCTCTGGTGTCAGCTGACTGGTGACAACCAATCATGGCTAGCCCTGTATGCGCTTCTCCCTATATAAGCGGACAGCTAGGGTAATTTGGGGCCCCTCACTTCCTGCTCTCCCCTTCAATCAAGAGGCTCCCACAATAAAGTGTGATTTGAGAAGAATCCTCTGGTGGTCGTCGTCTTTCCTCGCTGGTCGAGGAACGCGCCGCACTCTAGAGCTCACCTCTTTTTTGAGCCCACTCCATGACTACACTTTAAGGTATCCTTATTGCAATGTGGGATTTGGTTGTTAAGCGCCTCCTAATTCCTACTTCCACAGCTTTAGGTATTTGATATAACAAATATGGTTTCCCAAGCCAGATGATGGGTGACAGAGGATCGCCCATACTCCACATATCTCTGAGAGAGTTCTGCTCGAGTGGGTCCTTTCCCTACCCAAATCAGGCTTGGGCTCACTCAACACCATAGAGACAAAGGCCATGTCAGGATAAAGCCAGTTACATTTCTGTTGCCTTGACCTAGAATTGGTTTCTCAGAAATCATGAACCTGGGAGTCTGCTAATCTAGTGAATAGACTTGGAAGGTTCCTGCCCCTTGTCCCTTTTCTCACCCCCCACTCGAGCTATATAAGCTATATAAGCTAGCTCTGCTATTTCAATAAACAAGCTGTCTTACGAAACAGTCTCTGGGGTTGACCATACCCACCATACGCACTGCTGCCTGAGACCCTACTTCTTACTTCCTCTGCACCCTGAGTCTGCTGGTGCCCAATGGCCCATCAGGGGCAGGGGACCCACAAATATCAATCCTGTTGCTAGGGACCCATTTTTGTTTTAGTCTACTGAGACTACCATCCCAAATGCCACAGTCTGAGTGGCTTTTAAGCAACATCAATGTATTATTGTTCATCATCATGTAGATTCCAAAGTCTAAAAGGATGCTGGAAAATCCAGCATCTGGTGAGAGTTGTTCTTTCTTACTGTGTCCACTCCCCGCAGGATGTAAAGGGGAAAGGTTTGGTCCAGGGACTCTTTCACAAGGATGCTAATCCTGTTCTGGTAGAACAGTCACCTCCCAGAGGCTCCCTCTCCTAATGCCATCGCTTGGGAGCAGAGTTTTAACACACCAATGCTGTGGTGAACACAAGTCAGATGAAACACCAGTGGACTCTTGACTTGGAATCCATGTGAGCAGGGACCACGCTGGTCTTGTTACTTGGTCCTCGACCCCTTGTACCAAGGATGTACTTATTGGTACTTGTTGAAAAAATGTTATTATTTCATTTAATGCCAAGCCAGTTGGGATGGAGACTGTGGAGGATGTCGCAGCATGGGGTAGGGCTCCAGTGAAGAAAGCTAATCCTTCTACATAGAGATGTGACTGCCTGGGAACTCATGGATGAAACGTAAAGGACCTTGCCCTACTCTGTCTACCAAAATCAAAGGGTCTGTCTAAGGGAAAAGAGCGAAGTCCTTAACCTCCCACCCTTAGGGATGCATTGTTCAGGTTTGCATATCTCCTGGGTCTATAGGTCATGGTGCTGTGGGTAGGAAGTGCCATCTTGATTCTAGAAGACTGAAGAGAAGAAAAGAAAGAGAAAGATGTAACCTTTTCTTCCCAAACCGACAGCAGGGCTCTGGTACTCTACGTACTTTTCTCATGTAAGGATCACTTAACAACCTTTTGTGACAGTTACTCCTTTCTCTTTTCTTACAGATAAGAAGAACAGAAGCCCGGAAGGGCCAAG
The DNA here is from genome assembly GCF_963924665.1 of Micromys minutus. Lineage (NCBI taxonomy): Eukaryota > Metazoa > Chordata > Mammalia > Rodentia > Muridae > Micromys > Micromys minutus. Next base: position 36,757,870 of record NC_137985.1, read on the forward strand.
ACCGCTTTCAAGAGCAGAGCATCTGCACAGCAAAGCCAGTGTTGTAAACAGTTCTATCCAGCATAGGACCTTGCAACTCTCTTCTCTGGGGATTTACTCAGTGAGAAGTTGTCAGAAGCTAAAAGTGTTGCTGGGCCAGCAGAAGTGGGTGAGTGAGAAGACCCACTTCTCCACGGGCACTACTGAATAAGTGGAGGGCTCAAAGGCCCTGGCAAGCAGCTCACATTGCTGTCCTCCTCTGTACCATCATAAAATGAAGGTGACATATGGTCTTATGATTTTTCCACATCCTTCCCAGACCTGGAATGCCCAAATCCCCTGTGGACTGCTTCTGTACCCTACTAATCTTGATAAGAGAGAGCTGAGCCAGGCTCACCCTGGGTAGCAGGGAGCGAAGGGTAGATCCTTAATTTGACATTCTTCATAGGCCATCCCTACAGCTTCCTACCTCATGCCTAAAACAAAGAATGGGAATGAAGATAGGTGGGTAGGGAATTTGAGAAAGATGGGCACTCTCACCTCTGCCTCCGTGTTCATTAGTAGGTATTGTAAATCCCAAAATTAACCTGTTAGCCTCACCTGGCCAAGAATCAGGTAACATACTGGAATGATGGAAATTGTAGTTCTGAGAAATAGCAAAGCCTCATGGGAAAGTATGGTGGCCTATAGGTTTGTCCTTATAAGTCCTTGCAACACATGGTTCCAGGCCATTCCTGGAAAATTTCAGAAAATGGTCCTAAGCAAAGTCCATCTCTTGGTCAATATTAAATATTTAATAAATGTTTGCTTTAAATTTGGTCCAAGATGGTGGAGTTGGTTTTTCTAATGAATGACAGGATCTGCAATGTAGCCCATTAAACTTAACTGTGGTTACTCAGTAGATTCTCCTAAAAATATGAGCTCAGTTTGAAAAATGTTGATGACCAAGTTTATTCACTAAGATGCAGATTAATTGGCTTAAACTTTGGGGTTATTTCTTTCTTTATTTATTTGAGCAGTGGGACTCTTCCAGACTGTATGGTGCTTTAACAACAACAAAAAAAGGATGTGTGTGTTTATTTATGTGTATGTGCACGTGTAAGCCAAGGGCTGATGTCAACTGTCCATTCTTTTTTTGACATTTATTTTTAGGGGGTGGGGTGAATTTCTGTTTGTGGAAATCAGAAGATAACCTTCAGGAGCTGATCCGCTCCTTCCACTGTAATCAATCCTGGAGATTGACCTCAGGTTGTCAGGCTTGGGAGCAAGCACTTTTACCCACTGAGAGGACAGAGTCTTCATGGGTTAGCTAGGCTGGCTGTCCAGCAGGCTCCAGGGAACCTTCTTGTGTCTGTCTACACTGATGTACTAGACACATATTATGTGGGTTATGGGGTCTCAGAGCCTCATGTTTACCTGATAAACACTTTGTCTCCTAGAGTTTTCATGTTGGTCTGTCTTTCCAAATGCCAATTTTTCTGTGGCTATAGGATGGTGACTCCAAAAATACAGGTAGGAAGAAAGGGGGCAGCGAGGCAGGCAACACACCAGCCACCAATCAGGTCTGGGGAAACTAGGGGTCCTAGGTAGCATAGTAGGATGAGGGTGTGAGCTACTTAGCAAGGAGAGGCCATTTACCTGGACCCGGGTGTCCTGGAACGAACTGTTGGCAGTAGGCAGCCTTGGAGTGCTTGCTCATCCTTCACCTGGTCATCAGAGTGAGGGTACGGAATGGTGACAGTTCAGTGTGAGTGGAGCCCTCCCCTCTAGCACTGACTAATAGGCCACTCCAAGCCATGCAGCTGGGACATAAAAGACTTAAAATCTCTAGCTACAGCTGCCCAGAGTGTGTTGGTGGGAGAGGACAAACTAAATCCCTGTTTTCACTCCTTCCCCCCCAAATGGAGCTCGCATAAAGCCTTTAAACCATCAGCTTTTATCTGTTTTTAGTGTCCAATTTAGGGCTTTGCAGGGGCTCCCTCCAGGGCTCTCTCAATGGATTTATATCACAGCCAGATAGCATCTTCAAAAGCTCATCTGAGCTGGAAAATAGAGAAACATCCTTCTCCATTGTCAAGTGACAAGTGATGGTACCCAAGCTGCTGGTGAGAGTGCACAGGGAATCTACTCTGAATGCCTTGGCTGGGTTGTGCCTTGCCCAGAGAGGGGGCAGCTGGGTAAGTGGGGGGGGGGCACTTTTAGCAGGGGTCTGAAGTGCCTTCCCTTTTTTGGGTATAGACTCTTTAATCCTGAAAGTCTTGAAACAAAGACTTCCCTGTTCTCTGGGCTTGTCACCTGTAGGCATGAAGATGTCAGCTCCCTGGCCAACCACCAGGTGCCATTTACAAAGAAGTGTGCAGGGAGGCTGTGTGTGTGTGTGTGTGTGTGTGTGTGTGTGTGTGTGAGCGCGCTGGCGTGCACGTGTGAAGATGCCTGCTTAGGCTTGCCTGGCAGGAAACAACAGCTCTCTTCTGTATTTCTAAGCTGGCTTCTTTAGCATCCTGCTAGAGCTGCATTAGGACACCCATGGGCTCTTTCTTTCCATACACATTTGTTGAGCACCTACTGTGTGTCCGATAGTGTTGGGGGATATGGCTCCTGCTTCAGGTTGCTCATAATGAGCGTGAGACATGGGAAAAGCAAAGATGAGATGTGGGTCAGAAATCAGAGGTGAAGTCAGTGCTGCAAACCAAAGTGGTCAGAGCCAGAGGAGAGCAGAGCCTGGCCTGTGGGTGCAGGGGTCTCCCCAGGACTGTGAGCATCCCAGGCAGAAACATGCAGCAGAAGCTCTTTGACCTGAGACTGAGGTCTTGAGGATTTGTAGGATTCCCAGGACATTCCTGGTTTATGCCTGTTGTCCTGGCAACGCTTTCATTCTGAAAATGTCAGAGTTGGGCTGACAAACAGGTGTAAATCAGAACCATTCCTGAAAACCTATGAATATCATATTCACAGGACATGTGTCATCCAGGCTGAGACTCTATTATGTGAAGCTAAGTCAGTGTACCTGGGGTGTGTGTGTGTGTGTGTGTGTGAGAGAGAGAGAGAGAGAGAGAGAGAGAGAGAGAGAGAGAGAGAGAGAGAGAGAGAGAGAGAGAGAGAGCACACAAGCTCATGCATGTACACATGCATGTGTATTGTATTTGTGCATGTGAAGTGTGCAGTGAGTGTGTATATGTGTGTAAGTGGTGTGTGTGTGATATGATGTGTGTGTATTGTGCTATGTGTAGTATATGTGTGTGTGTAGTTCATGTATGTTTATGTGTATGCATGCATGTGTATGTGTGTATATGCATGTAGATGGTGTGTATGTGCAGTGTGTGTACGTATGTATGTGTTGTGTATATGGTATGTTATGCATGTATGTGTATACAGTGTGGTATGTGTGTTGTTAATAGTGTGTGTATCGTGTGTGTTTGCTGTATGTGTACATGTGAACATGCAATATGATAAAGGAGTGTTTAAAAAAAAAGGAGTGTTTTGTAGAATGTGTGTTCTTGCTCCAGTAGAGATTATAAAAGTGACTGTGTGGTTGGAAACAGTGATCATAAACGTGAGAGAAACCAGGAAAGCTTCTTGGCCATTTTCAGTTCCTAAACTGAAATTTGAAAGAAGAAGGAACAAGGAAAATGGAAAAGACAACCCTGGAGTGTGTCTAGTAGAACCCACATGCCCTGTGTCTTGTGCCACCACCCAGGCACTGGCTCATTCTCATATTGAATCTGGGAAGTGGATTGTCATACACGCTTTCCAGATAAGAAAACCGGGGCTTGAGAGATTCCACAACTGTGGACCACAGGAGGTGAGCAGCAGTTCTGGCCTCCAGATCCGACTCGACCCAGAGTAACATGACTTGAGCAGCCACTCCCTCTTCTAGTGTTGCCACAGTCCTCTGGGAATCTCGTTTCCTGGAAATGTCCTGCAGCTTCTCTCTTAGCCTCCAATCTGTTTGTCCTTCCTGATTTCATTCCGAGGGACAGGAGGATGTGAGGTCTGGAGCAAGGTGGAGGCAAGCGACGTAAGGGGGCCCCTTTTAGGCCACACCAATAATGTGCTCTTGCCTCTGGGGCTCATGAATGGAGACGAGCAATGAATGGTTGTCAGGATCCTTCTAGATTTGGTGTGGCCACAATGGTCCTCTTCATCCTGGTTCTGGCGGTGACATATGGGAAACTGACACCTTGAAAACCCGCCTTCTCACTGTGAGATCTGTCAAGTGCAATTCCCAGATACAACTTCAGAAGAGACCATGGCTGTGGGGGCATGGAGACCACCTTTGCCACTGTGAAGGCACCTATGCCTGTGGGCTGCAGGGAGCTGCTTGGTGGACATTGCTTGGGTTCTGAATCTTAGAAGTGTCAGTAGTGAAAACCCTGCAGGAAGTACCTTCCTGGGTCAGAGCCGGGGAGGAGGCCACGGGTGCTTGTTTCAGACGGCTGAACAAGTTGCCCTGCTGGGACTTGCTTCTGCTAAGTCGTACTGGCATGCACCTCCTTGGCTGGCATCATTCCTTTACGTCAGACCCATGATCTGCCCCCTTCAGTGACAGTTCTCTGGCTGCAGGCATCAAAACACCTGCCTTGTCTCTCCTTCACAGGGCTCAAGGATTCCAGCTTGTTAGCCAGGCCCAGCTGGGGATAAAGGAAGGCAGGAGATCTCTAATAGATCCAGACTCTTTGCTCAGGTGGTGGTAATGGGGTATGCCACACCTGAGTACTCTCTTGCCTCTCTCTGCCAGGTGTGAAAGCTGGCCTACTACTTGCAGCAGGTAGGACTCCTCTTAGTTGTTCCTGAATGGGATTATGACCCAGAGTGGGAAAGGGCACTGCCTACATACCTAAGGACCTGCTGCTATCACTTGATGTCTGATAAAGGACAAAGGGACTCTGTTGCTACCTTAACACCTGATTGCCGGCTACAATACTGGCCTCTAGTCAAGGGTGTTGGCAGTCCCAGAGTGTTCTTTTCAAATAGGGACCACCAAAGGTGTTTGCAAAGCCAGAGTGCCCTTTTCAAATCAGGGCCATCAAACTCTACCCTCTGAAAAATTTTACATCTTGGTGTCTATGACATTTTTTTCCTGTGACTTCATTTGTCCCAGTCCTGATCTGCAAGAGTCCTCAGTGTCAGAGAGCTTGCCCCAAAGCAAGTGGATCAGCTCAGGCCTGGGATGGGGCTCCTGTGGTGGGCCATTTATGTCAGTGGAAAAGAAGCCACTGTGTGCATCTAAACCCTCAGTGCTGCTACTTCACACAGACTCTGATGCCAGGGTTCTATAGCCCCTATAAGATGTGGTCCACTTATGCTTTGTAGATGAGGAAACTTGGGAACTTGAAGAGGAAGTGGCTGATTGGCCATGGTGTGAGGCATAGAACAGGGCAAGAGCAGAGGTCACTCGGTCACAGAATCCCTTTTTCTCATTGTGGGTTCTGGGCCAACCTGGGACCTAGAGACCTATGACTGTCAATGTACAGGTACTGGGACCTCAGGAGGGTCTCAGAATGGAGAAACCTGTGGCTATGTCTGCTGTCTAGAACTGCAGTGCAGTGGAGTCTAGTGGAGAGGCCAGGTGGAGTAGGGGCTGCATCCAGCTTGCTGCCCAGGATAAGATGGAAATTTGGAGCTGTTTGCAGGTCTCATTACTCCCTGCGCTGAGAAGGGAGCAGGGAGATCCTGCTCCTGAAAAAAAAGAACACAGTGCTGGGTAACAAACCAGCTGGTACTTATGTAAATATTGACGGAGTTGCTACCCTGGTCCTGGCAGTGGGTTGGGAGCCCTTTGATCGTGAGAGAATGCATCATTGTGGTACAGTCTGAGGTGTGGAGTGAGTGGAATATAGATAGGGCTGAGTCTGAGCACGACACAACTGTGGGCTGAACAGGGTCGCCATGTGGACCCCCACTTGCCCCTTACCACATATTTACCTTCTTCAGATCTCTCTGGCTTCCCTAGAGCTGGCCTGTCTGTCTGCATGGGACTTACATCAGTGGAAAGCGAGCAGCATTCCTGCCCACACTATGCTCCTGTTCCTATGCTAGGTCTTTCTCCTGACCCTCGCTACAGCTCCTCCTCACTTTCTTGCTGCCCACTGCTCCTTGCCATATTCCTGTCTGGCTCCTCCCCTAGTTCTTCTTCAGCTGTGTTCATTTTTGGAAATGTTTGTTGCATTTCCAGCCAGCCCAGGATGCTCTCAGCTCCTCCTAATCCCAGTCTGGGAATGCCCTGAGCCCTCTACCACCGTTCTCAGCTCCAGGATGGAGGCTCAGTCCCTGGAGAGAGGTCTAGACTCTGGCCAGGCTCTCTCTGTGTCACCAGCAGCAGGTGGGCTGGCCATCACATGAGCGAATGACCTGTCCTCAATCTTCACTTCACAACCCAGGTTTTCTCTGTTAATGGTATCGATTTCCTCCGCTGAACTGTTAGGATCAAAGGCTGCCTGGCCAACTCTGCACTTCATTAAGTTCTGGCTGCCCCAGGGGACTGGCCAGAGGATAAACATGTGCTCTGGAGACCAGGCCAGCCCACTACAGGGGGTACTTGGCAGTTGTGTTGGGTCAGGACTAGGTAGGCAAAATGCTTGCAGGCTGTGCTGGATTCACTTTTCTATACTGCAACAGGCCAGTGTAGGAGCAGCTACTATTTCATGATCTGTTCCTGTCTCCTTCCCTCCCATCCCCCTACCATCCTACTCTCCCAGACACCTGACAGGCCCTGTACTGGGCCCACAAGGCTAGACTTCCAAAGAGTATGCCTTGCCTGAAGCAGAGAGTCTCCAAGCTGGGCAGTGGGGCCTAGGCTATGAGAATGGTCACATTCAGGTCTTCCCCAAGTCTTTGCTCTTGTTTTCCAAGTGATTCATTGTAGAAATTTTAGATGATTTGGATTCTATAGTACAAAGTAGAAAATGAGGGTTGCAGCTGTTAGGCCAGTTGGTTTTTCCATTTCCTTTCTATTTGCCCCATCAGGCAGTTGGCCCAGGGAAGGGAATGCCTGGATGGGTTAGTCCTGGCAACCTCAGATGAGGAGCATCACTTGTGGTGAGTGATCTGTGATGCCAACAGCAGGAGGGGAAAACCAGAAGGAGGAGGAAGAGGAGACGAAGGAGGTGGAGGAGTAGGGAGAGGAGGAGAGGAGAAAGAGGAGGAAGAAGAGGAGGAGAAGGAGGAGGGAGAAGAAGAGGATTAATAATAATAATAATAATAATAATAATAATAATAATAATAATAAGAAGAAGAAGAAGAAGAAGAAGAAGGCAACCATTCTCTGAGTCCCCAGTTCTCACACTGGCTCCTTCTGAGTTCCCACAAGCCTTCTATCTGACTTTCCCTCTTCAATGTCCCTAGCTCATATGAAACATAAACACTTACGTAGCTAGAAGAACATTCTGGGGAAAGAAAGGGCCTGACATCCTATAATACCCTTCTGAACAAATGAATTTGAGAGATCAACTCTCCCAAGGGCCCAGCAGAGGCCAGGAGACGATGGTAGCTGATACCAAGAAAAGACACACAGGTGGGAAGAGGGCTTTTCCACCCCCACCTAGCCTGCACCATGTGCCTTTGATACCCTTGACCATGCACACAGCCATTGGTTTCATGATGACAGCAGATGAACAGAGAGAAAACAGCCCGAGACAGGCCAGGCTGTCTGGGGCTCGTTTCTGAGTGAAGCCTAAATCAGAGACACAGACAAGTCTGAGGCTGAGGGACCAGATGGGAATGCTTCTGGTTTTCTCCCAAAGTTCTAATGATGCAACCCAAGAGGCCCCTCCCTTGTTCCAAAGCTGTTGCCAGCAGCAGTAGTCAGAGGTCACACCACACTGCCCCCTCCTCTAGTCACAGGGAGGAGCGGATGACATCATTTATTCAGTCCTCCAATGAGCAGCTGATTGTCAAGTACAAGGTACCGTGTTGGCCCTAGAGGTCCAAAATAGACACATCCATCTCTCTAGAGGGCTGTCCTTTGTCAGTTTGTCCTTTGTCTCCCACAGTCTAAGGGTAGGACAGGAGGGTCTGGATAGATAGGAGATTAAAGTTTAGGTCAAGACTTTGCAAAGAGAGACCTAGGGATATAGCTCAGTGGTGGAGTGCTTGCCTGGGATGCGTAAGGCCCTGGCTTCCAAGACGATGTGGGAACAAATTGCATCCCTGCCGTGTGCCGTGTACATGTTCTTCATCATAGTCACCAGCAAATTCTGAGAATAAAACAGCATTGGCCCCATTTACAGACCCGGAAGCTGCGGTTCCCAGAAGCCAATGATCTCGCCCAGAGTTCTGACAGCGCGAGGCAAGGCCTGCCTACACTTGCCCCAGCGAGGGTTCTCACTAGGAAATACAGTTTCAATGGAAACTTCAGCCTCCACCCCAACCCACATCCCCCTGTCCTGCAAAGTTTTGGACACCGTGCCTCCCTCTTAGGCTGGGAAGAAGATCACTATGGAGAGCCAAGAGCCAACTTTATTCCTTTTCCTGCTTCCTTCCTCTCTACAGTTTGTATCTGTTCCTGGAAAATCCCCGTTGTACCCACCCACCCACCTTGCCCCAGAAAAATCCCAAGAAAGCTTCGCAACTCTATTTAAACAGCACTCAAGTGTTCAGAACCAGCTCTGGGCTTCTAGTGCGCTCTGGGTCTCCATCTGGTTTGGGGGCTATTTTCATCCACCGGATGCAGAGCAGCCGCTGAGATCTGGGACTGAGCGGCGCCTTTATCTACAGAAGGACAATTTAGAAACTAACGCCAAGCCCAGAGAACAAATAAATAAATTCCTCTTTCTGTTCACAGTGCTCTCTCGGCCTGTTTCTACAGGTAATTGCAGCAGGAATTTTCACTTCAAACAGTCTTGGGTGTATCAAGCTTAGGGCTCTGCGGAGGGGGACCAAGGACAGGCGACTCTGGCTGTTAAGTGCTGGATAGTGAGATACCACTCTACTGGGGACAGGAGACAGGCATCTTCTGGGCTCCAGAGTTCATCTGAGAGTAGAATCAAATCTTTGTTTACTCTAGCTGGGGTCTTCTTAGGGTAGAAATAATGGCCCCCTTTGTCTAGTCATGGAAGGAAGGGCTGTCACAAGTGCTCTAGCCTGTGCCTAAAGAAGGCATCATTATGGCCTGATGTTTGTGGAACCTGAAACTATGCACAAGTCTCAGGCAGGTGGTAAGGGTGTCCTAACTTGAAAGGCAGAGCGGAAGGGAGGAGAGGTGGCAGGGAGGAGAGAGGGTTCACAGCTTCTGAGAGGCTGCCAGTCCGAGGAGGAAGATGGGCGGTGGGAAGAACAGAGCCTGAGGCTCCACAGGCTCACAACAATCTCCTTCATTGGTAAGCTCCAAGGCTGCAGGTCCAAGTTCATGTGGAAATGGAAGAGACACAATTCAAATGCACACCTTGTAGGAGAAGTTCTGCTCTCTGGGCCACACTTCTGGAGAAGTGGCACTCAGCAGGTGCGGACCAGCCGGGAGGGACTAGGGTAAGAAAGAGGAAGATGCTTTGTCCTTCCTCCCCTCTCCCTTCCTCCCCTCTCATTCCCTCCCTAAACTATCTCCCACTCTGCTTTCAGCTGGGGAAGGTGATGATCCCTCTCCAGACTGCACCTGCCCCATGTGTGTGTGTGTGTGGCTGGGGACAGTTGTCCTCAGGGCATGGCCACTGGAGGATGGGTCCTGTTCTTTGACAGACACTGAACTCAGGATAAGTAAGGGTGACCATCAAAACACAGGAGACCCTCACAAGGGCCACCCTGGGCTGGGCAGGGTACTGAAAATGGAGACACTACGGGCCTAGGCCCATGCCTGTTTAGCTGTGTGCGTGGCCCTTTCACTTGGACACAGGCAGCAGCTGAATGTGAGAGCATTGGGGACCTTACTTTTGAATCTTTGCCTGATTGGCCACAGTTATCACCCTCATGGCAGTGAGAATTCAAGGCTCCGTAAGTCAAGGATGTGTACACAGTAGCTACGGATTCAGTGTTTGTGTCCTGGTCTGTGTAAGCCCTAGAATTTCTACTAAAAACCTTCCGGAGCTTTCTTTTAAACTCCGCTGAGCACTCTGAAGATACAACCTCACACAATCTTTCTCTGGGTGAAGATAAGAACACTGACATTGAGACAGGTTCATACTTTGCCATGTGTGACATAAATCTCCAGTCACGGCCAGCCACAAAGCCTCCTTTCTCTTCCAAATGGGTACCTACATTAATGGACAGCGGGCTTCAAAACTGCCAAAGGAGCTTTGAAAATTTTTTATTTCTGTCCCCTGGGATTCTGAGAAGGGTATTGATTGAGAATGAGAGTTGGGCTAGCTGTCCTATGTGCATTTGTGTGGGTGCACATGGGTGCACGTGCTGACAGAGGTCCAACATCAGGTGCTGTCCTCAGGACTCATCCCCCTTATTTTACTTATTTATTTATTTATTTATTTATTTATTCATTCATTCATTCATTAACTCATTCATTCATTTATTGAGCTTCTCTCATTGGTCTGGAGCTTGCCAAGTAAGCTAGGTTGACTGGCCAGGGATCTGCCCAACTCAGCTTCACCATCACTGAGATTATAAGAGCATGCCATCATACCTCAGTGCTCCATCCAGAGGCAGAGAGTAACAGGAAAAAGGTGAAGGGGGTGGGAAGAGAAGGGAAGGGAAGAGAAGGGGAGGGGAGGGAAGAGAAGGAAGGGAGGGAGGAGAGGGGAGGGTAAGGAGAGGGAGGAGAAAAAGGGGGAGGAAAGTAGGAGGGGGAGGAGAACGATGAGAAAATAAGAATAGAAGAAGCCAGATGGGAAGGAGGAAGAGTCTGAAGACAAGCTAGTAATTGTGGGCTTTGGACTTAGGCAGGTCTGGCTTTGTGTTCTGACTACTCCAGAGCTATTAGGTATATATAACCCAAAGCAGTTTTGTGTCTTCTTTGATACTGGATGCTATGAATCAGAATCTCAATATGCTGTCTTGAGGTTTAAATGTAACAACCCCTGTAAAGAAGTTAGTACAGTTAGCCAGCGCACTTGAAGCTTTTAGAAAGTACAGACTCATGGCATCACTTAGAACTCAGCCAGAGGCTGGTCAGGACGATCCGTGGTTAGGAAGCCAGAGACTCTGGTGCAATATTCCTTGGGTAGAGAAAGAGTTCATTAACCAACTCGGGATTCAGATGGGCAGGCGCTAAGGAAGAGCCAGGCTTAATTCTTTTGCAAACCCAGGGGAAGGAGCTCTTTTGGAGGAGATTTGCAGTGGCTTTAGCTGATTGCAATTATGCCGTCCTGCACCGTGCCGAAAATGAAATGAAACCCTAACAAAGTTCCAGGTTTAATTGAAATTTCCTGGGATCTGTTATTACATCGCCGTGATTGTTCTGTGCCACTAATGAGCCTGTGCTAGCTGATTAGCCAAGTGTCTCTCCAGTCACTATTCCATTATTGCATTATTAATGATCAGATATGATTGTCACAGCCCAGGGCTTGAACATCCAACAGGCAGGAGACAAGCCAGACAATCAAGCAGATGGACAGATGGCCCAGTGAGTGGGGAGGTTGAGCTAGATGACTACCTGGAACCCAGAGTAGGGAAAGGCTGGGTTGTGGGATGGGTGAGTAGCCATGTGTGGGGCAGGTCGGTGACAGAGAGATGTGAGTGTGTGGGCCAGCAGCTGAGACTGGGTCCTGTGAACCTAAGGTTCTGTTGTCTCTAGCTCTGAGTCCTCAGCTTATCTGGAGGAATAACCAAGGACCCCTTGGTTTTGCTCTTCTTCTAGTCAGTATAAAAAACACTATATTTTGTTATGACATGTTCATGTATATACTTTGTTCACAGTCACCCCTCCCCCATTACCTTCTCCCATCTCTAACCTCAACCTCGATGGTTTCTTTTCTCCTCCTAGAGAGTCCCCTTTCTCTTTTTCCACACTCATATCATGTATAGAGTTAAGTCGAGAGTTACACATAAGAAAAAAAAGAAAAACTCACACATACACACACATAGCCTTTGGTCTCTCTTCCCTCTGTTACTCTTTCTCTCTTGTTCTCAACTCTGTTCTCTGCTTTTCTTTCTTTTTTTCCTTCTTTCTTTCTTTCTTTCTTTCCTTCTTTCTTTCTTTCTTTCATTCATTCATTCACTCACTCATTCGTTCATTCATTGACTTTTTGAGACAAGGTCTATCTATGTAGCCTGACTGTCTTGAAACTCACAAAAATTCATCTGCCCCTGCCTCTCAAGAGTTGGCACTGAAGGGGCATGCCACCCAACTTCCATCTTCCTGTGGATTCCTTCCTTCTCACCTCAGCATCCCTCTTTTACTTTCAAGTCAGTGAACAGAGACAGAATCCAACCCATATGCAGCAGCAGCAGCAGCAGCAGCATAGAGCCTGGAAAGAGACTGTGAGGTCAGGGCTAAAGGCAGGGAGGAGAGGCTGGGAAAGGACCATTGCCTATGCCGCATCCTGGGCAGGCATTCTGAACAGTTCCCCCTCCCCCCAGTTTCATGAGCCTGAGTGTCCAGAGCTTGAGTTATGGAAAAGGTATATTGTCCCAGGCATTGTGAAACTGTGGGGAACTGCCCTATACCTACAAGTCCATGCTGTTCATTGCTTAACCAGCTCCCTTCCTGTACCAGGTGGAGGCTCTGGGAAGGAAGGGGTGGGCTGTAGGAGAAGTTTAAAGAGTTTTCAGAAAACTGCTGCTTGACTCATGCTGATGGTCAGATTGGTAAGGAGCCAGGGGTCAAACTAGGAGTACCCACATACCACACTGGGCAGCATGCTCATGATGTGTTTAGATACCCAAGCTCCTGTTTCTACCTCTCTCACCCTAAGCCTCCTTCCTTCGATCTAGAAGACATCTTTTCTGAAAATGCCAGACACTATGAGGTCATACCAGGCACCCAACTACTGCCAAATTTTATTCTTCAAAGGCCAGTATTGTGCTGACATGAAATGTAAGCCTGGAACAAGAGGGGGGGGGGATGTTACTGAAATAGAGAGAAACGCTCACAAGCAAGAGGGAAGAAATTGACATTTGAACATGGGTTTGTAATCGGAAAATTGATCCCCAGGCTGCTCCCTCCCCTAGGAAAAAGCCAAGGCTGCATCATAGTCTCCCAGAGCCCGTGGTGGGGGACACCTGTTCTGTTACCCCTGCTGCCTACATCTTACCGTCTCCATGGCAAAGAGGAGAATGGCTGGGGGCTCCTGCAGCCATGGTTTCCCTGGCAACCCTCAGGCGCTCCCACCTCCAGCCACATGACTGGCCTGTCCCCACTGCCCCCCACTGCTGCACAGCTATTTGGGAGGAGAGAAGGAAGGTGGCTCTGGCCATCCGTCCACCCACAGCATTGTTAACATGTATACATGTGTCACTTCTGTGGGCCCCTGATGTCCACCCACCCATAGCACCCACCCTGAACCAGCCTAACCTGCAGGGGCTAAGCTGGCTAGCCAATCACAGCAAGATGCTTCTAGTGTGGGACGGAGGCTCACTCCAGGCAAGCATCCGAGTACCTCCTCCTGTCTGTAAGAAGACACTGAAGAAGTTAGAGGCAAGAACACTAATAAGGAAGATGTCCTCTGCCCTCAGGCAAGACTCGGAGCCATCACGAGTCAGGGTCATGATGATGTAATCCTGAGGATCCTGTCATGCCAATGTGTCTTCTAGAAATAGGACAGCTCTTGCTATCACAGCCAAGTTTTGGAAGAGGAAGCTGAGCCCCAGAGAGAGACTGTGACCTACATTCTCACAGTTGGAAATGATGGTCCCTTGTCCAGTGTGCGATACAATGGCTGGTGGGAGAATGTGTGGAGTTGGGGAGATTTCCCACTGAATGTTGTTTTGCTATGTATAGGTCAGAAACAGGGAAAATCAAGGAAACAGTGCTTTTGCCTTCAGGAAACTTCCAGAGGACAGGTGTGTGCACACAGGGGGCCCATGTGAGTTGACTGATAGCCTGTAGCTAGGACCTGAAGCTCCAGAGGTTTTTGGGAATGGCTTTCCTTAGTTTCCAAGAATCCTTTAAGGAAGACCAAGACCATCTGTATTAACCAGCATCACACCGAAAGCCAGAAGCTGGCACTTGCTGGAAAGTTCTGGAATAGGCGAGGATGAGAGTGAAAAAACTCTAACATGAAACTGAGGATTGCTCAGTAGTGCGACAATTTTCTAGCACGTGTGATGTCCTGGACTCTATCTCCAGTGCTGAGAAAAACAACAAACCAACAAACCCAAGATGTTGCTTTACTTTGTCCAGAGCCTGCCTCCTTCTCTCCCCTGAAGGAAGGACCCCACCCCTATGCCAGGATCTGACACTCCTAGGAGAGAAATGTGTCTTGTCTTAAACATTCTCTCTGGAAGACTCGACACACGTTACTTACTGCAGCTGCTTTCTGCACCTCGGACTTTGCCAGGGAATTTTAATCCTGCAGTTTCTTCAGAACTAGCTCTGTACAAGGGTGTGATATGTATACAGCTTATAACTGGTGATGATTCCATAGTCTACAAACTCCCCCCGCCCTGTGTCCTGTGTGTGTGTGTGTGTGTGTGAGAGAGAGAGAGAGAGAGAGACAGAGACAGAGACAAAGAGAGAGAGAGAGACAAAGAGAGAGACAGAGAGACAGAGAGAGACAGAGAGAGACAGAGAGAGACAGAGAGAGAAAGCATGTGCATAAAACTCAGCACATTTCAGTCATCGGCAAACCCAGGCTTGTGTATTTTGGGCAAACAATCCCACTCAGTTACCGACTGAAGAGGCTTAGAGGTAGGATTTGAACCCCGCCTCCTACCTCCCCATGAAAAAACTCAGCCCTTCCAGTAGTGTAGTGTCTTTAGTGACTAGGGGCAGTTCTACAGCCCCCGATCCATAGCAGCCAGGCATCTGAGTGGGGGCAGGGAGACAGACTTGCACCTCATCCAAACTACTCCTTCGCCAGTCGCTGGACTGAGAATAGAAAAGAATCCAGACCTGTCAGTCATTTCCCCTCTGTCTGTCCCCACTTCTGCTCTAGCCTGGAGATGTTGAGCTGATTATATTCCATGCTCAATCACCAGAAATAATCAATCTGTAATTAAGAGCACCCCCAGCCCTCTCCCACCGTTCCCCAGCCTCCCACTCCTCCAGTCACCCCTCCTCCCCACACTGCCTCTGCCTCCTCCTCACCTCCCCCTCCCACTTGCCTTTCCAGCATGGAATCGTTTTAATGAGATTTCTCTGTTACAAATGGCCAGTTTGTAATAATTATATTTTGTGCGGCAATCGTGGTTTAAAAATGATTTAAAACAGGGAAGGCTCCAATTTATTAGGCATCAAATTTTCTGTGGTGAACTTTTAACTAGAAGCTGCCGCTCAGTCACGGAAGGGGCGCTCTCTGCCACCCCGGGCTGAGCAATAGTCCTGAAATATTGATGGTTTGTGGATGGAAACGGTGCCGAAGACATTTAATTTTTATTAAAATAAAGAAATCTTGCAACAGCAGTTCAGCTTTCCTGTGTGCTCTCCTTGAAGAAGGGGAGGAAGGACTCCTCATCAGATGGTAGTAAGGCAAGAAAGACTTTAGGGTTCGTGGCTTGAAATGTTTCCTACACAGGGCTGTGTTTGGAGAAGGGCCATCGTCAGGTATGGCCACAACCACTTCCCTCATAAATCTGTGAAATGTTTTGGGGACCAGCCAGTGCTATGTAGTCCTTGGACTTAGCTTGGGTTCAAATCTGTACCTTGCTATTTTCTACCCACATAACCTTGAGCAAACTGATAATCTTTCTAAGCTTGGTTATAAAACCCTTTGTCCAGAGCATGATAGGTGCCAATAATAAAAGAGATTTTTCAGAATACCATGTTGCGTATAGTAGACGTCATCATCCTCCTTGGAGAAATGAAGACCGGGTGTGTAAATGTATGGTCCCATTGGTTAAATTCATGGTTCAATGGGATCACAGCCACAGGACCCCATCCGGCCTTCAGCTATCCTCATAGCATATACATGAATGGAAGTTTCTAGAGAAAAAATGCCCATTGCAACTAAAATGCGTATGGTGTTGTTTAAAAATTACAGTTATGGGGAGTGGAGAATGGCTCAGAGCTTAAGAGCCTTTGTTGTTCAGAGGAGGACCACGGTTCAGTTTCTAGACCTCATGTGTTGGCTACAACCATCTGTATATCCAGTTCCTGGGGATCCAGTGCCTTTTGTCCATGGGTACCAGGCACACACATGGTACGCACACACACACACACACACACACACACACACACACACGACACTCATACACATAAAGACATTATGAATAAACTGCAGCTAGAAGGGCAGGAAGATGGCTCAGTGTGTAAAGGTTCCTAATGCCAAATCTGACAACCTTCACCCAGTCCCTGAGACCTACATGGTAGAAGGACAAAACACATTTCTGCAAGCGGTCCTCTGACTGTCAGTCATGCCCTGGGACATGCACACATCCACACTAAATAAATAAGTTCATAAAATTTAAAATTCTTGCTGCTAACGAAGGTCAGGATTAGACATTAGGACAATCATCTTGGTACACAACATACTAGAAAAAGAGAGGTGTTCAGGGGAAACCACCCTTTTTAGGATATAGAGGCTTCCATAGGTGTCACTGTCACTGTCTTTGAGATACCGATGCCAGCAGCAGATCATGTCTCACCGGGGCCTGCTCTGTCTAGCCTGGTGTGGGAGTTCCTGAAATTGAAAGTGTAGAACAGGCTGAGACTCCCTGCTGCTCAGCTCTAGGACAGATGCACAGTAGTGCATAGCAGATCAGGCAGGGAGTGTTTATATAAGCTTTCTAAGAGTACCAAGGCAACTGTGTACTTTATTCAGAGGCTAACCCAAGGCCAGGCACATGTAGGTGCTGACTAAGAGTACATTGATTGATTAATAATTGATTGATTGATTGGATTAAATGAATGAATGAATGAATGAATGAATGAATAAGGGTTTGTGGTCTCAATTAAGGTCTCTGCCTTTCAGCTTCACTCTCAAAGGAGGCTATCTTTTCTGGTTGAACATCATGGACCACAGATGTTTACAAGGAAGAGCTGGCTCACCCTCTATTGTTGGGACTCCATGTTGGGATTCTACGTCTGGGCTGCTGTATGAAACCAAATTGGGTCAGCAACCTGGAGGGTGGGAGAGGAAAAAGCAACACAAACTGGCTCATTCTGCCTGGTGGTCTACTCCTCCCTCGTTCTAGCTTGTTGGGAGCTTATCCTTCTGTTTGTCACCAGCCTTCTGGCCCACTGCTGGGACCTGGCCTCTTGTTTGTTCACAGGCACATACTTGGTCCCTGGAAAGGTGGAGGCCTCATGCTGGCTCCTGGTACTGACCAAGGCATGGATTCGTGGTCTATCTTGAAGGATTCTTCTGCAGTTGCCAACTGGAGGAAGGGCTGGTACAGCCAGTTCTTCTCACCCCTGCTGTCTCCTGGGAAAAGAAGGTCTAGAAAGCCCTGTTAGGTAGAAGTCCTCTGAAGGCTCGGGACTGGAGTTCAGCCCCGCACCATCTGAGTTGCTGTTTTGAATCCACACAAGCTGTTCATCCTTACAGAGGAGCAGCTAGAGGACAAGAGGTCCATCTTCCTCTCTACCTCCTTCGTCCTCACCCTGGGCCTCTTTACAGGATGTGTAACTAACTCTTGACCTCAGAGAGGGTTTTGCTAACACAGATTTGCCTGTCAGAGCTCTCCTCTGAGGATCTGCGGGTGACTGAGCTGAAGCTGCATCTCTTGCAGCAGCAGACAGATTTTAGGGGTGGCCTTGGCTCCAGGCAGTTGTGTAATTCTCCTGTGCCTTCATTTCTACTCTGTTCTAGGCCTACCAGTGCCTTGTGCAGAGAGGCCTGTTGCCCTGCCTCACTCCCCACTCTCTGCATAGATCCTGGCCCAGGGTAAGTCTGAGGGCTGAAGGATCCCTGGGAAAGCAAAGAAAAATGACCTTTGACCCTCAGGAGCTCTACAACAGAGGGCATCCCTCTTTTTTAGTTTGTGCCTTTTCTGGATGTTCCTGACCTGGTCATATCTGCTTGCTGGGTCCCTACTACACAGATCTACCCCCATTTTCCTTTTTTCTCCATCTGGTAGACCCACCATACCCTCGCTGTGTTGTTCTTCCGCCTCTCCACAGAGCTGGAGGTCTTGTCTCCCCACTCTGGATCAATCCTCTGGGGTGAATTCTCTTATGGATCCCCTCTCCGTGTCATCCAGAGGGACCCCATGTCTTACAGTCCTTCAGAACTGGTGATATCCTTTTGTTCAGTTACAATATTGAGCAAGTATCTACTGGGGGGACCAAATTTTGGGTACACACACAAGGTCTTATGTGAGCTGGTTCTGCCCCCAGCCACCTAGCCCTGCCTAGGCACAAGATCCCTGAGGGCAAAAAGCATGTACCCCCCTTCCTATGACACCAGGCCTCTCTCTGTTCCACAGATGCTCAGACCCACCAGCTTACCCAGACTCATCCCCAGTGTTTCCTAACTCCACATGGACCATGGGTTTCAGTGGCATCTCCCTCAGCCCACATGCCATTTGTCCTTTGTATTCTGTGCCTGTGACACAGAGGCCTGGTCTCCCCAGTGCTCCCTTCAGTGCCACATCATCTTCCTTATATCTCCAGAATCACCATGTGTCATGGACTGAATTCTTGGGGCTTCCCAGATGGAAACAGTCAGATCCTACCTTCAAGGTAAGTGTATGAAGAGACATCCTCAAAGAAATTGGTGGGACCCTGCTTCCCTCTAGTCCCTCTCTATCTCCCTTCCACCCTGAGGTGAGCAGTTCCTTCACCATAAGCTCCCACATGGCATTCAACTCAGGCCCTGAGCTGAGACATCTGACAGCACAAGCCAAAGTAAAGCTCTCCCTTCCAGAAGTTGTTTACCTCGGCACTTTGTCCCTCCTTTTCAAGAGGGTGTTCGAGGGGTTCCTGCAACTTTCTCCATTTCTTCACTTTTGATCATGAGGTGAGGAGCTTAGCTTCCATCCATGCCCTTCAGAACAATCTACCTTGAGCCAAGAGAATAATTATTCCCAGGGCACTTTCCCTCCTGGGGAGCCCGCTCTATGTTAACAGCTCTCCCTGAGCTCATAAGCCGAGAGCACGGGCCCAACTCCCAAAGTGGGAGTCACGTTAAAGCCATTTCTGCATGACGATTGTTACCTCGGGTGTTTGTTCCAGTGGTAGGAAGCTACTTACCACGGACCAACTGAATAATGAGGATAGCTTCACTTAGTAAGTACCTGTGCTCACTAAGTACTTAGTAAGTACTGTTCACCGAGCACTTGGTAAACTCTTATCGATGATCACCATGCTCATTAAGAACTCATCAAACAACATGGCAGGTACAGTGCATCGTTTTATTCAAATTTCTGATGGTAATACCAATGCTCAGAGAGGGTAGTAACTACCTTGCCTGGAGCCAGACAGTAACTACTAAAGCCTGTACTTAGGACCAATGGTGTTTAACGCCAAGGCCTGGATAGGCCTAGGTTGGGAAGTAGCCTCAGGTATTTTGACTCTTAGCTGAGAGTCTTGTTGTCTGTAGCATCCTGTGGCTGTTCATCTATGTTGGGTAGCCCTACACAAATGCCAACTAAAAACCCAGTCATCTAGAGTCCCAGAGGCTTCTTACTAAAGGGACATGCTGTTTTTGTGACAAGGAGGGATGTAGAGTCAGGAGAGAAAGTGCCTGGGGCCTGTCATCTCATTCCCCACACCTACCTTCAGCTACTGAGTGACATAGCCAGCTAGAGCTTTGGGGTAGGAAGAGAGCTCTAAGGACCCACAAGAGACTTAATTTTGGCTCCTAGCCCATGGTGGAGTTAAGTGGCTGGAAAACTTCTAATTGGGGTGTGGGGGGGTGCATGGCCAAGGCAGCTGCAGCTGTGACGAGCTTCTGCCAGCCCCAAGATCAAGCCACTGTGGGATACAGCCCACAGGAAAGGCATCTTTGCCCAAACAGAGATGCTGCAGCCAATCATACCCCTTGTGGGGACAGAACCAGAGACTTCAAAGCTGTCTCTGTCCCCAGGAGCTCTCCCAGTCTTTCCAGCTGGAAAAACTCATCAGGGAGTAAGTTCAGAATTGACTACCCAACAAACAAGACAGGATAGTTTCAGCCTCCTGTCTGGGAAAGAAAGCTAGGAGTCCAGGCTGTCCTTGCTGCAGAACCTGGGACTCAGGGCTTCTGAAATGAGGGTACACTCATCAGGAGGAAGAGTACCCTGAAGATAATTAGATTATTTTCAGTCCTGTATATTGGGATTTATATTTGAGCATTTTTATGCTTAAAAAAAACCCAGCCAAACAAAACTAAGCCATCCTCCAACACTGAGCTCCTAAGTGACACAGATGTCCCAGGTGACCCTGTATGGCTGCCTGTAGGCTTCAGAGAACACCTGACACTGTAACTATTCAATAATTACACCATTTTGTCCCTGTTCAAACCAATTTCATTTGTGCCCATAGCAAGCAGAGCAGACCTTGCTCATCTCTCTTTGAAGATAAGAAATAGCAGAGACACTGTGCTAGGGAGACTAAACCTGAAATCCTTAATCCAGGCTCAGCACCCTCTCACAGCAAAGCCTCTCTGTCAGAGCTGTTTGTCCACTGGCTGAAAAGCAAGCGGACCCTAAACGGTGAAGAAGTAACAGTACTGCAGAAATCTGTGCAGGGCTCTTGCTGGGCAGGCAGCCACGCTGGCCTTCTGGAGTCCTGAGAGACAGCTCAGAACTTGGAAGCCAATATTCTGTTACATGGTTTCCCACTGGGCCTGCGTGTTGAGCTCAACAAATATTCAGAGAAGAGTAAACGCTTGGGCCACCCCCCCTCCATGGAAGGATGAGACTGTCTCAGAGATGAAACCCTCCTGCTGAGACTGCTGTCTTCTTTATGGTGCTGGGCTCTCTTCTTCTCCCCAGTCCTAACCATCAGCAGCATCTGGATAGGCAGGGCTTGGAGAACAGCACAGCTCTGAAGGGGCTGAACATCACCACAGTCCTCTCCTGCTTCCAGTGCACCTTGTTGTATGTTGGCTCAGCTTCTCTAGTTCCTCAGCTCCTCAGTACTGGACAAGGCCTAGGAGGGGCTTGCCAAGGTCCCCAGATCCTCACATGTGGTGGACTCTGCCCTCCCAAGGAAACCCTGTAGTACAAATGTCAGTCCTGCAGTCAGAAAAACAGAGGGAGGCCCTGAAGACAGCTGAAGGCAAAAGAAAAAAAAAAAAGAGGGCTGGGCTAGGCTGCAGATCCAGTGACGCATTTGGAGTTGAGCCCTGTGTGAGCCATGGTCTTTAGTTCCCACGCAGACTTCGGGACATGTGTCACATAAGGGAATCCCAAAGGGCAGTTCTGGATCACACATTTCTGTGTCAGCTATTTATTTGTGTTTCCGAAGGTCCTCCACATGTGGCCTGTGTCATTTTGCTGAGGCAGGAAGGCAAGGTGCAGGTGTCCTGAGGCCGGTCAGCAGCAATGGATTTAATGAGAAGCTAGGCTTCAGCCTTGCTCCCCTGTCAGAGCCTCCTGTCTCTCCTCCCAGGGAGACTAGCATGGCCCTGCTGTATAGGGGATTGTTGAGTATCCTCAACAAGTGAGACTCGAGGGAACTTTGAGGCCATCACTCCACACAACGCCCACGATTTCCCACTCCCCATGATCAGGAAGGGGAGACTGGACTACTGTAAAGTCTATGACAATGGTCTGGTTTGCAAAAAAGACATCAGACTGTCCCCTTCCTCCCCACACACCCTCAGACTGCCAGCACACACCAGCTGCCAATGCAATCGTAGTTAGTCCCAGTACTGCCCTGGGAAGGCAAGCTCCCCAGACACTGTTATCAGCATAACGACCCAATGTGACAGTCTGGCTCCCAACCACCCTGACATGTGTGGTTTCACTGGCTCTGTACATCAGGGTTAGTGTTTGTCTTTGTCTACTGGGGGTGCGGTTACAAAACACCACAGACTGGATAACTCAGAAAGCAGAGCGTCATTCTCATAGTTTTGAAGGTCCGGAAGTCCAGGGACAGGAACTGGTGGATTCATTGTCCCATGGGCAAAGGCCTTATTCCTGACTCATAGATGACAATGACACCTTATTGTGTCCTCACATAGTGGAAAGGGTAAAGGGTTTCTCTTGGGTCTTTTTCCTAATGGAGCAATGCCATTAAGGAGATTCTTGAAGGTCTCCAATATTATCATATTATCTTGTGGAGCAAGATTTCAGTACCTGAATTCTTTTTTTTTTTAAATTGTATGTGTATGACTATTCTGCCTGTATATATCTGTGCACCCTATGCATGCAGTGTCCACAGAGACCAGAAGAGGGCACTGCATTCATTGGAGCTGGAAGTTCATTGGTTGGGTGAACATGCTGCGGATACATAAATCCGTGGCTCTTCTACATGCTGGTGTGCTGAGCCATTTCTTCATTCCCATTTGTACTTGAGTTTCTGAGGCACATAAACAACAGGTGCAATGGTTTCTTCAAAAAACATAGAAATGTTATGGGGATGTGTTTAATCCCACGGTGTGGGCTATGGGACTGTTTCAGACTGTACGTACGCAGCAGCAGACTGTGATTTGCCTCATGCTCTGGCAGGGGCATGATTTTGCCAGCTGCAGATAGTTTTTGCAAGTGTATGGCATTTAGAATTCTGGGGACTCTTGAGAGGAAGAGGATATGAATGCAAGAGCCCTGAGAGGAGTCCAGTGGTTTGCTGCTCCTCCTGCTGTTGGTGGCTGCTGCTGTTGCTGGTTGCTGGTTGTAGATATCCTGGAAATGAAGCTCAAAATCGCCCCAAGGAACTCGATGCCGCTAGTCAGCAGGAAATAGTCTAAAGGTACCAATAGATGCTCCCTTTTGACTCTAGCATCTTTCTCTCCTCACTGGTATTGCAGGACTGGAAGGAATAAGGGAGGAAAGGTGTGGTAGAAATAGGAACCAGGAAGTAGACAGAAGTCTGGCTGCAGCAGAGTCCACACAGTACAAGAACACCAAGGAGCAATGGTAGGTATTCTGCTCAGTCATAGGAGGGACTTCAGCAGGACTTCCATTTCTGTTGCTGTGATAATGGACTCTGACACAAAGTAACTTTTTAGAGAAAGTGTTTACTTTAACTTCTAGCTTCTTGTCCTTCATTAAGGAACAGCCAAGGCAGAAAATTCAAACAACCAGGCACATCACATCCACAGACAAGCACAGAGAGAAACAAATGCACACACATAATGGCGTGCCTGTGCAAAGCCTGAATTTTCCACTCTTATACAGTTCAGGACCCCTGCCTAGGGAATGGATCCACCTACAGTGGGCTGGGTCTTGCCACATCAATGAACTTATTTAAGACAATCTCCACAGACAGCTAACAGCACAGACAATCCCTCATTGTGACTCTCTTCCCAGGTTGATTATAGGGTGTGCCAAGATGACAAAGCTGTCGTATCAACTGAGGTTTTCACATTTTCATGGCAACCAAAGCTGCTCTTTATGCCGTCCTGTAGCTTGAATAACTGGAAGGTAGGTACAGAGTCCTCCCTCAATATGTGCAGGTGAATGGTTCCAGGGCTCCCTCTCCCCCACAGACACCAAAATTCATGAGTACTCAAGTCCCTTGGAAAACCTACATCTCTTTCATATACTCAGTTTGTCTTTAGATTATTTCTTATACTCAAATCAGTGTGATACTATATAATCCCAAGAAAAATGACAAGAAAAATTTGTACATGTTAGTATAGGAATGCATTTATTTCCATGTATAATATGTATATAATATATAATATAATTAATATAATGTACAATATGTGCATGTATAGTATATAATGTATGTATATATACATCTATGTGTGCAGTATAATATATATACTTAGTGTGTATGTGTGGGTGTATAATTATTTATTTTGAGACTTCTCTCTATATACTCTAGGCTAGTCTCAAACTTACAGTTCTCTTGCCTTATTCTCAAAAGTGGCTATCTTAGGCACATGTTACCATCCCCACTGCTTCACAGGGATTTTTGACATGTAGTTGGTTGAACTCCTGCGCATGGGACCTGAAGATACAGAGGGTGACAAAGATGTTATTCATATTTTGTAGGGAGAAAGCAGTCTGATGCTTCTATTCCAGAAAGTGGTACATAGGTTCAGTGCCAGGAAGTGGAGCAAAGGGCAGGAGCTATGGTCCAGCCAGACCCTGATACCTATTTAGAAACATCTTTGCTACAGTAACCTTACTACTTGCACAGAAGGTTGCTAGTTAAGTTAATTATATTTGTTAAATGCCTCAGTGGGTTAGCTACTAGGGAACCCAAAGCTCTAGCCAATGTTAACTTCTGGGAGACTGAAATGCCCTATCTCCCCAATGGTTAAGGTGCCCATTCTTAGCTTGGGGGTTCCCTTGCACCCACTGAAGTTTAGCTAGTGCATGGGTCCTGGAATTTCCCTGACCCGGAAAAGGAAAGGATTCACATGCAATGTGTGGGAGCATAGCATGGTCAGGACTTTGCACTGCGTATCTGTACAGAAGAATGAGTCCAACCATCTCACTCCTCATGTGTATAAACATTTCCATGTATGTGCACAGCACTACATATGTGGTCCCTTGTAAACCTGTGATTAGCAGACATGGACACTTCCCCTCCTCTCCAGGCCCATGCTCAGGAAGCACACAGTTGTCTGTTTCAGCCTTGGTCTGTCTTGTACTTGCAGCAGACTGTTTTGGTCAACTGTCAAATGTAAGCATCAACCCCTTACTATCTCCTTTATGAAGAGACCAGGAGAGGCAGGTAATTTATCAAGCATTACTTAAAATGGTCCCCCAGCCTCTGCTTCCTCTTCCTTGTTACTATCTCATTCTTGATTGTTTCTTCTCCTTTCTGTCTGGAGATTGACAGCCCCCTGCTAACTCAGCCTTGGAGATGCCAGGTGTTGGTGGAAATGACACCTTACTGCTTGGCTTCCCTCCCTGAGCTGACTGCTCCTTGTCTAACTCAGGCACACACCATGGCTCCTGTCTGGAGGCCTGCCCTCAGGCTGATGGGTGAGTGGTACCCTGTACTGCAGAAGCTTAGGAATTAGGTACTGATGCTGTGGTCTGGTGAGTGATGGGCCAGCTAATGAGACTCCTGACACCAGCAGGCCTCCCTCTTCTCAACCTCCAGCCTTTTACCTAGGCCCAAATATTATGATGCTGTGTACCAGTGCACAGCCCTCTAACTAGATTCAGAGGGGGCAGGGGGAGATCAGGATTCCCTGTCATCTCTACTTCCAAGACAAAGTGACAAAGTCCAGCAGAGGAACAGTAACATTGTTTAAACTTTATACAGCTGATTGCCAAGCACTGAGTCAAGTACTAGAAGCTCCTGCATTCTCTCATTCTACTTTGTGTGATAGTTACTACCTTCATATATAGCCGAGAAAACTGGGCTGCAGCAGAGGGTACCAATCATCCATCCAGCTATTACCTTTGCTCTGACTATCAGTTGTCACTGATGACTATAAGCAACAAGATCACTCCTAGCTAGTACAACCAGAAAAGACATTTCGGAGGAAGAAATAGAAAACTCACAGAGCATGTGAGAACTTCACTGTAAGTACACCACATCCCTGGAAGCTAGGTGCCACTAGGGTCACTGTCAAATGCATTTTACATTCTTCTGTGTGTACCCTGGTATCTGTGGGTCAGCAGGCCACACATTGCCCCTCAGTGTCTAGAGACAGAGCACCTTGACTGTATCCTGTCTTTGACAAGTCACAAATGCAGATTAGGAATTCCAAGATGAGCAGCCAACACTAATCGACCTGCAAACCAGGTGAATGCTCCAAAGGGATTAAGTTACCTGGTCACCAGGCAGATACTCTGTTACAAAGTCACAAACAATGAGGCCTCAGCCAATCTGGATCATGGCCAACAAAAACTGAGTTTGGCCATGGTTGTGTCATGCCACTAGCTGCCTGCCATTTTTCTTTCCATAAGGCAAAATTCAGACTCAGGACTCCTGACTGCCTGGACCAGAGCCCTTGCTATTGAGACTATGTTTCTCTAGCTTTCTCATAAAAGTGGACCATCTTTGATGACACACTGGAGAACCTGAGAGAAGGGAGAGAGAGATGATAGATGGAGACAATGAAGGATAGAGAGGTGGCTATAAAAGGACAGACAGACATAGATGATAGAAGATGTGTAGGTGTCAGATGAGATTGGTAGGTGATTGATAAATACATAGATAGGTGATAGATACATAGATGATTGATAGATACATAGATGATAGACAGATGATAGACAGACAGACAGACAGATAGATAGATAGATAGATAGATATATAGATAGATAGATAGATAGATTGACAGACAGACAGACAGATATGATCGATAGACAGATAAGATAGAGGATAGGTAGATGGTAGATAGATTAGATAGATGGCTGATAGATAGTAAGTACACATATTAGACATATGACAGATGATACATAGTAGCCAATTATATTACATCTATTAGATCAGATTAGATCAACATAAAAAGGTATGTGGTGGGGAGAAGCCCATTACATATTATTGTATTTTGCTATTATGATACAAATGAAATACAAGCCTGCTGATCTTCAGGCTCTCCTATTCAACTGCCTGCCTGTCATCTCTTCTTACTTGCCCACTAGCTGTCTCAGAAACTGCACACCAGAGTCACCATACCTGTACCCTGATCGTCACTATCAACCTTATCTACCTGCATCTTCCCAGCTCAACTGGGAAGGGAGGTCTTGCATAACCTGCTGTTTGTTCAGGTTCATCCCTTCAGAATCATCTTTGACTCTTCCCTGTCCTCCCTTCTCCCATTGTCTATGTTGCTGTTATGGAATTCCTGTACACATCCTACATACAGCATGTCACAAAATCGTTGCATGTCTACCTGTAGCCTATCTGTTTAAATTTGCCACAATTATAGCTACTGTTTGGGTCCAACAACCATCAATTCCTCCTTGGATTCTTACAACAGCTTTCTAAATCATTTCTTCTGTTCTTTGAGGCTTTCCTTATCACAGTGGCCAGAGTTTTCCTAAAAAAGAAAAGAAAAAACACAACCTATAACATGGACTAGAATGTGGCTCTGTTGGAACAGTACTTACCTAGCCTGCCTGAAGTGCTGGGTTCAATCACCAGCATGAATGGAGTGTGGCAGCCACGTGCCCACAAACCCTGCATTCAGGAAGCAGAGGCGGTGTGGTTAGTTGTTCTGTGTCAGTCTCGGATATGTTAGAGACTTGAAGCCAGCTTGGAATGTGTGCAGCTCTGTCTCATGTGAAATAAAACTCATACCATATGATGTTACTCAGTGGCTTCAACTTCACTCAAAGATAGGAGCTGTGTTCTCCAGGTGCCTTCTTCCAGTCTAGACTTCATCATCTCTCACATCATCTGGTCCTCCCTGCCAAGCTCACCCTGTAAGCTCTGTAGCCACAAAGCCGGCTTCCTGCTCTAGAGCACGGTGCTCTTGCTCTGTCTCTGGGCCTCTGCATGTGCTCTTTTGTCCTCCAGAACAGTCTTCCCCACACATTCACATCTCTTCCTTCTTTCCTTCTCCCATCCCTTTGCTCGGTGCTGGCTTCTAATGAGACCTGCCCTGACCCGTTTTCCCCGTCCTAATTTTCCCATGTTATTCATCATCCAACACATGTCGTTCACTTATTTTTATCTCTTGCTCTTTTTCTCACTGTTTTAGAATGTCAGCTCCAAGGACACCAAGGCTTTCCCTGTCTAGTGGCATGTTCTCTGGAGCTAGAGTATTACCTGGCTCTCAGTTCATACATATTGTTTTTGAAAGAATGAAGATACAAAGCATTGGGAAGGATATAATTTAAATTTACCTAAAATATAGATATTAGCCAGCACTACATAGTTTCTAGGTCTTAAACAATACACTGCACCCATATGCACAGACATTTTCAACTCGGCTTTGTGCCTGCGACAGCTTCGTGTGATTCTGACTCCAGGTTTTCAATACATTCTCTTCAAACTGTTGATAATCTCCATTGACAAGAAGCTTTGCGTGCAAAAGCTAGCAGCACATTCAAAAATTTGCCGCAGTTGAAATGATGTTTAAAGACGCTCAGTGCTCTTCCTTTTCTTTCATTGGCAGATGTAATGGTGAAATACCCATGGATAATGCTAATGGATTTGCATGCTATTGAACGTTTTCATACCAAGCGTTTCACAATAGCGCTGACACTCCAACCTGGAACAGGTGGGTGCATTGTCACAGCCGCAGCTGGCTTAGATGTCATCAATGGCAAAGGAGCGGGCAATGTTTACGGTTGCCTCAGCCTCCCTTTCTTCTTCTTGATCACTAGCATCTCCTTGGAGTCTATACAATGTTTCTACTCAAAATAAAACACACATCACATGATGTCACTCCAGAAATCCTTTGACATCTCTTTCAGGCCTCTTGCCTTAAAGGACAGAAGCCTGTTGTCAAATCATGAAAACATACAGGTGGCAGAGGCTCTCCCAAGTTGTGACATCAGGGTGTTGATGGGGTTGTTCAGATCTCTTAATGGGAACTATGAGAGCCACCATTGCTTCCTGCTCTTCTACCACAGCACAGAAACTCCAATAGCCTCATCCTGCCTTTGAGAAGCTTTGAGACACAGCAACCACAGTGTCCCAGGGCACATCACTCAGGGGTCTGACTTGTGGCTCATTGAGTCTAACACTGACCAGTTATGTGCCCTTGGGTAGGTCAGCTTCCTACTCCAAACTCAGGCAATAAGAGAGTTGATTTAAAAGGTGTCTGTCAGTGAATGAGTGTGCACTCCTGGGATTGTGGGGTGGTAGTTCAGAGACTGATTTGGGATGGAATAGAAGGGTCTATTTGAGAAAGACATTTCTCATCCCCCTCCATATCCACGGTGCCTCCAAATGAGCAGATTTATATCTTGGACTCCCATAGAAACTCCTGGAAAAAAGAAAAAAGAGAGAGAGAGAGATTCCTGCAGCTAACAGAAAATTTGAAATCAGTGCATTCGGATGGTCTCTTGCCTCTGGGGACTCTGCCTCCCACTATCCCTTTGTTTCAAGGAGAAGAAAATAATTCAGGATGAACTTTTTAATATATTTTACCATAAAATTGCCATCTTTCCTTAATAAAAGCAAGACAAGAACCCCCAAAGTGGCCATTGGGAAGGATTTTCTCCTTGTGATGGGCTGGATGGCCCACACGTTTGTTGCAGTATTTGAGTCAGCCTCCCTTTGGGAACTTCCACATGACTCTTTATAACATAAGCCTGTCTCCTGCACACTGCCACTAGGGAGTGACAGAAGACCCTTTTCCTCCCCAACAATGGCACAGGAAAGAGAAAGTTTAGAGTTGCTTTTAGGGAAGGGATATGAGGAACATTGGGATAGCACAGGAGCAGAGATAGTGACATTACCTGGCCATCTGGTTTGCCAGCCGTGACCAGCCTGCCAGGGCTAAAAGGCCCTATTTTATGCCCATTGGTCCTAAGAGTTTCAGCTCTCGACATTTCCCTCCAAGGATAGCCATCACCTAACAGAATCCAGGAAAGAGGACTGTAGTTCTTGATATATCCATGCCATTTCTTAAGCCAAAGTCAGTCTGTAGGTGAAGACCCTCTCTTTTAATGGTGTTACTATCCACCTCTACTTATGTGATGCCACTTTCTAACAGGTGCCCCCTACTGGTTAACTTTAACAACAGCATCAATAAGTGCCCTCAAAAAGGATGCCGTCAAAGGACTGTTTTCTGTACAGATGCTGAAGCAGAGAAAGGTGCAGTGAATTTTCTAATACTTCACTGCTTGATGGGAGCAGAGAGAGGATTAGAGACCCTGATGGTATATTTAGAATCCTTCCTGGCACCTGTGAGCAATGGGACAACCCCTGGACTTAAAATCTCCCTTGATCTCTCTCCCTCCCTCCCTCCCTTGCTTCCTCCCCCCTCTCTCTGTGTCTTTCTGTGTATATGTACACATAGAGTACACATACATGTATAGGTGCACCTGCGTGTGCACACCCACAGAGGTCTGATAACAAGCTTGGGTGTTGTAACTCGGGTGCTCTCCTTATTTTGAGACAAAGCCACCAAAAACCTAGGCTGGCTAGGCCAGTGGGCTCTAGAGTTCCCTTTGTCTTCACTGCCCCACATGGGAACTAACAAGCCTGTACCACTTTGCCTGACTTTTTGTGTGGGTTCTGGGGTTCAAGAGTGTATGGTAAGCACCTTATAAGCTGATTTACCACCTGAGCCTTCTGCCCAAGTCCTTTTGATCTTTAAAAAAACCCTCAGGAAGAGGCTGGCTGCTCCATTGTCCTACTCAATACTTCGGTCCAGAACCCAGACCCCCTAAGGGATGGGTTTGCCTTGGATAAGGAAATGTGGCTCTGCTTGTGTCTGTAGCCCAAGTTCCCTCAATAGGCCATTGTGTCTTCCAAAGGCGCAGGGCCAAAAATGCAGAGAATGTTAGACCCCAAGGCCTCTTCCCCTCTCTCTAAGACGCTGATATTTGCATGAACACTTTTGTTTGCTTATTTCTCCTGTTGTCTCAAATTAGAAGTGAAAACCAGAACAAAGCAGCACGAGGCATTCCTTGGGATGGAAATTACCTTCCTAGCCTTGGGGTTTGATCTTGCCAAGACAATTTGGAATCTGTAACAACCTTTTGAGCATCCTAAGGTTTCCTTTCATCTGCTGGTCTCTGGGGATGCTATGTTCATTTAAGAGAGAGAAGAAGACCTGATCTTTCTAGGTTTCTGGGCCCACTGCACATTTTATGTAGACTTTCACAGGTAAGAGACCCCATGCCTGGGACCCTTCCTGTGACTCCCACGCCTGGGGACATGCTGAGAACTGGAAGGGGGATGCTAGATCATCTCCGAGTGTTTGTTTCTTCCTGCTAGAGGCACACGTTTGAACTCCTGCCAGCCCAGGAGCTCATATCTGAAGGGATATGAGGAAACGCTTAGGGCATACTCTGAAAAACCAACTCAGCTTTAACAGTCCAAGTCTGCCCCATGCTCGGAAAGTGAGAATGTTAACAAGGCAGCATTGGTCTCGTGGAGGAACAAGGCTCCAATGAGATCGCACTTACTCAGAACTATGCAGGGTGATGCAGAGTTCTCAGGAACTGTGGTTCTGTAAATGCATGGATTCTATGTGACAGAGACAGAGAGACAGACAGAGACAGAGAGGGAGCTGGTTCTAGAAGCCTCACATAAAGCCCCTCCACCTCATTGTCTTTCTTCCCTGAAGATCCTTCTAGCTTCTTGTTGTTGTTGTTGCTGCTGCTGTTGTTGCTGTTGTTCTTTTGAAGGTGTTCATGAGTGGGAAGCACTCCCTACCTCCGGCCTGTACGGTTCCTCCCAGACGGATTTCTAAAGAGAGAGAGATTTAATTCAGTTCCACAAGGACTTGCTTGTGCCACAGTGCTTCACACTGCACATCGACAAAACTAGTATTGATAAGCTCACTTTGATTTCATGGTAACCCTGAAAAGTAGGTAGCAGATCAATTAGAACTTTTTAAATCTGAGAAAAAGAAAATGACCATTAGGGGTTAAATGGGGCCAACCGGGCTTGCTAGAGCATGGGGGGAGAAACCAGGAAGTTCTGGATGCTGCTCCGGAGTCCTAGAATCCCGATCTCAGTTCCCTGAACAGCATGTAAAGTTTCTTGCACCTGTACCCATTGCCCTAGATCGGGGGACATTGTCCTAGACTCAAAGATTTCCCCAACGGACCTTCAGTTGGTCATCTCTGCATGCTCTCTTGCAGCCCCAGCTCCCAGCTTTGTGCCTGGCACACAATCCATACTTAGTAGATATTGAATTCATAAAAGAGCAGGCATTAAGAGTAGGAAATGCTGGAAATACTCTGACTGCCAACAATAGCAGAATGGTTAAGGAAACCATGGCTTATCTTGTACATAGACTATCATGTAGCTGTTAAAAACCACACTAATGAAAAATTAGTATCAGTGTGGATACTGTGAAAATGCAAATCACAACCTAGAAATGGCACTAATCTCAGCACTTGGTAATCTGAAACAAGAGGACTGTCATGAGTTTGGGGCTAGCTTGGTGACATGCAGAAAAATTCTGTTTAAAAAAAAAAAAAAAACACAAAACACCACCACTGCCACCACCAAAACTCATACTGTAAAATCATGCACGGACTATGATCATAGCCATATAAAATACAGTAACATAGATACAAGCATGTGTTTCATTCTATGAAGAACACAAGGCAGATACCAAGAATATTAAAGGGAAGTCTTAGTTTCTCTCCCAAGTCACATGTCTAGCTGCCTGGTGGACTTTTCTGGTTGTAAAAGTAGATAGGATTTCAGAGCCACTATCAAGCAGAGAACTCATGGGCTGAGTTTCCACCCAGCGTTAGAAAACACAGCGGTAGTCATTAGGAGCTCTGCCTCGGATTCACAGAAGAGAATAAAACACTTCTTCCTCACCTCGTTTTCCTTGACGGGAATGTGAGGCTGGTAGATACAGAGAATGGTTACGAGCTTAATGGGTATTGATTCTACAGTAGATTTGACAGACTCTCCATCCCTATGAACTAGGTGGGGAAATGTGGGCCGGAGAATGGCACCATTTGGTGCACAGAACGAGATTGTAAACACACATGCAAATGAGCAAGGTCCGTGGCTTCTAGAATATTCTGGAGCAGGCTCTGTGACCTGATACTTGTGTTTCATCTAACCTATTGCTTCTTTCTCTGATTCCAATGGAGCTCTACAATCCTCAGGGATCCCAGCAGACCAGCACTGAGCATTAGGTTTCTGAGGTGAAACTGTCCAGCCATCCATCCAAACCTTGACCTTTAGGGAAATCTTCTCCTGTATTGTGGGACTGTCTCATCTTAACCACTCCATGTGGTTTGGGATCCAAACCCAGTAATAAAGTAGTATGTCCAATTCCTAGATGACTTGAAGTCTGGGAGGAAGGGTGATTATGCCAATGTTGATCAACATGTAATCAAAGTTTATTATGGGATGGAAGCTAAGGAGTCATGCTGAGTAATTTGCAGTCTCACATTTGAGTCTGTGAATGAATTTGCACAAGAGTGAATTTGCTGGTAGCAATAGTTTGCCAGCAGTTCATCAAGGCAGTGGGGCACAAGGTAGACCAGAAGCCCATCTAAGGCCAATAAAGCTTTGCACTGTACAAGAGAGACTGGAACACAACAGGCCATGACAACTTAGACTCATTTAGAGTTAAGGCTAAACCATGAACGTTAAAGGTCTTCATAAAAATCAAAGCAAAACAAAACAAAAATAACAACAACAAAAAAAAATACCCAGCAACAACAACAACAACAAAACTAACAATAACAAAAGAAAACAAAACAAAACTATAATGGTACACCCATATTCCAGCTTGCTTACATAATACAGAATCTATCAGTATAATATAAAGTCAAAAATAAGGTAAATAAATCCCGGACACCCTGCCTGCCTCTCCCAATGAAAATGCTTTTGCTTATGTTAGAGGTTTAAATGATCAAAATTGTAAGGGTTTCCTTCTCCTCTTCCTCTTTCTTTTCCTTTCTCCTCCTCTTCTTCTTCCTTCTCTTTATCCTTCTTCTCTTCATTCTCTTCTTCCTCCTCCTTTTCCTCTTCTTCTTCCTTCTCCTCTCTTTCTCTTCCTCCTCCTTTTCCTCCTTCTCCTCTTTCTCCTTCTTCTCCTTCTTCCCCATCTCTTTTCTGTAGCCTGAGGCATTTGATTCAAGTATTCACTGGACATCAGTGTCAATGCCGTTCAGAGCATATTCAGCCTGGAAGACTCAGCTGGAGCAGGGGCTTGCCATATCATGATCTAACATCTGCTTATGTCCATCTGAGTGAGATCCCACCTCAATTCCCCCAGGCTCTCCTATGCATACAGAATACAGTGCAATTTCCTTAGTCTGGAAACATTTAAAACTTGCCAGGACCTGCAAGAGGCTGCTTTTAGGGAATCAGAGAAATGTCTTAAAACACAGGAGTACCTCAAGGCTTCTGATGAAATATGGCTGTTCCCAGTTCTATACCTCTCGGCAGCCTCAACATTGTTCCCCAGTAGATACCATTTTGACAATATTTATGTCTTATTTCTGGGATTACTTTCATATCTCTAAACAATGTGTTTAAACTAATATATCTTGATGTATGTGCTTTACACGTTATCTATTGATTATCAGGTATGCTCGCCAAGTGCCGAATTGTCTTACATCACCCCAACTCCCTTCTTCTTCACCCTTTGAACGTTGCTTTTTATTTAATTGGTAAATGGTGTCAACTGCTTTGCCCAGGAAAATACAGATTACTGTCTCATCCAGTTAGTTACACGTCCCCTTTGTACAGTCCCACAACATCCAGCTACCAATCTTTTACTCTGGGCCTCACCTTACCTGGCTTTACAGACCTTGTCCCTCTTTCACTCCTTGTCACTCAAGACTTACCCACAGTTCTAATTTTTTTTAGGGAGGTATGGGTTGGCGTCTGGCATGTAGCTCAGTCTAGTTTCTAACTCCCTAAGTAGTCAGGCATGACCCTTAGCTCCTCCTCCCCAGTGCTGGGATTACAGGCATGTGCTACTACATCTGTTTATTGCAGGGGTCGGCCAGGCCGTCAAACCCAGGTCTTTGTATAAATTGGGTTAGCACTCTCCCAGCTGAACCAATCCCCAGCTCCCCTCCCTTTCTTCCTCCTTCCTTCCTTCCTTTCCCACATCGCATGCATTACTTGGGCTTCAACACTGATCCTGAGGCGTTCTTTTAATTCCCCCCAAATCAACTCATCTTTGCTTGCTTGGGCCCGAGACAGTTTTCTCCAGTCCATTGATTCTTCTCTCTTGGTTTCCTCCAGCTTGCAGGGTGCTCTTTAAGTAAATGCTAATAAGAATGATCTGAGCCCTTAGGGGTCCCAACATGTATTTGCTCTGCTCTTGTATTCATTCCTTGGATGTGTGGAGCTGACTGAGTTGGAGGCTGACTGGTTGGAGGCTATTCTCCTTCAGATCGACAGGGCCAGCTCCACTGTTGCCCAGTGTCATGGAGGAGAAGCATTTGATACTTTGTAGAGGAGCTGTCACATCCTCTTCTGCCCAGCGCACCCCAGCTTTCTTTAGCTTTGCTGCTCTGAATCTTTACACATTTTACTGAACACAAAACTGGTCCATCTGAATAGTCTCTTCAGCTGTGGAAAGTCCTTCTGCAATAATTTTTGAAACTGCTCTGTTTTACTCTCTGAGATTCTCTTAATTAGGTCATAGGTCTCCTGAGTTGAGCCTTTGTCTTTTTTTTTTTTTTTTTTGCTTTCATATTCTTCTTCTTTTTCCTTCTCTTTCAAAAAGATTACTGTAACCATATCATCTTAGCTTTCTATTGAACATTTTAAATCACAAAATATTGATCATATATATCACATATTTCAAAACATATTTTTAATTGCACCCTGTTTTTGCAACACACACACTTGAGTACGCACACCAGCATCTTTAATTTTCTTGACGATCTGATTAGAATCTTTTGTAGCATTTACTGTAAAAAAAAAATGTAACTCATTTTATTTCTTTCATTCCTTGATTACAAATTACTGTTACAACTTTGCTATTTTCTACCCCCAAATGTTTTTATACTTTTGCTACGTGCACATGAGGCTCTCCCCTGCACATTGCATTATCATTCAAGGGTTTGAAGTTAGACTACTAATCTTCCAATCATTTCCTTCGAGAACTGCTTGGGTCTGTAAATGTTCCACCTGTAACTTCGCTGCTGTCTCATATTCAGTCAGCAGTTCTCCTGGCCATGGAGACGATTATTTCCAGTGGCTCACCACCACATTCAGCGCGTCAGTTTGAATACGCTACTTTTCCCTAAGCACTTAAGAAAATTCGGATACCTCTCCCGTGTCCATCCACAGCACGACTTCTTCAGTTTCATTAGGCAGTGGCAAGTTGCTTTCAAACCTGCTTGTACCAGTTCCTCCCGCTGCCACCCCTCCACACCCTGCTCCCATCCCACACTCCTCCCACCTTCCCACCCTGCTTTTCTTTCTTGATGGTGTCAGGATCAATCCTAAGGCCTTGTGTATGCTAAACCTCCCCCACTCCACCTGCTGGAGGGCTTTCTTGCTCAGTGTATTTATTTGTGTACTGGTAAATTTGCTCATTTGCACATTTGCTAATTGGATCGGCAGAAAACAGGATGTCGCTTTTAGTCGGCATTTGTTAATAACAGCCAGGCGGAGCGGAGCATGTCTTCGTCGGCCTTCCAAGTTTCCTCTTCTGCGGATGGAAAGCACATACCTTCCAACCCACTTCCTATTGAGTTGTTGACTTAGATCATTGATTTATGGGAACCTGTGTGTCTGGTATAACCTGGATGCTTGTGAGAAATGCTGGATCTCAAGTCTGCCCCTACATCAGCAGAACCACAATATTTACTTGAGCAAGAGTCAAGAGATTACACTGTACATTTTAGTCTGAGAAACACAATTCAGGGCATTTTGTATAAGACTGGGATTCCATCTCTTAAATATTTGGTTTTTGTTAGCTGTAGCTACTGTTGCTGGACACGGACAAAATTTCAGTTGCTTATTCAATCTCTTTAATGATGGAATTGAAATAAATTCATTCTGGTTTTTAAGTATCTTCTGAGTGAGGGTTATTGGTTCATTTGTCTAGAAAATTGTATTTCCTATATTTACAGTATGTCTTATGAAGATATTCATCTTAGCCTTAAGATTAAAACTGTTTCTTTTATATCCAAATTGTGTTTCTGAGTTTCCTTCCCCCTTCCTCCCCCTTCCTTTTCCCTTCCCTTTCCCCTTCCCTCCCACGCTCCTTCCCAAGGTTTTGGTTTTATAGCATTTTCATTAATAATTAAATGATTAAAAACAGTCATTAATTTCTGCCTTTATTTTTTTACTTCAACTTTCTGATTCCTTTGCCAGCTCTGTAAGTGGAAACCTCTAACTTTTTAATCTTTTTTTAAAAATGATTTTGACATTTAAAAGGCTGTGTATTTCAGACTAATAGCTACTGTAGGTGGGCCTTGTGTGTTTTGATGTGTTACGTTCTGATTATCCTTTATAGCCAAATGTCTTCTAACTTCCTTGTTTACTTCTTTTTGACCTGTGAGGTACATGAAAATGTGTTTAAATGTATGACTGCATAGGACTAAAAATAGTTCTGAAGTGTATTTCTAACTTAATTATGATGTGGATGGAGTGCGAGACCTAAATGATATTAGTTCCTTGGTATTTGTTGAGACTTGCTCCAGGACCCTGCCCGCACGTTACCTCAGACATGCTGTGCATCCTTGAAAAGACTGTGCGCTCACCTCCTGGTAGGTAAGGTCAAGCCTGTTGGCTGTGTTTTTCTAACCTTTTATCCTCATTCTTCTTAATTGGCTTAACATATCAGTTGCTGGTAACTGTCTTGCAATTGTCATTATGATTTTCGGTAGGCAAATTTCCCCTTGTCATTGAGTAGACTTGTAATTCTCCTGCCTCAGTTTCTCAGGTGACAACATTATCCTTGTCTAGCTGCTTAATGTTTGTATTTTAATGCAGAGCTGTGCCGAGGCAGGTAGATCCTGTGATTCAGGCCAGCCTGGGATATTTAGTGAGATGCTATCTCAAACCCCAACCAACCAGACAAAAAGACTACACTATTAGCTTCACTAAATTTTGTGTTACTATATATTCACAGTGGTGGTTCCTTTTAATTATGTGATGTGATGACCATTTCTTTTTAATAATGTACAACAAAATAATTATACTTGAGTGGTTTTTAGAATAGACTATGACTGGGATATCCCTTTCTAAATTTTCAGCTTTTCCATGCCCTTACTTTTAAGTAGCACATACATTTTCAAAAATCAATCTGACAGTCATTTAGCAAGCGTTTATAAATTTACAAAGTCTCATTTATCTCAGGTTGACCTCAGACCTCCTGTATAGCCAAGAGTGGCTTTCTGATCCTCTTGGTTCAACCTCATAAGTGCTGGGCTTACAGGCATGGACGCTACACCCACTTCTTGTAGTACTAGGTGACCAGCTGATTTGTTTACTCTTGGAAAACATTTTATCAGTTGGGACATGTCTCCAATTTTTATTCATTTATGCATTTATTGAAACAGGGTCTCATGTATCCCAGGCTAGCCCTGAACTTCTTATATAACTGGGGATAACCTTTAATTATTATCTCCCTGCCTCTGTCTTCCGACAGTTGGGATTATAACACTATGCCCAGTTTATAGTGGATGACTTTAGGCCACTTCCATTTTTGAGACCACTAGGAAATAATCAGTGTCCTTTCAGGCTTAATATCATTGTTTTATTTTGTGCATTTTGTTCTCTCTGTATGTCCCTTACTGTGCCTACTACCAAGCTCTCCCGGTATTCTTGGCCTAAGACAACATTTAGGCATGTTCACAAGTGTTTTCCATGTCTGAGGCCTCATATGGAACCTCAAAGGCTGATATCATTCCAGAACTCTTTCACATATGTGTGTTAAATAAGAATTATAGAAAACCATGATTTTGAGCTAGACTCCTGTGCCCCAGTAGACCAGACTAAAAATCAAAGAAATGGTAATTGTCTGACATGATAGGTACACCAGTTAACCTAATCTGATCATTATCCTCTGTGTATAGCCCTGAGATGGGATGTCCCAGGAATAGGTGCGATTACTGTTGT
The DNA here is from genome assembly GCF_963924665.1 of Micromys minutus. Taxonomy (NCBI): domain Eukaryota; kingdom Metazoa; phylum Chordata; class Mammalia; order Rodentia; family Muridae; genus Micromys; species Micromys minutus. The sequence continues at coordinate 36,796,529 of NC_137985.1, forward strand.
CGGTCCAAACCAAGACCACATCTAAAACAATCAAAATAAAAGATCAAAGGTAAGAAAGAGAGTGAAGTCACTTTCTGACCATCCAAAGGCTTGGGAGAATGAAGGCCATCCAGGTGTCCTAAACCACTAGCGTAAAGACATTCCATGCACACAAGGCATCCCTTCTGCTTGAAACCTTGAGTCCTTTTAACTCTTGCAAGAAGTGACTGATGTTAAAGCTACTTCCCAGTGTCCTGCCTCTCTGTCCCTGTCTTAAAAGGAAAGGTGACCCTTTGTTCTTTGTTTCTGTTTTCCTCTTCCCCTCTCGATCTGTAAAAATGATCCCTTTATCCAGCCAACTGGAACAGTTATTCTGGTTTGTGGAATGAAGTGTTGACCAAGCCTAGAACCACAAAAGAAAACCATATAAGCTCTTGGTTTTTGTAGTTTTGTCCTTTGTCATATGTCTGGTAGTAGAAGCTGGCTGGCTGCTGAAACTTTAGTTGAATTTACCTGTCCAGATAACCTGCCCATGACCTTTCTGTGTGTCTGGGCTTCCTCACTATTTGGTAGCCAAGTCTGAGGCCACTCTGGTCTACATAGTGAGATCCTGTCTTGTGTGTGTGCTTGCGTGTATGCGTGAGAGAGAGAGCATGCTTTCCAGGTTCAAAGGCAGAAGCAATGGACCCCATCTTCAGATAGGCAGAGTCATGTTCTAGGAGAGCCCATGAGATTAGACAGATTGTTGGGTCATTTTTTAGAAAGTTCAACCCACCAATTTACTTTTTACTTGTTTTTTTCCTTCTAGCATTCTATTGAAATGACTGTGGCTTGTAAAAAAATATTTATCATCTCACATCCTGACTACTATTCTAAGAGCTATGCACTCTTTTTGCATAAATACCTTTAAAATGTTTGTATTTATGCTTCACATAAAATACAAAGTGAATCACCTGCTGTCTTTATCCCCATCTAGCGAAGGATGTCAGGACAAGGGATGCCCACCCCTTCCTCAATTTATATGTTAGGTTGTTGGACCTTTAATTCCACTTCGATGTATAACCACAATAATTATCACATATTTGTTTTTTTAAATAGCATTGCCTTTTCAATTTACTGCCGTGAGTCCCGCTTTTATCATGCTTTCAAGCAGTCACCCCATAATGTCACTTCCCACAAAGCTCTGTGGACATTTTCCTCTTTTCTTCTTCTTTTTTTATATATCTAGAAATGTCTTTACTTTACCCTCACTATATTAAATAAAATGCTCTAGCTATGCATACAGTGAAGGCTGGAACTCTGCCCTCTGAGAACGTTACACCGAGCCTTCTGGAGTCTGGAAGGCTGCAGGTAGTAGTCTTTGTAGATACTTCGCGTTCTTCCTTTTTTCTTGTTTTAAAGACCTGTTTTGCTTTTGTTGCTCTCCGGCTTCACAGCAGTATGCCAGGCAAGCATGTAGTGTCACACACTCCCACTTTGGATCCACTTGGGATTCCATCAAATTCTCAAGGACCAGGGTTTATGGTTCTGGAAAGTTCCTGATTATCATCCTGGAACACTGCCTCTACCCTCACTGTATTACTTTAACTATTGTGTTTGTGCTGACCATTTGTACTGTATCTCTGTCTCTTAGCTGCTAAGTTTTTAATACCTCTTTATATTCTGGATAATTACATATAATTTATTTTATAGTTTAGTAATTCATTGTTGGATTGTTTTATTGATTGGTTAGGTTTTATTTGTTTTTTGTTTTTGTTATTGTTTGATAGGAATCTCATGATATAATCTTTGAACTTGCTGTTTAGATCAGGCTGGCTTCGAACTCGTGGGATCTTCTTGTCTCTGTTTCCCAAGGGGTAGGTTCACAGGCATGTACCGCCACACCTGGCTGTTGCACTGGCATATTTCAGGAACCCTTCAGCCATGCTTAAAGGTACTTTTTGTTCTGTTTACCTGAGATGCCATCTCATCCAGACTCAATCAATACAGCCTTGGATTTCTAAGGTGCCTGCCGCTACATCCTAAGTTCATGGGTCACAGACACGGCACAGGTTTGCAACACCACATCCAGCTTAATGTGCTTTTTTAAGTTTTCCATTAGATTTTAAACTTCAGTAACTGTGTCTTTTATTTCTAAATATTTGGAGGTCTAAACTTCTTGTCCTGTTTTCTCATTAACTTTTATGTCTAGAATTCTTTTTTTATACCTTCCTCTACCCAAAAATATAGAATATTTCTACTATCCAGAGTTCTCTCCTGTATTTTTAGTCACAGTCCATTCTCTTCCAAAGAAGATGATCACCCAACTTCTGCTGTAACTGTCCCTTCCTGTCTTCTTTAACTCTTGACTCAGCTCTTCTGTGAGCTTTTATTTCACATTGTTTGTATTCCTGGTGCTGGGTAGCAGACATGAATTTTTGCACATGTTAGGCAAGTGCTCAAAGAAGCACTCAATCCCCAGCCCACACACCTATATTTTCCCAGGCAGTTTTTAATTTAAGATTGTAAACTTGTTTTTCAAAAGGGTCTCTGGAATCCTGGGGAAGTTTGCATAAGGATACAATATTCTAAGGACATTTATGTTTGCTTTTGTTAGAAGTCTCCATACATCACTAACTTGGGCCCAAATTTCAAATATAATACAATCAACTCATTGACACTTTGACACTAGAATAATGTCAAAGGCCAAATCTGCAAGCAAAGTTGCTTCGGCAGTCCTGAGTTGCCCCATGAGAACTTGAAGAAATCAAGGCAGACCAACTGCCTATCATCCTCACCCAACAGTGGACATTTTTCTTTCATAGTTCTGCAATCATTTGTAGGTGAAGGGTCTATAAAAAAAAAATCTCAGTTCCAACCCCCTTTCTTCAGAAAACTAAATGCCCCCACCCAGTCCCTGGGTCCCATGTAAGCCTTATCCCCACATATCCGGCCTCATAACTGGCAAGAGGATACAGGGGCTACAGTGTTAACACACGTGCTTCCTGCTCCAGATTCTTTTGTGTTTGGCTTGCGGGTAAGTTGTTACTTTTGTAAAGGTCAGTTACGCATTTAAAGGATGCTCGCCTTTTTAGGTCATGGACATTCTGCTGTGACATTGTGGATATCTGGGCCATTCCATCGCAGGAACCAACAGTCTTGCCCTTCGTCCTCAGCTTTGCATCCCACCAAGACCCCGCACTGCGCCTTTCTCGCCCGCCCGTGTATGAAACCAGCTGATCTGCCTTGAGGGCTATCCTGGCCGTTCCTGAGACTAATAGCCCTCTAGGACTAGCGCTGGTGGAGCTCTGTGACTGGACCTGCTGCTCCCAGTCAGCCCTCCTTCTAACGCGCTTTCTCATCAGTTACCAATCCCTCCAGCTGCCTCCTGTCTTCTTGAAGTGGTTCTCGCCTTTGATTGCTGCTGCCTCCTTTTCTGTTCTTCCGTTCTTGGGCATTTAAGGTTTTCTTTTGTGTTTTGTTTTTGTATCAGTAGGACTCCAGGAGGAAGAGAAAATAAAGTCCCACCCTCCGTGTGTGGATGTTAAGTTGTTGTCTTTATGCCTCCAGCGTTGTGACTGAGCTTGCCCTCCTAGATGTGTGTTCCTTTTCCAAATCTCCTTGCCACATTTAAAAAAAAAAAAATCATTATTTACATACTTTGCTTTCATCTCCCCACCCCCACTTCATGTTGGCTCCTAGAATGCTCTGATCTATTTACATATTAATTGTTTATTCCTAAGACAGTAACACCTTGAAATGTTGAAAACACATACTCTCTTCCATCTTCATTCTGCACAAAAGCTGTCGGGCCGCGTGCTGAATTCCATGGCGTTCACCATGCTGTCTGACCTTTCCTAACTCCAGCAGCTGCTTGGAGAACACTCAAGCTGCCCATGCTGGTCAGCTTTTTGCCTCTGACACGAAATGCCGGAGATAAAACAGCTTCAAAGAGCAGCGATATATCCTGGCTCACAGTCTAAGAGATTTCAGGAGAGCCATGCTTAAATCACTCCATTGCTTTGGGATCAGCCGAGAGTCAGATTATCATAATGGAGACAAATGATGAGGTGGATGGGAAAGGGGTGGTCTTAATACCCCCCTTTAAGGGTGTTATGACATAACCCTTTCCCACCAGGACCTACTCCTTAAAGATGATATACCTCCCAGTAGTAACATGGGCTGGAAACCAAACTTTCCACCCACAGCCTTTGGGGCACATATCTGATCCAAACCCTAACTTTCCCCAAAGCCTCTCTGGCGGCTGATTCGAGCTCGTTCTATGGAGACAGGAGGCCCTAATGGAGAGCAGAGAGCTGGAAACCGGAGTTTTGTTTTGTTGTGTTTTTTTTTTTTTTTTTTGTTTCAACAGGTCATATGTTAGTACATGGGTAATTGAGAATTGACTACAAATGAAATTGACAAAAACAACCTCCTTAATTATGGACCAATAGACCCCATTGTTCACCGTGGGCCGGAAAGCAGTTTCTGTGCTGGCTCTTAAAGGCATGCTCACTCACCCGCCTCCTCTGGATCTCGCACTGGTGACCTGCTCTGGCATGTTCCCTTTAAGACCCACTCCTCTCCGGATGCCTAAAGTGCGGAAGGAAGGCAGCAGCCTCTTTACTGCTGCCTGAGTTCCTGAGCCCCCAGCCAGTGTGTAAAGAGGAGGCAGTATATCTCTCCAGCGCTTCTGATGATAGCTGGCATGATGCTTGATAGCAGAATCTCTCAGACAACAGGCTTGGGCTGGGGAATTTTAATATTGTCTCTCCCTATAAGTAATTTCCAATGTTTATGCTCTGCAGAGCCCCTCTCGAGTGTCAGAGCAGAACAAATGCCAGTTTTAATGGACTTGCTAAATCATAAAAACTGCTTGCAAAATTGCATCTGATTAAAACAGGAAAATGGTCCATTATTCAGAAAAATCTCCCTGCAGAGGCTCACAGGGTGGCTGAAGGTGGAGAGAGGCAGGGAGTGCCCGGATCCTGTGGCATTTCTCTCTCCGTGGAAAAGAGGAAGCAGCCCCTACCCCCATCCCCCAGTCTCCTCCTGTCTTCTCCCCAGGTCCTCAATCCTTCTGCCATCTGTGATGAAAGGAAAATTGACATTAATCATTTTGTAATTGATTTATATGACAACACATGATTAGTCAAGGCACAGCATGTGCGACAAGGTACAGCAGTCTTAGAAGACAGTGGCATAGGTGTAGGCAATGCTCTGAAGTCTCCAGGTTGCCCCTTGCCCAGGGCCCTCCTTGGTGCAAGTACCAGCACAGTGGCCATGGGAAAAGCCTTCTCTGCCCGGCTAAACCAAACTCTCTTAGCTAGCAACAAAATATAAAAAAGGAAATTGAATTATTCCACTGATAAAAGCCACTCAGTAGAGTGCCACTTGCAACAAATTAGCAGTTGGGTCTGATTTGGACATTTAACCTAATGGCTAGACCAACTGGCAAACGACCTCAAAACCAAGCATGCTTCGTGGATAGAAAATTATCCCTAAGTCTGGAGAGGAAGCAAAGCAAAGATATATTTGACTCAGGGATCTCCATCTGTGGCGAGCAACAGAACATAGCCAGAGAAAGGGCAGGGAACTCAGCCTCGGTGTATAAGGGTTAGGAGAGTAAGGGCATTGTGGATGGCAGCTGAGTCTGTAGATCAACCGTGAGTAAGGGCATTGTGGATGGCAGCTGAGTCTGTAGATCAACCCTGGTTGGCATAGTTCTGTCAACAGAACCAGAGAGGCAGGCAGGGTGAGTCTATCCAGTGTCAGGAAGGAAGTCTGTGCTAATGAGGTGCTTCGATTTTCCAATGCCACAGAAGAAGCAACCATGATTCTGGTCTTCCATGATTCTTCAGGGATGGCGGGGTTGGGCTCTTTCACGTGGTATCAGGTTAGACCATTCCTGAGACCTTGTCTGAGGGTTGAAACATCCGTATGGCTTTTCTGGCACATCTGGCATCTGGAATAGCTGGATGGTTGGCGGGTAGGCTGGCCAGATGTCTTCCTTTTAATGGGACCCACAGATCTATGAATCCCACTGCTTTACATGAGCCTCATCTCACCATGCTTATCTCAAACCTGTGCCAACCATCTTTCTATTACCAACAGCACACTCCTACAGACTAGGTAGGCTCTGGGGGATGGAGTGGAAGGTGTGGTAGTAGGTTTGTGGTACTGGAGGTCCAAGGCTAATGAAGGCCTGAACCTAGTGATGCATGAGCGTCTTGGTGATGGTTTGTATCACTTTAGTGAGACACCATCACTGAATTCAGTGAGTTGGAGAGGAAAGGGTTTATTTGGCTTAAACTTCCACATCACTGTTCATCATCAAAGGAAGTTAGGACAGAAACTCAAACAAGGCAGAAGCTGATGCAGAGGTCATGGAAGGGTGCTGGCTTCCTTTTCAATCTACTTGCATATAGAACTCAGGTCTACTAGCCCGGGGATGGCATCACCCACAATGGGCTGGGTCCTCTTCCATTGGTCACTAATTAAAAAAAATTCCTTGCAGCTGAATTTTATAGAGGCATTTTTCCTCAAATGGGGCTCCTTCCTGAATGGTGACCCGAACTTGTGTCATGCTGACGTAAAACTAGCCAGCACAATTGTCTTTTTGTCATCCTGACATACAAACACATCAAGCCACACCTTTCCTTTCTCATTTATTCTCCAAGATCTCACATTAAAAATACAAAAAAAAAAAAAAAAAAAAAAAAAAAACCAAAAAACCCAGTCTTTACAAATTGAAGCACATTAAAAGTTTAGTCTCTTAAAAAAATAGCCAATCTCTTTAAAAATCTAAGGTTTTTTAAAATTCAAAGTATCTCAACTGTAGGGTCATATAGAAATTTTAAAAACTTAAATACTTTCTTACTTCAAGAGGAAGGAACCAGGGCACAGTCACAATCAAATCAAAACCAAACTCCAACAGTGTAAAGAACTCAATGTCCAGTGTCTAATACTCATGATCTTCTGGGCATATCTTAGAAAGGGGCATGGGTCCCTTCACTGGCTCTGACCTCTGCAACATACACAGGCTCTGGCTATCTACCCGACTGCTGTTGCTGTTCTTGGTGGTCATTTCATGGTACTGGTATCTCCAAGCTGCTGGAATCTTCTGCTACAACTGGACTGCACTTCTTTTCAGAGTCTGTCTCCATGTTGCCAAGTCTGAGTTTCTCTGTATGACCCCTTCAGTCCTGGGCTAACAACTGCCACTGAGGTTGCCTCTTCACCAGTGGTCTTTCCTGGCCTTTCCCAGTGCTGAGCCTCAGCTTCTCTCCTTCATGCCTTCAAAACCAACACCACTTGGGTGACTCTTACACATTACCAAGTTCTGCTGCCAGCATGAGGTACAGTGTTGGCCACCTCTGGAACACGGTTTCTGAGAGTTGGCTCTCAGGAAACACTCCCGAGGAGAGTTCAACCTCAGTGATGCCGGTTTCATCATAATCACACTAATTTCTTAGCTCTAGCTAGCCAGCATCGAATATCCCAGCAAAGCAAAGGTTTCGCTTTGGTAGTTCTGATAGCTTGTTTATCATAGCTTATTCTTTAGCTCCTGCTAACCAGAATCACAGAATCTTAATTCAAAATAACAAATGTCTCCCGAAGACTCTTTAATCTTCTTTCCAAAATTTCACAAGCTAGGTCTTCACCATCTGTATTGCTCACAATATTCGTGTCTTCAAGCTCCTATAGAAGTTGGTGAGCTTTGAACACCCAATGACTTTTCTTGCACAAAGTTCCAAAGTTTGTCCACAGTCCTTACCAAAACAACATCATCAGGTCTTTCACAGCAAGAGCCTGCAATCCTAGTACCAACTTGTCTTAGCTAGGGTTCCCATTGCTGCAAGAAAACACCATGACCAAAAAGCAAGTTGCATGCTGGCATCTTTTGGTCTGTTCTCTTTCTACAAAGACACTTTACAGAGCTTCACCCAAAGATCTTATCTAATTCCATCACCTCTCCACAATTAATCAGATTAAGTTTACATCCTTCTAACTGTGCCCCCCCCACAAAGTTAGCTTTCTTAAGGGACAAGTCACGTTCAAACCATAATATCATGGTGTCTTGATTAAGCAGAAGCTAACTGGCCTCTTAGGTTAATGCCTGGAACTCCAGTGATACCATATCTACATTCTGGTGTCCAAGGCAAGTTATAATGCCAAGCCAGATTTGGAAGGAATGGAAATATATCTTCCTTTTGATTGCAACAGGCAGCTGTATACTGATATGGGGGAATGTTGGTGCCCACCTTGGTAGGGAGTATGGCACACTGAGGCTACCTAAGAAAAGGTGAACTTGAAGCCAGATGGTTAGTACTTGAGTGTGATTTCCTCCTATTTTTGATCAGAAATCTCAGGCAGGCAGCAAAAACTCTGAACTGTAGGTACTTACCTCATTCTACTTTGCACGAGGGGTACTTTAGTGAGCTTTGACTTGGCTAAGTGCCTTGCAGATAAAGGATTGTTATGGGCCTGGCCTTCCCCTCCATACTCTCCTTTTTGCTTTGAGAAACCAGTACTTCTCTCTGTATCTGGATCAACACCTCACCCTTCTCCTCCACTTCTACCTCCTCTCCCTTCCCCTCCTTATCTTTCTCCTCTACATCCTCCATCTTCTTCTCCTCTTCTATCTTACCCTCCTCCTACATCTAACCCTCCTCCTACATCTCATGTTCCTCCTACATCTCATCCCCCTCCTCTACTTCCTCCTCCACCACCACCATCTCCTCTTCTTTTTCCATTTAAAGGGTTGCCTTTCGACAGGCCATGAGATCCAGACTTGTTTTCTGGCCCCATTTTCTAGAATGTCACTGGGACGGCACCCGGTCTCTCCCATGGGACTGCTGTAAACAGGGGTGCAGATTCTTCCTACCCCCAGGAACCAGGACAAAGAGGGGACTTGGGGACCTCTCCTAGAGGAAGCTCCCCTGCTCTTATGCCTAGATTTGCCTATGAGCCTGTTGAGCTCCTCTCTGCTCCGTGCTTCCTTGCACCAAAGGCTGTGTACAATACAGTGAATCATCTTCCACTTGACTTGGGGGCTAAGGGGCCTGCCCAGTTTACCCAGCAGCCTCTGCTTGCAGCCTCCTTTGTCTCCCTTCTCAGTCCTCTCAACTCTTACCCAGCTGCTGCCTGTCACCCCTGTTCTCCTTGCACAGAAATTATTTTTATAAACTCCTCCTTGACTGAAGAGCCACTCTAAAGCATTTAAAACACCACTGCTTTCTCCTAATGAGAGGGAGAAGAGGCGCTGAGGTGCTGTATTCTCCAGAGCTTTGCTGTGGCACTCTAATGCTGTGCTCTCTGGAAATATTTCTCTTCTAGCAACTGATAACGTATTGGCTGGGGAGCACCAGAGCCTATTTTAGAACCAGCCCCTCAAGTGTTATGTCTCCCCCTTTGGTAGAATTTCCAAAGTATGCTCTGTCAATACCCCAAAGTTTAGAAGTGGAGGGTGCATGGGAACATGATGCTGGTTGCTGATGATAGTAATATATCCCATAATCCCACGTGGGCCTCCTTTCAAGCCAGACCCTGAAGAAGAGACAAACACCACACTCCTGCCTTTGCTCACCCTACACAGAGTCCCCAGTGCCCTGGTCCTCCAGAAGGACAATGTGAATTCTGTAGTTAGCCTGAACCCTGCCAGATATTTTCAGTACTGGGGCTTGAATGTGTTCCCCTAAAGTCTGTGTGTTTGAACCGTAATTCTCCGTGTGACAGGGTTGAGAGACGGGACTTCCAAGGGCTGAGGAGACCAAGAGGGTAACAGTTCATAGATTAATAGAGCGCCCTATTATCATGCGAATGGAGTAGTTATTGTGAGAATCGATTCTAGGCGAAAGGGTGAATTTCTTTAGCCTCTGAATCCCCATACACCCTCCTCACGCTCTGCTGTTCCTCATCTGCCTTTCTCCATAGAATGCTGAAAGATAAAAGGCCTTACCAGACTCTAACAGTCAGTACCTTGGCACTTACTTAGAACCTGACCTTCAGCTTTCTAAATTTGCTTATGAAGTAGCCGGGTCTGTGATTTGCATGTGAAGTTTGTCCCCCACAGACTCAAGTGTTTGAATGCCCAGTCCCAGCTGAAGGCACTGTTCTGGGAGATTATAGAATCTTTAAGACTCAGGGACTGGCTAGCAGAAGAAGGTCCCTGGAGCTGAATCCTTAAAGGAGACATCTGCTTCTGCCTCTGACCTAAGCTTCCTGTCCCCTCCCCCACCTACCCAGACACAGACAGAACTGGCCAGAGCACTTGCTTGTTCCCCTCACAATGGATGGCTCCCTCTGAAACCGTGAGTTCAAACAGACACCGCCACCCCTTAGGCTTCTTCCATGGGGTATTTTGTCACAGTAACAAGAGAAGTAACTGATGCACCCAAGTGTCCTGTCACAGGGTCAGCTGAAGTGGGAGAGCCCTGGGATTGTCACCCCAGTACATCGTACACCAACTTGCCCAAGTTGGTCTTTGTTGCTCGTGTATTCAGGATCACTGCAAACACTGCCCCTTACACCGCTTTTGGAAGCAAGGTCGCATACGGTGCCTGACATCTCTCCTAGAGTGAGAGGCGGCTCCTGTAGACACCAAGGTTTTGCCTACTGAGATCCCAGTAGGTCCCTGCCACTCAACACCCAACCATCCTCTATGGGCCACCCACAGAGCCCTCAGTTTCTCTCTGGTCTGGTGGACAGGGACAATGGGATCTTCAGGGGCTCTGTCTGATTCTTAACCTAGCCTCTGTGACTAGTTTCTCCCTTTTCCCCTCAGTGTGTGGTTGAGGCCCCATCAGGTTCAAGGCCAGGTCTCTTCTCAATCCACAACATGCTTCCCAGCTCTTTTCAGATCAGAGCATAGCCCCTTCATGCACTTCCCTCCTTCCAACTATTCCCGCGTGAATCTGTTGATGATGGTGAAGCCAGGGCACTCTTTTCCAAACCAGAAGCATGAGCCACTCCCCACCCCCTCCCCAGCTATCCAATGGGTCTCCCAGTCTTTTTATTCTCCTTGCGGTAGGAACAGGAACAATGACATCCTTGTCAGGCTTTGATGCTAGAATGCATGCAAAATTTCTATTGTGTCGCTGAAAAGAAGTACTATGACCACTTTACAATTCCCTACACCCAGAAGTCTAGTTTTTTTTCTCAATGCCTTGACCTTCTAGTTCCTCCTTCCAGAGCTTGGATCACTCCCACCCGTGGTTCACGTATGATGTCACTTCCTCCAGGATGTCTTCCTGGAGTGCTAAGTGCAGCTAAGTGCTGCTTCCATGAACCCCTTCTCTGAGTCTTCTTCTAGGAAAGGCCTCGTGATAGCAGTCTCCTTGTCTGCTTCTAGCACCAGCCTGTGAGTCCCCAAAGTGGCATTTGCATCTCCCAGGTACCTGGCACTTCTGGATGAAAGCATTCAGAGTGCGAAACCGATGAAAGCCTGGTCATTCTATGTCCCTGTCTCTGCAGCAAAGACCAGCTTTGTACAGCCTTGAGGATATCTTCATGCAGACAGGAAGGCAGGAAGAATAAGTGTCTAACACCAGGGACTGGCATAAGATGACAGGCGCTTACAGCGTGACGAGGGCGGACAATGAACCAGCCGAGGGCAGGGAGAAGAGAGCTATCACCGTGGGCACATTGAATATTGTTGAAATAAGTGGGCCATCGGCTAGGCTGGGGAAATTGCTTTTGTCATATGGAAAGTTTCACGGCTGTGGTCCTTGCATTAGCCGGCTCTGACTGGTAATCCGGGGCACGCACAGGACCTCTGTGATTCCCAGGTACTTACCATCACTTCCTGAAACGCAGCGGAGAAGAAAAAAGTACCCCGATTGTTAAGAGATTGGCAGCTCCAATTTCCTGTCACAGGTCTTCAGTCGCTCCTGATCACAACTTCCCACTACAGCCTGGGGTGGCAAGAACCTCCAGCCAGGAAGGAATGTAACCATCTGGGACCTAGTGTTTCTGAGGCCCAGAGATGCTGGCTTAGGCCTGAAGGACAGTCCTTGTCATCTCGCAGCTCCTTCTCTGTGCTGGTGGGGGGACTGCAGCAAGCACAGACCAGAGGAAGGCTGTGTCTATCTGCTCTGTCCAGAGCTTGGGCACAGGGCTTGTGGGACCTGCTCAGTGTCTAGTCTCCATTTTTGTTCCTTGTTGCCCTGATAAAATACCACAACAAAAGCAGCATATGGAAGAATGGTTTTATTTGGCTCATGATGTCAGTTATAACTCATCATCCCAGGAAAGTCATGGTCTCAGGAATGTGAAACAGCTAGTCACATCCTCAGTCAAGAGTAGAGAGCAATGAAGCAATGGCTTCATGCTTTGTTCTTATTTACTTATATACAACCTAGGTTTCTCCTACCTAGGGAATAGTACCACCCACAGTGGGCAGGTCTTTCCACTTCAATTAATGAAATCAAGAAAATCCCCTACAGACCAGCATGCTGGAGACAACACCTTCCCAGTGATTTTATAGTGTGTCCAATAGTTAACACTGACCATCACAATGACCACTGTGAATATGGACTCTGATCTATGCCCACTTTGTTAGAACATGACTCATATAGCAAGAGAGAGAGAGAGAGAGAGAGAGAGAGAGAGAGAGAGAGAGAGAGAGAGAGAGAGAGAGATTTCCCATCAGAACACAACACACACATCCTCTTGAGACAAGTTTTCATGAAACAATTCTCTCACTACAGGCAGTGAGCCTCGCCTTCCCACCTTCTCACTAGTAGGACACAACCTCCTCTTTCACTCCATCTCCAGGGTCCTCCCAACACCTCCCTCCTCCTCTCGCCCGACTTTGTTTTCCTCAGGCTTTCTCAACCTGACTCACCGCTTCCCAGCACCTGCAGGCAAAGGTGCCTCGCAAGCATTTTGGAGCCCATGTGTGTCATTTCCAATATAGGTCAGGAACCAGGTGAAGCGGCATGGCTTTTACACAGTCTCTGCCTCCTTGTGGAGGAAAGTCTGATAGTGGAGCCAGGCCAGACACCACTCTCTGCACTGTCCCTAGCCCCTCTTCAGTCTTTGCTGCCCCTGGCCTCAGTCCAGCACTTTCTCTGGAACTTTTCAAGGACCTTGGCTGCACACTTCACAGATATGTCTCTCACTGTGATTGATTAAGGCCGAGGATGACAAATATTTATTACGGAGAAAAATCTAGAACTATCTAGATATAGAGGTCCCAAGCCTTGGTGAAGGAGAAAGGGAATGTCATGAAAAGGGTGGGTATCAGCTGGGCTGGCCACTTAGGGTATTCTGTGTACCTGTCTCCCCTGCTTGCAGTCACAAGACCAGCTGTCATTTGGCCAGGCTCTGGGAAGTTGTCACAGAATCTTTCCACCTCCACCAGAGCCTGGTAAAGGAGGCACCATTATTCTCATTTCCTAAGGAGGGAAACTGAGGCTGTTTGGAACTGTTAAAAAGACAGTAAAACAATCTTGGTGGTTCGCATAAGTAACCCCAGCCACCCAGAGGCAAGAGCAGGCCAATCTGGACTACATAGTGAGACCCCATCTTCAAAAGACCAAAAAAAAAAAAAAAAAAAAACCAGTCAGCAGAGATGGATCTGTGCTTAAGGTGTTTGCTGCCTCCTAAGTGTGAGGCCCAAAGTCTGGATCTCCAGAACCCACCTAAGGTGCTGGGTGAGTGTGGTAGTCCACTGTAACTCCAGACTCCGGAGGCTCCTAGAAAAAGTTGAGTAGCAAGACCAGCTAGCTGTACTGTGAACTCTAGGTTTGATTGAGATGCTGCCTCAATGGATAAGGTATAACAGTGAGAGAGGACCACTCCACATCAGCGTTTACATACATAGGCAAGTACACGTTCATTTGTATCTGTGTACCCACACATGGGAAAACATTTATAATCCACAAAAAAAAATGGAAAAATAAAAACAAAACAAAGAGCAGAATTCAGTGCTTTTTTCCCTGTGGCTGCCACCGTTTAGAACCTGGGGAGATATAATTTAAATGTTAACTGCCCCGTCACGCCCAGACTTTGTGTTTTTAATTGATCTGGGAACAACTGAGCCCAGTTGCATCATGGGTAATGCACACCCCTGGTCACTTCTGTGTGATCTAGATACTACTTGAAGGGTTTGTGTATGTAGAATCACCTTCCAGGTGGACCACCGGCAGAGCAGAAGGAGGTGAACTCTACAAGAGAGAAGTCAGTGATGGGTCATTCCATCAGAGGATTTGCTGCTGGGAACCTAGATGTCACTCTTTGACATCTTTGGAAGCTTCTCTCAGTTTCTGCGACCCTCTTCATGTCTCCAGTGAGAAAGAGGGCCACACTTGTGTTGGAAGACGATTGCATCAGATAACAGGTATCCCAGTTGGTGTGTAAGGACCTCATCCCAGGAAACTCATACTGATGATGTAATGATTAATATTGCCAACTTGTTGGAATCTATGACCGATTGGGACACAAACCTCTGGGTATATCTGTAACAGAGTTTCTAGATTGGGTTAATAGGGAAGGCAAATCCACTCTAAATGCAGGCAACACCATCCCATGGACTGAGAAAAATGAAGAAAGCAAGATGGAGTAGCTTCATTCACCTCTTTTTCCTGCGTCTGTTCTATACCTCCATGACTAGCTCACCTTAAACTGTGAGCCAGAACAAATCCAACCTTCCTTAAGTCCCATTGGCAGAGATTCTGTTGCATCAAGGCGAAAAGTCACTAATAAAGATGGCAAGGTTAGTGGGACTAGAGGACATATCTGTCTTGGTCATCATCACCTGTGTGCATTGTTCAACAGATGGTACTGGTTCAGCCCATGCCAATGGAATGTGGCATGTAAAAACCCAGCCCTCAATCTTTCTTCCCAGATGTCAGGATGGACCTGAGAGGGAAGACTAATACATGACTACATTTTAAAGATAATAGTGATGTTCCCCTATGTAGACGCCATCTATGGACTAGTGGCTGTGATGATAGTGACTAGTCAGGGATCGCCACAGACCAATGCCTTGTAAACTCCCTTACCTGTCCAGGGACACTAACTACATCACCAGCTTCCACTGGCAGATGAGGAAACTGAATATTAGGGAAGTTCAAATGTTACCAGAGGTCCTGTAGAAAGTAAGATATCAGCCTGCACTGACCCTCACTGTCAGAGAGGTGGAAAACAGTGTCCTCACACATGGGCTGTGGGTTCACTGTCTTCCCCACACACTTTTAACAGCTAATAAGTTTCTAAGTAAATCGTATAGGGATCTGTGAGGGCCCCTCCTTTCTGTCAACAGTGTAGACTCTGAGAAACACCAGAGAGTGGCCTTCAGTGGAGCAGCCATCCAGTGTGGATGGATGAGAGGCAGAAGTTTCTTATGAGGGTGTAGCTGCTCATACCCCCCCCCCGGGGGGGGGGATAGCTGCCTCTGACCTCAGTATCCTTTTTCTTCTCTACTTTCTGTGACTTTCAATCCAGAGTCAGTGCCATTCCTCATGCAGAGCCTGGAGTCATCGCTGAGATGGGTTTTACCAGGAGTGCAAAGGCGTCCATTCTTTCTGCCCCACCGTGATCAGGGAGGAGGGAATGAGCCGGCCAATCACTGCACAGATGCTGTCCCGTGCAGGGACGATACAATACTTGGCCAGACCTGGTCCACACGCTTGGTCTTTTCCAGCCAGGGGTCAGGGTTGCTCTTTCTTGATTCCTCAGAGCCCCAGCTGACCCGTCCAGATGCCGACTGGAGCACTGACCACAACAGATGGAACCCTGCCCTCGGAACCCACTCGCTGTATTTGTCTGACGACTGCTTTCTCTTAGTCTCTGTGTCACTTCTTGCAAAGGATTTCTGGCCAAAAAATTTCCCAGTTCAAGGGGATTCACACCTGTTTCAGAAGCAAGAGGGGCACAAGAAGGCTGAGTTTGGGTGGATTCAGAGTTGAGTAGGGAAAGTGACAAGCATGACATTTTCTGCTGTGAATGTCCCATGCGGCTGACTCATGGACCCTCAAATATGGACCAGCAGCTGGGGCTGGGGCTGATGACCAGCAGGATCCACGGCAGAGGGGAAGCAGTAAACTCTTATATTTGTGGCTAGTGGTGACTTGGATAACTTTGAGAGATAGCTTAGTACTTCCAAGTCTTGGTTTAATGGTCTGTTAAGTGGGTACAATAGTTGAATAACAACTGCCCCATCCAATGATATGGGGACCACAGAGAGGTATGTGGCAACATCCTGCCAAGTGAAACTAGACAAAGAGCCGTCAAGCTTTGTATATTCAAAATCCTCCCCTGTTGGAGCCTGGGGTAAAGGAGATGCTCCCCACATGCCCCCCAACCCCTGCCGGCCTTTGCCTGACATTACTGACTCTGTCAGTGTTCAGACAGAGACTTAAGCATATCAGAGATCAGGATTTGCACCCTCAGATAGCCTACCCCTCTCCATACCCTTGAGTCCATGACCTTCCTTCTTATATAGGAGAGCCTCAAGTCCTCTGAGAAGTCCTGGAGAGAAAGGAGATTTTCTCGTAAACAGAATAAGGCTACACAGCCTCCCCATGGTGTCTGGCCTCTGAACATTTGTTGTGACTTAGCATGCTCTATACGGTTGTAGCTAGGCCCTTGACTTGAAAAACTAGCGTTTGCACCCGCTGCAAAGCAGGTTAGCAGAGAGGAAGGATCTGTGGCCTGTGGGCTGTCCCTTGTTTGCCTTTCTGGGTCTCACCTGAGGCCCACCTTCTCTGAGGCTGAGTCAGGAGAAAAGCAAGCCAGACAGGAAATGCTTCGCTTCGTTGTTTCTCGGCTGTTATAATTTTAGAGACAACTGTTGTCACCAGACTCCCCAGAAGGTGCTCCTCCTGGAGTCCCCCATTTCTAACCAAAAGGGAACCTCCTCTTCTCAGGTAGGTCTAGGATTCCAAAACCACCTAGGTCTAAAATCTGGGAAATATGCTTCTGAGCACTGAAAATGTCTAGGGAGGCTGAGGTTGGGGCCCTGCTGGCCTATTTGGCCCTCCCTGGGCTCACTGGTTAACTCGAGTCCTGAGCCCAAAGAACTAGCTTCTTCTTGTGTCTGTATGTCCATTCTAAAAACAAGACAAGAAAGGGCACTGGGGGTGACAAATTGCACACAGCATCTCGACTTTCCAAGCACACAGTGTCGATTTTCACAGTCATGGAAACAGAAGAAGTTTTAATTGTCTTCATCTCTACCTAGCTTTGCAGGCAGGGAACGTTAGGTGCGGAGAGTATTGGTCATCTGAAGCTATGCATCGAGGGGGAGAAGAACTAGGGCACAGGCAAAGGTCTCTTGCCAGGCCAGCTCTCAAGTCACTAAACACTTCTGGCTGAAGGACAGAAGATGACCACGTAGACTGGCCAGAGATTGGGGATTTCTTGAGTTTCTCCAGAGCTATAAAGATACTCTCAATGTGAGAAAACAAACAGGAACCCCTTGCCAATGGTCCTGATGTCTATTCTGTGTTTTCAACCATTACATAATGTGTTCCCAAGTCAGTTTATTGATTCAAGATTATTATTACCCACACAATGCTCCATGTATTCGGTGGATACAGCTGCATGGTTTTTGTCAGACTTTTTTTTTTTTTTTTTTTTTTTTTGAGATGTGGTCTTGTTCTGCAACCCTGGCTGGTCTAGAACTCACAAACTCACAATGGATATCTAGACTAGTCTCTTCCTGCCTCAGCTTCCTGAGTGCTGAGATTAAATCTTTTTGAGACATCTTATGTTGTCTAAGTTAGCCTTGAACTCACAATCCTTCTGCTAAGTGCTGGGGTCACAGGCACTTGTCACTGTTTCTAGCTAATTTTTAATGGGAGTCTTTCATACAATGAGAGTCTGATGGAGGACTGACATTGTCTGAAATGGTTTCTTCCCTCACCCTGGTTGCCTTTATTAGGTGGCTGGAGAGACCCAATCAGGCTCCTTCCTTATTATATTTCCTGCTTACTGTATGAAGCTTTCGGGAACACTCCTCCCTCTCCCTCTTCTTCTTCCCTCCCTTCCTCCCTCCCAACCCCCCTCTTGTTTTTGTTGGATTGTTTGTTTTGGTTTGCTTTTTGCTTTTGTGTGTGGTTTGTTTATGTTTTTTTGTTTATTTGGAGTTTGTTTATTTGCTTTTGTTTTTGAGATAGAATTTCTCTTTGCAGCTGTGGCTATCCTAAAACTCCCTCTGTAGACCAGGCTGGCCTTGAACTCAAAGAGATCTACCTGCCTCTGCCTCTGGAGTGCTAGGCTTAAAGGCCCGACTTCTTTAAGTGCATCATCGCAGGGTCAGTCTCTGACAGACTGCTTACATGGTAGCCAGCTTCCTCCATAGTGAGCCTGCGAAAAAACAAGGTCACTGTGGCTGAGCTTGTTGAGACATTACAGCATTGAATCTGACAAAGTTCACTGGCCAAACTCAAGTGGAGTTGGCTCAGCTCACCAGAAGGCTTCTGCAGGAGCACAGGGTAGGGGAAGCATCTTTAGAAACTGGCTCCTGAAAATTACAGAATGGCTGAGAGAACAGACCAGTGGGTGAGAGACTTACTTTAAAGGCTGTGTTTGAGTCCCCGGGATATGTGTACAAAGGCCAGGCATGGGTTGCACGCCTGCAACCCCAGCTCTGGTGATGGGTGGGCAGATCCAGAGAGTTTGCTGACCATTTGGCCAACAAGTTTCAAGTTCAACAAACTCTCTAGTCTATCATAAGACAGCATTTCAGTGAGGGACACAGTGGCTGAAACCAGACACTCGGCTTTGGCCTCCAGAAGTACTTATGCATACATTTGCATGCTTATGTTTGAGCACTGCACACCCATTGCACACCACCTCACACACACATAGAGAAATACTTTGAAGTGCTATCCAGGGCAGTACATACCTGTGATCTCAGCACACTGGAGGCTGAGACAGGAGTATTGGGGAGCTAGAGGCCAGCCTGGGGCATATAAAAAGACTTAAAAAAAGAAGGAAAGAAGGGAGGGAAGGGGTAAAGGAAAGAGGAAGCAAGAAAGGAAGGGAGGGAGGGGAGGGAGGGAGAGAAGACAGATATCTTTGTCTTGTCACATCAATACTCTATGTGTTTGGGTCTCCACACAAAGGCTATGCTCCGGGCCTGCCTCTTACCACATAACCCCACATCAGCCCTGAAAGCTACCCATGTGTCTCTACTATTCTGTACCTCTCCTGGTTTTGTGGACTTCTTGGTGAATCAGCCTCGCATTTGAATCCTGGTGCTTTCACCCGTGGATTTCACTCCAAGCCTCTGTGCACCCATCTCCTCTTTCCCTAAGTGCTTTAAATAAACATCCCCTCGGGACATCTTCACATGTGTATGTTATTCTTCTGTCTCATGATCTCATTCATGCTCCTCCCCTTCTGCCGTCTCTCTGTCTATCCTAAAACCAGGAATCATGTAGGCAGGCAGGGTGGCATGAGCCTATAACCCCATTGCTGGGGAGGGAAGACAGAGGTAGGAAGATAGTGAGTTCAAGCTCAGACATACCCTGCCTCACCCCCACTTTAGGATCTTTGCCCCTCTTGACAAAGTCAGCCCCAGTAGAGAGGTCACTTCCTCTGTGCATCTCTGAGACAGTGCATTTGGCAGCAGCCACCCAAGGTGCACCCTCAGCTGGTCCTAACATTACACTAAGCCCCACCCCTATCTGCTTTTCTTCTTCCTGTCAATCAGCAGGAGAGGGAAAGGGAGGGAACTCTGTTTCCGGGCTGTTGGCTCCAGTGGATGCTGAGCATGGAGTTTGACCAATTTCTTCTGCTCAGGAGCTGCAGCTCTCTGAGAACTGTGTTAGAACTGGTAAATGTCACTACAGAGACCCCTGTCTAGTTTTCTTTAATTTGGGGGGCCCAGTTTTGATCAGAAGCTTCAACCTGAGTCCTGACTCTGAGAAGTACTATCCATGGGACCCTGGCCAGATCTTTTTTTTTTTTTAAGATTATTTTATGTATATAATACATACACTGTTACTGTCTTCAGACACACCAGAAGAGGACACCAGATCCCATCCTAGATGGTTGTGAGCCACCATGTGGTTGCTGGAAATTGAACTCAGGACCTCTGGAGGAACAAACAGCCAGTGCTCTTAACCTCTGAGCCCCCCACTTGCTAAGTCTTTGAGCTGTTTCCTCATCTGAAAGATAGTTACTGCTTCTTCCTCATTTCTGATAAAATAAGATCACAGATCATTTATTTAAAATTTTTATTTTCATTGAAAAAACAAGAATTGTCTGTCTTTATAAGATGGTGTATCTTAGAGGACCTTGCATCCTACAAAGTGCTAAATGAACACAAGAGATGTTTTCTCAGTAAAGATGGGCATGTTACATGTTAGCCAAATATAGAAGCAGAAAGAAGGGGGGAAATGTTTATAATAATTTTATGACATAGGATGGCCCCGTTTTACAGATGAGATGCCCAGCCTCAAAGGCCTAACACACCCTTCCCAGTTCACACAGCCAGTGGCCGAGCTAGGACACACCTCTGGAGATACCAGAACCTACTCTGCCATGATGGAGCAGGCAGCCTGCCTGTTGATGGGGCTAAGAGCTCCTAAGCTAAAGGACAAGCCTGGCCCAGCTGTCATTCTCAGCAGGAGCATGTACCTTACATGTGTTGTTACAGCTGTTTTGGCTTCCAGGTAGGTTTTCTCAGCCTTGACCCATTGACTCAAGAAGTCAGTAAAGAAAAATAGGTTTGACCAGAGCATAATATATTAAAAATGTATCCATCCACAAAAGTGCATTTTGAAGAAGATAGTCTGTTTTTGTTACACATCTGAGAAGCGGGGGCTGGGGAACAGGGGACAATGACTGGTACAGAGTGGAAAGAAAACAACGGTGTTTGCAGGGTTTGACGACTTCAAAACCGGCTTCATCAAGTCTCACCACGGGCAGTGCTTCATGCTGAATGGGGAAGGAGGCAAGACTGTCTTGGCAAGGCCTTGTGTGAGGACTGCATCAGGCTGTGGAGTTCCCTCTCTCCTGTCTCTGGATCTGGGGTGTCCTGTTTCCCAGGACTCTCTGCTTACCTAGAATGTAGCCCTCTCCCTCTTTTGCTACCCTCATCCTGCTTGTCTTATCTGGCAGAGAGCAGCCCCCTTGCTTGTACAGTTACACCTCCCCCTTAGACTGTACTGTCTACCAGATCAGGGAGACACCAGACAATCTCCTACTGGAAAGATTATGGCTACAGTTGAACCATTCCCATAGGCACTTACCTTCAAAACTACAGTAATGGCAACTTTTAACCCCATTTTGAGAAGTAGAGGTGAAAGCCATGGCACTTTTAATGCATTTTCCCCAGATC
Source organism: Micromys minutus (assembly GCF_963924665.1). Taxonomy (NCBI): domain Eukaryota; kingdom Metazoa; phylum Chordata; class Mammalia; order Rodentia; family Muridae; genus Micromys; species Micromys minutus. The sequence continues at coordinate 36,817,785 of NC_137985.1, forward strand.
TCCATGCCCAACAAGTTGTGGCAGCAGCAGGATTCGAACCTCTGACTTTTATAACCGATGACTTTGTAGCCCACACCTAACCATTATGCTATCTTTGCTCTGTTTAGTAAGCAGGACAATCATTCTAGAACATACCAGTGTCTTTACCTGGTGATGTGTAGTGTGAAATGACCCCTCGTTTCATCTCCTGTTTGAGAGATGCTTGTACTGATTTACATGGCAGACGCTAACTACTGTGCCTCCAGGAGTACATTTCTGCTTGGCTCCTGAAAAGGTGAGCTCTGAGGTCCCGCTTCATGGCTTCAAATCCCAGCTCTGATATTTATTGTCTGTTTGGCTTTGAGCATGATTGCTTTAAAAAAAAGATTTAAATTTATTTTATATATATGAGTATACCATCGATGTCCTCAGACACACCAGAATAGGGCATCAGATCCCATTACAGATGGTTGTGAACCACCATGTGGTTGCTGGGAATTGAACTCAGGACCTCTAGAGGACCAGACAGTACTTCTCACCTCTGAGCCATCTCTGCAGTACCCTGGGCAGGATTCTTAATCACTCCATGACTCAGTCATAAAATTGAAAAGTAGTCACTTTCTTCTAGAAGTACATAATGAATTAAATGAAATAGTACAAGTGCTTAAGTCACAGTTGGTCATGTGGTGAGGCATGCAGAAATGCTGCCTGCGCTTATGATCACTTGTAGAGCCGCCATTCAGATGTGGATGTGCAGAGTGACATGTGGACTTGTGCTCTGAGAAGCTCAGCAAGCCCTGAGGGTGCTGGTGAGACTTTGTTTTAGGGATTTTAATCTAGCACTGGATTAAGTTGGATCACAACTGGGAGGCTGACTGAGGGGCCACAGTAATGGTGCAGGCGGGAGGGGATGGGTACCAACATCCATTGGCAAAAGGCAGCTGCAGGTAAGAGGGCGGGAGAGCATGTGAGAACCCACAGCATTGTGGGTCACTTCAGGAGAGCAGCACCCTCAGGAAGAGTGACTTCTATCCCAGAGCCATGAGAGGACACAAGGCTAACAGAAATATGGAGCAAAGGCTGCTGGAGGCATATGTCACACAGCCTCCATTAGCACGGAGCTGGAAAAGGGAGTGCCCCATAACCACTTGGTAATTGGCTAACACAATTCAGATCAGAGAGGCCAAGACACAAGGGCAGAGACCTCTTGCTGCCCCCAGAGGGGGCCCGGTTGAGAGTGTGCTTTCCACAGCTGACCTGTGTGTCTCCTTCCCTCCCAGTCCCTGTCTCACTCTGGGCTCCCTGTTTCTCTGTCCACCTGCCATGTTCTTGCAGAAGCAGCTTAAGAAAGGAAGATCACTGTTGGACCTCAGTTTCCCCACTGGTCTTTGGGTGTGGTCCACATATGTACCTACCCTGACCCCCAAACAAGAGGGTTCTTACCTTGCACTGACATCAGGTAGCCAAAGGACTCCTGATGGATAGAGGTAGGTGATGGTGTTGAAGATAGAGTCACAGGGTGTCCAGATCAGCAACAAGGGCTGACATGGGAGAGACTGGGTCTGGGATCTGGGACCTTTGGGTCTGATAGGCAATGACTGAGCTAGTGCCAGGGTGACCTTGTTTTCCTCCACAGTCACAGCACAACACTGACAGTAAGTGCTCAACAAATGACTCACTGAACGAATACACAAATGCCAGGTGCCAAGCCTTCTCCACTCTGCAAACCGAGGACTAGAAGGCTTGCTGTCCTGTCCCAGGGATACAGAGCCATGAGATACATTTGTGCTATCACTCCTCAAAAGTGAAGAGCCCTTCTGAGGGGCTTTAAAGGGTGGTAACACAGCCAATGTATTCGCTACAGCAAAGAGCTAAGGGGAGGACATGGCTATCTGCCAAAGAAAACCAGTCCGCTAGCCAGTGTGGTTCCTGGACAGAGGTTGCAGACCTTGGGATAGATGGCAGCACGGGATATGTTAATCTATGCAAATGATGACACAACCTCATTCAGGCTTCCCAGAAAAGAATATTAATGGATGTCATTGGACAGCTGGCCTCCTGCAGCCAGGATTCCAGTCATCACACTACCATCCTGTGGCAAACAGCCAGATAAACAGACCTCCTTAAAATCATGCTGAATTCTGGTCCCCTTCAGGTCTGCCGGTGACAGGAAAAAAAGAGCAGCAACTGAATTGCAAATGCAGCATCTATACTGATCGATGCCTGTGTTGTCTGAGGTGAGACTGTGACCCTGGGTTTGGGTCTGGGAAGCTGCATGAGCTCTGGGACTTTACTGTGGTTCAGAGGACCTGGCGCAGCCAAGGGAGGCCACCATGGAGCAGGGGGTGCTGTCCGAAACCTTTTCTGGCAGAAAGAGCTGTAGGAGCTGGGGTCTTGAGTCATTAAGGCAACTTAATTCATGCTGAAGCAAAACAGAGGTGGGTATGAGGTCCCAGAAGGAACTGTGCATTGCCAGGCACCAGACAAGACTAGGAGAGATGGCTAAGGCTGTGCAGTCTTCAAGGACTGAGGTCTTTGATGGTAGAGAAAGAGCTATAGACTAGGGACAAGGAACCAGCTGTGGGACCCACTGTGTAAGTCATGGTTGGGTCTCACTGGTTCATCCACAGAGGTCCCTCTGGGCAGGCCCTGTACTCACTGTGGGGCCAGCGGTAGCAACATACACAGACCTCCTTTCATGGATGTAAAGTCTGGTGGGGAAAAGGGATACAAAGCTCGCTGGGTAAAGTGGGAAGATCACACCATGTCTGGTTGAGTCTGATACAGTGGGAGAGTGTTTCTGGGGGCCCAGTTCTAAGGCTGAGACCTGAAAGAGAACAGAGGCTGACTAAATGGAAGGCTGGGGTTACAGGTATGACAGAGAGGCTGTTCTTCGTTGTAGGACCAATGGGTGTAAAGACTCTGTGGTAGAAAAAAGGCAAACGGCTCTCCTGCTATGATGCGTGAAGACGTGTGAAAAGCAGAAATCGGGATGGCGTGGAACGTGATGAGTCAGCAGTGGTAGGAAGCCTGGTTCTACACACCCAGGTCATGGTCAAGACTTGGAACCTGAGACCGAGGGCAGTGAGAAGGCAGTTAAGTCAATCCGAGGCACAATATGATTTCATAGAAATCCCTTTAATTGATGAAGAGGGTCTCTGAAAGAAAAGAGCTGGATAAACTGCCCCTGAATGCTGCATGCCATGCTGTTACGGTCCTTGTGGGGAGTGAGAATTGGGGAAGGGCTTGGACACATGAAATTCGGCTCAGAGAGGAGTCTCTTCTTCCTGGTCTCCTTATAGTGATGTACAAGACCAAGCCTTAGTCTACAGGCTGACTAAGCTGGAATCTGCAGTTCTCTCCTTAGCTGCCTTTCTCTGTGCAGGGTGACAAAGTAGGCTAGTTCTCAGCCCCACATGGTTACCTTCTTGGGATGGCATTTGGGACACCACATATGGCTGAAATCATTACCACTCAGTACCCAGGACCTAATACCCAATACCGAATACCTAGTACCCAGTCTGGTGCCACATTCCCATAGCTACCGAAGGCCTTGGGGTAGCATAGTGGGCTCTGATCCTTGTCTTGTCATTTTGATGTTGCGCTGTTCCAGGTCCCTCATTCCCACTGAAGGGACAATTTTATGCTCTAACAAACAGAGAAGGAATGGGGACAAGACTGCTCCAAGAAGTGGTCCCTGGTCAGTAATATCTTACTCTGTAGTTACAGCCAACACAGACAGACGTGAACACAGGCCATAAAAGAAAGAACCAACAAGTGACATTTAATTCACGATTAAAGGAAACTGTCAACTGGATCTGATTGTGCTCATCCAGATGTCACCAGACACAGCTGTGTGCCATCTGTTGGGGTGGGTACCACCAGCTGGAGCAGCCCCACTAAGCCTCAGTTTGCCTTGCTCCACCGCAGGAAGGCCAGCAGAGGTTGGGGGCTCACCCACACCTGAGGGATGATGGGAGGAGCAGGAAGTTTCACCTCCCCAGCCCACTTCACAGGCCCTTTTTGTGCTAACAAAGGTAAGTAATGAATTACTGATAAGTGGCCTTTTTTAAAGGGAAATTATTCAGGAAAGCAGGTGAGACTCTGTAGACATTTATCTTCTGGCTCCAGAGAAGCAGGCTGAGAGATGGAGAAAGGTAAGGGAGATGATTCATGGCCGGGGCCTTTCATCCTTCACTCTAGGTGTCCTTTGCAATGGGGAAGCAGGATTGATAGGTCTCAGGCTGGCGCTGTGGTGGAGATCTGCCAGATTCATTTCAATAGCCAAGTCAAAGAGGCCGAGAATCAGTGGGAATAAAGGACTGAGCCCCCAAATGGAGGCTCAGAGCCAGTCTGAGCCCTGCATGGGACAGAGGATGATAACCTTTGGTCTCTGGGCAGACCACTGAACTCACTAGAAGCCATAAATGTTAAGCCCCATCTTCTAGAAGTAAGAATGAAAACACTAATCTGGGGTGTGGGAAATTGGGATCCAGGCCCTTGGCACTTGACTCTTCTCCTGGCCCAGTAGCATAACTCTCACAAGCCAGTGGGCACCTGGAGGCCATATTTGGACCTGCGTTCTTTGATGCACATGATGTGAACTTTAAAAGAAAACTTGGAAAAGTAATTGCCTTAAAAATTGAAACAAAATAAAACAACAACAACAAAAACATATACCATTAAGTCTCCACCCCTTCTTCTTTCCCATGACCCCTTTCAGCCTTCCTCCTGCCCCTCTCAGCCTCTTCTGCCTCCATTTTTCTAGAACATCAGCAACTCCCAGCTCTTAGTGTCCCCACTGACCGCATGCAGGTAAAAATAGAAATTCTTGCTACTGCCCGCCTCGGGTGCCCTGGGCCCTGTGCCTCAAAGCTCTAGGCTTCTCTTTTGAGAGGCAGATGCTGAGAACTCTGCTCGGCACCTACTGTGCACAACCCGAAAGTGCCTGGGAGTTAATGGCCAGCGAGGCAAAACTTTGATCAATGGAAAATGGGAGCGAGTGGAAAATTCTTCTCTCTTGCTCCCTCCCAGCGGATGTTCCGGAGACATACAGCTTTTTGAAATGGTCTTGCAAGATTGAGCAATCAGTTGAACTCAGCAGCAGCCGGCTCCGTAATGCATCCTCGGAGTGGTTCTCTACCCCCTCCTGTCCCAGACTGTGCTTCCTCAGGCAGCAAGAGGACATCAGCCCTGCCATTGTCTCAGGCTCTGCTTTTGGAGGAGCGTAGGAAAAGGCAGTGTGCATTTTAGCCATGACACTAGAGATCGGCCCTTGGGAGGGGACTTGCTGGTTGGATTTGATACTAGGATATCATTTAGAATATCATTGCTGGTGATGAGTTGGGGGGCAATAACTTTGACATGCAGAGGCATCACGGTGGCCCAAGTTGTTGCTCACCTGTGGCATGTGGGCAAGAGGTGCTTGAGAAAGATAAGACTGGGTTCTGCAGTGAACTCCGCACGAGATGTTGCCGTGGATGGATAGGAGAGGGAGATGTTGAGAACTCTGCATGGGGTCAAGTGCATTGACTAATTCTCAACATAGGCCCTTGTGTGTAACTGGTCCAAACTGACCTTGCTCATGACAGTGTGATAAAGCAAATCAGCTTCCCAAGCACACTACCAAAGAGGGCTCTGAGGCTCAGGCAAGCAGCAGTCGAGGGCATAGAGTGTGTTGTGGCTATGGGTTACATTGAGATCCCCAAAACAATGCACTAAAATCTAAAACCTGGAATTTATAAGGGGACTTATATGGAATCAGCACCTTGAGAGACCCCAGCCAAGCTAAATTGCAACCATTGGTAAGAGAGGGACCAATTGGCAGGAAGTTTCATAGTAGCTTCCCTCGGTGGCCTGGGGCTGATGGTGGCCCTGAATAGAACAGGATTCAGGAAGAGTGGAAGCCAGAGGTGGCACTTCTACTTCAGAAGCATTGTGGGAAGCAAGGTTAGGATGGCACCTAAGACTCTGACCAGTCAGTCAAGATGGGCAGCTGCCAAAAGAGTTGCTGAACATATCATTAAAAAATCCTCAAGAGACAATAAGCAAAGGGAAGCACCAGACTTCTCCTGACTTGTGTCATTTCCCACAGCCAGAAGCCACTACGGGAGGAGAAGAAGGTGTCCTGGAGAAAGGACCTCACAGAGCCAGAGCAGGAGCATGACACTCCTCCCAATCCTTCAACAGGGACATAAAGACACTTGGCTGTAGGTCCATGAGTATGTAACAGGGATAGAAATGACACGGAGTGTGCACGGGTCCCACAACCAGTGAATAAAGGCCCATTATGGCTGGATGGGCCAAGTGGGAGGCCCAGAAACTACCCTGCAGGTCAGACAAGATAATAAATTGGAGAAATTATTGGCACATTCCGGGCAAAACTGCAGAGATCAGTGCCACATTACCAACTCACAGGATGGAGAGTAAATGCCCCTATCCTACTGCTAATATGAAATTCATCTTCCAAGTGACCTTGGATGAGCTTACACTGACCCCGGGTGGCAACACCGACTGCAGTTCCCGTGCCAGAGGTGGCCGTTTTACTGGAGCAGGTCAAACAGCCTTTGGCACTTGGGTGAGGCTATAACTCAGGCAAACACATTTCTTCCTCGCCTTCACATGGCAGGAACAAATCTGCTATCTCACTTCCAGGGATGGGGACATCTTCCTGGTCTCCGCCATGGCCTAATCCAGTGGGCTTCCAGTTGTGGGTTCTGTGGGGCACCACACTGACTCGATTTAGGGATGATAATTTATAAGTGAGCAATTTATAAATCTGGTGAGGAAAACCCCAGAAAAATCTGGGTGCTTTCATAAGGTTTAGGTGAACCAGAGGGAGAAAGCTACAAGAGCCCAGGACTGGCCTTACTGGGGTGTTTAGAGAGAATCTAGTGGTCCTCCTAGGGGTTCTAGGACATACCCTTCAAGGTAAAATGTACATTGTCATATGTACTTTTTCTCCCTAGGGAGAAACAGTGTTTTGGGAGTAATGAGCTTTTGAGGTAGTATCTAATATAATACAGGTGGGATACTATGAGGTTCCTGGAAAATCACCTTTTTCATTTTTGTTTGTGCAAGTCTCTCTCTCTCTCTCTCTCTCTCTCTCTCTCTCTGTGTGTGTGTGTGTGTGTGTGTGTGTGTGTATGTGTGTGTGTGTACACACTAAAGCTTGCATATGTTATGGCACATGTGTGGAGGTCAGAGAACAATTTGCTAGAGTCAGTTCTTTTGTCATGTGGGTACCTGGGATAGAACTCAGGTCACCAGGCTTGGCAGCAAGCACCCTAACCCAATGAGCCATCTTGCTAATCTAAGCTACTGGCTTTTTAATAGGATCCAGATTGACAGAGAGCTCTGTAGGGGATTAGCCACTGATGAAAGCTACATTCAATTCATGTGTCCCAGCATATCATCAGGACCCTCCCTGTGTGGTACTTAAAGATACATATGGAAGTCATGGACAGAAAGCCTGTCTATGGAGTGGGCACAAAGCAAATAGACTTTTGGTCTCCCATTAAATCACCAAAAGCATCCATAGTAGAGAACAAGCTAACTAATCAGGTAAAAAGGATGCCTCATTCCGGGTGTGTCAGCCAACATCTCCATCAGCTACTACTGGGCAGATACAGAGTAATGGTGGTGGCAGGATAGAGGTTGTACCTGAGCCAGCAGTTCCCCAGATCAACATTGTAACTGTCCCAGTGACTATGCCAGCAGCCATCAGAAGAAAGTGATGCTGATCTTTTAGTATGCTAAGGATTCTTAAGGAGATGAGCTGGCACCCAATCGAACGTGGCTGGTACCTGACCCCAGAACCCTGCCAGGGGCAGCAATTCATCCTCACTAGGATGGACGTTGCTATGGATGTAGGTCTGTCTACATGATGAATGCTTATGGAGATAAAACAGTGCCAGTAACTAGGAGTGCACACAACACTTGATCTCCTAGTGTAATATTCCCAACACTGTTTCTCACCAAGAAACCCATCATCTAAGGAGTGCCAGCCCTGACGGGAAGTCAGGACATGACAATGGTGTCAGGTGCTCTGCCACAGACATCTAAGTGCTTCTAAAAGTCCCGGAGCCTGCCTACCTTCTGTTTCACCTGAGCTTTTCCAGGAGGTCAGGTACACATGTGTGACCCAACACATGTCTCTCTCCTACTTCACTGTGGCTTTATGGCATGGAATGCCAAAGGAAATACAGTGGCTATCAAGCTCACAGCTAAGAAGACAAAAAAGCATAGTTCTCGGTGGGATATTAGAGAGCCTCGCCTCCCTCATAGAAGTTTTTTACAGTTTCTTGGGTGACGGGTTGTCCACAGGTAGCTGGTGTGATGAAGACAGCATTGTCTGTCAATCCTTTCTGCCTCTGCATCTACTTATAACTCTAGTATCCCTAGAAGCACAGAGTACAGGCTCTACTTTCCCAAGAATCTGGGTGAAGACAGTCTCCAGCCTACAGGCTGAATGTCTCTTGTTACCTACTGTCTAGACCCTAGAGTGCTTCTTACTCTTTGTGCCATCTAAGATTAGACACTGGAGGGAGCAGATTTATTAGCCCTCTTCTTTTGTATCTGTGAGTCAAAGGTAAAGACTCTCCTCCAAGTTCATTGGTTCAAATGTTTCTGTTTCCTTGGGTTCTACAGGATGGAATTCTGGGATTTTAGTTGGTCTTGAGTTCTATTGTTGGGGTAGACTCTACAGGGACTCCTAGAATCAACCCATCTTCCAAATGTAAAGTTTACCTATAGCTTGAAAAAAGAAGGGAGCTTATGACTTTGCAAAGCTATGGAGAGGAGTCGGGGCAGGGGGGAAGGGTGCATTGACTTGTGCCGTGTCTCCAAGTTCAACAAGTTATGAAAAATCTGCATTGAGGGAGAAGAACCAGGCCTCCAGAGCATGTCTGGAGTCTCTCCATTGGGGCCTGGGATCCAGGCTGGGAAAAGCAATGCTATATTTTGACAGCTTCCAGAGAAGCAGGCAGACTGGCCACCAAACTGATTCAAAGGAAGGGAGTGTACCCCAGCAGCATCAGCCCCGGCAACATGGTCCACATCAGGCATTTTGACCAGCACATGCCTTCCCCTGGTATCTTAGGAATGGGGAAGAGAGCAAAATCATATCCAGACCGGAATTATGCCAAATCTGAACTTTCACTGTATTTATAGGCAACAGGAACAAGGACGAGGCAAGATGTTCTGTTACCAAGAGTAGAACAAAATGTAAGTGACATGGTCAGGAAGATTTTGCCAGAGAAGAAACATGGCTCAGAATATTGGACAGGCACATATTTCAACTCAAATACGATAACCAGGAGATTTTTTGATTACCTGAGATGCATAAGGTAGTGCTGGGTTCCAGGTATGTAAATATTGAGCGTGTAGAGAGGAGGTGAGTAAACGTACTGGGCCACTGTCGAGCTGTTACACCAGACCTGATAAGGACAATGAGCATTTATAACCCCAGCTACATGCAGGATGGAAGGGGTCAGGCCAGCGTAAGTGACATCATTCACAGTGGATATATCTCCACTTCTTGGCATCTCTCCACTATTGTCTTTTAACATGTGTCTTACTTTCTGTGGTCCCAGAAAGCTGTTTGTCTTCTGGCCCCACAGGAGGGGAAAGACAGTGGAAGCAGCAGTGGTCACCATAGAATAGCAAAGTTGTCCCAAGGGCCATAAGCCTGCAGTCTACTGGCCAGGTACTGGCTCCATTGCCAATCTTGCCCACAAAGAAGCTGGACCTACAGAGACAGTCTCCCAAAGATGAGGAGAAGCAGTCAGCTCAGATGAGGCACGAATCACAGACCAAAGGAATGATCAATTTCATTCTAGTACGTTTTTGTTGAAGTTTGTGTTGTTTGTTTGTTTTTCTGGGTTACTTACAGAAGAGTGGATGCCTCAAAAGTCAGCTGCATCATGGGAAAGTCCACCCCATCACCAGCAACAACTCAACAAAACTACATTACTAAAGTCCCCTGCTTACTCTACAGGCATCTCAGCTCATCCGAGAGTCTTCTCTCCCTAGCAATTGCTACTGTTATATAATCAGGGGTTGGGATGTGTACCCAGTCTTGTAAGTTTCAGGAGTTTCCTGAGACTTGTGAATTTTATTTTTTTCCTGAGAATTGTGAGTTTTATTTTCTTCCTGGGACCTGTAACTTTAATGTAACTTCTGAGTCTTAAGTAGCTTCCTTAAGAGCTAATGTTTCTATTCAGAGGAAACAGCTTCATATGCTAGCAGGCTGAGTCCTGGAGGCCTGCAAGGTCAAGGTGCTAGTGAGATGAAGGAGAAACAATTAGGAAGATAGTGAAAAAAGAGGATGTCCAGGAGGCAGCAGGATTTTTTACTTTTGTGAAGGAATGACATGTCAATAGTGCCATGTGCTATTGCTAGGTCAACTAAGAGGGGCACTACTGAGTTAACACAACAAAAAACAGTGGTGTTCCAGACCATAAAGTGAGAACCACAGAACCTAAATGACTGGGAAGAGAATAAGAGGAAAAGAATAGAAGACAACTCTTCCAAAGAGGCTTGCTATAAATACCTAGAGGGGTAAATGGGCCTGGAAGGTCCTAGCCCCTCCTTTAAAGACAGGAACTTTAAAAATCAGCAGACTTAGATGCTGATAGGGAGGAGGGATAAGTAAATAAGAGACAATACAGTTCTAACAGGGAGGGTGCCATGAGTGTCCCTGAGTTGGGGGAGGGGTGGCACAGGTACAGGAATTGGTGGGGTCTTAAAATGCTTCTGCCCTTGGCTGGAAGCAGATACAGTGTGTCTACAGAAAGGAGAGATAGAAGAGTTAGAAACAGACACAGCCAGGAGGGCAGCCGTGGGAGTTTGTGGAAGTTGTCTTTGTCCCCATTTGTTCAGTGACTAGAAAGCAAGGTTATCAGGAAATACAAGGACAGAGGAGGGGGGACTTGGAGGCTGGAGGAGAGAGAAGAAAGTGTGATCCCTCATCTAAGAGAGGGGAGAGTGACTGGACCACAGAAATGATGGATGATACAGCAGCCGGCAACACCCACCAGAGTACAAGGATCATAAATTCAAAGCAAGATGACCAGTGCACTTTGAAAATGTTTCCACAGCTATGTTATTCTGGCCAAGGTACGCCATCACAGAGAGGCAAAGGTGAACTGAGCTGCTAGAGGATTGGCTGAGGTGATAGAGGCACAGGAGTGGTTTGTATTTTCTGAGGGGATAGCAATGGCTGATCAAGGAATAGAACCTGGGTTAGGTGGAGGGCTGGCAAGAGGAAGAGCCAGGGATGGGGAAGGGTGACAGTCTAGCAAAGTATAGTTCTGGTATACTTAGGAGGTGATACTTGTGGTGCAAACTAAAGCCCCTAGATATGGTCTTGAGAAAGATTTGGGGGTCTTGATATATAGTTTGGGGTCTAGAGGCAGAATGTAATGAGGCAGGGCATGAGACAAGATAGAGGGCCTTAAGATAGGGTCTGGGGTCTTAAGATAAAGAATCTTAAAGTAAGGTATGGGGTCTGAGCTAGGAATATGACAAGTTTTGAAGTGAGGTGTGGGGTCTTGAGATGGAATGGGATCTTAAAAAGAGGTGTGGAGTTTTGAGACAGAATGTGGGATCTTGAGGTAGGGTATGAGGCCTCGAGATGAGGTGTGGTATCTGAGACAGAAGGATGTAGGGCTCTGAAATGTGGTCTTAGGATAAGGTGTGGGACTTTTAGATGAGATGTGGGGTCTTGAAACAAAGTATATGGTTTTGAGGTAGGAGATGAGGCAAGGTATGGGTTCTTGAGACAGAGATGGGGTATGAGGTCTTGAAATGTGATATGTGTTATTGAGAAGAATGTTCCATCTTGAGTCAGGTTATGGAGTCTTAACATGATGTATGGTATCTTGAGACAAAGTAAGGTGTCTTGAAGCAGGGTATAGGGTCTTGAGATGGAATGTGGAATTTTAAATTGGGGCCTAGGGTCTCGAGATGGGGGGTGTGTTAAGGTCAGTGTGTGAGGTCTTAAGATGGGGTATGTATGGAGTCTTGAGATAGGGCTATAGAATGATAGAAATTTCTGGCAATGATAAGGTCTGGGGCAAGCCCTTTGAGTAGTGGCCAGAGAAAGACTGAAGAGCAACTCAGCTCAGGTAAGGAACTGCAGGTGCCAAGGGGTTCAAAGACATTTGCTAATAATTCAGGAAAGTACTGGAGAGATTCCTCATAATCCAGGGGCCAGAATGTTTAAGGAAAGAAGAGAGGGGCCTGCGATGGGTAGATACAGCCAGGAGCTTCTGACTAGAGATTCAACTTGGGTTGTTTTTCAAGAGGAGGGATAGATGTTGGCAAGAAGCTGAGCATCAAGAGCCAGGAGGACTCCTACTCCACCTCCAGGAACAGGGACCGTGGAGAGAACATACCCCTCATGTGAAAGGGCTGCGGAGGAGCAGGACAGAGGGGTTCCAGTGAGAGCTGGAGGAGGCAGGGTCGTGGGATGATACAGTAGGCACTGAGCTGAGGCCCTAGTCTGATTCCATCAAGCCCAGTGTGCCAGCAACTGCTCCGAGCACCGTTTTGACCCAGGTAGAAGGAAGCTCAGAGATAATCATTTCAGAGGCGCTGAGGTGTTCACACAGCAGCAGATCTGACCTTGTTAATATCACAGTAACACTGCCCACGGGAAGGGCCTTGCACAGGCTGAGCCACCGAGGCAGCTTATCTTGCAATCCGTTGCTCCTTACAAGGGACACATGGACGCCAAGTGCCCACAGGATGGAAATTAAAGAGGGAAAGACTTGGGGTGGATGGCGGAGATATTAAAAAGAAAAATCAGTACTGCAGTTTATTTTTAGGTCTAGTGAAGTAGAAAATAAGTGCTCGAACTGAGAAAGTGAGATCCCAAGGCCAGCCCTTGGCTCCAGGAGCAGCTTGGGTCCTGTGCTGCAGAAACCTACCATTCGTAACTTTTGATTTACTGTGGCACAGACAAGAGGCACTCACATGATGCATCACTTGTATATTCTTCTATCGATCTGCAAGACGTCGTTTTCTAAACTCCCCATCCATCAGCCGGATCTGTTCCTGCTCCCCACCGACCATCAAGATGAAATAAGGGGTGAGCGAACCCACCTTGCAAATGTGGCACGTTTTATGAGGCTGGAGGATTACAAAGATGGGCTTGATTAGTGCTCATCTCCACAGCAGTCGAACCTTACTGTGATGTTGAAAGGTGAGGCACTAGAAAGGGGTATCCGAGCCCCAGACGCACCAGACCCAGGAAGAGAGAGGTGACAATCTGGGGAAGAGGCATATACACAGCACTTGTCATCCCCTGGGGAGGCCATCCTGGATCTTGCTACTATAAACACTTTCAGAGCTGAACAACAGCACGAACACTGCCCACATTTGCCATCCGCTTCGATCCCACAACAGAAGGGCCCGGATGGTACCGCTGCTGGCGGCCTGTGGGCCTGGGGAAAAGAGAACCCGTTTCCCACTGGCTCCCACAAGAGGTTACTGTGCCCCCACCGGAAGACATGTTGTTCTGTGCATATAAGGAAACTCGGGTACCCACGTACCACCTTAACTCTTTTTCTCCTGCCAATATTCTCGGAATGGAAAAGGCGAGCATCTGTGATGTTACATCCACCCCCAGCCCCACCCCTCCATTTACAGAAAAGTGTCTTTTCAGTTTTTGCAAAACAGATCTCTGCACCTGGGGGTGGGGACAGAGAACAGAAGGCAGGACTGAGGACTGCCAGGGCCTGGGGGCACAAGGGAGGCCTATAGTCTCTTGTAGAGGAAGCCCTGCTTTTGTGGGGTGTAGTAAGCCTGTGACCAGCCCTAGGAGCTCAGCAGAACTCAGAGCATCCTTTAGCCTAGTGGAGAGGAAACGGCAGACCAGGAGTTGAATAAGCTAGTGATGTATCAGGAGCCTGTAGCTAGTTCCGTACTGGGGCCTTTGGCCAACCTCTACATCTCTGTGTGCCTCTGTTTTCCTAAGAGAAGAGTGCTGACTTTTCTCTTGGTTCTTGAGAGGCATCCACAGAGTGTCAGATGTAACAACCTTACAAATAAAGGAATTATCGATGTAACTGATGGTTTAAATTGAGCCCTGGGACCTCTGCTGTTTAGAGGATGGATCAATAGCAATAACAACAATAAGTGGTGTATAACTCAGGAGGGAGTTTATAAAGGACCCAATGGCTAGGTCTAGATAGCTCAGGACAAGAGAGAGACTTCCTGTCTGCCCACACCATCCCAGCCACCAAGCTCACTGGCCAGACAGCCTAGGGGTCCTGGCTGTTACAGATGGGGAGGGGACTTGGCTGTGCAGGAGGGTTGGATTGGAAATGAAGGGACAGAGTAAGCCAAGAAATCTCCAGGGACTGTGCACAGTGCAGGTTCCAGAAGAAGTAGGCCAGTGATGTAGCATTGAGGAGACTTCTAAACACCCTCACAGCCGGTTAGAAACTTGAAGAAGAATTCACGCATGGAGGGATGGACCAGATGTGCCAGACACAGTCCTGCAGCTTCAGACAAGGAACAGATGTGTTGGGACTGCATAAGGTCTGAAACATGAAGTCCTCATATGAAGTGTTGGCTCTGGCACATCCCTACTCGTAGTGTGGGATAACCTGCTGGGGCTCGGGCTTCTTATTGGCAGTTGGAGACAAGGTTAGCTCTCTATTTAGTGCCTGTGGAAACGCCAACTGTAAGAGGACCCAGGAGCTGCCAGTAGTTTCCCAAGGTATTTTTTTAAAAAGATTTTAATTTATTATATTTTATGTGTACAAGGTCTTTGAGTACACACATATGTACCATGCATGTGCCCGCAGAAGAGAGTACCAGATCTCCTGGAACTGGAGTTGCAGACAGTTGTGAGCCGCCATGTGGATGCTGAGAACCAACCCCACGTGCTCTGCAAAAGCAGCAAGTGCTTAGTGCAGAACCTTCCCTTCATATACGTAAACCTTCAATTTTAAATTATGTATATTTGTGTGTGTGTCTATGTGAGTTTGTGCACACATGAGTTTGGTGTCCCCACAGTCCAGAAGAATCCCTTGGATCTCTTGGAGCTGGTTGTGAGCGCCTGTCCTGGGTACTCTTCGGGAGCTGAAAGAGCTCTTAACCTTAAAGCCATCTCTGTATCCCGTGTTCTGAGATCTTTATCATCACGGTTGATGAGAAGTGTCCCGGGATAGTTTTGCCACTATTTAGTGACCACAGAACCATATCCACTTCACTAATCTAAGGTGGGACTGAGTCTGGAGACCTCAGAGAGATGGATCTCTTACCTCCACCCTGACCTCAGCATGGGCACTGTTGGGTTTTTACTTCACTGAGGTGGTTTGCGTCTGATTTTCCTGCTGTTACAAGTCCTGCTGGACTTATAACGGACACAGCCCTACTAGGAACTTGCTAGAAAACTGATTTGGCTTGTACATTGCTTTTTCTCCCAGAGAGAGGGGTTACCCAGACAGTTTGGCAAAAGAAACAGAAAGAGATTTCTGTTGGGATGAAGAAAAGCCTTTGAAAAGGCACAAAACCAGTCTAGAGAGACGACCCGGCAGTTAGGAGTGCTGGCTGCTCTGGCAGAGGATCTGAGCTCAGTTCCAGCACCCACACCAGGCTGCTGACAACAGGGCCCTGGCACCCTCTTCTGGTCTCCTCTGCCACCTTCATACTTGTGACATATACTCATATAGACACACATACTTGGAGATTAAAAAAATAAAATAATTCATTTTTAAAAGAGAAAGAGGACACAAAACTCCTAGAAAGGGAACCTAGTGGGGGTTAGGCCAAATTGTGGGTGCCTAAAAAAATCGTTTTTGGAAGGAGCATCCTGGGCAGGATGCTGGTCATGTGATATCAAACACCTGCCCCCGAGCCTGACCCTCCCTTCACTGCGAGAAGAATCAACAATGCTAAGGACCTCATTGATAAGCTCTCTCCAGTCCAAGCATGACAATATTCAGTCAAGGAGAATACTGCCTGAACAAAGACCTGGGCAGGGAGCTGAAGTCAACATGAACCTGGTCATTTAGAATTTGTGCTAATAAATGGAATGTTTTCATGCATGGTAACTGATGTCTCACAGAGTGGGGATGCTGTTCCCTGTGAACACATGGAAACAGACGCAGGCACTTATACATACTGACATACACAACTCAACTTTTTCTTTTTCACAGACAGTGGGGGGGGGGAGGAAGGGAGGGAGGGAGACATGGACACATGTAACTAGAATTTTCTATTTCTCTGTTATATACACAGCTAGAATTCTCCCTGTGTCTTTGTCTCTCAGTCTCTGTCTCTCTGTGTCTTTGTCTCTCTCTCACACACATGCACGTGCACACACACAGATATGACTGTAGGTTCACATTGGGCAAATACAAACAGTAATTCAAACAGAGAGACTTCTGGACCCTTGGGCCAGCAGAGAATTTTGGTTCCCATAATAGATTACTGTCCTCGAGCTGATCAAAATCAGTTATTTCAACCTCCAGCCTAGAGCTCTCAAACATTCCTGATGTATTGACCTGAAGCCTCTTCTATCACGCCCCACACATGGAACCTACTCCTGTCTGGGGAAAGCACTTGGTTGCTGTAGTTAGTGTTAATCACTGTGGGCCAGTGGTGGCCAGCCGTGTGCCTGGTGCTGTGTTAAGCCCCTGGAACAGACTACTTCTAATAGCAAGCTGGGCATTCTTCTCTCCATTTAACCAAAACGGAGACTGAGTCTCTGGGCTGACGTTGCTCAGTGATGCATTTTAGCAGGGGAAAGAGCTGGGCTTGAAACTGGGGGATGAGTCTCTGTGCAAACTGAGCCCTGGACATACATTGCATAGGATGGTGCCTCCGGATAAGCCCAACACTGCTCTTCTGTCAGTGTCATTGGCGGACCCCAGAGTGGAGCTCCGGAGCTTTGAAGAGGCTTTCCCCTTCTCCAATTGTTCCTTTCCTTTGATGTCATCTTGGAAGCCTTTTCCAAATATGGGTCTCCAAAAGGTATTCCCAACGGATTCTGTTCCCTCTTGCTTGAGCACTAGACTTTGAATTTGTTTCTCAAGATGCCATTGGCTTTTTGGACAGCCATATCATATCTTTTACTGTTTTAAGGAAGCTGGGGATTTTCATTTGATTTTAGTTAGACCATTTTTTTTTTTTCAATATAAACTGCTATCAGCTACTTCTGTAGTTGGGAAGAAAAAAATATGCTTGGCTTATTATTTCAGCTTCTCAGAAGAGCGTGTGAAGTTCTAGCCTGTCAGCCAGTACTCTAGCCAGCCTAGCAGCTTTGAGACATTTGCAAATTGGCTGAGCAGGCTTTCTCAGCCGACTAGTGATCAAAGTCAGGCCAAGCAAGATTCAGGGGGCCAAGTCTGTCCCATTGACTAGGAAGACCGCTTATCTAGTGACACTGGCCCACAAAAGCATGGGCCTGATTCAATGCCAAATGCCAGCCACAACTGTGGGTTTTGGACTCAGCCCAAATACATGCCAGGAGTTCACTTTAGAGGGCAAACCTCGTTTCTGATGCAGGAAAAAGGGGGAATGTGATAGGAGAGATGCCGAAGTTAAGAACCTTTGGCCCACTGACCAGGCTAAAGTACAGTCGAGTTGGCAATGAGTTCACACCATCAGCAGCCAAAGGAAGCATGTGCCAAATGTGGGCTGAGACTAAGAAATACGCAGACACAGTAAGGTGTTTCAGACGATGTCCAAACCAACCCTAGAAAACTGGTGTAGGAGGCTTCTTAAAAGTACAAACAGCTGATCTTTTGAACATCTACCTGGTTGTCTGAATCCCCTGGCTCTGGTCAGCTTGGAACTTCCTGCTGTGACTGTGTCTAGTGGTATTATTCAATCCTAGCAAGGCTATCTTTATGTCTGTAGTCAGTTTTTAAAAGTTGCAATGCACTATGTTTAGGGCATTTCCTAGTGTATGGTATATTTTTTCTGTAGTTCAGGAAAATCCTAAATTGCCATTTGCTTAAATAATAGGGAATCTGATGGTCTCACATAACAAGACTCTCAAAGAAGGATATAGATTCAAAGTTGGTCAACACAGTAGCTCAATGATGTCATCAAAGACTGGGGGCCTACCCAACTCTTGTCTGCCATTACAACAGTAGCAAAATCTTAAGTCTAAGTCCTTTGGGGTCATCAGGTGTCTATCAGTCATGACAATATTCTTCATTGTTTTCCTCTGTGGAGACAAAATGTATCTCTTTAACTCATTGGTTTAGTTCCCTCAACCTGCCACCAAATTGAGCCAATCATCAGTGTCCAGTTGGTGGAGTGGATGTTGGGAAATATTAGCCATTCTTATGCTCTAGTCTAACCTTGCTCTCAGTGAGTAAGTGAGTTCATTTGGACTTGGTGCATGCCAAGTGGAGCCACGTTGCTTCCTACAACTCTCAGTGACTATAGCCACTTTGCTGTGTTGTGGCTTTCCCAAGGATAGCAGAATCTGGAGTCTTGTTTCTTTCTCCAGCTTAAGCACACACTCCACCCACTACTAGAATTCTTGAGAATGGTTGTTTGTATATGTAAGCATGCAGGGGCAAGCCTGTGGGGCTCTTTCACAATGGAGCCAAGTAGCGGTGGAGCCTACCTGATAGGAATGGGGCCTAATTGGATGAGATATTCATGTTCTAGTCCTAGCTCTCCCGGTGTCAGCTTTCTTGTCTTTAAAAGTGAGTCAGTACCACTTGAATGTCTCTAATCCCTAAAGAGCTGAAATGCTCCAAACTCTGAAGTCTTTTGACTATTCTGACTTAGATTCCTGGTTTTCAAATTAGAGATGCTCTAATGTACAAACAGACATTTCCAAGTCTTCAAGAATCCAACTGAGAAGTACTCAGGGCCCCAAAATTTCAGATCAGGAGTACTCAACACAAAAGGTTGTCAGGGAGATGAAAAGAACCAAAACAAAGCAGTGTCCACGTGTTTGCTAAATATGTTCGATTTCATCCCCAGTTTCAGAGCTTTGCATTATCATGGACAGGGAGTTGGGGAGGCTGTGGGCAGGAATCTGTGCTCTTGCCAAGCATTTCTGGGGGATCTTGACTCAGGCAGATGGACACCCCTGAGAAGCATGTCATCGCAGTGAGTAACAGTATGCCCACCGTGTCCACGTCTTGTGTGGAAGCTTGGTGTTGACAGACACGTTGGCTGGGGAATTTTTGTGCCAGAGCAGAGCCATGTGTCCCAACCCAGCTTTGTCTTAAACGGCCTTCAGCTTTTAGTCCTATTGTCTTTCCCTTCCTTCAGACTTGGGGGTGTTTTCACTCACAGGAAGCAAATAAAGGAGAATTTGCTCTCCCTCCAGCCTTGTGAACTCTGCCCTAGAGAAAGGATCACCTCTTCTCTTGCCCCTGCTTCATGCTCTGAAGCCCTCTTCTTTAGCCCTGCAATTCCCAGCTCACTGTGGACTGCAGAGTCACTGGAACTCTTCGACTGAGCTGTGTCAGGCTTAGGATTGAGAGATGATACCTTTTCCTCTTCTGTCCCTTTATTATAAAGCTCACCATGGGGCCCTGTCCACCCAATGTTTTCTTCCTTGTGCTCCTTAACTGACAGCATCAGAAAGTCACATCTGAGAAACGTCTCAGCCTTCCCAAGCCATCTCTCCTCAGGAGGCCCTGTCCCCAAACTAGTGATGGTCTTTTCTTTGTACCCAGGCAGCAGTCCCCATGTCTGAAACTCAACAGTCTACTCTGGTTCTGTCTACATTTCCTTCTTCTATCTCTAAGGAACATCTCAAGATGACTGGCTCGCAGTCTTCTGGTCTTGTTTATCTGATGATAAAGGAAAGAATAAAGAAAAATTATACTCTAAGATTTGGTGGCTGAAAATAGCAACCATCCATTTGCTGTGGATTCTGCCATTGAGGCAAGGTTTTGGGGTCATCTTCACAGTTGTCATCAATGGGTCAGTTGGAGACCAAGTTTCTCTCAGGCACCTCATTCCTAGGCCTAAAATCTTTGTTTGTTTGTTTGTTTGTTTGTTTTAACTTATTTATTTTATGTATATGCACACACTGAAGCTGCCTTAGACACACCAGAGAGGCCATCATATCCCCTGACAGATGGTTGTGAGCCACCATGTGGGTGCAGGGAACTGAACTCAGGACCTCTGGAAAAGCAGTCAGTGCTCTTAACCCCCTTGGTCTAGAATCTTACTGGGTAACTGGGTGGCTGTCATAAGCCCACAGGCCGCTCAGGCTTAGCTGTGAGATAGGGCACAGCTCTGGACTTCCTTCCGTGGCAGTCACAGCAGCAAGGACCACGAATAAGAGCAGAAAGGTCTCTTAAGTCCTGGGTTTGGAGTCACAGAGCATCACCTCCATGGCCTTCCGCTGCTCAGAACATTCTGGTGGCCTGCCTAGACCGGGGACAGGAAACAGCCTCCAGCACTTGAAGGAAGAAGTTGCAAATTGAATCCTTTGTAATCTTCCAGCCTCATATTCTTTTGCCTCTTATGAGGCTTTGCATTGATCAGGGAACAAGAACACAAGACTGGTCTCTGGAAACAGACAAACAAATTTTATAAGTTTGTGGAAGACACAGCAAAGGAGAGCCTTGCACCCTAATGTGATCGATGATAGTAATGCCATCATCTTGGAAGTATTAACCACATTCACGGAGCTTCATCTTGCTGAACCATCACTGTTATGTTCTGGAGAAGCACATGTTGCCGTGACCATTTGTCAGAGGGTTATCTTAATTAGCTTTCTATTGGCGTGATAAACACCATGACCAAAAGCAACTTGGGGAGGAAGGGGGTTATTTCATTTACACATCCACATCACAGTCCATCCTTGAAGGAAGTCAGGGTGGGAAGTTGAAAGTAGGAACTAAGGCAGAAGCCATAGGAAATGCTGCTCACTGGTTTGCTCCTGGTGGCTTGCTCTGTTTGTTTTCTTGTATACCCAAGACCACCTGCCTAGGAGTGGCACCCTCCTCAGTGGGCTGGACCCTTCCACATTTATCATTAATCAGGGACATGCTCTACAGACTTGCCCACAGGCTCATCTGACGGAGGAAAATCTAAATTAAGATTTTTCCCTTTTCTCATGTGTGTAGATTCGTGTCAGGTTGACAAAAGCCATCCAGGCAACTGAGGCACGATGTTAGGTATTGAAGAGAGAGACAGAAGTATGCCCTGGAGTCTCAGATACTGTGACTTCATGGTGCTCTGTTGAAACAGCTCAGCCAATGAGCAGATGAAGGCAGGAGAAAGAAGAGGACTACAGAAAGCTTCTCTCCATGATAGACAGACACCTCAAGGCTGCTGTCTTGGTCCCCTGGCAGGCTGCTTATATATTTTCTGTAATTTTGGGCTGAGAACACAATCCAGGTTGTCCTAGGGCTGGAGAACAAAGGACTCACCTGCTGCCTAAGTGTCCTAGGGTCATGTGATCAGGGAAGCCTCATTCCACCAAGCCACACAGGAAACTGCATCTCTGAAAACTCACCCATGACGTCAGCGCTGCATCCAGAAAGGCCCTTGCGCCTTCCTCCCACGCATTCCCCGCATTTACCAATTACTGAAAACAGCTCAAAATAGCACCTGTCCCTCCACCGGGGCTGCTGCCTGAATGCTGGTTGTGAGAGGAGGGAGAGAGAGTCTGCAGGAAATCGGTCCAAGGAGAGGATTATTATCAGCCATGTGTTTCAGTGCCAGGTCTGGTTTTAACTGCCTGGATCCGGCCAGCATGCGCTGTGTGTTTTTTCCTGCAATATCTTCAGGGGTAGATGTGGCTAGTTGTGCCACGGGAGGCCCTAATATCAGCAAGAACAAGCCCCTAGCCCTGGGGTCTTCTGAAAACTATTCAGTGATCTGTTTTCATTTTATCCCAGTTCCTCTACCATCCAGGACTGTCCCACAGACCCCAAGAGACTCCTGTCTCCCCCGGTTACTCATAAACTCGTTATAAAATCTGCCAGAGTTGTGGGAAACATGCTTTTTGCAACACAATAAATAAAACAAACATAAGGAGATAAAGAGCCATCAGTAAGTCTGCATAAGCCACGGTGCCCTTTGTGGGTGAAGCACCACATAACAATTAAATGAACAAGTGGATCTCTCCATAATGGAATTGGAAGCACATCAAGGAATATTGTGAAGCGAATCCTAGCCACACAGATATGTTATACCTCTCTCTGCATCTGTCTATCTATCATCTTTCTGCCCATATGCCTATCTAAATGATAAATCTGGAATGGAGAGGGGGAAAGGACTGCATGATTTGAATGATTACAAGAATGTGAGCATGCTGATATAATTAACAATTAAGAAAACATTGTAGTTAGTTGCGGTAGTGCACGTCTGTGTTCCCTACACTTGGGAGAAATCACTTGAGCCCAGCAGTTAAAGACCAGAGATGAGCTTGGTCAACACAGTGAACCCCTGTCTCAATAACAATGATAAGATAATAAATTCTCCAGCCAAACAAAGCTGGAGAGAATAAGCCACCAACAAATCCTAATGCAATTCATCCCTAATTTGAGTCTCAGTTTATTTGGGTGTCTCTTCTTCCTGGGCATCTGTCCTGCTCTGAAATAAATTGTCTGGCACCTTGCCACTCCCCTATGTCTCCCTCCTCCACCTTCAGCTTTCATTTTACCTCTGGGCCCTGCTCTGCCCCAACTGCACCATCCCAGACTCTAGAAGGCAACTAGTACAGTTTAGTAGTCTTAGGTTCTGAATGCAGGCTTGTTCTGGAGCAGTGCTTAGCCTGGTGGCCAGTTCCCCAACCCCGGGCCACTCCCTCAGGGGTCCTGGGTATCTTACCCTAATATTCCCCAAGTGTCTTACCTAATTTTATCTATCTATCTATCTATCTATCTATCTATCTATCTATATATATATATATATATATATATATATATTACCTAATTATATACATATATACATACACATACATATTTGTTACTTTCTCTTTCTGCCTGGTGAGCTCAACTCCCCTGGCCTCCTGCAAAGCTATCACTAGAAGTAGGGAGTGAAGTGGAGACTATTGACACACTGCAGGCACAGGTGACAAAAGGAGATACTGGACTTGTCTCCCAGGCCAGTGGCTGGTCTATAAGGCCCATAAGTGGGCTCTTGGTCTTGGAGCAAGCGGTCTGAGTGACTGTTCAAGGAGCTTTAAGGACTCAGGGGCCCGACACTGACAAGTGGCTGAGAGCCGGTTAGAGTCTTCCTGTGGGACATCCTGGGAGCAGAGCCAGCAAGCAGCCCAAGTGAGGAGAAGGAGCTATCATGAGGTCCTTCATTAGCATCCCCATCCTGTCTGTTCAGAGCCCCCTGACCTGGCTCTTCTGGTTAAATCTGCAGGGTGACACTAGGGAAGATTTTCAGAACAGGGGCGGGGGGTATCTGCACAGTAGCATTGGACTGTAGGGAACTGTGCCTTGTTCTTGTGCAGAAAACTGTAGAAGAAAGAGAGCTTATCCCTCGAAACTGGCTCTTTAGACTACTTTATCTATAGCTCTGCTCAGAGGCAGGAGGACAAATGAAATGACCCCTAATAATAACCCCATGTGAGGACCCCACAATGCTTGGGAACAAATGTTGTGACTAATCAGCAGAGTTCCTGGGGCCTATTTTCCCTTGGCTAGTTGGGAACCCACAGCTTATCAGAATCATGTGAAGCAGTTCCTGACCTCCCAACCCTCCAAGCCATCAGTTCTTTAGTGGCTTGGGCATGTCCACTCTGCTAGTCACCTGCAGAGCAGGTCCCTCTCCAGTGATTGCTATGATTTTCTTCCCCACCATCAGTACAGCACAGTGTACTCAGAATTCACACAGATTTCTTGGTGAGGCTCTCTGTCTTTGGCTTCTCCCAGAGCCTCTGGCTATCATCACTGACCAAGGACTCTGACTATCTATTAATAATCATCCTTGAGATGACGCAATCCAAAGATGAGCAAAACCACCATAGTGGGGTGTGGGGCAGATGTGCACTGTCTTGCTTGCTAAGTGGGGGTGAAGGTACAGAGCAGCAGGCCACTGAGGAACCCTTCTGAGGGCATTAGAATCGGCATCAAACAGGAATCAGCTTCAAGGACCCAGAGAACAGACAGGGGTTGGTAACAAGGCTGCTCAGCGAGCTGAGATGCTGCTTGGGTTGTCATCAGCTGCCAGTATCTTTTGCATAAGTACTGGTAGGTGGATGTCTGGTCAAAGCTGATATGTGGGTGTTGGAAGAAACAATCAAATTGACGTGATTTAAGAACCGAGGGTTATTTTGAACTCTTTCGTTCCCATTTGAACATCCTCCTTTTTCTTAAAGAAGTTTTTTGTTGTTGTTTTGTTTTCTGGTTTTTTTCGTAGATAAATCGGGGGAGTTGAAAGAGGAAAAATTGGTGGAGAGGGCCTCAATTTGTTCCTGTTCTGTTCCTGTCCTTCAGCATTGCCTGGATGCAGGGGCATGGCTAAAATGACCCTCAGCATCTTCTCCCACTGCTGAAAGAACCTTGACTAGTGGTTTCTTGGAGGCAAGAATGATGCCCCTGAGGCTTGGAGGGAAACTTGTAGTTATGGTAACCATGCGATTCAGTTCTCTTGTGTGAGTGGGTGGTCCTAGTTTATGAGAAACAAAAACTGGGGTTCCAAAAAACACTCAAAAGCAAGGCACCAAAATGACCAAAAAGAATCTATCAGGGCAGCTCCCATTCTTGGTGGAAGTTCAGCAACCCCCTTGCCAAACACACGTGCCTTTCCTGTGGGGAGGGAAGGACCCACAGATAAGAAAGGGACTTGGAGACGGTGTGTGTCAAGAAAGGAGACCTGTGAGGATAAAGGGGGTGGGGTGAGGAAAGGAAACCCATTTCACAGAATGGGAAGATGGAACACAACCGTTGTTGATAAGTCCAACTAACAACTGGGCATATTAGGTGGATTTGGGGTATCTTGGAGGGAAGAACAGTCTAATAAAAATACTTTCAGGGACTCTGAGAATCAAGTCCTATCCTATTCCATGCCAACCAACTTAGGCCCCAAAGATTCCATTTGATCTCTCTCATCTTTTCTGACCAGACCGTAAATGTCTGCCAGTGATAGTTCTTAGACCTGGGTGCTTCCTTCTATACCAGGATGTTCCTGGACTTTGTGACCCCTAAGCATAGCTGCTGGGTGAAGCCAGAGAGTCCCTTGTCCAAGACCTGATTACTCAGAAAAGATACCACTGTTTCACTTGGCAGCCAGCAGAATCCTTCAATCCCACGTTGGACAGGAAAGCCAGATTTAACTCACGCAGTGTTTAAGACACCCAGGAGCAGAGACATGCCACTGTTTGCATAAATGTCCTCCCACTGAACTTCCTCCCTGTCCATCTGTCCTTTAGCTGTCACATTGCTCAGGCCACCTTGCGGATAAACATGAGAGTCCCAGGAGCAGAATCGAACCAAGCCCTTCCTCCTGCCCGGTTCCCCATCACCGGCCCAGCCTTACCCTGGCCTCTCCCCTTTATTCCTTCTCCCATCCCTTTCTCATTCCCTTTATCTCCTTCCTCTATAGTCCCATTTCTGGCCCAGCTTAGCCCTCTATAATGACTTAATCTTGCCGACAGGGTGACAGGCGGATGAATCGAAGTCTGGGCTTTTTTTTCTCCACTCTAGATTCATTGGAAGATTTCTCCCAGATGCGGCACTAAAACCCCAGATTCAATTTCCCTTTGACATAATAACCGAATTAGTCTCATATTGTCATACATAAATTACTAGCCAGTCAGGGTGCCACCAGAGGGAGAGAGAACTGGAGAGAAAGCAAGACATGAGCATCCGAAGGGGTGTGACTGTGACAAGCAGGGACCTGAATAACAATGGGACCAGAAGGG
Source organism: Micromys minutus (assembly GCF_963924665.1). Classification (NCBI taxonomy): domain Eukaryota; kingdom Metazoa; phylum Chordata; class Mammalia; order Rodentia; family Muridae; genus Micromys; species Micromys minutus. Next base: position 36,843,592 of record NC_137985.1, read on the forward strand.
TAACAGCTAATCATATCTGACAAATGAGGAGAATTCCCGGGCTGCAACAAAGGTAAAGAATATTTACCTTCCTCCCCATGCCCCTGGCCATTAAAATGTCACCACGGGGAGCTACGCACCTTACAAGTGATACACAGATCTAAATATCTACTCGATTAAGAATGGCTCTGTTTGCAAAGACTGTTTTCCAAGAGGAAAATGAGGTTTTGGTGAAACTCTGTTGCAGCTTCTAGGCCTACTGATGGAGCTGAGCTAAGTAGGAGACATGGTGAGTCTCAGCTTGGTGGAACAGACCTCATCCTGACTGGAGGAGCATTAGCCTGGGTAGCTCTGAGTCCCAGAGTAAAGCATGCCAGCCTACAAACTATGCCAGGAATCAGATCCTGGGACAGAAGCGTGTTCAGATCTGAAACACATAGACTGGGCTCTTCACCTATTCACCACCTACTCCTCTCAAGCTGGAGTCCAGAGGGCTAGCCTTACACCTCTCCCTCTGTGCCACTGCCCCCAGCCCGTCTGTCCATCCTGTTCAATTGCTCCTCCAGGAAATTCTGGCCTTCACCTCTGTATCCTAATGCCACATTAAGGCCTGTTGAGGCTGTCTTTCCACTTCCTGACATGGTGCTCTCTGACAACCATGTTCTACCCATCCTCTGAGTCAGCCATGCCCAAATGCAGATTTACTGACAGCATTTCTTGAGTTAAAACCTTTCACTGGTTCTCCAAAGAATGAAATGTAAGTTTTGTGGCATTGTCTAGTAAGATGGTCCATGGCCTATCACTCAGTGCAGATTCCTTCACCAGGGCCAGGCTCCTTGTGCCAACTGTTTCCAAGCAGGACCCTGGTATTGCTTCCAGCCACTCCTTTGGCCCGGAGAGTTAGCCTTCTCTACTTGAGCACCTTCCAGAGTAAGCATTCCCTGGCTTCCAAAGCTCTGGGCCGATCTACTACTGTGCACGGGCCTACATCACTCCTGCCTTCTAGTATTGCTGCCTCTAAAACATGGTACTGCTCCCAGTAGTTTGTTGGTTCAACTTTAGCACTATATATCAAGTTCTTCAAAGCTAAGCATGAGATGTGGACCTGGGGAACACCAGGTTGTCCAAGGAGAAGTGACCTGGCCCTGGTTGGAAATGGAGCAGGTCAAAAACCCCATGCCAATCAAAGCTGAGCATGAGATCGTATTGCTACATTCTACCATAGGTAGCACACAGCAGGACTTTTGCAGATGTTTGGAAAATAAATCTCAGACAGTGAAGCCAGTCCAGGCCAAGCAAGGATTCAGTAGATGCCATGCCTCGAATAAGATACACCTTGTGGGTATGTACGGTGGCCCAAGGTTACCACCCAAGCTCTCCCTCAGTTTCTTTTTCAACTTAGTTTTTGAAATGAGCTTTTCACTGGGCTTGGAGCTCACCATTTCACCCTTGGAATCTACTTGTCTCTGCTTCCCAGATCTGGGGTTCCAGGCACTCACCACCATGCCTGGCTTGCACGTGGATCTTAGGGCTTGAACTCCCACCCTTATGCTTTCGCACCAGGCACTTTACTCACAGAGAACCATTTTCCCAGATCTAATTTTTTTTTTTTTTTTTTTTACTGCTTGCCTGCCCTGAATCCAACAGGGTCTAGAAACTATGCAACCTGGGGACATGTTAGGTCTCCCAATGGCCTCTGTGGAGCACGCCCTGTAGTAAATCCTTCGGGATAAGTCTGAGAGATAATCTGTGGAGCTGACTACTGAAGGGATTATAGTGAGCAGGACATGACAGACCACAAGCAAAAGCTGTACCCTCTTCCCATCTGTATCTATGGGAGTGCTGAGCACAGCCCCTGCTTCGGAAAGGCTGAGAGACTTACCCACATGGCTTAGGAAACAGGTCGCGACCCATCAATTTCCATCCAACGTTTTACTTCTCCATTGGTGTCACTGTGACCTGCTTTAGTTGTTTTCTTTTTTTTTTAATGCAGTATATTGTTTTGCTTTTATATTTTTACTTTATCTGTAGACCCACGGAATTCAAAAGACTTAACTGGATCCAAAGCCAATGCATTAACTCGCTGGCTCAGTCGGCTTCCCTCTCCTTATTGCGCCCACTACTCACACCTGCTCTCCACGGTGGCCTCCTCACCTCCACTCATGGGATGCAGACCCTCCGACCTTTCAATCAGACCAGTGTTGTCTGGGTTTGCCCTTCCGGTTATTAAAAGTCCGGTTCCAGACAAATACAGCATGTCCTCACTTATATGTGAAAATAAAAGAATTCATCTCAGAGGCATGGAAATGGTTTCCAGACGGGGAACGAGGGAGTGAAGGGGGTGGCGGTCACAGGTGCCACTGGATAGGAAGAATAACTCCTGGCGTTCTAAGTCACAGCCAGATGACGATAGTTGGGTGCTAATTGAATATTTCCAAATATCTAGTAGAGAGGGTTGTGAATGTTCTCGTTGCAGAGAAACAATAAATGTCTCAAGTGATGGATCTGCCAATTACCAGGATCTGATCATTACAAGTGGTACACATGTATTGAAATATCACACCACCTATAAATATGTACAATTACCGTGTGTCATTTACAAAAGAAAGCAAGCTCAACCTAGAACAGAATTCATGCCTCTTGCCTAATGGGAAGAGTCTCCCAGCCCCCAGCCTGACTCAGAGCCAGAGCCCCTGCAGCAGGAAGGAGCCAGCCTCCTCTACCTTTCCTTCTATATTTCCCTCTGCTCTGCCTCTTTTTCTTGCTGCTCTGGGGGCTGAATAGAGACAGAGGGCTTTAGCCGAATTCAACCTTCTGATATTTCTCTGTGGCTTATCAAGTTGCCAAGGAGATGCCCAAATACAGCTTGCTCTTAGAGAAGTTACCTGGGGAACCTCCATCAGACATTTTCCTGATAGGACAGTGGCTCCCTATTGGCTCTCAAAACTCAAGTCTACAGCAATCCGCATGGCCTGCCTGGGCTGATTCTCAGGGCAATGGTGGAATCTCTGGAAGTAATTCAATTACAGTCAACTTCTAGAAGTCTGTTGAGTGTTCAGGATATGTGGTGGCTCTCCTGGACCACAGTTAACTGGCTTCTCCCAGTCTACTCTCCCTCTCCCCCCTACTCCCAAGCACATATACCTGTACATACATATGCAGATGCTGTATGCCATTGCATGTAGAGACCACCAGAGGTCAATCTTTAGTGTTAACAGAATGGTAATTAAAGACTGCTCTGAGCCACAGTGTAGTCACAACATTGACTTTCTATAAGAGGTTTTCTTTTCTTTTTTCTTTTTTATTTTATTTCTTGAGACACAGTCTCTATACATAGCCATGGCTTTCCTTGAACTCATTATGTAGACCAGCCTGACCTCCAACTCAGAGATCCACCTAGCTGCCTCTCAAGTGCTGAGATTAAAGACTTGCCGTTACACCCGGCACTGAGGAACTTTCCTAAAACTTCCTTCACTGGCCTGAGGTGGTACAGGGAAGGAATCTCAGATCTCAATTTCACCTTCTCCTCCCTGGCTGCGAGCTTAAGGCTGCTGTGGGCGCAGAGCCTATCTTGCTCTCTCGGTAAGTCTACAGCTATGCTTAACGCTGTGCCTACTGGGGAGGGTCCTGGGAAGACACAGAAGGCATGCCCAAGAAGGTGGCTGGTGAAAATAGAAAAGATCACCCTGGAGTACTACTCAGCTATTAAAAACAACGACTTCATGAAATTCTTAGGCAAATGGATGGAACTAGAAAATATCATCCTGAGTAAGGTAACCCAGTCTTTCTTGCCCACCCCTCTCTCCCTTTTTCCCTCCCCCCCCTCTCTCGCGCACGCTCGCGCGCTCGCGCGCACACACACACACACACACACATGCATGCACACAGTATGCACTCACTGATAAGTGGATATTAGCCCCAAAGCTTAGATTACCCAAGATACAATTCACAGATTACATGAAGCTCAAGAAGAAGGAAGACCAAAGTTCAGATGTTTTAGTCCTTCTTAGAAGGGGGAGCAAAAATATTCACAGGAGGAAATACGGAGACAAAGTTTGAAGCAGAGACCAAAGAAGCAAAGCTATCCAGAGACTGCCCCACCTGGAGATCCAGCCCATACACAGCCACCAAACCCAGACAATATTGCTGATGTCAAGAAGTTCATGCTGACAGGAGCCTGATATAGGTGTCTTCTGAAAGGCTCTGCTAGAGCCTGACAAATACAGAGGCAGATACTCATAGACAACCATTGAAGTGAGACTGGGGTTTCCAATGGAGGAGTCAGAGAAAGGATTGAAGAAGCTGAAGGGGTTTGCAACCCCATAAGAGCAACAATAACAACCAACCAAAGTTCCCAGGGATTAAACCACTATCCAAAGAGTACACATGGACAGACCCATGGCTCCAGCTGCATATGTAGCAGAGGATGGACTTGTTGGGCATCAATGGGAAGAGAAGCCCTTGATCCTGCCAAGGCTTGATGCCCCAGTGTAGGGGAATGTCAGGGCGGGGAGGCAGGAGAGAGTAGATGGGTAGGTGAGGAACCCTCATAGAAGCAGGGGGATGGGGGAGAGGATAGAGGATTTATGGAGGGGAAACCAGGAAAGGGGATAACATTTGAAATGAAAAAAATATATATCCAATAAAGAAATAAAAAAAGAAAAGACAAAAAGAAAAGATCACCCAATGATATGAGAAAAATATGAAAGTGACCATCTTGAGCAGAGAAGGCAAGGGGCAGGAGCTGCCTCTAGAACCTGGGAAAATCCAGGTCTCTTAGGACGATAACCTTCAATACACGGATTATGTGATTCAAATTACGGACAAATAGGGAATCAGAGAACAGCCTCTCTCTCCTGTCTCCAGCTCTCCGGAAGGCACCCCTACTGTCCAAGTTTACTGGCCAAGACTCTGGTTGACACCATGCCAGGATAAAAAAGCAGGGCAACAAAGGGATGTGTTGGGGGTGGGAATTCTATACTGTCCCCAACTCAGACGTTTAGTGAAACACCAAGGAAAGTGCATCTGACAACTGTTCTTTTCTGCCCCTATGGGCAAGGTGTCTGCATCCCTGTGTGGACTGCAAGACAGGGTGAAAGGTCAGGGGCTGGATGGTGGCCTCTTACCACTGCCACGCCTTACTTCCTAAGGCTTTGGACAACACTATGAAGGCCATGTCTAGAAAACACCACCCAGCACTCATGGGAAGGGAGTCTGAGTGAGAGATTACCTGCCACACTGCACCCTTTACTGACATCTATTAGAACTGGTTTAGTATGGATGGCAGAGAAGCCTCCAGGAGACGATGGGGAGAAAAGAAACAACTGGTAGAGGCAGAGTTGGAACCTGACTTTGGGTGAGATAACAGAGCCTCTCTTCCTGCTTTGCTTCTCCAAGGACTGGCTCAGACAGGGTCCAGACCCTGGTGATGCAATCATGTGGGTTAGAACTGTGGGGTTCAAGTTGGCACCCTCACTCCCCACAAAGTTGGCTCTGCCCGAGAGAGTGCGAGAGTGCGGCCCAACTTTGAAAAGCTCATCCATCAATGTCAGGGCTCCCACTGACAGCACCAGGCCAGCCTCGCTTTGGATGAGAGGAGGAGGCTTGCTGACACATTGCTTCCTTGTCCTCAGGCCTTCCTCTCCCACAGTCAGGTGAGACGAAGTGGGATGGTGGGAACACAGAAGAGTGGGGACTATGCACTGGATACCTCAAACAGTACTGAGTGCCTACGAAGATGCTTGTGATCTGTCTCAAAGCCTGCTGGGGTCCAGACCTTGCCTGGGATGCTGGGATGGCTGACGATGATTGTGTGGGGGAGGGGTGCAGGGGAGGGATGGAATAGGAGGACATCCAGGGCCATCAGGCACCTGTCTGCCACTCACCTCTAGCTGCTGTAAGTTGCTGATTAAGCACAGAGTTTCTTTCAGAGGTGTCTGTGTACATCTCCAATCAGCCGCTCCTCCTCCTGCCCCCTACCCCCCACATCCCTCCCCCACATAGCTTCAGAAAACCGTACCGCTGTTTCCTGACCTGTAAAACAGAATGACAGATCACACAGGCCCAGGTTGAGGATTAACTAAGCTAAAATATGTCAGTTGCCTATCTTTATGTCTGGCATCCAGTCCTCAGGCAATATGAGGCAGCCATGATTGTCACTGTCGGCAGATTCTCATTATTCCTACCAGGCCAAATCGTATGTGGTAGCAACCATTGGCCACTTATCCAAGTGGTCTCTACTCATTACCTCTCATAGGACACTAGAGAAAGAGAGCCCAAAGAGCTCCAAGTTCAGCCTCGAGCCACAACTTGGGGTGTGTGGGGGAGGGGCATGCAGAAGGCCTTGGAAGTGAGGGCTAGGCAGCTGAATCGGAGTAAGCTGAGCTGAGGAGGAAGGCTGTTTCAGGCAGATCATAGCCAGCACTGATGACAGAGACCAGAAAGACACAGTAAGGTGGCTGGAGGTCAGGGACAGAAGGTGAGTGAGCTCCAGATAATCCAAATGCTGGACTATCTGTATGGCAAACTATGGAAGCAGACAACCCGGCGAAGGGGCTGGAATCATCTAACAGACCTCATGGGCGTGGCCAGGATTTAACCAAGGTTCCTGAGAGCTGCTCTCCAGGGCTGGTGAAGGAGAACCTCAGACCTGACTCGGAGAGGTTCCTTGCTGTTTGATCTCTTGGGTGTGGTTCTCTGGAAATTGACTGGGGGTTGGGGGACCCACCTACCTCATTCGTTCAGCTGCTTCTTCTGTGGCTGAGAGCCATTACTGTCTCAGAGAAACAGCCCCTACCCGTGAGCTCCCCTCTGCCCCAGCAGGATCAGAAAGCCTGGGAGGGACTGTGTTCTGGTCCAGGTGCCCAGGCCTGGTACATTATCCAGAGCTTCCTATTCCTGCTGTGGACATTGAACTCACGAACCCCCCCCCTCCACCCCCCCCCCCGCAGCCCAGATTACTATCCTCCTTCGAGAGAATAGCCGAATCTACAGTTTAATTGTCCAGTTGAGAAAAACAGAGGCCACGCCCCTTTGAGCTCATCACTCAGTGACAGGACAGTTGTGTACCATCCCTCGGGCTGTGGAGACAAGGAGAGTGGACTAGGGGCTTTCTTCAGTCCCAAGATGCTTCTGCAGGTGCTAAAGCTACAAGCCTGCATTAAAGGGAGATACACCATCAGAGAGGAGCAGGCAGAAGAATCAGAAAAGAGGTTTATAAATCCAGGTCTTGGATACTGTCAGAGAAGTCATTTAACTTTCGAAAACCTCGGTTTTCTCCCCTGCTTCATGGAGCTAGACTACATTACAGGTAGAAATTAATCATGAAAATTGATGTCTCAGTGCCTCAACTATACAACGCTGGCCCATGGCCAACATGGTGCTTTGGTGTGTGACATGTGTATTCTCAAGATTTTAGAGATGAGTTAGAGCAAGTTTATGGCTTGGAGAAGCATAAAACCCTCTACTAAATTACAGACAATAATATATTTATATATATTTAACAATAATATAATATAATGTGGGTATTAGCAAAACCAGTTCTAGCCCTGTTATGATCTCCTGGACTCTAGCTACACTTGAGTTCTGCTTCCCTCTTCCCTGTCACTGTGAGTATATCTCCTTGAAACCACATAAAAGGCACAGTTTGGGAAATGTCTTCCTTGACCTTAACCCTAACCAGAGAACACATGCCTGGGTGTGTGCCATTCCAGGCTTAGCTTCTTTGAGACATGCTTAGTTCATAAGTTAAACTTTTGAACATAAGCTCATCTATCTGGTCTTCCTACCCACCCACCCATCCATCCACCTTTAATATAACTGTAAAAAAAAAAAAAAATCTTCAGATGGTGAATATCCAGACAATAGGCTGAAGAGGCAGAGCAGAAGAAAACTGCCCAGGGGAGGGGGGTGAACTTAGGGGGAGGAGGAGTGAGCTTAGGGGGAAGGGGCAGCTGCTGAGGAGGGACACTCAGAGAACAACAGAGACTAGCAGTGCAGGGCTTTGAGGGGTGGAAAGGATGCAGAACCACCACAACATAGGACCCACACTGAGGGGTGTGTGGCAGTATGAATGTGTTTGGCCCAAGGCGTGGCACTATTAGGAGGTGTGGCCTTATTGGAGAAAGTATGTCATTGTAGGTATGGGCAATAAGACCCTCCTAACCACATGGGAGCCAGTCTTCTCCAAGAAGCCTTAGGGTGTAGACCTCTCAGCTCCCCCTGCACCATGCCTGCCTGGAAGCTGACATTCTCTTACCTTGATAACGGACTGAATCTCTGAACCTGTAAGCCAGCCCCAATTAAATGTCCTTATAAGAGTTGCTTTGCTCATAGTGTCTATTCACAGCAGTAAAACCCAAACTAAGACTGGGATGGGGGTTGGGGGAAAAGGACTGTTGTGACCAGTCACTGTGGGTCGCAGCCCCTTTTGGAGGTAGAACAACCCTTTCACAGGGGTCAGCCTAAGACCATCTTGGATATCAGATATTTAGATTATGATTCATAGCAGTAACGGAATTCCAGTTAAGAAGTAGAAACAAAAATAATTTTATGGTTAGAGGTCACCACCACATGGGGAGCTGTATTAAAGGGTTGAAGCATTAGGGAGGTTGAGAACCACTCAGCCAGTGAGAGAGGATGACCATCGCTAAATCAGCAAATGGGCTGTCACCACTCCCGAGACTGGCTCATGCCAGTTGCTTTTTGCAGACAGGACTTAACAGTCTGTCCTCGTGGCCTGGGGACCACACTCTCCCAGGCTTCAGATGGAGTCTGATCTCAGCCTCACCTTCTGACTGCTGCCCCCTCCCCACTGCCAAGCTTAACGGAGAGCCATCTGCTCGCTAGAAGCACATTAGCCTAGACACCCCAGATTTTCAGCCGTGTGATGGAAGGCAGAGGCGGAGGGCAGTGTTGATGAACAGCAACAGTGAAGTGCATTTTAAAGTATAGATTTTTAACCTCACACTGTACCGTTCATTAATTTTATACCTACTGAAGTGCAGTTAGGGGCCTGGCGCTTGCCATCGATCAGGTTTGATCTGAGAACACTCTTTTGTTAGTGCCTAAAATTATTAAAAAGGACTGCAAGGCGTGTTTAGCTAGCAGACACATCATTTCCACCTTGAAGGTGTTCTCCTGGAGTGTGCTGTTGCCCAAAGGTGCTAGATAGAATCAGATTAAGAGAACCGTGACATTGGCATCTTGGAATGTCCTAGGTCCCCAAATGAACCCCAAAGCTTAAGACTCATGCTCATCCAACCGTGAATTGTCCCACAAACTGTCACACAGACACAGCCATCATCTGCTGACAACATGTTCCCGCCACAGTTGAGTCTGAAGGAACATCTACATGTTCTAGGACAAACTGGTACTCTCTCCACTCCCTGTAGCTTCAGGTTCTCTGTGTTCAGACTTTTCCAGGGTGTTGGGGTGAGGAATGAGTCACAAGGTATCCAACACATCGGGCTTCTTAGGGATGTGGAAGCATTTGACAGAGTCTCTTGGTTAAGTGCCCACTATCCAGCAATGGGAAGGATCAAGAATGAAGAAAATGTAAGGAGCTGGAAGCCACTCCCTACTGGAGCAGGCATGTACCTATCTCACAGCATGCTCAGAGTGTGGACAAGACCCCGGGCCAGGAGATAACTCAGCTTCTTACAGTCCATAAAAGTTCCTCACACTCAACCAGAAGGTGATAAGGCCAACCAGATAAAGCGTGGGAGATCATTAATAAAAACAAAACGTTTAGTTAAAAATGTCTAGTGGGAAGCTTAGGGTCAGGTGAAGGAGAGTTGGCCTGAAAGCCAATATATATATATATATATATATATATATATATATATATACTTAAATGGAACAAAATTCATAAATGGGCGCTCTGGAATACTACATATTATATACTAATACAGGTTATCAGTCTCATGGGGCCATGACAAAAAATTTCTTTGCATATATTTGACTTTTTCCAGGGCCAACGGCCTCTAAGATGGGCACTTGTGTGCTTGGCCTGATCTTAGCTCACACTGGGGGACTCTTAGGTTCCAGGCACTGAGCTGAGAACTCAGCTTAATTCCTACACAACTCTGAAATATAGATTGCACCTCCATTTTATTGATAAGTAAACAGTCTTAGGCTAGAGTAGTCAATCTCCAATCCCAGTGTTCCTGCCTTTGAATCTTTGGCAGCTCCTTAGCTGAGACTGTTTAGGATGTTGGAGACATGTTTTCTTGGTTGCTGAGTGTCACGCTCAGTGTGCCTACTTGAGAAATAGTGCCAGTCAGAACATTCTGGAGTTCTCTAAACTCAGCTGGACTGCAGATGAGGGCTAAGCATCTACATTTTGTAAAAATTTCCCTAGGGACTGTTACGGGGGCGCTGAAAGACCGCCAAAAGGACTAAGAAGAGGTTCCTTCCTAGCCATTCCTGTGCACCCAAGACAACTTCCAAGAAAAAGCCGGGTAGGATAACCTTCTCCTGAAACCTTCTGCTCCAGGACTGGGTCTCAGGAGGGGTCTTCAGAGCTCACCTGTCCCATCAAGAGAGTGAAAGGACCTGAGGGCAAAGCCAAGAGCCTCTGATGCATCCCCACCCATCGAGCAGCAAAACAGGCTTCGTGATCCAGCCCATTACCTCTCGGCAGCATAGCTGAACTCAGCTCCCCTCCGCGAGCAGGGATCTGGCCACAATCCTCCAAGAAGGAGAGTTTAAGATTCTGTCTCTGGCATTTAAAATTAATATACTGATTAAGAGAGCAAGAGAGCACTTACAGGGAAAATGTCTTCAGTTTCTTTTTTTTTCTCCAAGGTGAAGGCCACTTAGCTCAAACTCAAAGTCGGCTGGCTCTGTGGGACCTTGACGTGTCTGGGGCTTAGCTGTACAGGAAGAGGACATTGTATACACAGCCCTCCTGCATTTTCCCATGCTAGACCTAGGTGGCTCTCTGGGAGCCTCAGGCAAAACTGCTGGTACTCCATGGTCAGAAGCCCAGCCTCTTCCAGGTATGTTGTTAACTTATACTCTATACATAGGTATGAATTTACCTAGCTAATAACCTCTCACCCACTCCCATTGCTGCCTCATTCATTTATCCAGCTAGCTAGGCATGTTTCTCAAGTGTTCACCCATTAAACATTTATTCAACACCTTTGGTTTACAGGCTCTAAGGACACATAAGTGAGCTGCACTTTCCACCATTAATAAAAATTCAGAAATTCTCGTTCCAACAGGGGAGGCAAAGTGCTAAAGTGATGGTTCAGATACCTTCCCTTGCCCTGCTAGCAAAGGCTCACTCTTAAGTCAAAGCTCAGTTGAAATAGTCTCAGACTCCCAGACTCCTCCTATTCACCCAGATTAGATGCTCCCATGGGTCCTTCCAGCATTTGTTTGTGGCTGGATCCTGTACCCCCTCTTTATATCAATATCATCTTTCTCCACCATGGGAATACAGTCACCAGTCTCCCTGAAGTGCATGTCACATGCTGAGCACAGAGCCTATAAAGAAATATTTAGTGGCTCTCCGACTTCTGCAAATACAGGAGTGATCTGGGAAATCTGTCTAGGTTGCTGACTCCTCAATTCCCAAGCTCAGCCTCCTGAGGCCTGTCTAGGACAAGCGTTTTGGAATTTTTGTTGGAGGGAGAGTTGTTTGTTTGGTTTAGAGGAAGAGTCTCACACTATGCAGACCAGGTTGACCTTGAACTTATGCAATCCTCCTGCCTCTGCTTCATAGGTGCTGGGCTTGCAGGCATGGACCCCATACCCAGCTGCTATTTGTTTGTTTAGTTTAAGTCACAGTTTTTCTCTATAGCCTAAGGTGGCCTTGAACTCACTATGACCTATGCTGGCCTGGAACTATAGATCCCCCTGCCTCAGCCTCCCCAGTGTTGGGATTACAGGTATGAGTCACCATGCCTGGGAAACAATTTAAAGGGTATAATACTTTAAATGCATCTTTTGGCTGATTCCGACACAGGTGGGATGTATCCTACTCTGGAAAAAAGCAACACGCTGGTGGCTGACTACAAGTTATTTTGAGTGAAGGAGAAACCAAGGAGCTGATGTTAACAAAGCGTCTGATTTCCATAAGGGCTGTGGACTGCAGTGTCAACGTTAACTTCCTGGTTTTGATGTTGTATATAATTATAGGAAATGTTTCCATTACTCTGGGTGAAGGGTACAAGGGACCTGTCTGTACTGTTTTGGTAATGTACTATCAATCTGTAATTGCTCAAAGCAGAAAACCTGTGTTTTCCCAGCACTACAAGGATATAGAGTAGTAATTTGCTGTAGATCATTGATCAAGTGCCCTTTCACCCACAGTGACATCAGTGCTCCACAGACACCGACTGTCCCTTGATGTAATTAATTCTATACTCAATTATTGTACAATTACTTTTTTCCCAACACCTTTCCTTCTTTGCTCAGCTTCTCCGTGTCCTCTGAAACAATCTTATGATATTTACTTTCGAATTAAGGCTTGTTAAACTATTTGAGGAAGCTAAAGACAGCGTTAGAAGTGAGACAGACGATCTGGGGTTACAAAGCCAGAATGCAGATCCAGGGCCATCACATGTGTGAACTCGCTCTGGCGGTTCTCCGGCTTGGCTTTGCCCGCATGTCACCCATGATGTTTTGAAACGTCTCAGGGAACCAGGGGTGGCAGAACACACCTCTAGTCCTGACACTTGGGACACTAGGGCAGGAGGATTAAGAATGAGTTTGAGACCAGCTTGGGAATCATAATGATATAAAATAAAATAAAATCATAATGATATAAAATAATAGCAACAATGACCTCAGTTTCCAGGTTGCAAATAAGCCAGTAAGGATATTTGGAGCAGGACTTGACCGTGTTTAGTTTCCAAAGCCCAGGTGAGCTCCATGGGGCTTCAGCAGTAAGGGGACATTAGTCTAGGAGAACATGGGTACACCTGTGAGTGGCCTGTCCAAGCTGAGGGAGTATATCTCTTCCTGAACTATGGGTTTTAAACTCAGTCTCCAAACTCCACTCTGGAAGCTTCTGTGTTCTCTGCTCTTCTTCTGTCTCAAAGTCAAGCCCCAGAGGTGGGAAGGTCTCCAGCTGCCCTCTAACAGAGGCCTTTGTCTGTCTTTAGCACTGTCCACACATGCAGGTAGCTTCTTGTCTGCCTAGCTGGAAGATTCCTTTCAAGGCATATCACATTTTGACTGGCTTGGATGACTCTCTGAGTCCCCTGGAAGCTTACCAGGCCTTTACCTGTCTTCTGACAGGCCCAGTACCTGCCATGGTCAGAACACGCTGTCAGCAGAACATGTCGTGTTGGTCTGCTATGAGGGTAAAGGGGTCATGCCAGGGGTAAACGTCAAAGAGGCAGAGCACCTGGCAAGGAGCTTATGAGACTCCGTATGGTCACAAAGATACACTCCCTCAGCCTGGACGCTACACAAGGAGCATCTGTTTCTCATCGCTGCTGTGATCTTGTCTTCTGTAGAAAGGACTGCTCTTACAGACCAGATCCTGGTTCTCGGGATTAGAGCAGGGTCTGTGGTCCCTGAGTAAGCGGATGGTCTGGGCTCCTTCCTGTGTCATCTAAGATGTTCCACTCTTGTTCCTCTTCAGACAGGTAGGGCAAGGAGATTGAGAAAAGATTGCCGACATCCTGCAGAGTACTACTGAGGATGAGGAGGATGTGCTAGTGTCCAGAGGATGCTGTGAGAAGGTCCAGTGCCCCCGGGGTGACCAGCAGTGGTTCAGGTACTTAATCAGCCAGGTGCAGGGCTTCCAAGGAGCCCCGGGTTTGTCCACTTACCTGGGGCCAGCAAGCTTCCTGACTCTAAGGCCAGATTAGCATCTACCCTCTGATCTGCCCTAAGTTGCCAGCTCCCCTTCCTTCTGCTGTCCTTTTTCTCCCCATAGATTTTTGAACCAAACTGGGAAGCAAAGGGTAGTCAGACTGGGGAGGAGTACAACAATGATTTTGAGGGACTTAGTTTTTTGTGGTGGCTTCACCCACACAGTGAAGCAATGGCAGCATCCAGCCTTCAGTCTAGCTGAGTCGGGGGTAATGTTTTAAGTTAGATTGTGCATTTTGCTCAAATCCTCTCCACACCCTCATTTCACAGATGAGGCATGTGGACCTGGCACAGGCAGCTGTCAGTTTTAGCCTTGCGCCTCTCCATGCCTTTAATGTGTTCCTCTGATGACCCCTAGAATTTATCTCACTTACACCAGCCCTGTCCCTGAAGGTTGCAAAAAAAAATGCCATTGTAGCTGCCTGCATCATCATCCTCCACTAAGAAGAAGGTGTCTAGGGGCCTTGGCAATGTCCTTGACCATTTAAACAAGCCTGCATGATGGGCAGAGTCTTGGGGTAGGAGTTGAGATAAGCCCGGGCTTATCTTCTGGAGTCTTTCTCGGGGTCCCACCAGAATGCTCAGGAAGATACTAAAGTCCCAGTGAGCTGGCCCAGTTTCTGCTCAGATCTCACCTGGGAGAGGAGAGAACAAAGGGAGAGTGGAGCCATGTCCCCAGAGGGTGAAGTGCAGCAGAGTCCCCGCCATGGCCCGGGGAAAAAGCGTGGGAGTCGGCATTCTGGATTCGGAAGAAGCGTCTTCCTAGGGTTCCTGGGTTATCATTTCTCACATCTTCTCATCCTGTCTCTACTTACCCAGCTCGGCAGCTGCGCCGTTCCTATCCCTCAGTCTCTTCATCTGTAGCACACCAGGGTAGCTGTACTCAGCAACAGAGTCATGGTGAGGCTTAAACCCTGTGCTGGATATAAAATACTTGGTGCCTGGCATCCAGTCAGCGCTCTCGCAGTGTGGCTTTTTGAGACCAAGGGAATTAATGAGTTCTTTACCAGCAAGGAATAATATGGTGAGATGAAAGCATTTCCTTACTATTGTACAGATAAAACACACTAGAATATTCTACAAAGAAAACCAACAGCATATCCTTAGAAACAGTGCTGGGGCTGAGAGGAACAAGAATAAATACTCACCAATTGCCTACTATGTGCTAGGCACTTGACATGCACCACCTCATTGAATCCTCACCTCAGCTCCCAGAAACATCTCCCTTTCATGGAGAAAGAAGCCAAAGAAGGAAAGGTTAAAGACCTTGCCCCCAAGTCCATGTGTGGCCCAAGCCTCCCTGTCATTGCCTTCACATAGTGACAGAAGACAGACAGACACCGTGACCTTCAGAAAACTCCAACAATGCAAAGCACCTCATTCGCGCTGGCTTGAGCCATCAGCAGAACGGAGATCTGAAAATAATCATGCTGGATTCTGAGTGTTTTTATCCTCTGCTGTAATAAATTCTTCCCGCATTCGCCAACGCACAGGCCGGTCAGCGCAGAGCGCTGAGTGACAGCTCAGCTCCAGAGCGCAAGTGGAGCTACTCTGCAGATGCGAACCCAACGGTATTGGACTGCAGAAGCCCGTGGGCAGGGTGATTGCTGGGTTCCTGGGAGAGCAGGCGGTCCTCGGAGGCTTTTGACTTGCTTGTTGTAAATTGGTTTCATGCATGGGCTATCAATGGGGGCCGGCTAGATAATAGGATTTTCCAGCACAGTTCTTCTGACTTCTCCTTCAGCCACCCGATCTCAGTGCAGATGACCTGAGGGGCTGTGACGTACGCCTTGTAAGGCTCCACGGTATTGCGTTGGCTGTGGCCTGGTCATGGCCCAGAGCAGTCTCTAAGAATGGCTCAAGTGTTTCTAGGATGAGAGGAACCCCAGGCAGTCACTGCCAGATAGCCACTCCCAGCTGAGCTTTCCAGTAAGAAGGATGCTCAGGATATGCTCAAGAGGACTAGCTACTGCTCAGGGCCTGGTTGTAAGATTCTACCAGATTCCATTGTCCAGGACAAAGCCATGTGTGAACAGCCTGGCTACAAACATGCCCAAGTAACTAATGCTTGTGAAAGTGTCACAGGGCAAGTGTTCTTGGGGTGCAAGATGACATTAAGTATGTGGTCTGGGGTGGAGAGTGCTTTTATACTGGTTGCTTAAAAGTTGATGAGCAGGAGTTACACCACAAAGCCAGCCATGTTCCAGACACTGGGGCTGGCCTTTTGTAACCCTCTAGTCTGTTGGTCATTAGGTGATGGCTTGGAGAAAATGGACTTGGACAGGCTAGAGATAGCACAGCATCTAGCCAGGGTATCTGGAGAGGCACCAGCAACGTCCACTGTCACTCACAAGGCACAAACAGCTGATTTTGTCAAGGGCCAACCTGGAGATTATAAGCAGTAGAAATCTAGAAGAACAATGCCATCACCCTTAAGATGATACCCTGAAGACAGTACTCCATACATGTGCATTCTCTGTGCTACCCAGTAGGCAAGGATTTAAAAGGGACCACGGAAATCTGTACTGTGCCTTGGTAGCTGTGTGCCCTAACTGTCCCGTTGATGCTTTAAGTGTCCCTGAAGTGTCAGTTAGGTTGCTAATTCTCAGCACACCACAATGTTCTCCCACACGCGAGCAAAGGGTCTGTATTCTCAGAAGATTTGACGAAATTATAAAATATTTGCTTTGTGGTTTCATAAATCCTTCCACACATACACATATTTTGTGCTGTTTTCTAGAGGATCACAGGAGAAGAAAAAAAGTACTCTAGATTCAGATTCAGTTCACCATGATTTGGGAGTTCCAAGGGGTCACTTTGCCCCATAAATACGCCTTGCATCTCATTAATATTCATAAACTTCTTTTAAAATCCACAACACAGAACCCACCTGGCTGCTCCCCACCTTGGGGCAGCACATCCAGGTCTCTCTTAGGAGTGTTTGCTTTGCTGGGCTCTGCTAAATAAACTGCTCAAACTCACAATTCTTAGCCGAATTCTTTTCCTCAGGAAGATACGAACAGAGAAACCCCTATGACATCTGCCTCAGCAGTGGCAGCATCTGGGCCCCTGACTAGCTCTGTCTGCAAGGAAGCACATGAGGCACGATCAGAAAAGGTCTTTGACAATCTGAAGCCTCTGTCCCCAGAGCCTTTAACACAAGTTTTTTCTGAAACACAAATATCCGCCTCCGATGCGGAAGAGAGATTAAATTAGGAACAATCTTAATTCTTTCTGGCACAGGGAAGCGAAGGAAAGCTGTCAGTTCCCCGATGATAGATTGTTAAGGAAATCCAGGTTTTAAGGTATTTCATAAGTTTGTCTTTGGCTGCTAATAAAGAGAGTCAGCTAACGGAACCCTATCACCAGGCGAGTTCGTAATGAGATAATACATTGTACTCCACAGAGACCCAACCACTCCTCAAAATTCCTTTGAGAGACTTTCTGAAGTAGCTCAGTGTGATGGGAAAGGGAGAGGAGTCAGAGAAAGGAAAAGGGGTGTAAGTAGCCACTTAGATGAGAAGTCTCAACACAGATCACAACCTCCACGGGCTTCTGAGCTCAGTGCTTAGCACTCCGCTCCTGCATTCTTCCTGGGCTCTTGGGCTGAACTCACAGTGGGGCAAGATAGTTCAGAGCTGTCATGAGCATCCAGACACCTAGGCCTATCACAAATAAGGAAGCTCACAGGCCTATTAACAACCTTGACCCTTCTATCTGAGGGTCATTAGTCCTTGGTTTGTTTCAGTGATGGTGATAATTGGCCCTTGTAGCTTGTACCCAATTTGACCTATGCCCTGTGCTTATACTGTGGTCTGGGTGAGGAATTCTGCGTGTGAAGAACTTGGATGGGCTGTTTGGCCAGGAGAGGACACATCCACCTGCGGAGAAGCATGAGGTGATAAAGCAGACACCACACTCTGGGGCTGGAGAGTGGCTCTTCCAGAGGCTCTAATTTCAGTTCCCAACACTTCTATGGGATGACTCACAACCACTTGTAACTCTGGCTCTGGGAGACCCAGAGCCCATTTCTTGCCTCTGAGCACATCTCCACGTGTGTGACAAATATCCACATGCACAAAAAGGTAAATAAACCCCACACTCTAAGTGACCATGAAACATGGCTTCCGTACCCACACTGCCTTCATCCCGCCCTCAGAGGCCTGAGTGACATTTTTGGTTATAAAAGCGACACTCGTCTTTCTGGGGAAACTGAGTCCGTGGCTCTAGACAGATTAGCAGGAAGACAAGCAGAAGAAATGGTATGGGGGTAGATTCACCAAAAAGGAGTAGAAGGAGCTGAGATCCTTGAGTCTGGAAGGAAGGTGGGGAAGGAGGATGAGGGCCAGGGGTGGGTAGGAATGGGTGGAATGCCAAGCTGTCCCCTCTCTGGCATTGGCTGTTTGCATTTATCCAGAAACCTGACCCCTGAGCTGGTGGCAGTCCTAGTTACACGCTGGCCATCGGCTCTGCTATCCAGATGGTGCTCCTCTCTCTCTCTCTGTGGTCACTGATGTAGCGCATCCCCATAATTGTGTATTGTATTTTGGCAGTGGCATATCCAGAGGAGGTTGGAGACTTAGATCGAACCCTCCCTCCCAGGCAGAGCGTCCATCACATACATGAAGAGAATGGGGTTGATAAAGGAGGAAGCGCGGGGAGTCAGGGTTCTCAGATACAACCAAAATGGCTGCAGAATCACAGAAGGCGAATTGACCTTCATCTCCCTGCATGTAGTGCTGACCCCTTCCTTCTTAGAAGCCCTTAGCGCACAGTGAGCAGGGTCTCAAGAGTCAGGATCCACCCAATGTTACTTGAGCCAGGCACTATTGTAGGTACCAGGGCTCGGCAGCCAGCAGGACAACACCAGCATTTGGAGCTGCCTAGTGTGGTCTCCAGTCTGTGCGCCTTGCAGGGCGATGCAGCCCCCTCCTAAAATCACTCTCCACCGTGTCTCCTCTCTCCTCCTGCATCTCCAGTTCATCGCCTGGTCCTGGCTGGATGCTCTGAGCCACCTCTGCTCGTTACATCTCTCGACTAGGGACTACTAGCTGGGCAAATGACACTGGCCCCAGGTATCAACATTTTATCAGGATGATGTTAGGATCCTAGCACCCTCAAAGGTCCAAAAAGAGGGAAAACCTTGAGCACGGGATCCTAGTGGCTCAGTCCATAGAAGATGCCGATGCAGAGTGGTACCCACTAGGACATCGTTTCTGAGAGCTCCTTGTATGTGGAGGACACAGGTAAATGGGAGGGACTTTTATTTTTAGCCTGGGTCTGTTTTCAAGCTGGCCTCAAACTTACTATGCTATTAAAGATGACCTTGAACCTCTGAGCTTCCTGACTCTACCCCCTGAGTTCTATTCTGTCTGTTGCATGCAGATACCAGAACCTCTGGTTTCTGACATGCTAGAGACTGAAGCAAGGGCCTCTTGCATGCTAAACCAACTCTCTACCATCTAAGCATCAGTCTCAGTACAATAGGAGTGATTTGGGGTTTTGTTTGTTTTGAGATCTCTCTGCATCACCTTGGCTTGTGTCAGTCCATCCTGATCACTGTTTTTCCCCCCTCTGGAGGCCCACTGATTGCCCTCCTGCTGTGGTCCAACCTGGAAGCTGAGCATGAGTCCTCTCCACAGGTCCCAAGTCCTTCATTTACCCTCAAAGACCTCACCGGCCTCACGACTCTTACAGCCCCTGCTGGGACCCGGAAGCTGTTTATTATAGTCTTGCTTAGTGGGAGAGGCTAGCGTTACAGGCTAATTAAACCACACACAGACTCCACAGCAGTTGGCAGGGACCGTGGTGCTGTTATAACAGGAAAAAGCCAGAGATGACAGATGGAAGCTTTAGGAGTATGTCGCCATCTCCCCAAAGCATGACTTCCACCCCATCCTCTCACTCTGTGGCATGCTCCTCTAGATGGCCACTCTGTAACGGGGGCACCTGTAAACAGATAAGGTTTGGGGGAACAGAAGGAACCCTGCAGAGTGGTTCAGGGCAAAAAAACCAACAGCCTAACCCACACTGGGGTCTCTCTGGAAAATGATAAACCAGTCTGAGATTCCTCTCAAGGGACAAATAGGAGGGGTCTTCCAAAGTCTAAAATGCCTTCTACTACTGAAGTTTGGAGAAAAGAAAAGAAAAAAAAAAAAAAAAGAGAGAGAGATGCCCTGCCCAAGGGTAGGGGTAAAAGTGCTGGGAAAAGGCACCTTCAGGATAATATCCATCTTCCTTTAGACAAGTCCTAGATGTCAAGAGCCCTGTATGTTACACATCTTCCTCCTCTTCCAGGAAGCTCACCTTGATAAAACTACAATTGATACTTACGTGGACGGAGGAGAAGCCAGGCAAAGGATTCATCATTTAAGACATATGATGAGAGAGTCCTGCGGGTGGTAGAATGTTTGAAACCTAACAGTGGGGGGAGAGAAAAAAAAGAATAGAAAACATGACCAGAAATCTTCATCCAGTTATCACGTGGGTCCCACAGGTCCTGAGTCTTTTTACAGCCAGCACAGAGGGACCTAAACTTGGGTAGTTGCTTCAAGCTCCTTGAGGCCTGCTTCTTACACTATAGGAAACAGTTTAAAGCTCCTGCCTTGGAAGCAGGGGTTGTAAAGCTCAAGAGAGACCACATTTTCCCAGTACCAAAGCTGGCTTGTCACCAACCCCACATGGGGAGTTTGTTGCCCTCATTACCCCAAAGCAGACCCCCCCCCCCACCTCCCATGCCTTGAAGTCTTCATCATCTTTAGGATCAGAAAGGGCGCTCTGAGTTCTAGCTTGACTCTCCAGATGCTACGAGGCTGCTGGTGGGAGAAGGACCCTGCCACAGCAGCAAGTGAGGGTTAGGGCGCAGCAATCTAGAGAGAGGCCAGGCTCCCTCCTCCCTAGGTGGAGAAAGGGCGGTTTAGACCTCTTATTCCACCTATTCCTGGGCTCCCCTGCTCCACAGAATCCACAAGGTCACTTGGTCCTGCCGGAGTCCCAGCTGGAGGCTGACACAATGTGATGTGACAGCCTGTGTGTCTCCACCCACCCAGTCCACTCACAGAAGCTGCCAGGCTGAGAGGGGGCAGGACAAGGAATGTCCCAACCTCAGGGAGCTAAGGTGTGAAGAGACACAGGAGGAGGAACAAGTCAGAGCACTGCAGTCCGGACATTCTCTTCACACTATCCTAAGGCTCAGAGGCCAGATGCACTACTCAGGAGTCAGGCTCCTGGGTTGTCTAATGGACCACATCACAGATGGAGGTTCTGTGAGAAACGGAAGACAGGAGGTCAGATCCCGTTCATGCCCCAAGTCAAGTCCTTGCTTTGTGCAGAGGGTCACACCCTCCCATTAAAGCTTCTCCTCCACGGCCAGTCTCCTGCTTCTTCGCCATGTTCCTATGCTCTCCTTACTGTCCCTTTCTGCCACCTCTGTGGAAAAGGAAATCTAACTAGTGGAACTTCCATTTTGAACCAGGACTGTGCCAAGTGCCAAGGAGACCTCGCTAAGGCTAAATCCTAAGAGCCACAGTGGCAGCCAGGGACCCCACAGGGACAATGATATACAGTGGAAATTTTTTGAAATTATTCACAGAGTTAAGGCGGAGCTTAAGAGAGATAATCCACTATCCTCGGGGATGGCAGCAGGAGGCTCTCTACTTCCCTGGGCTTGGAGGAAGGAGAGAAAGTGTGGGTTTTGCCACTGGGAGACACCAGCAGTCTGGAGACTGCTGTCCTGTGGATCTGTGGTTCTTGACCAAGGGATGCAGCTAGCTTGAGGGGACTCTGTAGGGAAAGAACAAGCACATGAGTTCCTTGGCTCCTATTTTCCTGTCCTCCAATGTCCTGCTGGTCATCCACCAGCCTGACCCAACTAGGAGTCACAGAGCAGGGAAGCTGGCTGGACAGCTCATGAAGCTGGAGGGTGTGGGGGCTGGGCCAGAGAGAGCATCAGCGTGCCAAGAGTGACCTGAAGAGGAAGCAGCAGATGCCAGCTTGCAGAGACCAGAAGCAAGTCCTCTGCCTGGTGCCCAAGGTCAGCACTGATGGCAGAGCCAGGCCCCTCACACAGGTTCTCACTAATGTTTCACTTGATGTCTCAGCTCAGAGGTGAGACTGGGGGGATGGGAGGAGTGACTAAAGATGGTCACGAGGTCTTTTTAGCTGATCTGGTTCCAGCTTCCCATTCCTGACAGTTCCCTAGCCCTGACATACTCAGCCCTGAAGCCTACATGGGAAACAGATTCCAGCACAGTCCTCCGTTGACTGACCCTGACCTTGAGAAATCCCTCGGGCCTGCTGAGATTCAGTTTTTGGATCAGTGAGAAAGAAAAAAAAATGTTCTGTCCCTATTTTCATTGCAAATACCTTTTGAAAGATTAAAAAAAAATCGCAGTATGTGTCCGAACACATGTGCACACACACAATTCTTTGGTATTTAAACCAACCTACAAGTGCGAGGGGAAAAAGCATCCTTGATTCACCCTGTTTACAGAACAACCTCAAGACTGCTCATGAATTTCAGATACACAGTTGCCACATAAAGAAAAGTGCTATGAGGAAGGGGCAGCAAACCCCCTGAGGACTGCCAGGAGCCAGGATTACAGTTACCTACAGCTGAGCAAGACCTGGGCATAAAAAGGAACTCCTTTTGAAGAGAGGCCTGGAGGAAGGCAGAGATGTTAGTTTCAAGGAAAGCAAACGGCATGTGCAAAGGCCCAGAGGCTGCAGCACACGGCACATCTTTAAAAAGAGCGTGGAAGACTATAAGGCTGAAAAAGAGTTGGGGCAGCATGCAAGAAGTTCAGAGCCTCTCCTGTATCAGTAAATAAAAGAGCAGGAAGGACACTGAGCCCTGTTAGCTGTGGTCATTGAAATGAGTGGGGAGGCTTGGTCAAAGGCTGGGTGGAGATGGAGAAGGATGTGAGATACAAAAGACAAAAAAAAATGTTACAACAGATGCTGGAGTTTGGGGACCAGGCAACTGGAGGATGCCGCTGCTGATTATAAAACTGGGCAGGACAGCTTTTAGGGGTTCTGGGGGTTTGTTTTCTGATATGGTCATCAGGGGATGGTTAGTCACACCATGTGGCACCTGGGAGTCAGGACTGTCCCACAATGTGACTGGTTACCTCTGCATAAAGAATGTATTGAAGCCACAGTTCTGGGGAGGGCTCCCCAGGAGTAGAAATAAAGATGAATGGCAAGACATTGAGGCATGAGCCTTACAGTGCACCAGGGTCAAGGGTCAGAAAAAAAGATGATTGGAAAGCAATGGTTGAGGAAACAGAAGCACCAGACAAGGCGGGTGCAAAAACAGACAAGCAGGGCCTAGCTCCTGTCCAATTGCTGAGCACAGCTGCTGGAATCTAAAATAACAGACGTGGAAATCAAGCTGGGCAGCGTGCTGAAAGAAATGTATCTCATGATGAATCTGAGCTCATCTCGTCCAGACAGGCTGATTCAATGTTATAAAATAGAATCTACAGCTTGCTGGGTACTCCAGGAAGATCTTGTGTGGTTATCTTAGCATATGCCAAAAAAAAAAAAAAAAAAAAAAAAAAAAAAGTTTAACAAAAGCTATCTATCTCTCTCTCTCTCTCTCTCTCTCTCTCTCTCTCTCTCTCTCTCTCTCACACACACACACACACACACACACACACACACACACCCTAACAAAGAAGGGAAAAAATAAATTTTATGAAATTATATTTATTTCTGTATGTGTGTTGGAAGCCAAAAGAGTGTCAGATCTCCGGGAACTAGAATGACAGGCAGTTATGGGGTGCAGGAAACCAAACCTGAGTCTTTGGCAAAGGCAATAACACACTTAGTTGATGAGCCATTCATTCATAATTAATCAATTATATTTGTGTGTGTGTGTGCATGCATGCCATGTGTGTGCAGGAGTCTGTAAGAGGGCATCAGGTCCCTTGGAGTTGGGGTTAAGGTTTGTGAACCATCCCAACAAGTGCTCTAAACCACTGAACCACACTTCTCTAGCCTCAAAAGAAAGCATCCTTAATCATATTTCCCATGGCCATAGGAGACTGTCTCCTAGACCCCCACAGAGCCCCAAGTCCTAGCATGTTTACATTTTTGCTATCAAAGGGGGTAGCATTGTTTGCACATGACCTACGCAGTTCTTCCTGCATACTGCAAATCATCTCCCTATCACTTATATATATAAGAATCAAATGCTATGTAAATATTTGTTATCTGTATTGCATAGACCCTAAGCCTTAAGAAATCATGCTACGAACAAAAGTCTAAGTGTTATAGACAGATGCACTTGGCTTCTCTGAGTATTTTTAAAATCTATGCTCTGTTGAATTGCAGGATTCATATATACATATTTCTCAGAACCCATGGATGCAGAGGGCCTACTGTGCATATTTCCCAGAAGGCCTTTGGAATATCTGGAAAGAATGCAGGGTAGCTTTAAGGGAAAAAACAGCAGGTGAAAAGGGCCTTAGGGCTGATTGGGGGTGGGGGCAGAACAAAAAGGATGTTATTTCCAGATGATGTGATCATCTTCCTGGGACATTCAGAAGAGAGACACAGTGGATGTTAGGGTCGCAGAACACTAAAGAAATGTAAGCCAACAGCTAGCAACCACAGCTCCAGCTACAAAACAGAAGGAACAAATGCTGTCAGGTTTCAAGGATAAACCAAGTAACATACAAAAAAGACTCTTAGAAAACCCATGGAATTCCACTAAGCATCATTAAAAAAAAAAAAAAAAGGATTAAGCAACTGGCAAGATATCTAATGTTCAATGTTCCTGGATGGTTCACATTATAAAGATATTGCTTGTCCCCAAATTCAAAGCAACCCCTGTCAAAAATCCCAAAAGAATCTGATGGAACTGGATAATCATCATTCCAAATCTACCTGGAAGAGAAAAGCAAGAATAGTAAGGAGATTTTTGGAGGAGGAGTGTGAGAAAGGGTTTACCCAACCAGGGTGAAACATATTCAGGGGCGCAATCCACAGCTAATCAATTAGACAGCAAGATGCCAGCCTAAGACTGGACAGATGAGACCAAGACAAGAGTGTGCACACTGGTGCGTCCTGGCATTTCCAATTAGCAATTCAAGGCAAGGATTCTACAGGCACATCACAGAACCAGAGTACATGGTGTTGGGTGGGCTGAGGCTCAACACAAAAGAGAGAACCGTTCATGTAGCAGCCTTAGAAGTATATAAAGTAGCACTGAGGAACAGCCAAAACCAAAACCAAGAGAATGAAATGGATACATTGACTATATAATGATTAATTGTTTCTGTCTGAAAAATGAAACCTATATGTAAAGCGAAAATGTCTTTTATAGACTGGGAAAGATAAATGAAATATGCTTAATAGACGTGTGTTAATGTTCAGGAGCAAGCCAGGTGTGGTGGCTCATGTCTGTAATTCCAGAGCTGGGGAGGCAGAGGCAGGAGGATCTCTGTGATGATCTACAAAATGAGCTTAAGCCTAGTCAGGAGCGACATAATAAAACCTTGTCCCAAATACTAATACTGATAAATAAACCATAGACTATTACTAGAAAATGGACAAATACTATGAACAAATAATTCATAGGAGAGGCATTCCAGGCAGCATGGACAGTGCTTCCTTTGAAGTCAGGAAAAGTCAAATAAAAGAAATGCATTTTAATTTAGTTAAAATTGTAGTAATGATAATGTCCACCATTTAAAGGAGTATGTGGGAATGAGAGGTCAGATCCATTGTTAAGAGTATAAACTGCTGGGTGAGGGGATGTAGCCTACAATATGTGAGTCCCTGGGTTCAATCCCCCAGTACTGCTAAGCAAGCCAACAAAACAGTACAAGTTGCCTAAGAAAATTCACTCAAACTAAATGTGCCTTTACCCTTTTATCAGGAGTTACGCAGTAGTCGCTTCTCAGCCTTTTGGCTAAGACCAAGTGAAGAACTACATTCTAAATCATTCTAAGTCATTCTCTTTACTTGCAGAAAAACACAGACAGGGATGCTCTTTGTTATTATATTTCTAGTAGTGAAACATAAGCAGTCCAAATGTCCAAGACAGGGAAAGAATTAAATGTGTATGCAAATATATAGATGAATATGTAAATACACGATATGCATATGCAATAGAATATTATTTAGCAGTTAAAATGAGTTAGCTGCAGGGGAAATCACTTGAAATAACTTCAGCTCCTATTTTTAAGTGAAGAGCAAGCCACACATATCGTACGTAGCATATTTTGCCATTTATGTTTTTTTTTTTAAAGCATCCCACATTTCTATTTGTGTTTATATGTAAAATGCATGTGCAGCTGTCTGAAAGGACCTGCACCATTCCCGGGGAACCAATAGGAAACGATCTCGCAAGGGGCATGGGGAGGGCGTTCGAATTTATTTATGCTGCAGGGATCTTTCAAGCACAGCTATACATCTTCTGTAAGGTTAAAGGCGGTTTCAAACTCCAGTTTGCCCATTGTGCTTAGGCTGAGAGCTTGGGAGATGCATGCCACAATTCACCCACTCCTGATTCTTCCATTGCAGAAAAAGCAGAATCTAGCCTCTGGCGAGGGTCTCCCTGGAAACCTAGTTCATGCTGTGGACTTCCAGGAACCCCAAAGGACTAACAGAGGCGGAGTTGTGCCTCTGTTAGCTATGAGACTTTGGTCAAATGAACACCCCTAAGCCTCCGTGTTCCTATCCACCAAGATGACTGACTAACAGAACACTTATCTTGCCCAGTCCCTCTAAGTAAATGGACATTAAAATTTCTAGGGTTTGACCTGGTGGTGGTAGTCCACCCCTTTTTATTTTTTATTTTCTAACTTTGTATTGTTTCTTTGTGAATTTCACATTGTGCACCCCAATCTCTCAGCCTAAGCAGGCTGCTCTCAGCCTAAGCAGGCCCCCCAAAGAAAAAAAATAAAAACAAACCCAAACCCCATCTTGTTATGAAAGCTGTATGTGTCACAGTGTGCCGCACAGTATATCCTTTTGTCCCTATATTTTTATTTACAAACGTCCAGATGAATCATTGGTGTGGCCTCTGATTTCTGGGACACTATCAGTACTGGATCTTCACCGGGACTCCTTTCAGTTCTCCTGCAGCCCTGTGTCGCAGAGACCCTGTCATAGAGCTTCGGATCTGCAGCACCAGCTCTTTCATGCAGTCCAGTAGTTCAGAGATGAGAAGATGTTGGAATGGGCCAACTCAAAGCCCTGGATCTGGGCCCAGGTGGTAGCTGAGTTGGTCAGCACCCAACTCTCCCATATCCACACCACCAGGACCAGCTCTCCAGGACTGCTCCAGCTAGCTCACCCAATGCTGTAGCCAGAAAAGGGCAAGACCAGCTCTCCTGCATGCTGCAGGGTTGGGGGTGAATCACGAGTGGTGCATGCCTTTAATCCCAGCAGAGGCAGAGACAGAGGCAGGCAGATCTCTTAGTTTGAGGCCAGCCAGGGCTACACAGAGAAACCCTATCTTGAAAAGCCAAAAACAAAACAAACTAACTAACAAAAACAGAAAGGAAAAAAAAAAAAAAAAACAAGCAAAATACTTCCTTTAGGCTTAAGCTGGTATAATAGTTTGTTTATGTCTGGCCCAGGGCAATGCACCATTAGGGGGTGTGGCCTTGTTTAAGTAGGTTTATCATTGTGGGTGTGGGCTTTAAGATCCTCACCCTAGCTGGCTGGGAGCCAGTCTTCTCCTGGTGACCTTCAGATAAGGATCTAGAACTCTCAGCTTCACCTGCACCTTGCCTGCCTGGTTGTTGTCTTGCTCCTGGATTGATCATGGACTAAACCTCTGAACCTGTAAGCCAGCCCCAATTAAATGCTGTCCTTATGAGAGTTGCCTTGGTCATGGTGTCTGTTCACAGCTGTAAAATCCTGGCTAAGACAGCTGGGGAGATAGGTGGCTCAGTGAGTAAAGTATTTGCCATATATTTATGATGGCCTGAGTTTGAGTCCCTGTAACCCACATAAACCAAGGTGCTATTTCAGCACTCCTGCTGTGAGATGGGCAGAAGAGACAGGAGAACCCCTCAAAGCCAGCCTGGCTCCAGCAGGGGTGAGCATTTGCCCCCGTGTGAAACAAGATAGAAGGCAAGGTCTCATACCTGGTTCACCTTTGACCCCCCATAACTGCAGGTTTAGGGGTGTCTGTTCTTCTCAAGAAGACTGAGGGCTCCCCACAGAACCTGGCAAGCAGAGCAGTCCTGTCCAGTTGTCATTCCTATCTGCACCTCCTCCCTGTCCCTTCCCCTCCCTCTACTCAGTGTTTTCATCCCCCATGGGTCTTTCTCACTTGCTGTGGAATAAACCCATCTTCATCCCCTTAAGCCTTTGTCTTTCTGATCCCAGCTCACACCTGTTTGGGAACAGCACAGGCTGCCTCTGTCCCCAGGGGTGCAGACTGCCAAGGTTAGAGTCTTGATTCCCCTTCCTCAGAAAGCAGCTAGGCAGCATCCTCTGAATCACACATTTAGGGATGTTTCACCTCTCTCCTATTTGGGGCTGGGCCTCTCTTTACACAATCTCCAGGCAGAGCTAACTACCCAGACTTGCCTTTCCCTACCCTCACAACCCTCATCTCTGAGAGAAGGGAGGGAGGGATGGAGAGGTAAACTTTCTCTGCCTGCTCCCTGTCTGCTGGCCAGCAGGACCACCATGTCAGTCTTGGGAGATGACATTGTGATGGGGAACTGAGGAGCAATGTCCTGGTCCAATGTTCTCCTGCACTCTCTGCTCTACATGTGAGCTCCCTACCACAAAGAGCACATCACCAGAAGCAGGTACTTTGCTGTTTCTCTGCTTGGGACTGAGGAAAGCAAGAAGCCCAGGAATACTAAATACAAGTTCCCTGTGTCTTCTCTGTCCCTCTTTCCTGCCCTGCTCCCTAGAAGGCTTCAAAACCACAAGCCCAGCAGTGTGTGCAAACAGGCAGGCAACACCCTCCAGGAGCCACCCTCCGTGGCTGAAGATTGCTCTGAGGTTCTGCTCTGCAGCCCCTGCCTGCCTGGGGCCTGAGACACCTGGATCTTCCCTGCCTTGTTTCTAAAAATATCCAAGAAAGAAAAAAAAAAAGATTCAGTAACCTTCATTGGCCTTTAAGGCCAGCCCAAGGCCTCCTGGCTGCATCTCCTCACCCACACATGACTCCCTTACACTTCCACTGTCTCCATGGAAAAGACTGTCAGCCATAGAAACCAACTTAACAGTCCTGGGGGATGTTGTTGTTGTTGTTGTTGTTGCTGTTGTTGTTGTTGTAGCCTTACTGCCTCTGCCACACTGTACCGCCTGCACCTAAAATCTTTGTACTTGACACAGTATGGGGACATATTAATTATGCACTAATAGAAACATTGATAGACGGCAGAAAGTCTCCTTCCGAGGGCCAAATGCTCATAACTCCCATATGTAGTGAAATAATAATCCTAGGGCTATGATATTTAGAGGTGAGGCCTTCTTAAGGTGATCAACATCATAAGAGGAGTGCCTTCATGAACCAGAGGCATTTCCCTGAGATAACCCTTGTGCCTTCTCTGTGCTGATGTACTGAGAAGAGGCTGGTGTGTCCCCGGAAGCAGACCTTCCCCAGACAAGCAATCTATCGGCACCTGAGCCCTGGACTTCCAGCCTGCAGAATCCAGAGGTATGGGATCTGGGTGGTTTCTAACTGTTCAGGCTCCATTGTTCTGCTCCAGGTAGCCCAGACAAACCAAGACATCTTCCTTGCTCATCCTGCCCAATTCTATGAAGTCAGAGCACAGAATCCCTCCTGCTTCCCAGAGTACAGCAGCCATAACCCTGCCCGGCCTGCATGTTATTTATAGTCAGGTAGGTGTCTTTACAGCCATCCATGGGTTTGAAAGGCTTGCCTTTGAGGGACATCCAAGCTTCTAGGAGCGGAATGAAAATTTTGAACCTTGGAAGAAAAATTTGAACGATTTCAGTTTCTCCATCTTTCCCGCCCCCATCTTTCCTGGCATCTTGGGCGAAGCTGGCACTTCACTAGAGGAATAACGCCCCCAGCCCCACACGTTTCTCAGATGGTGGCTTACAGAGACTATGAGTACAGCATGAGTCGATGAGTCCTGAGCCTCTACAGAACAAGGGTCAGGTTATCACCATGGTAGTTTTTAAAGACCTGTTCGATGATGGCCTACCTACAGAGGCCCGTGTCCCCATCCCCACACTGAGTTCACAAGACAATGGTTAAGATAGGGCACACAAGCTGCATTGACTCTCAGGGGCTCAGACCATTTCCAAAAATCTCTTACAACACGTTTCTCCCAGGCATATACTCATTTTTTCACAAAGCAAGCACATGGGGACCCTGGAACCACCCTCTCGTGGCAAGACATGCTCAAGAGTCTCTGCATACTGACCTCCACAGGAGTCCCTAGGCTGGTGGGACAGAAGGTACTTGAGGGTCATGGTGTGCCTGCCAGGGTGAGAACAGTAAGATAAAGAGTCCTGGGGCAGAGGAAATGAGCTGGTGACCCACAATGGGCCAGAGGCAGCAGCCTGAGGACAGGAGTGGTAGAGACAGTGAGGCTATATACCTTCTCAGAGGCTGAAGGCAGTAAGTTTGGATTTTATTGACTGACTACAACCTTCTCAGGACTTTTACTAGCATTCATTGCTTACTTCGAGGCAAATCCCCTCTACCTTTCTTGGCCAACTTCACTTTTTTTTTTTTTTTTTTTTTTTTTTTTGTCATTTTGGCAAACACATTTTTCTTTCTGTAATTAGGCAGCCTGTTGTGAGCTGTGAGGAAACCCACGACCCCGCCCTCACACACACACATGCCCCCTTGTCTTTCTCTCTTTAATCCTCCATTCCGAGCCTCTTCATCACAGAGTACTAAAGAAACGAGTGGACCGGAAGGAGTTAAATTCACCCAGGAAATAAATACTGTGAGTTCTCAATGTTGGTGCCCTATTCTGGGAATGAGCTGTGATTAAATGACAGATAATTTATTTTGGCTTTTGAAGGAGTTGGGGGTCTTCAAAATGCAAATGGGAAGGCAATCGCATGCCTGGAATCGTGAACACTGAAAGTAAAAATTTTAATGAAGATTCAAAGTGAAATAAATAATGAAAGAAAAAAGTCCCAACTCAAAGACTAATCCTCCGAGGGTCCTTCCCTCTGCCTGATCCAGACCACGTCATGCTGGGAGGAGACCCCAGGCGAAGAGCAGTAGAAAGGGAGCAGCCTAATAGCAGTGCCCTCTCTCCCTCTCAGCTCTCTCACATCTGACTTATCTTCTAATGAGGGTAAAAATGTGCTGTGTCTTGATTAGAGAGAAATCAGAAGGCCCCTTCGCTGTCACACTGCACTGAGTTAGGGCACACATGGGGGGACTGTGGCATGAAGGCCACCTCCTCAGAAGTTGCAGTGGCAGTCTCCCTCATTGCTGGGAGCACGCAGGTAGCACACATAAATAATCAGCCAGTGGGGATGTGTGGCAGAGGGTACAGGCAGAAAGCAAGTGGGAGTTACTCTTTCATTTATAAAGTAGAACTGGGGACCCACTGAGCAGCAGAGCATAGAGAAGACACAAGACTGTAGGGTCTGTTCCTAAACTAACAAACACCCTTGAGCTGCCAAGGCTCTTAACCACTGAGCCATCTCTCTCCAGCCCGAGCTCATCCACTGTCAACGCCTCTGATTCTTGTCCCATGGAATGGCTCAGGCTGTATCCTTGACCCTGGTGACAGAAACACTGCCACTTGTCTTCTTGTTCTTCCTGTTCTTGTTGTTGTTGTTGTTTTTGTTGTTCTTCTTCTTCCTCCTCATCCTCCTCCTCCTCTTCTCCTTCCCCTTTCTCTTCTTCTTCACTGCTTCTGCCTCTTCCTCCTTCTCCTTCTCTCCTTCTCTTTTTCTTCCTTCTCCTCTTCTTTCTTTTACTCCTTCTTCTGCCTCCTCCCCAGTTCATCAGCTTTTGTTTGGACCTCCTCTAAGGTCTGATAGAATAAAGATGGGGAAACAAAGCCCAAGGAAAGTGTTTCTGGAGATTAGTAACATAGGCACATGTGGAACGACCTTGATATGAGCAAAGTTACCCATAACTGTGAACCTCTCTAGGTTCTGTGCAGAGGGTGCCCTGCTGGCTTTCACTGAAGGTCTGCATTGTCCCTGAATGAAACTGGCTCCCTCCTTGCCATCCAGGGCCACCTGCCTCTCCCTGCCCTGCCTCTCCCAGCCAGAGTTCCCAGCCTCCATCAAAATCTCTGAGAGGGTCCCCTGCTAGTCCTCCCCCTCTGTAATAGGGCAGAAAGTAGTCCTCAACTGTCGCAGACACTTTAGAAGGTCCTGCAAGAGACCTTCTCCATCTCTTGGTGCCTGCTGATACCCTCTAGGAAAAAGATGAGCAAGGAAAAACAGCATCAGGGTTGCACCTTCTCTTTAATCTACAAAATAATTGTAGGTTGTTATGGCCCAGTCCTGCAACATAGAAGGTTCTAGATAAGCCAAAGGGTGGTATTGCATGCCTATAGTCCCAACACTTGGGAGATGGAAATAGGAGAATCCTGAGTTCAAGGCTAGTCTCAGCTACATGGCAAATTGGAGACCTTCACAGGAACTGGATTATAATTTTAAAGAGCTGGCAGCAGTGGTACATTACAGTTCCTGTGACAGGGAGGCAAAGACAAGTGGATGGCTGAAACCTCCCAGCCAACCAGCCACCCTAATTGGCAAGCCCTCACCAGTGAGAGATCTCACCTCCAAAAAACCAAAAACAAAGCCAAGATGGACAGTAGGGGTGGACATCCCCTGTGTACCAACACCGAAGGGTTCTGACTGCCACACACATATACATACACATGCACACACACGGTCCTCTACACAAATGATACATACAACCAGGACTATTGCACACAGAACAGAAATCTCCTAGAAGTAGCTTCATGTCTGTTTTAAGGGATCCGGCTCCAGCCTTTAATCCCTGACTTCCAAACTGTTTCCACGCCAACCTTTTCCTCGAAATTCTGAACTACTGTGAAGGAAAGTTAGTCTACCTCCAGGCTCTTTGCAGCGTGTTTAGAGACAGATAAAAACACGCTCATTATCCCATCTGCGGCCGCTCACACGAGAGAAAAGTGCCTCTGTATTAGGCAAGGCAATCCACCCAACCTTTCTGCTTCTCTTTAAAAAGTGTGAAGGTAATTTACCAGGCTGTGCCTGTCAGCGTTTGAAAAGCAGAAAGCTGCCTTTTATCTTGTTTTATTTACAGGTAAAACCCCAGAAGAAGCAAGAAACTTCCAGTGTAAGCACTAGGAAGAGCCCTAGGGAGACAAAGCAGCCACCAGACACTCTCTAGGTTGCTAAATACAGGCAGGACATGGTCACCTGTCCCTGTTAGGGGCAGACAGTTCTGTGGTCCTGTGGTTGGGCTCACCCACAGAGGTCACTCTGGCCACCACACTCCCAACTGTCTAATGCAGCACCAGCTAGTTTACACTTGTCTACTTGAGTTCAAGTGAAGACCAGGGAGCAATGAGGGTGGGAAAGAGGGGTGCCATTTGGAAATGAGACAGGCCAGTGGGAAGGATGCCTAAATGCCTTCCTGTTTGCAAGAAACAGACTCCAGGCATTCTGACACTGTGATGGTTTATATAAGCTCGGCCCAAGGGAGTGTCACTATTAGAAAGTGTGATCCTGTTGGAGTGGGTGTGGCCTTTTTGGAGTAGGCATGGCACTGTGGGTGTGGGGTTTAGGACATTCATCCTAGCTGCCTGGAAGTCAGTTTTCTCCTAACAGCCTTCAAATGAAGATGAGCACTCTCAGCTCCTCCTTTACCATGCCTGCCTGGTTGCTGCCATATTCCCACCTTGATGATGATAGACTAAACCTCTGAACCTGTAAACCAGCCCCAGTTAAATGTTGTCCTGATAAGAGTTGCCTTGGTCATGGTGTCTGTTCACAGCAGTAAAACCCTAACTAAGACAGACACTATTTCCTTTTCTGAAAATTTCATTGACATGACTCTCATCTCTGAGTGGCTTCTTTGCTATGTCTCCACTCATGTGCACTGAGTGTTCTCGAAACCTCTCCCTGCCCCAGAATAAGTTGTCCTGACCTCTGTCGCCTTTATACCTGATGACACTGAAAAGACATGAAGGAAGACAGGGGGACACTGGCTGCTACAAATGGCAGACCAGGATCAAACTGGACATCAGCTTTGGCCGTGGGTTGCACTTATGCTTCCTGGATAAAGGGTACATCCCTTGCATGAGGTAGTCGTCAAGTTCAGCCACAGGGCTGGAGATAGTTGGACTGGGGAGTTAGTTATCTTACCAGACTGGCAGAGGAGTAAAGGGGGAAAAAAATCATCAACCAAGGACATAAAACAATATAAGTAGGAACCGATCCCCATTTGATGGCAGTGGCTGATCTCAGCAGGAACTTACAGAAGGCTGAGTCTCCTGGAGGGAAGTCACTGGGCATGTGCTCTCAACAAGGATGTTGGTACCCAGCTCCATCCAGCCTTTGTCTGTTTGATCTCGACCACCGTGAGGTGAGGTTCCCACCATGACCATCTGTGCCATTGTAAGTCCAAGGTGACAACTCTTAGTGACCAGAGACAGAAATCTGAAACTGTGAGCCAAAATAAATCTGTCCTCCTATAAAAATGTCTTGGATCTTTGCCATAGCAACAGAAATCTGACTGACACCAAGACACGGTGTTTCAACAGAAGTCAGGATAGAGGACAGCCAGTGGCAGAAATGGTGAGAGGTCTTGGTCCCCATTCATTTGGGGGCTTCCGTGCAGTACAGCCTCCCTCTTCTTCACCAGGATGGCCCAATCTGGTTGCTGTGAGCACTGTCCTAGTAAGAACTTGGTCTCACCTCAGATTCCAGGGAACTCCACAGAAAGGAAGCTGTCCCAAAGACATTCTTCAGAACTCAGGCTGAAGGTTACTATCCCTGGAAGAGACCAGGGGTAGACTTTGATTGGGGTCATGGCGTTGAGAACATACCTTGTTGTCTCTTTCTTCTTGATGAATATCAACAGTGATTTTGGGTTTATCCATCACCCGCCCTTCTTTGCTTTTTTTTTATTATGTAGCCTAGCCTCAAACTCCTGATTCTCCTGCCTTTGTCTTGTTTAGGAAGCACAGTTTATATTGCTCAGCATTTGGCCATGGGGTACCTGCCTGCTTTTACCTGTATGCCCAGTACACCAAACTCACTATTCCTTTTTCTCCAGACTCTAACCACAGGGGGCAGCCTCCACTTCCCTGAACATACACCCTCTCTTTCCACTTCTGCCTGTGCTATCTGTTTATGGTAACTTTCCAGAGTAGGTGAATACCTACTCCTAACTTGACATTTTGCTCTTTTGGAAACATGTTATGTGTGTGCATTCATGCATGTGCACATGTGTTTGTGAAAGAGAGAGAGAGTGTGTGTGTGTGTGTATGTGTGTGTGTGTGTGTGTGTGTGTGTGTGTACAAGTGTACATGTGTGTGCTTGGGGTATGTATGTGTGTGATGTGAAGGTATATGTCTGTGCACACACATAGGAAGACATCTGGTATCCTGACTTATTACTCTCTGTTTTATTTTTTGAGACAAAGAACCTGGAACTAAGCTGGCAGACTACAAGCCCCAGCCATCCTCCTGACTCTGCCACTTACACCAGTTGTACTCACTGGACCACACTTAACTTCTAACATGGGTGCTGGGGATTCGAACGCAGATCCTTAGGCTTGTACAGCAAATGCTTTTACCAGCTGAGACACCTCCCCAGCCCCAAGAGACCTTTGCTACCTGTGATCCTTGGGGAAGATACAGTGGTTGTCACCTTCCAGGAGGGGCCTCTGGTGGCTTGCTGCACTACAACCATGCTGCCTCTCTCATCCTCTAAATTCAAACCCAGAGCTCTTTCCCGCAGGGGGATGGGGTTGCAAGCTCTTAACTCCCCAGGATCCCTTTTATTGTTTTTCCTTCTACAACCCCCGGGGACTTCTATGATTTCATCCACAGCCAATCTTAGCTCCCAACTAGCATGAGCTAACCACTGCTGGCACGCTGCTGAGTTGACAGGATCCTAGCTTAAAAGCAGAGAAAGACGGTGCTTTAGTTCAGTGTTGTAGCCTGGGCGCAGATGACAGTACAATTTCCTCGGGGCTATTTCAGACATTGTCAGAAGCCCTCAGAGCCTTATTACTGCTTCCCCTAGGGATCCAAACACCTGACCCCGTTAGCTACTGTACTCTTTCTGCAGTGACCACAATTTTCAGGAGAAAACCAGGACCCATGGTGTGACAACTCTGAGTAAACGTGGGGGGAAGGGACAAGCTGGACAACATCCACGCTGTTTTACAAACCTGGGGCTCAGGATGCTATGGTCTGATCTGAAAAGTTCCCCTCCAGGGTCCCAGCATGGTACTTACTCCTAAGCAATGCTGGAGCTTTTTAGGGGTGGGGCCTAATGGGAGGCTTGAGGATGCACTCTCTAGAGGGATTGTGGGATGTGGTTCTCTTTCCTTTCTCTTTTATTCAGATTCCCAGCTATAAGGCGAAATAGACTCCACTTCTTTATGCCTCTTATGATGTGCCTTACACCCCACACAGACCAGACCCCTGAGAACTTAAGATACACAAACTTACCACAGTAACAGGCCACATGATTCTGAAACAGTGAATCAAAGAAAACATTTCTTCTTCCTGCAGTGGCTAACAGTAAAAACAATAGTCATTCGTGAACTCACCTTCAGTAGGCACTTGCTGTGTGCTAAATGCTGGGGCAGTCCCTAGTGGCCCAGTGAAAACTGGAACCCGGGTCCTTTACAGACTAGCTAGCAGGGGGCCAGCATGAAAATCCACCAGAGAAAATAACATCTGAATTTAGATTAGAGAAATAAGCAAAAAATTTTTCCACAGGTAAGGACATAAGGTAAAGGGGGAAGAGTATCAATAAAGTATCAGGGTATGAAAAAACAAATACACCTAGGAGGCATGAGCAGACAATATAGGATGGAGACAGGGATAAAGGGCACTACTGGGGCGACTGAGGACTTTCCCGGTCTTCACACAAACACAGCATCTCGACAGACACACAGAATTCAGTCCTTGTATGTATATGTTCAGGTGTGTGGGGGGCACCTGTGCCTGCATGTGAAGGTGCTGTTTCCCAGG
The DNA here is from genome assembly GCF_963924665.1 of Micromys minutus. Lineage (NCBI taxonomy): Eukaryota > Metazoa > Chordata > Mammalia > Rodentia > Muridae > Micromys > Micromys minutus. The sequence continues at coordinate 36,880,542 of NC_137985.1, forward strand.
ATCTGGCCACCTTGCTTGTTGACAGGCCGTCTCTCATTGGCCTGGAGCTCTCATTGGTCAGCAGGCTGGCTGACCTGCGATAAGCCCCTAGGATCTACCCGTCTCTGCCTCCCCAGTCTGGGACTACAACCATAACTGGGTTGTTTCTGTGGGTTCTGGGGATCAAAATAAGGTCCTGGGACTTGCGAGGGAAGATGTTTACGGATTGTCCCATCTCCCCAAGCTCCCCACCACCCTTGTTTTTGTTCAGATGTACAGATGCATGGGCACATATGTATACATACAAGAACCCAGTGTCAAACAAAAGTCCCAGGCACTCATTCCTCCCCTCAACCACTCTGTGCTATTCCAACCTCCCTTTCCCTCTGGGATTCCTGGCACTCATTAATCCGTTCATTCCTTCCCCAGAAGCTAAGAGAAGACAGAAGTGGCCCCTACCCTTGTGTAGCTTTTTTAGTCTACACAAGGAGACAAGCACTCATCTAGGAGTCAGTTGTGTAAATAACAGCTTCCAAATGTGAAATGTAAATTATAAGTACTAGAAAGGTGAGCTGCGCACCTGGTGGCTGTGACAGAGACTTAACCTACTCAGAGAAGCGGGCAAGGCTTCTGGAAGAAAGGAAAACAAAGCCGGGGACTGTTGGACAAACAGAAGGGACGGTAGCGTTGGTTACTCCTCTATTGTGATCAAGTGCCAGACAGAAACAACTTCTGGGAGAGCCGTGACTCACGTGTCGCTTGGTCCTGGGAACTTGACAGTGGCGACCAGGAAATAAAGGACGGACACACAGACACGGGTACAGAGAAGGTGACACTGAATGACCGGTGTTCTTCACATTAGCCAGTTTGCCATGCTAGGCACAGGAAGGAGGAGTTCGCCAGGTCTTGGTAGGGGGTCTGTGAGGGAAGCAGTCTCAGGCAGCAGTTTTCCAGGAGGAAGCTACAGTTGTTAGTTTTCGCTGGCACTGTCAACATCTGTGCACCTAGCCGAAGACCGCCTTGCCGGTTCTCACGGGTCTGAGGTATTGGTCCTTGTCAATAATACAGATTCTCTTTGGACCTCAGTGACTCCTTACCCCATTTATTCAGGGCTGCCTTAGCTCCCCGCGTGCGAGCCAAGATTTACTTTGGCCCATATTTTCAGAGGGTCTCGGGCCAGCACAGTAGGAGAGGCGTGGCAGAGTTCATAGTGGGCGGAGCTTGTGGGGAGAGTGATGCAGAGGCAAGAGCTGGGCTAGAATATATCAAGGCCCACTACTACTGACTAACTTGCCAGCGAGGCCTTCCTCTCAGAACATCTGGAAAAGAGAGAAAAACATGAGACCACTGGCGTTTTCCAGATATAGCTACTACACTTACTTGCTTTGAGCACTTTGGACCTCATCCTTTGGTTTTGGCATTTGCTTTCCACTAGGTTCCAGGTGTTATTCAAGCCAGACTTTTCCAATTTTCCTAGCCTGGGTTAAAATAGACCTTTCTTCTAAGCCGCCATCCCACCTTCTGCTCCTCCAGGATAGAGTGAGCCTGCACTTGAGGGCTTTTAGCAAGGCCACAGTGCCCAGACCTAGGTCCTTCCTACAGTCCTTACTGAATCTCCAGGTACCCTCTGATGGGTTCTCACCTGTAATGGTCCATAATCAAACTTCATGGTCCAGGCCTGTTCACTGGCTGACCCTTCATCAATGCCACCCAAACTCTCGCTCAGCCAGTGGTTCTCAACCTTTCTTAAGCCATGCATGACCCTTTAATACAGTTCCTCATATTGTAATACCCCATAATCATACATTTATTTTGTTATTACTTTATAACTATAATTTTGCCACTGTTAGGAATTATCAAGTAAATATATTATATGAAGAATGGTCTTTGGTGACCCATGTGAAAGGGTTGCTCAAGAGCTACTATCCAGAGGTAGATGTACTTGGGGCTGGTGAGTTGAAGCTCTGGCTCAAAATCCAAGGAGCTGGGAAAACCTCTGACTTAGAAACAGGAAGCATGGTCGAGTAGGTTTGGAGGTGAGACAGTTCGGGAATGCCACGTTCCTGAGCTTGAGAAACAGAGTCAAGATAACATGTCAAGGTCAGCTTGGGCTAAGTGAGATCCTGTTGCAAAGGAGAGGTAGAAAAGCCAAGAATGTAGACAGTAGATGTCAGGGAGGAGTCAGCGTAAAAGCAACTGGATAAATGAGCCTGGGTCTCAACCACAAGCTGGAAGTAGGATTCTGAGTGATTAGCACAACATTGGCATTCCATACAATCATGCAACTGGTACATATTCAATTGTCTAGGAATACAGCTGAATCCAACCAGAAGCAGCTGGACAAAGCAACAGTGTTGAAGGAGACAGAGGAGAGTTTGACACTGGCCAGTCTGACTGGATCAGTGAAGGAAACCTTTCTGGAGGAAATGTTAAAATGTCGATGAATACAGAGCTCTAGAAAGGCCTTCTAGTCCAGAAAACTGGTATTTGGAGCCTTAGATAGACATGTGTGTGTGTGTGTGTGTGTGTGTGTGTGTGTGTGTGTGTGTGTATGTGTGTGTGAAGGAGCCATGCTTGAGGAGAGACACTCAGGCACAAAAGAAGCATCTAGTGCAGATATAAGAATATGAGCTATGAAGGAATGATGCCAAGTTTGCATCTGGCACAGCTACCAACCAGATGTATGAATTGGGCAAGGGATTTTTTAGCATCTCTGTCCCTCTGTTTCCTCTTCCATAAAACACAGACAATGGCACAGGGAAAGTGGCTGGCACTATTAATTCCAGGTACTTGCCACATGACTCCAAAGGTGACCTCATGAGACAGTCTGTGTTCCAACAGAGAGAGACAGACAGACCGCTAGGGTTAGGTATGTAAGATATATTTATCATCTGTAACTGTTTTCCCCTTTAGTAGAACATGGCCACTTTTGCCTCTGAAGTAAGAAACTAGTGCAGTTGCTTGTTTCTGAAGTCTACATTCTCAAATGTGGAGCATCCAGGTGGCTGATTAGCCTGTGGGAATGGAGGGGCTGATGAGAAGTTCCAAGTGCTATGTATCTCAACTGTCACCTTCTCTGCAAGTCTTTGGCTCAAAGAAATACAGTAATAAAGGGCTTGGAGATCTAACAAAGAGACATGGGGATCTTGGCCAACCTCTCCTTTTCCCCCAGCTCTTTTCCACTTTCATGGCAGATACTGGTCTTTTCCTTAGTATTTATTTTCCTCTCTTTCCAAAGCAATAGAACTGTCATAAGCATGAATGAGCACCTAACCTACCGGCATCCCTTGCAGCTAGGTGTGCCCGTGGAACCAAGTTCTGACCAATGGCATGCAAACAGAAATGTGTAACAGGCTTCCTGGTTGGTATAAGCTTGATCCTTTCTTATTTTCCTGATGATGGCAGACATCTTGAACACTGAGGACAAAAGTGTATTGTGGAGAGTCCAGAGGAGTTGGCTGGCAGAACTATGGATCCCTAAGGAGTGTGTGGGCCATCACTTCTCTCCTCTACATTCCCTGCTGCTTCCAGATGTTCATATGAGAGCAATGTAAACTCCCATCTATAGAAGCCACTGCTATTTTGAGTACTTCAGCTGAATCTGTTCCTAAATACAGCCCCCCAGGCAGCCCACGTTCCCAGTTACTTTGTAGAACTATCTCAATTGCTACTAATTTAAACCAAGTGAATGAGAGAGGTTCTACTGCTTCTGACCCCAGTCTCCATCTGGCCAGAAACTCCACCAGAATCATAATGACAGCCTGTGTTTATGAAGCACTTTCTTCAAGAGTGAGCTCATCAGAATCTCACAGAAGCTCTGTGATGCAGCCAGGGCTGCTAGCTCCGTGTACTCCACTTCAAAGATAAGGAAACTTGGGGGAAGGGGTACAGTTGTTTTGCAAACATTGCACAGGTGCAGGGACAACCGAGCTGCACCTCAGGGCTCTTAACAGAACACAGGGCTGCCAGCCTACAGATGGTCCCAGGGCAAGAAAAGTACAAGGTAGGATGGGCCTGAGGCTCGGGGGTTTTAAAAAACAGATAGGTGTGTTTTAATTCCATTATGGTGGTACGGTGTTCTTATTGTGACAGAAACCCCTACCTAACATTATTTTAGTACACAGTGCACTCCCAATGTGTAATGAAGCATAGTACTGTGTAATTGGGTCTCTAGAACTTGAACCTTGTATAACAAAATCTTTTTAAATCCACTGAACAGCAACTTCTCATTCCCTTCTACCTGAGTCCTGGGAACCCACCCTTCTGTCCATTTCTGGCTCCTATAAGTTTGACCACTACAGATGGCTCACCAAGTGGGACCACACTGTACTTATCCTTCAGTGACTGGTTGATTTCAATTAGCATAGTGTTCTCAAAGTTCATCCACATTGTCACATCAAACAGGACTTCCTTCTCTCATTAAGGCTGAAATATTGACCATTTCAGCATCATTCCCAAGACTCAGGACGTGGATGCTACCCACACACCCATTAGTGAAAGAATGCACAGAAAGCTTGCTGTGCACATGTATCTTGAGCTGTTGAGCCCTGCCCAGGAGGTGTGTCCCACTATGTAATCCTCCTGTGAGTTCCCCTTGGTTGACAGATTTCTAAGATCGCTGAAAACTTCATCCACGATCATCTGAGTGTTTGGCATTTACGGCAGGTACCCTGTGAGATGTTGCTGGGAAACAACATTCTGAGCAGGCTGCAAGGTGAGCGTGTGAAGAGTATCATTTATAACACAAGAAAGAAAGCAGCATATGACATTGAAGAGGAAAAGATGAAGTTGAAAGCAATCCAATGTAGGCAGTATCTTTTGTCCAGTCTGTGCCAGACTTGGTTTAAGTATCTGAGAACACAAGGACAGTATGGTCCTTGCCTCCTGAATCTTATTTCATCTTCTTAACTTCTTAAGAGTCAACAGGGCCCAGGGGAGTAGCTTCCATACCTGACATACACCTGGACATCTGAAAATGGGTCCAGAGTAGGAAATACGATGCAAACTGTGCATCAAATGAGGAAGGAAACGGGAAGAAAGCTCCTGAGGCCTGCACAAACCTGGCAACGCACTAGCAGCATGCAAGCTGGGTTGCAAGTGTTCAGGGATAGTTTAGCTACAGTACAGGTGACCAGAGCCCTAAAAATAGGAACTGTACTGGAGTGGTCAAAGGGGGCTCCATAGAAGAAAAAGTAGTTCAACGGGGACCCACAGAGAGGAGAGGTTCATAGTATTGTGAGCAAATAGACAGATGGCAGAGAGCAGGGAGAAGGACCAAACAACCTGAACTGGGCTGGAGAGTCAATACCCTGCCAGGTCATTTGGGTTTGAACACCAGGCCAGAAACATTGGGCTGCATTCCTTGTGCCATAGAGAGCCACTGGAAATGGATTTGTGCCCAAAAGAATATAATCAGGGTGGTGTCTGTGCTTCAGACAGGCCTCTGGCAGGATGTGTAGGCAGGGCTAAGGAAGGACAGTGTTAGTCTGGGAGGCTGGGTGTGTGGGTGGAGTTTTCGAGCGGCATTGGGTATGGGAGACGGCAGGAAGAATAAACCCACAGGCCTCAGGATATTTTTTTCCATCAAAGGGGACATCATTGCTGACCAGACAGCTTCCAGGGGAGGAGTCTATGGGACAGACTACTCCAAAGCTTGGCTTTCGGCAGTTGGCAGCTCCTACCCAGCAGGAATTACAGGAGCCAGCATCACTGTGTTCTCCATGGGACTTGGCTTGTATCTGTGCCAGATTCATCAAGCATATCCCTCCAGGGCTCCTTAAGTAGAGTTCAAGTTTGCCTAGGGTTCCTCTACTTTAACACCTCAAGAAGTCAGAAAAAAGTAGTCTTTTAGGCATGTCCAAGAGAGACACCAGCCTCCTTCCTTAAAGTGACACTTCATGGCTCCAGCCCACCCACCTGCCTCCTCCTCCATCCTCGGAGTGTTCAGCTTGGCAAGGTCCAAGTTCAGGCTCAAGGGAGTGTGGTGCAAACAGCCTGAAAGACTCTGCCCAGAGTAGTGGTCGATCCATTCATCTCTGCCAAGAGTTGACACTGGGAGCCCTAAGGAGGGGTCCCCTGTGATGGATGATGTTTCTAGAGCTTATTAACTGAGCTGGACTGGACCTCTTCCGGCTGATCTATGATCCAGGGACAGTTTTAAAGTATGTGGCTTTCCAGACCGGCATTATCGAAAAGAGTTAAAATTGAAGTCGTCACTCAAACCACTGCCATCTGTCACACACTACCACCTATGCCAGCTCAGGGCAGGATCAAAAGGTAGGGAATGAGCCTTACTCCCATGTCACATATTGGAACATTAAGAATTTCTGTTGTCCTCTCTGCTCCCTGGAGTATGTAAATGGTTGGTTCACTCCTGGCAAAGATGGAGGTAGAGCCCGGCAAGGTGCAGGAATGGGCACCTCAAGCCAGCTTTTTGCAAAACATACTCTCATCTAAGCATGACTGAGGAACATTCTGACAGATCACACTGTATCCATGAGGCAGTCCTGATTAACATTTACTGAACCTGCTCTTCATCTACATATATGATGCTCTCCCTGAATCACAGTAACCCTGTCATGTGAGCGCTCTAGTTAATATCTTGTGAAGAAGAAACCCGAGGAGTGGAGCTAGGGGCCAAAGGATACATGTAGGCCACACTACAGGAAGACAGCCAAGGTTTGAAGAAGAGGGTCTAGTTCTTAGAGTCTGGATTCTGGACCACACTGATGACTGGAGGAAGTTGGGGCCTGGAGTTTATATGGACACAAGTTCACACATATGCATGCACGCGCACAATCAAGTGCTCATGCACCTCATATGCATGTATGCATGACGTTGAGCACACACACCACACACACACACACACAAGAGAAAATAAATGAGAGAAGAAAGGGAAAGGGAAGGGAGGGGAGGGAAGGGGAGGAAAAAAGAGGGGAGGGGAGGGGAAAGGAGGGACTTGCTCTCTGAGCCTTTCCCTCAATGCTCCAGAAGCCTACTACCTCCCATGCCCAGCTCTGTGGCTCACACACAGCCTCTGTCCCTCTCCCTCTCCATCTGCTTTATCACACTTCATGCCTGGCCACAGCTTTAGTTATCTCTCTGTTTATCAATTTTCTGTTTTCTTTATCAGACTGGACTTTCAAAGGTCAGCAGCAGCACACACATGGGGCTCACATCACTGAAGGTAGGCAGCCTTTGGGCCTGGCTGAACAGAGACCCCATTGCCAGGTCCTGTTCTCTTGTGCCCAACAGAGGGTACTCAGTCAGGGTAGGAGGTGGGTGATAGGAACTTAGTGATCCATGGACTACTCTGAAGCGCAACATGATTAACAACAGTCTGCCTATCTTCTCGAGGTCACAGGAAACAGACCCAAGCAAGCACAGGCCTCTGTCTCTGCCTCTGTCTTTGTCTCTCTGTTTCTCTGTCTCTCTGTCTCTCTCTGTCTCTTTCTGTCTCTGTCTCTCTCTCTCTCTCTCTCTCTCTCTCTCTCTCTCTCTCTCTCTCTCTTTCACACACACACACACACACACACACACACACACACATACAGTGTACTAGCTGTGTACTGGCTGTCGACCAAGATACAATCTGCCATGCCTGTGGTGTATTCCTCGGTCCACTCGATGGGGCCCCTGTAGAACTTCAGAGCTGAATTTCTCTGAGACAGCAGCAGATCTGGGACATGACAGTGTCTGGCCAGTTTGAACACTGGGATGCAGGCAGATTCCTGGTCGCCTTGTCACCAGAGAGAAACATCACATAGAGCGCCAGAAAGACTGCCCCAGCCCAGGCTGCAAAGCAGCCAGTCCCCTGTGCGGTGCACTGACAGCTCGCTGGTCTCAATGAAGCAGTGGTTCGGGTCATAGTGTGTGGTCCATATCTTCACCTGATAGCTGTACTCCTGCAGTGGGCTTGGTACAGGTTTCAGCCATGGCAGATCAGCCACACCTCACACAATCAAACACACACACACACACACACACACACACACAGCAGAAGCAGAGGTACTTTAACCAGGGGATTAGCACAGCAGGCTGTGCCCCATGATGGGGGGGGGGGAGTCTTTGTTCCACAGGGAACAAAGACCAGGCTGACCACTACTCACTGACAGTTTGCACAAGTCAAGTGGACTTCTGAGATCATTGCCATAATTTCTGACTCAGGCTTGAAGTCCTACATAATCTCCACAGCCGCCACATCGACGTGCCAGTATGAGTTCCCTGATGCTGGCAACTGACAGCCCTCAGTCTTAGGTGAAATCTTGGGTCAATGAGAGCATTTTTGTGTTTTTTTTTTTTTCCTTAGATCTAGTTTGTCTATGACTATCTGCTTTTACAGCAGCTATGTAACTGAGGATGCTGATGTAGCTTTGGGACAAAACAGAGTCTAGGCCTTCCTTCCCATCCCTAGCCCTTTCTACATATCCAAGCCCTCTACACCAATCCCCCCACTCCACCCCCTGCCCTCCCTACCCTTTTCTGCCTAAGCAGAGGAAAGCTGCTCCGAACTCAGGTGGGGAACCACTCAGGACCCTCAGGCACTCTCTGAGAGCGCTTCAGCCACCATTGACCCTGCCCACAGCATCACTAGAGTCTCATACCTTGTCCCTCTTCCCTCTGAGTCCATCATCCCCTCAGCTCCTCTGCTTTTTACCAACCCCTCATCCCCTCTGACCCCCTCCAGGTGTGTGTGTGTGTGTGTGTGTGTGTGTGTGTGTGTGTGTGTGTGTGTTTGTGTCCCTACTTTAACTTCCTGCTTGGTTTTGTTTAGAGGTGACTAGTTAGTTAGAGCAATGAACCGTGTTTTGGATTTTTTTTTTTTAATCTCAAAGCACAACCATACTGTTGATCACAATCTTTCATCTGATTAGTTTTAAGCAAATTTTCAAAGCAAAAATTATAGAAAACATTGCCCAAAAAGCCAAGTAAAACATGTTAAAATAAATTATAAATGTCTTTAAAGGATGCCATTTTGAATGTTTTTCATATCTTTATAGTTTTTTTTTTTCAAAGTTTTTGGGAATCTTGTAATTTTACTGTTTAAATAAACATTTCAGAGAGTAGACAAGCAAAATATGACCCCCCCCCAACTCATAACCACTAAAAGCACCCTGAGACCCACCCTTCTAAATTCTTCTCTGGGTATATGTGTGCTCTGTATGACTTCCCAGAGAAAGTTCCAGTACTTCAGTCCCTCAAGCTGTAAATCAAAAATGCTAACAGCAACAGAAACCTGATCACATTTTTCAAATTATTATATATTCTCCATCATCCTGGGGCTTCAGATATCCATGGTGATGAATATTTATTGTAATCTTCATTAAAAATGAATTTGCAGCCTTGGAGAGATCATCAGTTAAGAAACCTGATAACTCTGCTGTTCCTTCAAATCATCAATTCCAAAGCTGTGTGCTCACCTGTCAGCTATTAATGTCCGTACTCGTGTTTCTGGGGAAAAAAAAAAAAAACAATTTTACAATTTGCCAAATAGTGAGAGATAAATATCTCTGCCTGTGCTCCACATTTAGTTTACAGAAAGGGGATCATCTCAGCTGCTTTGTGACTCTATGTTCCCTCTAATCCCTAGTACTAGATATTTGAAAATGTCCCAATCTTTATTATCACTTAGATTATCATAACTCACAAAAGTGAGGAATACAACGTAGAAGGTGAACTAGAAATTTAAAAACATAAAACCATATGGTGGTGGCAAGTAGCTGTGATCCCAGCACTCAGGAAGCTGAGGCAGGAGGATTGAAAGTCTGAGGCTAGTCTGGGCTAAACTATGAAATCTTATTTCAAAAAAGAAAAAGGGGGTGGGATAAGATAGAAAGAAGGGAGGAAGGGGAAAGGGAGCGAAGGGGAGGGAGACAAGGAAAGAGGGAGTTAGGAAGAGGGAGGGCAAAGGGCATAAACATTTTTAAAAAATAAAAATGTTTAAAACCATACAAAGATTGCAAAACCATCCTGTAGTTCATAAAAAATGTATGATCCAAGACCAAAAAAGCACCTGTTTTGTTTAACAGATATATATATATATACTGAGTGCCTACAATATACCTGGCTCTACATGACATTCTGGGGCACACTAAGTATGAGAGAGAAATGCCTGTTGCCACAACCCTTGTAGGAAGGGAGAAAGCTGTGGTAAAATGATTCAGTGTGGGAAAGGGATTCCGAGGGAAAGGGACTGGTTTGTGGGACAAGTTGGCAAAGGGCTTCTCACTGACAGCATTTGGGGAAGAAGAGGATTGTGCCCCAGTGTCCTAGAGGAGCGACCCAGACAGAAAGGGCAAGAACATGCAGGCCAGCCAGGCTCCTACCATCCCCAAACACGCCTGAGATCTGGGGTCCCTAGAAGGAGGATGGAGAGGAGCTTGTTTGGATCTGATGCTGTCAGGGAAGACAGCTTAGGGTTGGTCTGAGCCTGAGCATCTAATGGAGGGGGGCAGCGGGCATAAGAAATCAGTTATTACATCCTATTTTGATAATGGAGCAGTGATATTTGACAGATTATTGTTTCAACCGGATTTTTCCCTGTTATTATCTCACTTTGACAAAATTCCTTCTTGTATCACCCCAGCCCATCATTCCTTTCTTCCCTCTAAAGGACAAAGATGCTGACTGGTGATGATGTCACTCCAGGAACACTAAATAGCTCTGTGGACACTGGCTCCATGCTGGTGGATCACATTGAGAGCCCCTGGTTCCCAGAAGGAACAGCATAGAGACTGCAAAATAAAAGTGTGGGTGCCCAGAAAAAACACAGACTGGCCAGGAAGCAAGAGAAGCCAGGATGAGGGGAGACAGATAAGGCTGAGGCTGGATGCTGGGAGCCACAGGGGGAGGGACTGAGCCAAATGCAGGTGACAAAGAGCCTGAAAGAGTTGTGACTTCAGCAGCCATGGAGTTGCTTCTCTTGGTCCTTCTACCATCTCGACCCCCAGAAACCTCCTTCCTGAGGATGAGGAGATGCTCGGGAAAGGGGAGACCGGGAACCTGGGGTGGGAGTAGGAGATATAGCGTTCAAGCGGCTGAGATCTGCAGGCTCTGAGGAAGGATTCAGCAGCACCGCAGAGCCCTATATAGCCATCTGAGAATGGAAAATCCAAAGAGCTCAGGGGTCTGCCTTAGTTAAAGACAACATGACGAGGAGACTATCGCACCAGGCCAGGCTGCCCAGGTGCATACCATGGTGATATGTTCACTTCTTGGTTCATATCCTTCAAGGCTGTGTGAACTCAGCCCAGCTTCATCAGCTCTCTGAGCCTGCCGTCTCCTCTCGAGACAGGACATAGTTGTTGCATGGCTCAAATATGACAAAGCACTATGTACTCAAGAGACAGATACTGAGTGCATCGTGGGAGATGCATGGCTCTCCCCTACTGTGAAGCCTCATTATTTCCCAAACATGAGTGCACCAGGGAAGTCTGGATGCCCCCTCTCCCAGCTCTCTCATACACTACATTGGCACCAGGACCAAGAGCAGTTCCTGTGCTGGGTTTGAGCCCCTGCCAACAGAGTTCTGCCCCTGATGCCAAAACCCTCTGGTTCTAAGATGCCCGTGTCCCTTCATCTCACAGGATCACTGCCACTGGAGTTATAGAGGATGCCATCATGGGTTCAAGCCCCTCCTGGGACTTGGCAGAGCCTCTACCTCCACTATTCAGACTGTGTCCCCACCTGAGTAAGGGAAAGGTTCTGCCATGCCTGAGGATGGCTCGGGAAGGAGGTCATTAGGTGCCAGCCTGGGCTACATCTACTCCATGCTGATTTCTGGTTCTTCTTTCTCCATGTTCAGATTGTGGTGGCTGGGTGGAGTCTGCTTGGCTCTCAGCCCCATCTATGAAGACCTAAGTTCTCAGTCAACATTGAGCCAGCGTTACCCTGCATTGTTATTTATCTTCCTTCTCATTTCCAACAGCTTTATGTGTACCCCAGATCTCTGGGAATAAGAAGTCAGTATTCTTCCACATGGGTAAACACAAGACTCCCAGAGTGAAGTAAATAAGACTTTTTAGTGTGTCTGTTGGTCTGTGTGTCCTTCTGACCTTGGGGCTTCTTAGAGCTTCACCCTTCCTCCTGGACTTCACATGGCCCCATCTCTGTCTCCCGCCACCCTCCACACCCTCTCCCTCCCCCAAGTTGTGGTTGTCAAGTATTTCCACCGTCAGCACTTGCCGAGTGGAACTGGAAGTTCTTCCACTTGCGCAGCGAGCCGCGTGGGCAGGTGGGTAATGTCTGTTTTACTCTCTGTAATGAATCCCATCTTCTTCTCTCTGCCGAGATGGTTATTGATTCTGTCTTGACACCTTGGTTTGTTTTCCGCCAGCTCCTGCCTTCCCTTCATCTTGCTGTGGCCATTTCTCCGCTCTTATCTGTAATTTCCTCTCTTGTTACGCTGTCTCCCTCCTGGGCAGCCGCTGCACCAAGACGGGGGCTGTGTATTAACTCCGCAGTGAGGTCCAGCAGCCCTGCTCAGATGGAGTGAGTTGGGCTGGTGGTTGTTAATGGGCAAAAGATGGTAGGAGGAAGAAGGGTAGAGGCTAGAGAGCCAGGTTTATCCGTGCTGAAGCAGAGTCTGGGCCACTCCCCACAAGCCCTCTTAATCCTCATACCCAGGTCTTGTTTCACCTACCTTGTCCCTAGCCCCATTCCTCCAAATCAGGAGCTTCACATTCCAAGTCTGTTCCCATGTACATCCTAGGCTCGCAACATTCTCCCCGACAGCTGTGTCCTTCCCCATCTCTCATTCTGCCTTTCACCTGGAAAACTCCTATGCACTCATCAAAGCCCAGTTCCTGTCCCTTCTGGCAGTCCATTCTCGCCAGGTCTACCCTAGCCGGAAGCTGACTTAAGTCTTCTCTTCATTGAGTTCCCTCCATTCTCCCTGCCCAGTGGCCCTTGCTTGCTTATCTGGCTCTGTCTGAAGCAGGCTGGGTCTTGTGCTCAGGGGAGGGACTGAGAAAAACGAAGGACAGAACTGAACAGCATCTCTGAGTCACCACAAATATTCTCCTGAAGTTGGTTCTGGCAGGCATTAATGTGCTGAGTCATAGATGTGGACCAAGGGGACAGAGATGAGACTTCAGCCAGGTCCCAGAGCCCACCAGGACACCTCCAGAAACTAACAGCTCATACAGAGACTACTGTCATTTGGGGCTGGACCCTGAAGCCAGAGGCAAGAGTGACCAGTTCTGAGTCCTTCGTAGGTTTCAAGAGCCTTTAGCAAAAACTATGAGACAGATCACTAAGGAAGAACTTGATCCCTCAATCCCTAAAGTGAAAATCCAAAGAGTCCCTCAGCTCCTCTGCCAGGCACAAGACCCTAGGGCCTGAGGTCTGCCTCCACTATTTCCAGTCTCCATCTGTGGTCCTGATACGTCTTTTGTTCCCCACCCGCAGCTTCTGCAACCTCACTGGGCCTGTGCCCAGTGGAACCTTTTTGCAAGTGTGTTGCTGTTGCTCGGAGGCCTTGGTATTGCATGCATGGAGGTGGACCTGTTACCATCAGAAGTTCTCCACCCCTTCAAGAGGGACAGAATCTGAGCTCTCTGAAGTACTGTAGGGCACATTCACCACCTCAGTGAAGAAGACTGTACACTGCTCCTGCCCTTACCCTGGGACCTCTGTGTGTGAGTGTGGGAGCAAGGGAGTCTCTTTCTTCTGACCTGGGGCACCAGAAGGTGAAGGACAAATGACAAGAGAGCTGAGGATTCCTCTAAGTACTGGGTTGGGGTGGGGGTTCACAGAAGGGGATAGTTGCTCTCACAACTGCAGGCAAAGCATTGTGGGCATGCATCTCCTATAGCAGACAACGGTGCTGATGCTAAAAGGAGTAGAATTCAATCCCAGGTGTCTGTACTCCTAGAACCAGGAATGGGATTGTACAGCATGAATGACAAAATGCTTGGGAAGGGATTATGAAGAAAGTTTCCAGTGAGACAGGAAAGAGCACCCATCCCGTAGGCAAAAGGAAGCTGGAATCCCAGTGTCCTCTTCAAGACTACAACCCAAGGCCTAATTTCTTACAGGCTTTACCACCTCTCAATTAGGTCCCAGTCTGGGGACCAAGTCATCAATACATAAGTGGCACCAATGTTTCCAGAGCCTCCCATGCAGAGCCCAGGCTGAGGTATAGTTGGTCCCCAGATTCTACTGGAGTTTCCTTGTCCAGTATAGGAAAGCCTCAGGCTAGACACTGAAGACAGATACCCTTTGCCTGGGAATTCCTGTGTCAATATCTTTTCTCTTCCTGAAGAACAAGGACTCAAATGTCCCCAGGGTTTCAGCCAAACACCTGCCCACTGCTGCAGCGATGGGGTGAGAGAGAGAGTGAAGGTGACATTGTCCCTCGGTTGGTCGGTTGGTCAGACCTCATCTGGGAAAAGTCTTACTAAGTCTCTAATGAAGATAAATCCCATGTCGAAGAATGCCGATGGATACAGATGAGCTGTCGGTGCTGTCGGGTGGATGGATGCCCTTCTCCAGATCTACAGCCAATGGCATATGGATGTCTGCCTCTGCCGACACCAAGCTACCCTTCCTAGACATGTCCTCCAGAGCCCAGTGGTCTTCCTGGAGAACCCATCTTAAAGAGGCTCTGCCCACTGATCCCTGATATAGCTGGAACCCTAAGGGATATCTTGCCCCACTATGCCACCCATTGTGATTACAGACTCAAAGGCACACTATGGATTGGCCCTCAGTCTGAACTCTGCATACCATTAAGTTTATATGGTTTCCACCCGCCAGAGAAGGCAAACCTTCTTATTTTGACTCTTTTGTTCTCTGATGGAGGCCAAAGGGAGACTCTTATAAACTGGTAAATCTGGGTTTTATTTCCAAAGATACTTTAGAAAGAACTATCCGGCAGTCCTTGCCTCCTGGTTGGTTGACCACTGTCCTGGTTTTCTTTCTATTGCTGTGATAAACTCCACAGCAACTTGGGAAAGAAAAGGTTTGTAAGCATTCCACTGGTTGATCTTTGAGGGACATAGGACAGGAACTAAACAGAAGCAGAGGAGGGAACAATGGGGAAAAGCTGCTCACTGGTTTGCTCTCAGATTTAAGTTCAACTATCTTTCTTAAACCTCCCAGGACCACCTACCCAGGGGTGGCCCACACACAGTGACCTGAGCCTTCCCATATCAATCAACAATCAGGAAAGTTCCATACAGACATGTGTGTAGGCCAATCTGATGAGGTGCATTTTCTAAACTGAGTTTCCCTCTTCCCGAGTGACTATAATTGGGTTCAGGTTGACCAAAGCTCACCAACAACAGTCACATTCTTTTTCCTCAGTCCTTAAGTAATGACATTTTTGTTTGTCTTATGACATGGGAAATTTGGGTGATGAAGATGCCACCTCAGCTTCCAAGGAGAAGGTGCCTCCCTGCATTCTGGGTCCATTCAGAACAAAGAACTATGGGGTGTCAGCATCAGAGACTGTACCCCCTTCATCTCATGGTAAAAAGAAACCTCACTGCTTCTCTTCTACACCTGACCCAGTCTCCCAGACACTGCCTTTCACAACAGCACACGCATAAGCCTGGGCAACCTCCCCTGTGTGTTCTTCCTGGCACCCTGTTCAGCTCCTGCCTCCTTATGGACTCTCTTGTTTCTTTGCTTTGCAGTTACACTGACCAGTGCGTTCATTATCCTAGCTCAGGTTAGACCACACGGCTGTCCCAGTATCCACCTTGTTTCACTAGCCCTTTGCCCTCCTAGAGGGACAGTGGGACCGCCAGAAAGCTTGTTCTTTGACATTTCCCATGATAGTCCCCACCCCCACCCACCCCTGGTGTCTCTGCAAACACATGGATCCTAGGCCAATGGTCACTGCTGGCTGTTGTTTTCCAAGGTGTCTAAGGAAGGACTGTTTCTCAGTCTGGACTTTTCCTGCCATTATCTGCAATCACTGTGAATCACTGAAGTACAGTTTGTCCTCACAATGGAGTGGGAACACAGAGGGGACAATGGTCGTGCTTGTGTTGTGGGATAGAGAATCCTGGTCCACGCACAGAGCAGCTTGGCCAGGCACAGCAAGAGTGGCTTTGGAACTAAGTGCAGTCGCTGTGATGGGGGAAGGGGGTTGCTTTGAGGCTGCACTCAGCCTGGCCTCCAATGAAAAGTGAAGAACATAACCTGAGGGTCCCACGTGCTATTGGCACAGCTAAGAAAGCCAAACATAGGAAACAGACCAACTTTGGTCTCCCAAGCAGAATCCTGGGACCTCTGATTCTAGAACCCCCCCACTCCCCCCCCACACACACTTGATGATCAGACAGATTAAGAGACCAAATCCTATGGGGGCAAAGACTGCTTTGAGGTCATACATCCAAGTGGAAGCCTATGTGACCACCAAGTCTTAGGCTATATGGGTCACCATGAGTTCTGGCAGACACACCAAGGTCAGCAAAACATGGTCATCGCCGCCATCCGTGGAGCGGGGGCTCTGTGATAATGCTTCCTAGGTTGGTCTGCCTCCCTAGGCCAAGTGCTGCAGCCGCTGTTTAACAGAGACACTATGGCTCCAAGATGAGGTCATTTGAAAAGAAAGCTGCTCCTAGGCCCTTGGCTTCCTGCCTGCCTAATGTAGTGCTGTGGACCCAGTCCTGGTATAAAATCCACTTTCTCTCATAAAGGAAAGAAGGTCAGAGAAGCGACCTTGGAAGGAGAGGGACTTTGTCTCCACCCAGCTGCTTTGGGACACAGAGGCAAAGAAGCCTCAAGCTGCAACTGGAGGATCTGATGTCACCCAAGAAAGAGTGGCCCTCCTCCTAGCATTCCTTTCTCCCACCAGCCATATAATGGACCAGCCCCTGCTACCTGAACCCCCTCCCCCATTCACCCCCACAATGATTCAGACTCACTCTCAGGCAGTAGGAAAGAACGCTCATGGAACAAGAGACTAGATAGAGGACATCGGACACATACTCCCTGGTGCTTAGAAGATCCTATGACAGTCCTCAGTTCTAGCCAGGACAGGGTAAGGCAGAGGCAGCTCAGGGTGGAGATTGGGAGGCACAGGTGGCGGTCTTAGGATCAAGAATGATCATCAGAAAGTGACCCTTGCCTTCCACAGCCAGTCACACTCCAGAGGCTTTGCCCAGTAAAAATCCAGCTTGGGGACAGGACACTTTTCTTTGGCTTGTGATGTAGGTAGGTCAAACACTGGGTCTTATTTTTCAAACAAGGAGACCAAAGTCCAAGCTGACTCAATACTAGCCCAAGGTCACCCAGATACACTGTCTTTTCTACGGATTAGTTGCATTTCCCTCTCTGGTTCCATAAACTATTTGAAGAGGTTTGTTCTAAAATATATACCAGTAATAAAGCCCTGTGAACATGTTCCTGCTGTAGATATTTGGTGTTCTCTCTGTGCCTGGCATTGCCCGGGGTTCCCAGGTGGATGCAGAGGGACTCCCATCATCCACTGGGGCTTTGGCGTGGCATATTGTAACTAAGTTCAGGGCCTGGGACAGCTATGAGTGTCCAAAGTCGAGGTTCTACTTAAGAGCTAGCCTTTAAGCAGGGTGAATCTTCAAGAGATATGAGCTGGGTTTGTTCACCCTGCAGGAGAGGGTGTCCTTCTCCTCCTGCAGGAAGAAGCCTGAGAGGACCTGGCAAGCTGAGGGGGAAGAGGGGCTCAGCCTAGAAACTCTCTAAGACAGAAAGGAGCAAGACTTCAGATCTAGCAGGAAGGAAAGCCGTTAGAGACTTGTGAGGGGAGACTGGCAAGATCCATGGACATTTCAAAATGATGTCACCTGCTGCAGTAGAAGAGAAGGCCACTGGGAGGCAAGAGCAGAGGTGGCTTTGAAAGTGAGGGAGATGAGCCAATAGAAATGAACAGGTAGGTACTGGCTCTGGAAAAGAAACAAGGTGGCAGTTTCAAGACTGGTGAGCCTGCAAAGGAAGAAAGGGAAGGAGGGAGGGAGGGAGAAAGGGAAGGAGGAAGGGAGTGAGGGAAGAAGAGAGAGGGAGGGAGGAAGAGAGGGATGGATGGAGGGAGAGAGGGAAGGAGGGAGGGAGGGAGAGGGAGGGAGAAACTTTCTCACCAGCCTCTGGATAGCCAGTCCATTAAGGTTAGGGACCCTAGATAAAACCCCACTGGAGACATCATTAAATGTGACCAACTAACTAGGAACACCATGGGGGCACTTCTTCAGAGACCCAGGTCTGTTCCTGAATACTGATAATTTCAGTTTGCACTTCAGAGAGGACCAGAGAGCATGGTGTAAGCCAAGGAGGACATGAACACCTTGCCTCCACCAACCCGTGCCCGTGACAGACATCAATAATCAATCCAGTTAATCTTTTTCCGTGAGCACAGATGCTGCCTCAAATCAGCTTTTCAGGCAACTACTCCCAGTAGGCTGGCAATGAGGAGTTAACCCACCTCTCATTTACAGGACAGAGAAATGAGTGACAAGTGTGGTGCCCAAAAGTTTCCAGGTTCAGCCCAGCCTCCACAGTGTGGCTGCATTAGTGTACTGTGACTGACTTCTTGAGCCAAAAATCTTGCTTTCCCATTTGTTAAAGTGAATTGTTATCCCAATGCCACATGTGCACTGTGAGGACTAAATGTGACAGTGTATGATAGCACCTTGCTAACTTCTAATGGCATCTAATTTCTAATATAAGTAGACATCTGCAAATTATAAAATAAAGTAGTCCTAGCCCTCCTTTTCCCCTACCTACAACTATACTCCCAAATGAACACATATACTATGTAATCTTCAGTCTCGCCACTGTGTATGCAGATACACACTTACACAGCACACATATACACACACATATACACACACATACACATACATATACACACATACATACACACACACATATAGACACACACATACACACACATATACACACATACATACACACACACATATAGACACACACACATACACACACACATATACACACACACATACAAACACACACACACACACACACACACACACCTCAGAGGATAGAAAATTGTATCCTAATGGCTGGCAATGAATTATCTCAGAGCAGGAGCCGTCTTTTGTTGGAGAAATTACCTTGATAACTCTCTAAGGATATGGATTCTGAAGAAGTCAAGGAAACAAAACAAATAGCTGGCCTGTTCTGCATTAGAATGAGACAAAATGGGGGAGGGGCTGAACAAATTGCAGAAGTCTAGGGGTGTGGCCACAGCACAGCTCTGGGGTGAAGGGGTGCACAGAAGACATAGGCATGTGAGCTTCGAACACTCAACACTAAGCTGCTTCTTTTTTTTTTTTTTTTTTTTTTGCCAAGAGAAACCTCTCTGACTTCGAAGAGTCTATACTGCATGATTCACTTATAATAAAAATCCCAGATGCCAACCTATCCCAGTGATCACAGGTTGCTCAGGCTGGGGGAGGAGCAACGTTCCCGGGGCCTTCGGCTTGTCACCATTTGACTGAGGTGATGGTCTCACAGGTGCATGTGCCTGTGTCTCTATACACTTATAAGTCTATATGTCAAAACTCATCAGTGGGAACACTTCAAACACGTCGCTTTTTGTATGGTAATTATACCTTTAAGAGCTGGTAGGGTGTTTAAAAAAGAGGTTTATATCAACTTGATCCAAATATTTTTATCTCTCCTGTTTCCAGATGTGCTGATTCCCTGCCTCTCGGCAGATGCTGACTGACCCCTTCCAAATGCTGCTTTCTGTCTTCCTGTGTTTTGATGGGGTCTCACACAGGGAGCTTACAGTATTGGGTAGGAGTAAAGGGTGTGTGTATGTGGAGGCTGTAAGTTAACCCTGGGCAGTCTTCCCCAAATGCTGTTTCTTTTTTTTTTTTAACCAGACAGGAACTTGTCAGTTAGGCCATGCTGTCTGGTCAGCAATCCCCAGGGTACCTTTGTCTCTGCTTCCCCAATGGATCCCTTGTGTTTGGGTGGCAAACACTTTACCAACTGAGCTATCCTTTCAAACATGGTTTGGAGTTGAATGAGATAGGAGGAGGAAACTGAATCTACACCAAAACCACAGAGTTGGTGGAGTTGAGGAATGTCATGAAGGCTATCTAAGTGAATTGTGTAAAGTGGGGTTGGGGGCCAAGGTGCTCCTGAGAGCTTAAACTCCATCCCTTCCTGGATGTTCCTAGAAAACTTAGGAGTTAGCACTGAACAGTGATGTCAAGGCAGGGTTCAAGCCAGCAGTCAGATCTCATTCCTTCCCCAGACAGAAGCATCCACAACGCCCCCTACCTCATACACACACACACACACACACACACACACACACACACATGTTCAGTTCCTTGGTTATGACCCCTTAGTATTACACCTACCTTTTGGGACTGTCATCAACAGGTTTGAGAGAGGAAATGACCCTTGATTCATCCAAAATGGAACAGGAATAAAAAGTCCTGAAGGATGCAGATGTGCTCTCTCCCCTGCCCTTTTATGCATTTCTGTGTGCAGCTACGTGTCTGGGCGCACAGGTTTGTGAGTGTATCAGATCAAGGACAACATCCGATATCATTTCTCAGGTGCTGTCTAGCTTGTATTTTCAAAACGCAGCTTCCTACTGAGGGATGGCTCAGAGATTAGATTAGGCTAGCTGACCCAGGACATACTTCTCTGCCTTCTTAACGCTGGCATTACAACATGCACAACTACGTTCAGCTTTTCTTAAAATATGGACTCTGGAGATGAAACGTGTTTGTGTGGCAAGCAGTTTAAGGACGGAAAGAAATATCAACTCAGCCTCAGCTTCCTCTAGGCCCACAGAGGCAGTCCATCCTCACCAGCTAGCAAGAGCCTCTCAAAGCAGGCACATAACCATCCAAACCAGAGGTCAGTTTTCTCCTGAAAAAAAGAAGAAAAAAAACAAAAAACTGGCACGGAGCTTTTCCTGCAGTTCAGCCAGGTGCTCCTCTTCTGATAGGCAAAGCTTTCTGCAGCCCTTGGCCTCTTACTGCTCCTCCTCCACCTCCTAACACCTCTACTGGAAACACCACTAACCAAAACAGCCGCTCTGCTCCTTCCAAGGGGATAATCAAAGTGCAGCGTCTCTGGAAAGGACCTGGCTCGCAGAACAAGTCTTTAATTTCAAGTTGACAAGGTTGGGAGCATGTGCTAGGGGCACTTGCATAGGCAAGATGGATGGATGGCCAGGGAGTGCAGATGGTGAGGCGGAGGGGAAGAGGCTGGAGGGCCGAGGGAGGAGGAAGCCTTAGGAAGCTAGCAGCAGCCGAGGACGTCACTGTCTGACTGACATCTGCAGGGTGGAGATGTGGACATTTCTTGTCCACCCAGATCCCCACTCAGCATAGGCATCCCTGCAAGTCCCCTGCTGTCTCAGGAACAAGTTTCAAGGAGGGCAAAATCATCACCCAGAGGGTAGAGGTGAGACCTAAACACAGAGCTGAGGTTCTCCTGATGCCCCTTGGGGCTTGCACTCAAAATGTGAAGCTGCTTTGAAATTTGCCCCTGCTGAGAAAAACCACCACCAACAACAACAACAACAAAAACAACAAAATTAAGGCTAGGTGGAAAAATCTAAGCGCTTTAGAGCTGGTATCATTCTGTCCTCAAGAGAAAGCTGGTTCAGTGAGGTGAGAGTCCTGCACATGGTCACAAAGCAAGTCTGGAATAAGCCGAGAACGGGGTGGGATGGGGTGGGATGGGGAGGAGTGAAGTGGGGTGGGGTGGGGTGGAGTGGGGTGGGGTGGGATAGAGTGGGGTGGGATGGGGTGGGATGGGGTGGGATGGGGTGGGGTGGGGTGGGATGGGGTGGGGTGGAATGGGGTGGAGTGGGGTGGGGTGGGGTAGGGTGGAGTAGGGTAAAGTGGGGTGGGATGGGGTGGGATGGGGTGGGGTGGGGTGGGGTGGGATGGGGTGGGGTGGGGTGGGGTGGGGTGGAGTGGGGTGGGATGGGGTGGGGTGGGGTGGGGTGGAGTGGGGTGGGATGGGGTGGGGTGGGGTGGGGTGGAGTGGGGTGGGATGGGGTGGGGTGGGGTGGGGTGGGGTGCGGTGGGGTGGAGTGGGGTGGGATGGGGTGGGGTGGGGTGCGGTGGGGTGGAGTGGGGTGGGATAGGTTGGGGAGGGATGGGATGGAATGGAATGGGACACAAAAAACCCTCTGGCATTCATATGTGGTACAACCCAGAGCCTCAGCACAGTTCATGTTTCCGAAAGCAACATGGGATTGGTGAGACAACACAGCAGAGTGCCCTGTCACGGCCGCAGAACAGCAGGCAGCTCCATGGCCTGTTTGAAGACTCCTAGTACACATCGCTCAATGGTTGGAATCTGTGCCTTGGTGGCAGGACAGACACTTTCAGGCCGGGTCACTGTGGAGGAGGTGAAGTGACAGAAGCATTCAGAAAGGTGACAGTCTCTTTCACAGTTCTCAGCTGGGAGCCCTGTGGCTGGCCCTGGCTGCATTGGGCTCTGGCTCAGGGAATAAGGAGGCTTCTGTAGGCAAAAGGACAACAGAAAGATCAGCCTTCAGGGAAGACAGCTCCAGCTCCCAGCTCTGCCATGCACTGCCCCTCCCTGCCCATTTCCCAACGCTGCCCGTGGGCATTGAGCACCAGTAAACAGGCACCTGGATATTAGCCCCTTTTGAAGGGGTCCTTTTTCCCCAGTCTACAGGATACAGCAGTCCCATTCTATAACATCCTGGCTTCCTGAAACCCGCATGACCTAAGGAATGCAGTGCAGTATCCCCGCTCTTTTTGCGTGCTTAGACATATGTGTGTATCAAAATACCCACTTCCTGCTTCTGCGATCAGAACTCACCTTCTGCTCTGGGCAAGTGTGAACTATAACACAAGGCACAAGTGCTAGGTAATAAATAGGGGTGTTCAGACCAAACTATGTCCCCCAAGTGCATACACTGAAGTCTTAACTCCCAAAGGGAAGGTATTTGGAGACAGTGTTTAATCAGAGTGGTGGGTGGGTTCTGATTGGTCAGATGGTTGATGCCCTTAGGCTGGGATTAGTGAATTTTAAAGAACTCAGCCAGGTGTGTTTTTCTCTTCTTCACAAAGGTCACAGAAAAATAAGAAGAACTCTACAACTGTAGCAAGAGATGGGCCTGGACTGACACCTACAGTGTCTCCTGCTTGGGAAATGGAAGCAGAGGAGCACTCCTGTTGCACCCTTTCTTGAAGATGCTATGAGTGAGGCTCCTATGGGATGATGGGAAGGACAATATCTGGACAGATTGGTGCTCTGTAGGACTGTTGGAAAAGAAGTCCGCTTACTATCGATTGCTAAGCTGGCCAAGGGTGGTCCTGAGGTGGCAAGAAAGTTGGCCCCACATTGGCCAGATGACCATCCCTTGTAGAGTTCTTGTCTGCCATTCACCATCTGTCAACATTCCTTAGATCCAAGCATCCAGTCCTGCCCACGGCATGTTCTGGCAAGTGCACTTTCCTGGAATGCCTATCTTTCTTTCCTAGGGCAGATTAAGGTTCATCTCTGTGTCTTTTTGTTATTAAACCATCTTGGCTCATCAGCCCTTGCTCTCTGAAGTGATCGAACTAGATCCCATTTAGAAGAGAGGCTAGCCAGGTGGACAGAGGTAGCACACAACTCTAATCCCGATACTTAAGAGGCAGAGGCAGACGGATCTCTATGAGTTCAAGGCCAGCCTGGTCTACAGAGTGAGTTCCAGGACAACCAAGACTACTCCGAGAAACCCTGTCTCAAAAAAACAAGGAGAACGCGTTATAGAAACCCCCTTTTGATTGCCCTTGCATTTGGCATTCTCCGGGTGGTAAGAACAAGAGAGGAGATTCAGAAGTGGATCTTCCGTGGCCTGCTCCAGGCTAGCCCCTCTGTTGTTGCCTGTACCCTTGGGCCAGCAGGCCCCTCTCGGCACTAACCACACTGTGAAGCAGAACAGTGACCAACTGAGTAAGAACAGTGACCCTCAGTGACACGTGACTGCCAGGGCTGCAATGAATCCCCCTTCCAGGGACCCCAGATGCCCTCCACCTGTGCCCACGTGCCTACTTCCCAGGGAATCAAGCAGGGTATGAGCTGGCCTGCTAGTCTCTTGCCTCCATCCTTGGCCTTTAATATTCATGAGCCCACCCCGCAGGGGAGCTAAAAATGTTCCGCTCCTAAATCTAACTGCTTCATGGAAGCCTAATTAAATTCTTTGGTGGAAAGGGGAAAAAATGACCTTCAAAACTGCCAAAACTAGTCAGAGTGGTGTGTCCCACCATCTCTTCTGATGCCTTTGGGATCTCCAGTGTTCCTGGAGGAGGAGCCCTGGATGTTTCCTGAAGGTGAACAAGGGAAGCTAGACGGACGGGAATTGGTTGGATAAAGGAAGAACACACTGGGACAGGATGGATGAAAGGTTACCGAGATGACCTGGTCCCACCTTCACACTCCTCAGTCTGGGTGAGGACTCCAGTGAAAGAGCAGTAGACAGTGAAGACAAGGGCGGTTGAGCATACACATGTGCACAGACAGGCCATGGCGATCCCAACAGTGCTCCCCTGACCAAAGAGCTCCTCACCCTGCCCATGGCACCCTTAGGTCTGATTCTGCAATGGCTTCCTCTGAGCTGGTCCTCCCAGGGAAGTACTGGACTCCCTCCCCAGCTTTGTCTCCACCAGCTCTGTGTACATAGTAGGGTCCCAGTACCTCGGAGGCTGAAGGGCACTCACCACTTATACTTGATTCTCCTCCTCCTGTGCCATTTTTAAAAACTCTTAAATCAAAGGTGAACACATAGAACCACCCCAAGTCCCCTATCTCAGAATAAAACCAAGCCATCTCTGGCCATCCCACAGGGAAAGACCAGGGTGACAGCATGTCTTCCTCTTTGGAAAACAAAGGCGCTTGGATGACAATCCTTTTGGTCAGTACATCTGGCCTCATGCCAGGGTGCATGGAGGTGTCCTAGGACAAATAAGGTCATCCTCGTCCCCTCGTCAGATGGAAACAGGGTCATCAGCAGGACCAGATGTTACTCTGAAGAATAAAAATAACTATGTTTCTGACACATGGATTAAGACATACTTCCTATTGTATTTCAACAAATTTAATTCTGAAACAAAACTTTCGTTTGGGAGACAGATCTTGTTATGTAACCCAGGCTGGTCTCGAACGTGTGGTCTTCCAGCCTCTCTCACTCAAGTGCTGGAATTTCAGAGATGTGCCACCAGCCTGGCATATCTTGGTATTGCTGCCATGGCCCATCCAATCTCTGCAGACAGGTACTTCTGTAAATCTGGGCTTGGATCTCCTGTCTTCCTTTACTGCAGTTTCTGTGGCAAGCATCCTAGAACCCTCTGGAAATCAGGCCACGCCTCCAACTGCCTGGACACTTACAGCTTCTGGTACCCAGCTGGGCTTATCTCCATAAATGCCCTTGGGAGCAAAAGGCCACCTTTCCTTATGGCAAGTGTCATATGGTACCTCTATCAATGTAGGTACCATCTTCCAGGGCAGCCTGGAGCTAGCTGATCTGGCCTAAGAGGAAGGGAGGACAGACACTTCACCGCTCCGCCTCTGTTAACCACCTTGGAGGCTGTTAAGAGATCTCCCTTGCCCATCCTTGCTTTTCTATCTCCCTCGTAGGTGTTCTCTGAATGCCGTCCTCAGATCTCTATCTTGAAGTCTGCTTTCTTGGGATCCCAAACTGATACAGCCGCCAAGGTGCAGTCAGCAAACAGTCATACAGCACAAAGCCCTGATGCACAGAATTCAATTAGGGAGATCTGCTGCGATTCTCCTTGGGGGTCATTATTTCCCAGCTCCGGCTGAACATCAAAATCAGATGTAGGATTTAAAAAGAAAAAAAAAAGGGGGGTCCCAAAGCCAAAGCCACTCCCCCACTTCTGATTCAGTATGGGTTTCTGCAGTTTACAAACTCCATGTTCCTGATAGAAAGTTCAGGCTATGGACCAATGACCAGGAAGGCATCTTTCTTCCCAGCCACCATCTCTGAAATCTACAATTTCAGAACCACAAACCCTTGAAGGGCAAAGTGAGTGTCCAAGGGCAGGAGGTAGCTTAGTTACCCAACTAAGCTTTCAACCCTGTCGTCCTGACTTGACTCACATGGCCATTGCTTCAGAGTGGCATAAAGACCTTGACTGAGGCTCTCTCTAACATAGGCACAAGGTCGTCACATGTACTAAGCAGATGAGGGGACATCAGGCACATATGAGCAGGTGCTTCATTCATGGTACAGCTGTGAGTATCTGGGACAGTCCTCCGTTCACTGTGGCAATCTGAGAGGACTTCCAGGAGGCAGTGGGCTCTGAACTAGATGGTGAAGAAAGGCAAGGCTTCAGATAGGGAGCACTTGGTAAGAATGCCAGGCCCCAGGATGGTCGTCTCAATCAGTGTTCAGCCCGTTTCTAAGGAAACCGGTCCTGATCTGTATTCTCACCCTCTTTCTGGCATGACTGGGCATTTCAGGGGCTCTCAGACTCATGGAGCATCAGGCAGTGATTGTCTGGTTTTTATAAGAGCACGTTTTGTTCTAAAGATTAAAACATAGGCAAGGGTTGGTCAGAAATGTGTTTAATCTGCACTTCATTAGCCCTGCTTTTCTCTAAGGACAAGAGTCTCACAGCCATGTGGCACTGCTACTTACAAGCTATGCACCCCTAGCCAAGTTACATGACCACTCTGTGCCTCTATTTGTTTGGCCTTAAAATGGGCACAAGAATTCTAATCTTCCCCCACCCCACCTCTAGATTTTTCACAAGGATGGAGCGGGATCACCGTGGCAGTGAGGGTCTCTGTAAAGAGCAGAGCTCATTCCCAGCACATGCTGATGTGATTTTTCTCATTTCCCTTTTGAAAATCCCAGACGCCAAAGCCAGCAAGGTTCCTGCCTCTGCCCAGCACACGGAGTGGAGCTCCCCATACCACCCTAGGAGTGGAGACAAGACCGTTGTCCTCACATTCTTTCTCCAATATGGGAGCCCCTCTTCTCCGGTTTCTCGACTCTGTCCGTC
This sequence comes from Micromys minutus, assembly GCF_963924665.1. Classification (NCBI taxonomy): domain Eukaryota; kingdom Metazoa; phylum Chordata; class Mammalia; order Rodentia; family Muridae; genus Micromys; species Micromys minutus. The sequence continues at coordinate 36,907,493 of NC_137985.1, forward strand.
CTCAGGCTCAGAGAGGAATCAAGCATTTTTCTCCTAAATATGTGTCCCTTGATGTACTCTCCCCTCCCCCTGCAGCAGCCTGCCAGCCCCTGCTCTGCCCACCTTGGCGCCATCACCAGGCCTTTCTCTCTGCCCTTACTCCTCTGGACCTCCTAACTCAGCCTGTGGTCAGCCCTCCCGGCTGGCTGTCACCTGCTACCTGGGAAAGGTGGGGTTCTCCTGCTCACACCCATGGAGGAGCATTCCTGATGCGGTTGGAGCAAGGCATTAGTCAAATACACACTGCAGAAGAATTCTTGACCACAACCACTATGCAGGTCAGTCATGATGGAGGGGTGGGGCCACTCGTGGAAGCTGGGACTGGGAGCTAACTCTGGATTCTCAGCCCCCGCTCCATCCCTCTAGCCTCATATCTTCACCTACAAGCTGAATCTGCTGCCTGAAGATTTCTCCTGCTGGGCTGTTAGTCACTATGTCCCCAGTGTCAAGTCCTGGGAGTCCCTGATGTTCCCCATCTCCACCTCTAGCCCATTCCCAAACACTCTTCCCTAGGTCCAAAAGTCCAGCTTAAGCTATGGATTCTGGAAGAGACAGGTCACGTCTACCACCCCGAGGTGCAGTGCGAGCCAAACTAATCAATGGCAGAGCGGTAGATTAAGGGGCCTTGCTCAAAACCATCCATCACTGTCGTTTACCCGAGCCTGTCAGGCTGCAAATGGAAAAGGAGATGATGTGAAACAACCCATCTGCAGGTTCTTAACGCTCTTTACAAATTGCCGTAGTGAATAACTTGTTGCCTGTATTTATCCCTTTTCAAATTGTCTCTTAGCTACAGTCATCCGTCTTCATTCTACACCCTAATGGCATGCGCACCGCCAGTTGGGCAACCTCATTATTTTGCTGACGTCGTGGCCTGGAGGAAGAAGGGGAGGAAGAGAAGAAAAGGGGGAGAGAGGGAGGAGAGAGAAAGAGAGAAGGGGAGGAGGAAAGAAATGAGGGGAGACAGATGAGGGAAAAGGAGAAAAGGAGGTGGTGAGGTGTGAGCCGTAACCATGGGGAAAGGGCATCAACTGTAGAGCTCCCCTGGGCAGCAGTCAGGTCAGCTCAGGCCCACTCTCCTAGGCTTAGCAAGTCTAGGACTCTCAGGGAGTCTGTGGAAAGGAGGGGTCTTCCCCCAGCACCCCAGTGACTTGATTAGTGGTTACAGTCAAAGATCAAAGTCACAGAGTATGACCATCTATTGCCCTGCTCACGAAGGAGAGCCCTCTGCAGTATGACGGTAAGCCACTTTCATCTCGTTATTTTTCTGTTGTCTGTCCATCTGTCTGTCCATCCGTGAGTCTGTTCTGACAGGGTCTCATTCTGTACCCCTGGCTGGTCTTGAGTTCTTTGTGTGGCCCGGGGTTGGCCTCACCCATGGGTCTACCTATGCTGCTGGTTTCCAAGCTCTAAGATTGTAGGTAGGGCCACACACTCCTCTGGTGGTACATTTTCACTGGTTTGGGCTCTTCAGTGAGACCCTTCAGCAGGTTTTAAGTCCTATGTCTTGGGTCTGGTTGCCATTCTTTCTCCTCCATCTAGGAGACATAGCTTTCAGTTCTGTAAAGGATGCTGCATTTTCCTAGTTCTACACAGAGCCTTGGACAGGTTCTTAGCTCGTGAGGATGGAGCCCTTGCAAACAGGATTAGTACCTTCACAAAAGGAACCCCAAGGAAATATCTCATCATGATAGCCTGTGAGGACACATGAAGAAGCTATTGTCTCTGAACCATAAACTCTCCTCAAACACAGAATCTGGCAGCACCTTGATCTTTGACTTCCCAGCCTCTAGAACATCAAGAAATAATACATTAGTATGGTCTATATGCCCTTCAACTTTAACCAAGTAAGATACCTACTAACTAGCCAGCCTCCACCCTTCTCATCACCATAGTAAATTGAACCATCTGTGAAAGACCTCAGTATTGCTTCCCTCTGTTAGGGGCCTTCAGTGACCCCTGGATCAGACCCACTCTGCCAGCCTGCCCAGGGCTCTGTAAAGGTCAAGGGTGGTGCTGTAGAGATTCCCACTGAGATGGAGACATGCTCATCCTAGAGTGCTTGCCTGGCACTCATGGGGCCCTGGGTTCCATCGCTAGCACCACTGAGCCAGGTGCAGTGACACACCTCCAACTTCAGGTGTCAGGAAACAGGGACAGGATGATTGAGGTCATTCTCAGCCACACAGCAAGTTTGAGGCCAACCTCATTTACATGAGACTTTATGCAAAACTAACTAATTGACCCCTGGTGACACAGGGGCCTGTGGATCACAGAGACCAGCTGGCTGTCATTTACCCTGTGTCACACAGCTCCTAGGTAGGAATCCATGAGCAGGCTCCAGTCTTGCCATCCCATGCTGTTCCTCTTAGGCAATCAAAGCCCTGCATCTATCTGTTCAGAGGGTTCAACTCTCTGACTCAGATAGGAATGCCTCAAGTCTGGGGTCCTGAATCGCAGTCTTGTATCTTCCTCCGGGCTTAGCACAGGGCTGTGCTCATTTATAATAACCAGAAAAGAGAAAATTCTTGCAGTCAGTTCTTCCAGGGGAGGAAAGTCTCACAGGGAGGAAAAGGCAGCTGGCCCCTCGGGCTTCCCAACTTGCCCTTCTTTCCACTGGTTAGTATGGCTCACCAAAGTCGGCCGAGCTTTTGGGCATTTCTAACATCGCAGTCAGCATTTCCATCCGGTCTTCCGTAGGAGACCTTTAAGTACTTGAAAACAGCTGTCAGGATCCACTTAGCTATTCTGTCTCCCAGGTTTAGGTTCCCTGGCGGCAATCTCAACCACTCCCCACATGGCATGGTATAGTGAGTGTCTTTGGGCCATCTCGTTTCCCTCTTCCAACTGCCACACCATTTGTCAACATCCTCACTCAACCGTTGCTCCTGGAATGAAATACAAGGCTCCAGATGTGGTCCAGACACTGCCAAGCTCAGAGGAAGCTACCACCTCCCTTCTCTTGCACTCTGATTAATTTAGTCCGAGACTGCACCCCCGCACCCCGCCTTGGCAGCTCCCCACATGGCTGGCTCACATGGCACTTTGTCTGCTAATCCATCTAACCCCATTACTGTCTACCCCACAAGTCTCCATCTTGTCCCAGAGGAGAATGCCATAGTCTTTATAAAAACACCTGCCAAAACCCAGATTTGCCACATTTCTGGTGCACTGTCTGTCTAGAAGCAAACAAATCCGTGAGCTGGAAATGGGAATTTGTTTCAGTTGAACTTGCACTTGGTGAACCCAGGATAATTCTTAGGGATCACTCCTTTGTTCTTTTTCCTACAGGCCCATGAACCACCTACTCAATAATCTTTGTCACTGCCGTCTACGGAGCTTTCTTCACCCAAGGTGCTTGCTCAGTGTCTGGACTGAGAAACGGTGACAGGCTCCCTGATCGATCACCGTACCCTGAGCTTTATGGCGGTGTACAGAAGTTGTCCAGGGAAAAGCAGAGAGGGGAGTGCGTCCAAGTGTCGAAGACTCAGGGATGCCCAGGGAGGCTGTAAATAGCATGGCAGAGGGACTTTGAGTCCCTGGGTTGGAAAATTTATTAGCAGTGAGACTCTATTTCACTCCCTTGCACAATGTTTGATTCAAACAAAATAGGAAAACGTCACTGGAATCCCAATTTTGCCGAAGCATTTCCCTTTTCTTTTATAATTAGGCACTCTGAGTTTTTAATATCGTTTTTGTATGTGTTTGTTTCTTCTGATTTCCACAGGCTATTTTTAGGCCAATCATGACTCACTTTTTGAAAACTGTTAAAAAAGAAAAAGAAAAGAAAAAGAAGAAGCAGACGAAGAAGAAGAAAAGGCTTTCTCCCGAGCAATCAAATGTTCCTGTCCTCTGGGTGACATGCATTTAAGTAAGTCAGAGATGAGTGACAGTTGTGGGGGACCCAGGGCAGACAGGAGGAAGCTCTGCTGTGGAAGGAAGGGCAATAAGGGGAAAGATCCGTGTGGGGACCTGCCAGTCCTTGCTAGTCCCACTGATGACCTCTACTCAGTCTTCCAAAGAAGGGTAGGATGGAGGTCCCAGGCTCGATCACAGGAAGAGCCCTGGAAAGTTATTTAACCCTGGGAAAACTATAAGGTTGGCTCTGTGAACAGGGCCCAGGAAATAGAAACCATGAGATATAATGGACTCAAGGCAGGAGAGAATTAACTCAGAGCTGTTCTTTGATATAGGAAGTCCAAACTAAGTAACAACTGTTGTATCCAAGGTCCCTGCCAATGCTGATTGTGAAATCAGCAAAGAAAGCCACTGTAAGAATTCCAATCCGAAAAAGAAACCGAGTCACAGTTTCCAAGGTCTCCTCCAGCACCAGGACTCCAGGAAAGGAGGAAACATGGGAAGCTACAACTGCCCTTGTTCTCAAAGCAGACAACATAAAGGGACAGAGTCTGTCCAGAAAGGACCCATCCAGGAAGGTAAATTGTGGGACCACTCCTGAGCCCTTGCCAGGGCAGCGAACACTTTCTCCCTATCTTTCATACCAAAAGAGACTCTGAGTGCCTTGGATGTCTAGATAGGGAGTCCTTTCTCACTTCCCTTAAATACCCAGATTTCCCCAGAGGTTTCACAAGTCCAGTTCCTCCTTTCTATGAGTTTAGATTCTAAGACAGACACACAGTCATCAACACACGTGTATAACATGTGCTGTCACGTGGTAATAACCTACAGAGGGAGAGAGTGAGTGAACATGTCAGGAGGAAGAAGTTCTCATGTTTACTTTGAGCCACCTGTAAACTACATATGTAGGGTGTGTGGACCGTGCTACTAGACAGGCAGAAGAGGCAGTGTGTGTGAGCCCCGGGAACATCGGAGATTTGTGAACCACAGGAGTAGAGCCGCTCCCTCCCTCTCTGTGCCTGCTCTAGAGCTCTAGCCAGACACCCAACTGAGAGGACCACAGGCAAGCAGCCACATAATGCAGCACTGGAGTCCTTCCCCATGCAAATAGAGCATCACCAACATCTTAACCCCAACCAACAGAAAACATTTACCAACCCCCATCCCATCCCACTCTCCAACGTTCATACAGTCCCTGTGCACATAGATTAAAGTACCCAAGTTATCTCACCAAGGTTCTTCTGAGAATGTCTTTACTGAACTGAAACATTGGGAAGGGCTCTCCCTCCTGAAGCACTCATTCTTAGATCTTAGACCCTCCTGCCTGCCTGGCCAGGCTCTTGCTGCCTGCAGAGACATATATCAGTGTGGCTATGCTGCCAGAGCAGCCAACATGGGACCCAGGACCATGGTTAACTGTCCTTCGAAGGCTACCCAAACGTCTTTGTTCCTCTTTGACGGGCTGTAACACTCCCAGCATTCCCAGAGCCCTGTGGAATCTTTCTGCCCCAGGCTCTGCTTCACCCTCCTTGGTCTGGCAGACAGAGACTTCTGCTGTCTCGGAGGATAAGAGGCAGACCAAAGACTCCCAATCCCATACTTTGCCTAGCAATCCCCACTCCCACTGAGCTGGGATATTGGTGGCATCCTGACACTGACAGCAGAGAGGCAGAACCAGGGACCCGAATACACATGCCCGCCTCCACTGTTTTCTGGTCCCGCCTCCATGTCACTGTGACACTTCAGAATCAGTCCCCACACAGATAAAAGAGCCACCCCCCCACGGGCAAAGGTGAAGAACGGGGGGGGGGGGATGTCACAGTTTGCCTGTCCTAGCCTCCTGCATTAATTTTCTGAAGCCCCCACAGAGCTCTAAATACTAAGAGGACAAGGGGGACGCAGAGCCACTATGATGCCTAACTGAGTGTCCAGCTCACATAGAGGCACTGAGAGGCAGCAGACAATCAGGAAAGCGTGGGAACACACCCCTCGGGTGGATCACACAGTGCTTTGGGTGTATGATTTCGGACCTGGGAACTCCTGTAAGAGTTGACATTTATCCAGGAATCTGAGGGCTGAGAGTCATGTAACTGGACTGGGGTGAGAAGATGGGGAAAATAAATGGGAGTCTAATATTTTGGATAACTGAAAGGTGCACTCCTTGAACAAGGGGGCATAGTTCATTATGTCAGCGTGGAGCTGGTACCTGTTGGGTGTTGCATGGCACTGGAGACGTGGTTCCCTAGCCAATCCTGCCATCATGCCCCTGCTGTCTATAAAGGAAGGCAGATAGCTTATTATGTCACAAATAACTAGCTGGTGACATTGTAAGGAAAGCTCATACAAGGAGATTCCCAGTATTGGAGGAAATAAGAAGAGGAACAACCTGGAGCATTCTTAGGAGTTGAAATTAATCAGGACTCAGTGGCTGACTGAATGGTCGGACCAAGGAACCCTAGGAAAGTGAGAAGGGTTCTGACACTGGGCACCAGATGTGTCAGGGAGCCATTCACAGACATGGGAAATGGGAAAGGTTGAGCACAGCCCTTGAGGGTGACTTGGGAGTGTCAGCTGTCCAGCAGTCTCCCTTGGACAGAGTGTGAAGAGAATTAAGGAAGGGCCCCAGGAGAACCCACTCCTCAAATGGGATCTTGAAAGGCAAACAGCATGGGAGGGTGGGAGGGACCAGGAGAGGCCATGAGTAAGTGCAGGCCTGGGGCACTGAGAGTGGCTTGCTTATGGGACCATAGTGGGCTGTGCTTGGTGGGATATGGCAGTGCCTAGGCATGATCAGAGAGAAGGAGGAAGAGCCAGCCAGAGGCAGAAGCACCAAGGGAATACAACTTGTTAGAAGCACTAAAAGAAGTAAAGAAGTTGAGAAAGAAAATTGCACGGTTCAATTTGTTTTCTGAAAAACAACAACAGCAACAACAACAACAAAAAAAAAAGATTTGGTGGGTCCATGGGACAGACAATGACTCAATAAGAGTGGGAGGAGATCAGGAAAGGGGCTCGAAACTTGGGAGCTTGAACTGATGTGACTTTAAAACTCAAGATGAACTCAGGGTTGGCCTTCAGGTTGACAAATTCACTTTGGGGTCTTGTGAAACACACTTAAAGACATCCGGGAGGTGGCCCAATGAGTGAACCTGTGCTCAGGGGCACAGCAAGGGCAAGGCATAGGCTTGAGGAACTTCAAGCTCAGGCTGTTACAAAGGGAGGTTGGAGAACCTGTGTCTACCTTTCCAAGAACAGCGCTATGAGTTCTTTTGCATCAGAAAGGTCCAGAAGTATCCCCAACTTTGTATTTCCTTTACATCCCACTCCCCATAGCCAAGACACAGTTGGACCCATCCACCAGGCTTCTGTAGTACTCATATTCCAATGACCTCCCTGAGACCTGATCCTAAGCTTATCTACCCCTGTATTTCCTGCCCATCCCCCTCCCACTACAGCTTGGGTGCACAGATCATGTCTCCATGGAGGAGAATACTTCCCAGAAAAGCCTAGTCACATCAAAACAAGAAGCCATTTCCTGGCCCAGCTTCCTGACTCTGCACAAACCTTCCCCATGTCCCATTTTCCTGCTTCTGTTCCTTTCTGCCTTTACTCCTTTGCTCCTTCAGCCTTACAGCCCCGGTTGTTCTAATCTCTGGGCCAAAAAGGTTTGCCTCGTGTCATGAAAGCCACTGCCTTGCACAGGCTTCCCTGACCACCCTTGGAAGCAATCACTGTCCTTGCTTCTCAACAACACTGGATGCCTGATGTCTCTTTAAATATGCTTAGAGTGTTCTCCCTGTCTCTCTGTCTTCTCTTCCTCTCTCTCCTTGTAAGCAGAGATCTCTCCATCTTGATACCTCAGAGCCTATATTCAGCCATACTTGGTGTCCACAAATATCTGCTGAATGAGTAGAGAAATAAACAGGGGAACAAGTCAACCCAAGGTGGGTCCTCAGTGTCTAGACTCAATAGCACCAAGCTATAGAGACAGTGTGCAATTAAGAAGAGAGAGCCTAGCTGGAGGAGAAGAGAATAAAGAGTCATCGTTAAGGAAAAAATCAAAAGCAAAGAAAGTTTTGAAGGAGGGGAGTTGTTCTGGCTTCATGTCTGTTACTATGGTAGAAGACCTTGACCAAAAGCAACTCAGAGGAGAAAAGCTTCATTTTAGTTCACAATTCCAGAGTATGGGCCATCACTACAGGGAAATCCCTGGCAGGAGCTTTGAGACAACTGGTTACAGCACATCTAAAGTCAAGCAAGAACAGTGACCCATACCTTTAATCCCATGTATTTGAAAGACAGAGATGGGTGAAGTTCAAAGCCAGCTTGGTCAACAAAGTGACTCCCAGTTCAACCAATGGTACAAAGTAAGACCCTTTCTGAGAGGGCAGGGCAAAGAGAGCATAAATGTATTTATGCTTAGTGGCTAACTCTGTTTCTCCACCCAGGGAATAGTACCACCCACTTTCAGGTTGAGTCTTTGCACATTAATTCAGACAGTTAAGACAGTCCCCCATAGGAGTGTTCACAGGCTAACCTGATCAAGACAGTACGTCCCTGAGACTCTCTTCTCCAGTGATTCCAGGTTGTGTTACGTTGACAATTAAAACTAAGTGTCACAGAGGGATTAAAGCATCAAGTGCTGCCTGTCAGAGACAGTGAAAGATAAAGTCTAAAGTCGTCATTGCCTTCTAAAAGAAAGTAGTTGCTAAGGACCTTGCTATGGGCAGAGGAACAGTGGCAGGTGGTACCAAGGGCATGTGGTAGGCCCTTCCTGGAGGCCTACTCCTTCCTGTAAATCTAAGGATCCACTTCTCTCTGGCCTCTGCAGGGCCTCCCTTTCTCAGATGCTTCACCTAGGCCTCCCTTCCATCCCAAAACAGCTATAGGTGATGTGCATGCCTTACTCCTAGGGTCTAAGCAGTTTATATCTAGTCTCTGAAGTGTGCCATACCCATCCTATATGGTCTTCTGGCACAGAGACTATCTAGGCCACCTAGGTAGCTAGGGAATCAGCTATTGCTGTTTAAACCTGGACCCCAGGCAGATGCTCACCCTCCCCTTGAGCTATCCCCCCACCTACAAGAGGGACATGGAGCATGGTTCTCTCCATGTGGTGCACTTTGCTGTCTTTTAGTGGCAACTTAGGTGGACCTTGCAGCAGCTGCTGGTTTTATTTCGGATCCAGGGAGGTCATTGACTTGAGTCTAGCATTCTGTGAAACCCTTAGCATCCGGTGGGCAGACGAGTTAGGTAAAGCTGGAATGGAAGGAAAGTGAAAAGACATCAGTTCCCAAGACCTGCAGAAGGGGGAGGAGCCAGGGCTAAGGTCCCACTTAGTGCCTCTGACCTCACACTTCCCTGCTAGAATTTGCTGCATTAAGATGCAAAGGAAACAGGTCTAAATCCAGGCACTGTCCTTCACCACCTCTGTGATTTTAAGTAGGTCATTCACCACCTCTGGGTCAATAAAATGTGGGGGCAGAGGGAGCTCTTCTTAGTCCAGACTGTTCCAGCTTTCTCTGAGACATTCCAAATGCCTGGGTCGGAGAAATCTTTATACCTCTCAAGTTCAAGCTCACCTGCCAGCTTTCAAGAACGTCTGATTGTTCAGATGTAGCTTGATGGGTCAAGTGCCTACCTAACACACAGCGAGTTTGGCTTCAGTCTCCTGGCACCACATAAGCCAAGCCCAATGGCAAAGACTTGTAGCCTCTGCACTCAAGAGTATTAGATGTTCAAGGTCGTCCTTGAACGCATAGGGTGTGAAGGCCAGTGTGGAGTACATGAAAACCTCTCTTAAAATAAAACAGTAAGAGGACAAAGAAGTCTCCTTGAGAGGTGATTGGGGTAATGTGGACCTCTGAGTTAGCACATGCTGGTGGACTGAAAGAGGCCTAAGGATACCTACGAGGAAACATTTGTTCTCACATCACAGACATGACTCACTAGAATCAAATATCTCCCAAAAAAAAGAGTTGTGTTTTCTTCAGTTTGGTTTAGATGGGTTATATTGTTAGTGGTATATGCTGCTTGCCCAATTCGACAAAATCATGTCTTGAACACAGGAGGGAAGAGAAGGGAAGTAATCTACACCCCAGAAGAAGATGAGCTGGAGAGATGACTCAGCAGTCAAGAGCACTGACTGTTCTTCCAGAGGTCCTGAGTTCAAATCCCAGCAACCACATGGTGGCTCCCAACCATCTGTAATGAGATCTGATGCCCTCTTCTGGTGTGTCTGAAGACAGCTACAGTGTAGTCATACTGAAGAAAGAAGACACAGAAATAAAAAAGCTTTCAACAACCGGGATACAGGGGTGGTGGGAGGTGCCAGCAGCCACCATACCACACACAGTTAATCCCAATTAATTCTAAGAGGTCCACTTCGGACAGGGTTTAAAGCAACTGGGGCTATGAATCAGCCTCAAGGGTCATGAGAGTGACTATGAAAAGTCCCATGGGATTCTAGCTGATTCTGCTCAGGGCCCTCCTTACATAGTTGTAATGTTGAAACTCCATACACAGTGCTCCCCGTATTCTCAGGAGACCCTGGACCATGGTCTCAGCTCCACACACATAGCAGAAAGAATCCATGTGACACTACCCCCTAAAAGTCCCCTATGATTTGCAGTAAATCTCATGACCAGGGCCACCCTAGACTGGAGAGGCCAAGCCAGGCTTCAGTACTCTCTACCCACACCTGTAAGAGGCTAAGCCAGTCTTCTCCCTCCTGCCTGTTGACTGAAGTTCATCTGCTTTACCCTGTAGGAGCCCAGAGGCATTCAATGAAAGAGAATTTCCACTCCTGTGGTTTTGATTCCAATCTGGATCATTTACTTTCAAAGCCAGAATGAGAAGGAAGTGAATATCTGCCTGCCTTTCCTTAGCTTGCTTCCCAGGTCTCCTGAAATGCCATTTGTCCCGTCCGTTCCTGCAGCTCACTCCTGACTCAACACCAGCCTTTGCAAGGACCCTAGCACACTGAAAGAGGTGCGCTCCCACCCTGCTGGGCTGAAGCACTTCTTGCCCGTGCTGCCCTTTGCTCTTGTTCCAACTAATAGAGGTTGGTGTGCATGTACAGCCACTAATGGGCTTCCTCTGTGTGTGCTCTCAGATGGAAGGTACATGATTGCCTCCTTTCTGGGCCATTAAGTGAGTAGTCAGCATCATACACTCACTCCTGACTAAACAGCAGGGCATATGGACTAGCAGAGGTCTGGGGGCCACAAATCCCCATCCATCCCTGTTCAGATGATAAAGGTCTAAAAGCCACCTTTAGGCCGGGACTGTTGCCAGCTGAGACCAAAAGTCCACCTCCCAGGAAGAACAGTCAAGATGCCCGGCCAAGAGATAGGGAAGCCCACTGTGAAGCATTCTGGAGGAATCTTCATATAGGATGGGGGAAGCTAAGGTCATCCCCCCACATATCCTGATGAAGCCTGTGCTCTCTCTCTCTCTCTCTCTCTCTCTCTCTCTCTCTCTCTCTCTCTCTCTCTCTCTCTCTCTCTCTCTCTGCATTCTACTAGCTTCTGCTTGTGTCTTGGATTTCATTTAAATATATTACCTCTTCTGAGGAGCCTTCCTTGATCTCTCAAACCAGGTCATATTCCAAATACATATTCCCACAACACCCTCAAAATTCTTTCATTCCTCGCCAAAGATGCAAGTACCACAGTACAGGAACCTTTACACCCCACCCCTTCAATGGGCAAGAAAAAAGATCACTCTGTCATAGCTCCCCATGCCTGCAGAGATAAACTGGTGTGGGTGTCTGCTGCACTGTCAGCAAACAGGAAGCCTTGTCTTCCTTCAGAACAATTATACCTATGTCCCAAGAACAGAGCTGTGCCCCCTCCCTATAGAAGATTCCAGAGGGACATTTCCTGCCTCCAATCAAAGTCCCTATTGGAGCTATTTCTTCTGTCTTCCTTTCTTGGATGACCTTGGAAGATGTGAGCCCCCAAGCCTATGTGCAGCCCTCTGGATAGTTTGTTGGCCTCCAGGAAATACTAACAAATCCTCTGTCCCTGGGTGTTCAACGTAGGATCTTCCCACCCTACCTGACCTTTCCTGGGGTCCTAATTGCACCATCAGATGAAGCCCCAGACACTGTTGCTACCCCTAGTCATACATCTGCCTTGTTCTGACCTCAGGGTACATCTGTTAAACAGTTCCTTCTGGTACTCAAGCATCCACTACTTGAGGGGCCACAGGGGGACTTCCAGACCTCTTAGACTAAAGACCTCTAATTTAGATCTCTCTACACCTCTCCCACCCAGGTCTGCACTGGGCCTAATTCTGGGTCATAGTAAGCTGTACACGTTCTGAGGCCTTGTTCTAGCCAAGGGCCACATTCAGAAAGTATGTCCTAGGTCCAGCATCCCCAGGGCTCAGCAGCCCCAAGGAGCATCAATTCTCCTTCCTTCCACTCTGAACTTGTCCCCAGTGGTGGTGACACTGAGAAACAAGGACACTGCTGTCCGGCTGGAAAATCCCCCTTTCCTGGGCCAAGAGTTGTCTTCTGTGTCTTCTCACTAGCTTTGACCTGTGCTCAGCTCTCATCTTTGCCCTGGTCATCCACAGTGTTGCCTCATCAATGTGGAGATCTATTTTATCTCTACAAATTAGTCTGCAAAGACTATGCATGACTCCACTGCAGTCTATAAAAAGTAGAACAATGACCTTCTATTCCACAGGCATACACTTTTCTTTTATGCTCTTCTGAATTTAAGAGAAAGGTGAAGGTGACAGTCTTCAGAGCAAGACATTTTAACAACCCCACCAGCACTCAGCTTTTGTGAATTCCAGAGTCTGCCCATCTTTCCTGCCCTGCCCACCATTTGAGCCCCGTCCACCTCTCTAGCCCAGTCCATCTTTTGAGCCCCACCCATCTCATTAGCCACCCCCACACCCAATCTCCTGGGCTCCTCTCATCTCTCTGGACCTTCCTATCAGCTCCGGTGGAAAATGGTTCCCTGATCCAACCAGCAAGTCAGATTAATATATAAATAACTGCAGCTGAAAACAAGATCTGCAGAATACCACAGAAGAGGTGCAAGGGCCTCAAGAAGGACACACGGGAAACAAGGCTCATCAATTAGAGTAAAAGTTCTTGTCTTTTAGCCTTGACCCACACACTGCTGTCCCTTACCATCCACTATATAATTTTACTAGTCAGGAACAGTTTAACTTTTCTTGGCAGTCAGATATACAAAAAGAGTAGGCAGGTTATTGAGGACACTTAAGCTACACTTTATCTGGCCATCACCCCTACCCTTCAGCTGTGGCCACACTTCCTAACACTAATTCCTGCAGCTTCTGGTGAGCCTTAGGGGAAGACAGATGTTGGAAAATTAAATTAAAATCAAGATGGTTCTATGAATATTACTGAGGCTGGGACTGAAGCTGGACTAGGACCAAGGGACAAACTTGAAGAAACCCCTAGCAGGGCAAGGTGGTACAGACCTGTAATCCCAAAACTTGAGAAGTAAAGGCAAGAGGAACAGTAGTTCAAGGTCGTGCACAACCACATAAAAAGTTCCAAGTGAGACTAGGCTACATGTGACCATGTCTCAAAATAGTAGTAATAGTAGTAGTAATGGTGGTAGGAAGACCCTGGGATATGCAGAGAGGGGAGGATGGGTGGGCTCAGAGAGGAGCCAAAGCTGTTGCTGCTGCAGTGGTAGAGAGACCTGAGAGGCCAGCCTGGAATACAGGCTGGGGACAGGATAAGCACTTGGAGCTGAAAAGAACTGAACAGGTCTTTGTTCTTCTCTCCTTCCTGTCTACCACACATCCTCTTCACTGGGGACTGAACTGAGCATCTAGGCAAAGTCTTTCCACCTGGAATCTTGTCTAGTATGGCCTGTAGACACACTCTGAGAGAGCTTTCATGAGGCTTCTAATCAGAAGGCCACATATCAGATTTAAAGAATACCACTGACTATATAAATAGGACAGAAAACCAACTCAAAATTCTTTAGCAACTTGGCTACCTGCTAGATCTAGGAAGTAAGATCCCATTTCTAAAGATATCACATACTTGGGTTGCAGGATATAGATAACTCAAGCTGGAACTGACCTGGAAACTTCCTCCCTGCTGGTTAGCTTTCATGGTGCCAGGAGGTGTTCTGCAGGTTGCTCATGGGAGGAAAAAAAAAGTCATTATTCAGCTGGGAGCCCTGCAAGCTACAGCAACAACCTGGCAGGCAAGATGTGCCCGCTGGTGCAGTAGTGGCATAGTTATTAAAGGAGTGAACAGTCACCTTCTGGCTAGATCTGAGGCTCGCCCCATAGGGGGAACTTCATACACTTGATCAAGAACCTGTGGCTGAGAAGGCCATCAGAGACCCTAAGAATGGCTCAAATGTTGTTGCTTTGCTAAAAAGAAATGGTGCCAAACTGCCTTTTAAACACTTGGGTTGCACTAAGTGTTGGGATTCTGTAAACCCCACCCCTCAGTTACCTGGCAATAGCCACAGGTATGCTCCACCCCAGTGACCTGACACTATAAAAGGGGCTGCTTGCCCCCTCCTCTCTCTCATCTCTTGGCTCTCTTGCCTCTCTTGCTCTCCCACCCCTACCCCTCCTCTTCCCCTTCCCTTCCCCCCTCTCCCTCCATGTGCTCATGGCCGGCCTCTACTCCTATGTTCCTCTCTCTCTTTCTCTTCTCTTCTCTTCTCCTGACCCTGAACCCTGCCCCTGCGAAGCCACCAGGAGTTCGAGTGACGACTTGGAAACTCCTGCGCATAGGCGGAACTTTTTCTACTGAGTTTATCCACTGGGACGCCAGCTTGAGATAACTTGGTAGCCCCTCCTCTTCCTCCTTCCCAATCGCAACTCAGTGTCTCAGAGTGTATCACTGGGCTCCCACTGGGATGTCTCCTGGAAAATTTCAAATCTCTAAAACTAACACCTCAGCTAAAGAAATCTAAATTGATACACCTCTGCAATAATGTTTGAACTCAGTATCCACTAGATAATGACTCAAAATGGCCAAAAAAGTGGCACCCTAGACTGGTTAATTTTACAAGACGTTCACTCATACTGCCAACAATGGTAATTTAAATACTGGTAAATGGGAAGAGGTTCCCTATGTATAGACATTTATCTACCTCCACTCTAACCCTTCTCTGTGTTCTTCTTGTAGCCCCACCCAGCTCCTTTCAGCAATGAGGCAAACAGCAGATGACACCACACCACAACTCTCGACCCAGCCAATGAGCCATCCGCTCCACCGAAAAATCCAAACCACCACCTCAACTGCTACTCATACTACTCTAACCTTTTCAAATCCCTCCCCTCCACGGCCAGACTCACATGTGAACGTGGACATGCCACCCAGCCTCAGGCACTGCCGCCAATGCCCCTTCCCTACTTCTCTTGTCCTCTTCTCTGCTGCAGTCTTATAGTTTGGCATTCCATGCTTTATGTATGATTCTTACAAATAATTTACTTCCTGAGGAAAGCCGACGAGTTTGAGAGCAGGAACAAATACATGCAGATGAGATTTATCAAACAGATAGACACTAATTTAGACCCTAAAGGTAAACAACTTCTAATGACTTATTTCTTTTCCCAGAGCTATCCCAACATAAGAGACTAGCTTAAAAGCTAGAGAGGGGACCCCTAACTCCACAGGCAGAAGTCTTGGTGCTGGCCTTTAAAGTGTACCATGGGAAAGGTAAAAAGGCTCACAAACAAATACCATATGCTAGCAAAGGCTTCCACACCAGCCCCAGCCACAGCTACACCACCAGGCCCCTTCTACAGATGTGGTCAACAGGCCATTGGGAGAAAGCTTGCCCTAGCCCCCAAAAGCCAAAGGGGCCATGTCCAGAGGGACATTGATCTGCTGATTGCCCTGTGTCATGCAGGACAGAGGGACATCATGCCCAAATAACCTTCCAGCCTTCTAGGCTTGGCTATGGACAACTGAAGGAGCTTGGGCTCCCTTGACCTGACCACTGCCATCACAAACAGGGAGTCACGGGTAATTATCATGGTATGTGGGTGGCCTATCTCCTTTCTTTTGAACACTGGGGCCAATTACTCGGTCCTGACGGAGTTTTGGGGGCCCACTTCTCTCTCTCCTTTTCCTATTGTCAGGGTAGGAGGGGACAACCTTACCTTCCTCACCAGATCCCACCACTTAATAGCACTTTTAGCGGTGTACCTCTCGGGCATTCCTTTTTGGTAATGCCAACATGTCCTGTCCCCTTATTGGGAAAGAGAACTTCTAGTTAAGTTGAGAGCCTCTATTTCCTTTGCTCCCCCCATTTGCCTGAACCCAAGCTCGCCAGCAACCCCTCTGCTCCTTCTTCCAGCCAGTCTAGCTAGTCTACTACTACAGACATGTTTCCTTTACCAGCTTCTCAGGTAGACCCCTGAGTCTGTTGCTAAACATCATTCTTCTGTTGTGATCCAATTACTAGACCCTACCAGGACCCTTTTAAGGTGATTCTTGAGACACCTACAACTCTTTTTCCACATACAAGATCCATGAGATCTCAGGTGGGAGACAGAAGTTGTTGGTAAACTTTACCATAAAAAATCAACCAGGGTCCCCAGTAAGCACTATCAACATTGAGAAAAAAAAATATGTCTCAGTTGGTGTCACCCAACCCAGCTGCTTTAAAGACTGCTGGCTATGTGTGCCCCCTAGAATGAATTCACAATTGCCACTTAAAGCCTCCCCAATGATGTTGCCTAATAACCTTACCTCACCCTTTATCAGCTGCCCTGACATTGCCATGACTCCATACCTTTCCTCTATCTCTCTTCATGGCATGACAAACTGTTTTAAGACATCCAGGACACTTTCTAAAGAAATTTGCTCAAAATCTTATCAATCTTGTTTCTACGTTCCTTCAATGACAGATACAAAAATTTCTAACCAATCCATTAATCAGTTCCTGTTACAATATTACCAGCCACTGTCCATAGAGGAGCCTGATGTGAACATTTGCCAGGTGGACCCCAATGGTGAAAGCCAGATGCACCCACTACAATGCCCCCAAGACAGCAAGAAGTAGCCAATGAGATTCTCGCTGCCCCTATTCCCCTTTCACCATCGGCTTCCCCTCCCATTTGCCTTTTTTTTACAATAAGAAAAGGGGAGGAATGGCAACATTAGGACTGCCTCTGCAAAATTTTTCTTTCTTCCAAATCAAATGTACTTAATCTCTACCTATAATGTATATATATGTGTGTTCCAGCATCTTGTCAAGTCCAGGTGCTCATTACATCTGGAACAGCTCCAGAGAAGCAACCTACAGATGCTTCAGCCTTCTATCGCAGACACAGCCGCTTCTATTGGACCTGTTCCTTCTGACCTATCCTCAAATGGTTCCACAGACCCTGGACAAGGGAACAGCCAACTCTAAGACTGGACAAACATCCCTATCCCCACTTTTCTGGACTCTCTAGAAACGTTGCCCCAAAAAGCTTGAATCATCAGAGATCACAACAACCCTATTCCTAGTCCACCATCACCTCTAATTTTTCTTTTTTAATTAAACCAAAATGGGGGAATGTTGGGATTCTATAAACCCCACCCCTCAGTTACCTGGCAATAGCCAGGTATGCTCCACCCCAGTGACCTGACACTATAAAAGGGGCTGCTTGTCCCCTCTCTCTCTCTTGCCTCTTGGCTCTCTTGCCTCTCTTGCTCTCCCACCCCTACCCCTCCTCCTCCCCTTTCCTTCTCCCCTCTCTCTCCACGTGCTCATGGCTGGCCTCTACTCCTCTGTCCCCCCCCTTTCTCTTTTCTTCTCTTGACCCTGACCCCTGCCCCGTCCCCATTCTATTAAACCTCTCCATGTGGAACCATGTTTGTTTGGTGTGGTTTGTCTAGGCATGGGCCAAGAAATCTAATTAACAACACTAAACCTTGGTCAGAAAGGTTTGCTTGGTTAGTTTTGCTTTGTGTGTGTGTGTGTGTGTGTGTGTGTGTGTGTGTGTGTGTGTTTACAATGGGGAGGGTGGTTAATGAAGAATAGGGGACTTGCCCTAAACAGAAGAAGAATGCTGTGAAATGCTCTCTTCTGAACACCAGGTAGCCTTTGCAGATGTGAACGCATAGCAGCTATGGTGATTTATGTAGGACTTAGACAAGATTGGCCACATCAGCATGTCATCATAGATGGAGGAGGGTCTTCCCACCCCCTCCTGGGAAACTACTGACAGTTAATAGTTCTGGGGAAAGGTGGGTTATTTTAGTTAGAGTTTCCGTTCCTGTGAACAGACCCCATGACCAAGGCAAGTCTTATAAAGGATGTTTAATTGGGGCTGGCTTACAGGTTCAGAGGTTCTGTCCATCATCATCAAGGCAGGAGCATGGTAGCATTTAGGCAGGCATGGTGCTGGAGGAGAGTTTTACATCTTCATCTGAAGGCTTCTAGGAGAAGACAGGCTTCCATGTAGTTAGGAGGAAGAGGGTCTCATTGCCCATCCCCACAGTAACACACTTCCTCTAACAAGGCCACACCTACTCCAACTAGGGCACACCTCCTAGTACTCCCACTCCCTGAGCCACAAATATTCAAAGCACCACAGGGGTGTTTTTCTTCACTGTTGAGATGCCCATATTCCTCTAAATCTCTCCCAACACATGCTCTTGTAAATAACTGATTAAACTCAAGATCTCTCTCTCTCACACACACACACACACAAAGACGTGAAAGTATGAAGGGACTATTGGGAAGAAGGGGAGAAAGAGCATGGAAGGATTGTAAGAGGACAATGGTGTGCGTGTATGTGCATGTGTGTGTAAACAACCAAAACTCATTATATGTACTTATGAAACTGAAAAATATGAAAATTTAAAAATATTAAGCAACGTGAACTATTGCTCATGTAACTGGGAAGTCCAGAGGAAATCTGAGTTTTAGGGTAAATTTAATCCAGAGGTCTCCGCTGCTGTTAGTAAGACACAACTCCATCTTTTGTGATTCTCTATGCTCTGCCCTCCTTGTGTATCAGCCTTACTCCCATGCAAGCAGCTCCCCCCTGAAGCTCCATGATTCCTTTTTCACAACCAGAGGGGTTTACACAACTGTGAGCAAAAATCCCTCTATGACTGAACCAGTCCCTTCCTATGTGGACCAATTTCTCATACAAGGTAGTTCTTGAACCAATGACTATGGACAAATTCCAGGCACTGACTGGCTTGGTGTTAGGTTATGTGACTTCTCCTTAGCCAGCCACTGGAGCTGGGACAAAGAGGGATAGGAATGCTAGAACTGGTTCATGCCAGCTGAGGACCACCCTCGGAGTTGTCCTTCTCATAAAACATGCCTGTTAGATGCTGAGAGATAGGTGTGTGGACACATGTTCTCTGAATTGGGGGCCTATGTGGCTTCCTTCATAAAAGCTTGGGTGAGAAAGAAGGGTGTGTGTTAGTTGTTTTTCTCATTGCTATGACCAAATGCCCAACGAGAAGCAATTTAAGGGAGAAAGGGATCGTTTTGGCTCCCAGTTTAAGGAGAGAGAGAGAGAGAGAGAGAGAGAGAGAGAGAGAGAAGCATGGAGAAGGCATGGTGGCTGGTGGCAGCCTCTGAGACTCCCTCATATCTTGGCAGAACCAGAAGCCAAGAGAAAACAGAAACACTTAGGATCTACCGACTTTCTGAAGCAGGCCTCTGCCCCCTCACACCCCATTAAAGTTCCACTACCTTCCAAAACAGCTAGAAACCAAGTGTTTAAACACAGGAACCTGGAGCGGTGGGGGGTGGGGTTCCACATTCAAACCACAACGAAAGGTCAGCCACAGGCTTAACCCATATATAACCCCAGGTAACAACTTATTAGTGGCAATACTGTGGTCATACACCTGCCTTCCTCTTTCCTTTTTTTCTTCCTATCTTCCTTCCTTCCTTCCTTCTTTCCTTCTTTCCTTCATTCCTTCATTCCTTCCATCCTTCCCCCTTCTCTCTATGTTTCTGTGTTTCCCTTTCTCCTCCCTTGCCTGCCTTCTTTCCCTTCCTTCTCTTCATCTCTCTCTACTCACAAGGATCTTTCTCTCCGGTGTCCTGCCCCTCTCCACCTCCCACTCTTTCATCTGGAGCCCATTCCTTCTCTGGTTCTCATCTCCAGCCACCCTTTCCCCATGCTTCTGAGTTCAATTTCATCTCATCCAAATTGCTTTATTGCTGCTGCAGAAAAACCAGGCTGGCTAGAGCCATTATGGGTGCGTACGGTGTGCATTAGACTCAAAAAAATATTTAAGGAAAATACTTCAGCAAATGGAATCAATAAACTCCAAACCAAACATTCGCTAGGAAGAAATGTACCTTATAGTCCAGTGTGCCCGGAAATGACTTGACTGTCTTCAGCACAGGCTGAGGCTACATTGACACCCCACCCACAGGGCATTACGGGCAGAGCAAACATTAGATACCAAATACCTTCACCTCCCTCCCTCCAGCCACACGACCCTCAACTGTTCCTCCTCTTAGTTGCTCAAGAGTCTAGTGCCTTTCATGCCTGTCCCCAGTGCAGTGATCACTGATGCCAGTTAAGGACAGAGAGGTGTGTGTGTGTGTGTGTGTGTGTGTGAGAGAGAGAGAGAGAGAGAGAGAGAGACAGAGAGAGAGAGAGAGAGAGAGAGAGAGAGAGAGAGAGAGAGAGAGAGAGAGAGAGACTGGGATCAGAAACATTTGCACTGCGATATTTTTAGACCTAAAGATTAAATCTTTAATAATCATAATTTTTTTTCTTGAAAGAAAAATGAGAGTTCAGTGTGTGTCGCCTGTGTTCCCGCCTCCTCTTTATGCTCTCCCTGCAGCAGAGGGGGAAGGCAAGATGGGAGAGAAATGCAGAAGGAAAAAGAAAAGGAGAGGAAAATCCCAGAGCTGAACCACTCTCATCAAACCTAGTCAGGTTCGTCGGGGCCCCTGAGCTATGGTCTAGAAGATTCCTGGAAGGATGAGCCAGCCTGAGGCACACTGGGAAGTCAGAACCCTCCCCAAACCCTGGTTTCTCTGGAGACTTGAGCATGTGTAAGAGGAGGTAACATGGTCCCAGCAACCAGCACCCTGCTAAAGCTAAAGCATCATTCTGCCAGGTCAGGAGCCCTCACTATTTCCTACTGATTTGGTTGCTAACAACAGCTAGAATTGACCTGGGCGGGGTTACCTTCCTTAGAAGAGTTTCCTTCTGTGGACCCTCTATTCATTGATGCCCCTCCTAAAAACCCCAAAAGTCCCATTCTCCACAAGAAGTTTCTTGGGGCTTTTTACTACATAAGGCTCACTGTAAGGGCTGTCTTTATCATACAGGACCCAGTAGAGAGCTCTGCCACCCAGAGAACCTCAGGGGATTAGCATAGTCTTTATTATTCACAGAGAATGTTGTTTGTCTGGACACTTTATTAGTAGGGATCTGATTCATCCCATTCTCCATTAAGATGTCTGAGGGCTACAAAGCCTGAGCACCATACAGGAAGCTCAGATGACCCAAGACTCCTACCCTCTGGGTAGAACAGGGGGGACAGTCCTAGCTCTGTCCTTCCTGGTACTCACTGCCACCTCATATGTGGTCTTTAGAGGGCCTTCTCTGAAGCTCACACCATCACACAAAACCTTTGTCTTTTCCTATATAGTAAAGTGAGAGGCAGTTCTCACCAGCACATTAGCTTTTATGGATGATGAAGTAAAATCTGAACAGAGTAGGTCTGATTCTTGGATACTCTTCGGTATCCTGTTTGGATTGTCATAGAGTTTGGATCCCAAATTTTCTTTTGTTGGCTTGCTTCACTGTTAGGCCAACAACTTCGTAAGCATTTGTTTGAGTCATTTCCCATCCTACTTCCTGTGTCTCTAAACCTACCATAGGCAGGATCGGCACATAACTCCAGGAAGCATCTCACTCCAGGTTCCTGGACACTGAACCCTACACTGATTCATTCAAAGATGGATACATCCTTTAATACTAAGATTTTTTACTTTGTAACCAGGTGACTTTGCAGTGACTCAGAAAAAAGGCAGTGAAGGAATGAACAAGTAAGTGTGCAAGTGAGTAAATCCTTGTGATAAGTTACTGAAAACTTTGTTTCCATCCCTTTCAAAGCCCTGCCCCCTCACCACTCTCCTTACATGAGAATCGCTGAATCACCGACTCCATTCAGGTCTAGTCCCAGGAATTCCCAGCCTCCTTTCTAATCCTTTGAGCCAGCAAGCCATTCGTGGAGCCTTCAAGAATTGTAGACTGATGCCCTTCCTTCACAACAGAAAATTCAAGTATTCCTCCTACCCTGTCCTCTCTCACCTCTTTCCTCCACTCCTTGGAGACCTCAGTGAAATGTAAACTAAGCATCCTGTGTTCTGTCTTCTGACTCCTGTACCTCCTGTCATTTTATTTCATTACAGTTTCCTCCAACAAACTCTGAACAGTTTCCTCCAACCTACAGTCCAGTTCAGTAATTTCCTCTGTGACTGTGTCTAACCTACTATTAAACCAATTCATTAAGTTCTTAATTTCAACGAACATATATTTTAGTTCTGGAATCACTTCCATAGATTTATTTATTTTACTTTATGTGTATAAGTTTTGTTTGCATGTGTGTGTGACATGTGTGCCGGTGCCCAAAAAGGTCAGAAGATGTTATTGGATCCCCTGGAACTAGAGTTGGGATGGTTATAAGGCACCATGTGGAAACTAGGAACTGAACCCAGGTGCTATTCAAGAAGAGCTAGTGTCTTTAACTGCTGAGCCATCTCTTGAGCACCTTTGCAATTCCTTTTAAAAGAGTTACTTTTATTTATACATGTATGTGTTTACATGTGCATGTACTTATGTGTCTGTCTTTCTGTCTGTGTGTGTGTATGTGAATGTCTATCACATGTGTGTAAGTGGCCTCAGAGGTCAGCAGAGGACGTGTGATGTCTGGAAGTTTTGAATGAACTGATATGAGTCATGGGGACTGAACTGCCATCCACTGGAAGAAAGCAAAAATACTTAATCACTTGAGCCATCTCGCTGGCCTCCTTTATTAAATGTTTAAATTTTCATTTATTTTTGTGAGCACATGCATGTGTGTGCTGGTGCCCTTGGAGGTCAAAAGAGAAGCATCAGGTCCCTTAGAGTTGCAGGCACCTATGAGCTGCCTGATGTTGGGGCTGGGATCCAAACCTGGCCCTCTGATATGGCAGTGATAACTCTGGACTGCTGAGCCATCTCTCCAGGCCTCTGGAATCCCTCCTTTAAATGCTATTTTTTTTTAAAGTTTTCGTTTCTATGATAAAATTTTCAAGCTAGAATTTTGTTTCTTTACTTGATTCTTTGAGCCTGGGAAACACTATTTTGTTTCCCGTGCTGTTTTGATAACTCAGCATCAGAAGTCATATGACTCTCTCTTGTCTATGGGTTCTACTACCTACCTCATGACAATTGCTTCCTGCTTGTTGCTTGGATTCAAACATGATGGTCATATACCTTGTCCAGCTACTAACTTGACAATCTTCTTGATTTTAAAAAAAATGAGATAAAAGAATATTCATGAGGGGCTTTAGTCCCTAATAAGGTGACATTCCATACTGCTGTTCAAAGTCCAGTTAGAAAACAATTCAGAGGGGCTGGAGAGATGGCTCAGTGGTTAAGAGCACTAACTGTTCTTCCAGAGGTCCTGAGTCCAATTCCCAGCAACCACATGGTGGCTCACAACCATCTGTAATGGGATCTGATGCCCTCCTCTGGTGTGTCTGAAGACAGCTACAGTGAACTCATAAATAACATGAATAAGACTTTTTTAAAAAAGAAAAGAAAGAACTCAGATGCCACTCCCACCTATACCAACCCCCACCCTTGGATATGCTGAAGTGTATTTGGGAGGTGGTGGGGTATCCAGGGAGAACAAAGGACCTCTGGGAAATTTCCATTCCACCCCAGGAAACCACAGCATCACTGAGGACTCAGCATCACATCCCAAGTATCACAGCACAGATGACGTTTACCCCTGTTTGTCTGGGCCTTGGCAGAGATGAGACCGGCCACAGTCTATTTATCCACATGCTGTTTCAAAGTCCTGCTGAGAACAAATAGGTTTGGACTGATGCTTTAGAAAACAAGAGATTTTAGCGTCTCTTGAAAGATCAGAGCCCCTGGCCATACCGAGTCCCTACTCCAGAGGTGCTGACCCGCAGAGCCAAGAAGCAGTTGTTTCCAGAGCACTCTGTACTCCGCAGAAGCAACTGCCACCATTCTGGCAGCAGATGTGTTTGCACTGGCTTGGCCACTTCCCACTCCACTTAATGACCATCCAGCCCTGTGGGGCTTTAATGTTTTAGTCCTTGACCCAGAGAAGAGACTGTGTGCCGTTCTGAACCCTGAGACGTCCCAGGGCACCTTTCGGAGGCTCCTGTGAGGGTATGCTACTGGGTCCCTGCTCCCATACCCTGGTAAGATCCATGCCAACAACTCCCATGTCCCAAGACATCTTCAAGTGACTCATTTATGGCCAGTGAGCCTCCGTTTGTAAAGGGAGCCAGTGACAGTCACTGTGGTTGTCATGGAGTCCATGGCATAAGCATGGAAACCCTGTAGACTCCAGCTTCTTGCC
Source organism: Micromys minutus (assembly GCF_963924665.1). NCBI lineage: Eukaryota > Metazoa > Chordata > Mammalia > Rodentia > Muridae > Micromys > Micromys minutus. The sequence continues at coordinate 36,931,947 of NC_137985.1, forward strand.
ACACTGCCAGGGTTAACTTCTGCCCTGACTGGCCCGCTTGCTCCCACAAGTCCTATACATCCCAAGGGCCACAATTACCCTCAGCCTTTTAGACCTGCAGGTAAAGAAGCCGAATCTCAAAGAGGGCCACTCCAGCCAACTTGGCCTGATCACAGCCCAGAGGGAGGATGGGAAAAAAGGCTTCTAGAAGAAGAGCAGGGTTCACAGAGGATCTGGTAGGAAAAGTTGTACACACACACACACACACACACACACACACACACACACACACAGTGCTGTGCGATCCCCATTTGGGGGACTCTCTCTGGTCTTCCTGGACAGTCTGACTCCTTTCCTAACATTCTCTGAAACCTGTGGCCAAAGCTATGCTCAACCTTCCATCCTTCTATTATTTTCCCCTCTCAGAAGCCTTGACGACATCCCTGCTTGAAGCATTCCCTTTCTAGGCCTCCATAACCCCCATGGGGCTCCATTTTCCCCTCTCCAAGGACCCTTTATCAGACTCCTGGTTACATGTCTCTCCTGGACCATAACACACCGGAGTAGCAGGAGGTTCCCAGGCCAATTGTCCACAGAGAGATTTCCTGAGGCCATGGTACAGAGTTGCCTTGGGAATGGACATGGTCTAATTCATGTCAACAAGTCCCTCCTGCTGGGAAGAAGATGCTATGCTGAAAGGAGACAAAAGTTGAAACCACTGTAGCCACACCAACAAAACAAGCTGGCACTCTGGGGTTTCCCCATATGTGCAGGTTTGAGAGTAGCCACGGTCACAGCGGAGACCTCTGAGTCAAGAAAAGCCATGCCTGAGCCCCGAGTCTAACCTGGATGGTCTAGCCATTACTCCCGGTCCTAGGATCAACACTCAAATTCTCTGTGTTGAAAGGTGAGCATTTAAAGGTAGAGGAGACAGACAGAAGGGAGGGAAACTGATGGCACATTGTCTGGGTATCCACACACCTCAGTCCCCAGGTGCATCCCACGGGCCTGTGCCTGGGCCAGGGTTCCCCCAAAATAATGTACTAGGAACAGAATCCTTACTGCAACAGCTTTAAGACCTTTAAAAGACCAACTATAACGCAAGGGCCCTGCCCTTATGAACAGAATAACGCTGCTCATAAAAAGGCCATAGCCATGAGTTTGATTTTGTATCGCTTCACACCATGCCCTCTTAGAACTCCTGCCTTTCACCATGGGAAGAAGCTGAACATAGGCCCTTGCCAGAGGCGGGCTCCTCAGCCTTGAACTCCTCAATGTCCAGCACAGTAAAAAAAAAAAAAAAAAAAGAAAAAAAAATTCCTTTAAAAATGTGTCCAGTCCATGGTATTCTGTTGTGGCAGTATAACATGGGCAGCAGCCCTTATTTTTGGTTTTTGTTAATGTCTGTCACTGTGGCAAACCTGAGTAAAGTGTCATAAAGAAGACTGGCTTTGATTCCGTCTCAGAGGTTTTGGAACGGTTAGCGGGAACCACCGCTTTTCATGCTGTAGAGGCTGAAGCCTAATGAGGGAGGGAAGCTGCTCACCTCACAGAGATTATGAAGTAGAGGGAGACACTGGAGGAATCTGAGGACAAGACATACTCTTCAAAGACTGTTCCCAATTACCTGCTTTCTGCATCCAGGCCCTGCAATTAACACTACATTCAGCTCAGTAACACACATACACACACACACACACACACACAGAAAGAGAGAGAGAGAATCCAGTCACCTCTCAGTCATGCCAAGTTCGGAGGCCAAGCCTGCACACGTGAGTCTTTTGGAAGGACGGATAACATTCAGACTCCAACACAGAGGGTTAGGTACTTTCTTGTTATGATAAAATCCCAGAGCAAAGCAACTAAAAAGGAAGAAAGGGTTTTTGTGGCTCGAAGTTCAAAAGGACACAGAGCATTGTAATGGGGAAGAAAGCTGTGCCTGTGGAAGCTTCTCCACATCTAGGTGGATCAAGAAGCACAGTGGGCAGGAAACAGACCCAGAACCAAATCTCAGAGCTTGCTCAGAGCAAGCAATTCCTCCATCGAGACTCCACCTCCTATGTCCCATAACCGACATTGGCTGAGGACCAAAGGTTGGAACACTGAAGCCTGCCTCTCATTCAATCCCTTAGGCAAGCCTTCTGAACCTTATTATCAAAGCCCAGGGAAACACAAAAGGAGATTGACAAGAGAGAACTGAGCAAGTCTTAGGATGCATCTTGTGGGGCCAAAGAGTCTCAGCTAAGAGGGGTCTCTGCTTTGGTGCACTTCCTTCACCCCACTCGTTCCTTTCCTCCACTCGAGCCTCTCTTTCCCACTTGCACTCCTGCTTCTGCCCTCTTAAGAAAGATTTGCTTACTGTTTTGGTTTTTTTTTTTTTTTTTTTGGTTAATGATTTTTTTTTTTTGTTTTCTCCGTTGTAAAATGGTATGCCTATTATAAGACATTTGGAAAAGGCTGAAATGCAGAGGAAAAAAAATTAAATGGCACATAGGTCACCCCAAGAGTTACCAGTGACATTTCGGTGTTTATTTGAGACAGAAAGAAAAACATTAGCTTTTTCTTCAAATGGCATGGTGAGGCTAAGAAGTTAGGCCTGTCAGTAAAGTGCTTGCTACACAAGCATGAAGGCTTGACAACCCTAGTGCATGCACAGGCTCACACATACACACACGGAGGCACACACACAGAAACACACAGTTACTTGTGACTGTAATCCCAGCACTGCAAAAACAGAGGCCAGCAGATCCCTGGAGCCGGCTGGCCAGCTAGCCTACCCTAATGGGTGAGCCTCAAGTTCCAATTAGAGACTGTCTCAAAACAATAGGTGGGGCCAGGGATACAACTTAGTAGAAGGCTTGCTAAGCCCAGACATTATTCCTGGTAATGAATAAGGGTGGCGTGATGTTGTATACCTGCAATCCCAGCCCTAGTGGGGCAAGAACATAAGGATCTCAAGTTTCAAGTCATCCTGGCTAGTAGTGAGTTCTAGGTCAGCCTGAGTTATGTGAGACAAAAGAAAAACAAAAGCCTGAGTAAACTGTTCCTAAAGAGCTAGACCCGAGGTTGAGCCCTGGCTTCCATGCACCTGCATATACATACATGTACACACACACCAACGTTATAACAGTTGTCCTGATTTTATCTCTCCATACAATATATATATAAATCTCTCCCTACATCCTTAAGCATCCATGCATGGCTCCAGGGACTTGAACAGAATCCCCCACCCCCATCACACACACACACATGTACACACACAGAGGGAGAGGGGAGGAGGAGGGGAGGAGAGGAAGGAAAGGGGGAGAGAGAAAACAAGCTGGAATCAGATGGTCTAGCCTCACTGCTGGAGAAAGGTCAGAAGCTCAGTGTGTTTAATATATTGAGTTGAACAGGGAGGCGGGGTTATTGCCCACAGCTGAAGGAGGAGGCGGGGTTATTATTTACAGATAAACAAGGAGGTGGGTGGGGTTTGTGGTGTAAATCTGGATCAAGGAGACAGGTTTAGCTATTCTCCATAGATTGGGGGGTGGGGGAGGCAAGCGGTCTTCACTCTGTAAACATTTAGTGGGGGGAAAAGCTGTGCTGGGCATGTTCTGCATGCACTGTCAACACTGGCAGACAGTCCCCTGAGGAAGGTTTACTATGCCTCTGAACCTCACCCCAAGGGGAAGGCTTTACAGTTCCTCCATGAACCAGAGGCTCTGGGGTCCTTGACATGGCCTTGCCGGCATCAACAGCACAACCCACACAGGATGTTACTCATTCAGGGCTTCCTCTGCTCCGGACAGTCCTCACTTCTATCTCTAGGGCAGCACAGGACAATGGGAGCTATCCTGTCAGCCCTGTCAGCCCTGGTTGGTGAAGATTTTTTAAAAGATTGCTTGACAATCTGATGGCATTTTGTTGTTATTGTTGTTTAAACTTAAACTTGCATTATTTTGATTACTAACAAGAAAGATTATTGACTGATGATTGATTGATTGATTGATTGATTGATTGATTTGTAGTTGTTCTTGCTTTGCCAAGGAACAAAGCCAAAATCTTTGACATGCTAGACTAGCCACCTACCTCAGCCAAGGGACAAACCTCATTTGTTTATTCTGTTCTGTTTTGTTTTTTGAGACAGGATCTCATGAAGTAGCCCTTGCTGACCTGGAACATATTAAATAGTCTAAGCTGGCCTTAGATCTATGGAGATCCTCCTGACTCTGCCTCTCTGGTGCTGGGATTAAGGACGCTCACCACTGTGCACCAAGGACAGACATGTTTAATGTTTATTATTTTCTTTGAGCATCAACAATAACAAGGTCTGTGTGTGACCATCGACTCTTGATCTTTAGTTCATGACGATGGACTCTTGGTCTTTAACTGTCCCACCTCAGAAGGTTCTTGGTCCTCAGCTTCTGAACTCCTATGGCTGAACAGTATTTCCAAAGTTTAACTCCATCCTTTCTGCTGCTGTCCCCACTCTGAGCACTGTGTGTAGCTGCAGAGAAGGCAAGAGAGTCCCTCAGCCCTTCTCAGCCAGTATCCCTCTCCTGCCCACTGCCCAGCATGAAGGCTCAAAGCCCTCCTGTCCCTCCCCTGCCCCCAACCCACCCCCGGTGCTGAGCGCAGATTAAATGATTCGACTCAGGAAGGAAGGCTGCTGTGGTGAGATGCAATCATCTCTGACTGAAATCTCTTTTTCAGATATATAATGGTCTAATCAATATTAATAGAGAGGCTTATCTGTTTTCCTCATCTCCCATGTCCTTAAGAGTAGATAAAACGCTTGTAAAATGGGATCCTATTCAGCATATACTGATTGCTTCCAAAACGCATTTGCTCGAGATCTGTCATCAGGAACGAGTCATTACTGGGCAGCCAGGCCCGGTACCACCGTTGACAAATTTGGGAAAGATCCTTTGATTATTTGGCCCAACATGTGATTTAAGGGCTCCAGCTTCTCTTGCTTCTAAATCTGCTCTTGTCTGTCCCGTAGGGGCATCTTGGAAACTAGAAGCCTTTTAAACAAATGAACGCTTCAGGCAGGCTGGGGAATCGACGGCAGAATGAAGGATTTCTGAGAAGGAAGCAGGTATCTTTGCCTTCGCATTGAAGGAGGAGGCAGCGAGCGAAGCACTGGTTAGCGGTGGGGGAGGCAGGGCAGGAGGACTGGGCGCTACAGGAAGTTGGTGGTCTGAGTAGACAGTGGTAACCTGGACCAGAGATGTAGGTTTGACGATTCGGGACCTGGCTTGACCCTCCTCCTCTTGACCAGTCTATACCAGTCTTCATTAACCAGCATCTTAGAGCCTTTGACCTCAGTCCAAGAAGAATCTAGAGCCTTCCAGATAAGTGGTCTCACAGTCATCGGTGTGTAAGGTTAGTCTTGGGGCTAGTCCCTTCAAGAGCTTACACAAGGACACAGAGAGGATTTCAGCATCAGCCGGGGTGCCTCTGAGTCTTCCAGGGTTTGTTTGGTTGGCTGTCAGGTTGGTTTTGTTTTGGTGTACGTGGTCCTTTGTACATAAGCAGCTGGAGGGCAGAGATCAATATTTCAGTCGCTTTATGCCCTCTTTTAAGATTGTTTTACATGTGTTTATTTGTGAGTATATGTGTGTGTGTATGTGTGTACATGCATGTACTACAATGTATACATGGAAGCCAGTACCTATGAGAGCCAGTTCTTCCCAGGCCTCTCCCTCTACCGTGTCCACCCCAGGGATCAAGCTCAGGCCAGCATGCTGGGAAGGTAACCACTGAGGCTTCTCTCTGGCCTATCACATTATTTTTTCAGACATCTTTTTATTGAACCCGGAGCTCACAAGTTTGTCCAGTCAGAGGAACTATCCAGCAAACACTAAAGACGCTCCTGTGTCTGATTCCCCCTCCCCCCCCCTCCGCTATGGGGTTCCAGACCCATGTGGTAGTGCCTAGATTTGTATGTGGGTTCCGGGAGATCAAACTCAGATCCTCATGTTTGCATAGCAAGTACTTTACCAACGGAGTCATGGTCTCACCTCCTATTTGCTTATTTAAGTTTTGTGTGTGTGTGTGTGTGTGTGTGTGTGTGTGTGTGCACATGCAGAATCCAGAAGAACACACACTTGTTCTCATCTACTGCTCTCTACCTTTTCCCCTTGTGACAGGATCTCTCACTGAACCTGGAGCGATGCTGGTATCCAGAAAGTCCCATTGGTCCTGGTCTCTGTCCTTTATAACATCGGAGTTACAGACACACAAAGCCGTGCTGGCTTTTAGGTTCTCCTGCTTGCTCAGTGCCCTTACCTGCTGGGACAGCCTCCTGCTTTTGTCTCTGTCTGTTTAAGACAAGGTCTCATTTTATAGCTCAGGATGGCCTGGAGCTTACTATGTAGCCTAGGCTGCCCTCAAACAAGTAGGTGTCCTCCTGTCTCATCCTCCCAAGTGCTAAGATTATAGACATGAGGCATAAGTGAGTGTTTGGATCTTTTAAAGGGGGGAAGTATTCATACATCTCCTGTACGACTAAAATTGTTGCGTAGATTAAATTTCTATATGGAAAAAAGTTCATCCTGAGCTCTGTCTTGGTCCATTTGTTATACTAGGTTACTAGGGGCTGAGTGAAATAAGCAGCAGAGGCTGGCAGTCTAAGAGCATAGTACGCAGCAGGGACTTTAGAATTATGTCACCCTAATGGGAAGGGAGACCGGCAAGCAGACATTCAAAACAGAGTGGGAAGGGAGACAAACAGGCTCTTTTTTTTAAAACCAGAGATCTACTTCCAACACAACAAACCTGCTCCCTCCATGGTTAATTCAGAGCCCCTGACACCCACACATACAAACAATGATTTAATAATCTTCTCAAGGTCCCACCTGCTTTTCATTTTTGTCTTTCTGTAAGACCAGGTTTCCCAATGTAGCCCTGGCTGTCCTGGAACTCACTGTAGACCAGGCTGGCCTCGAACTCATAGAGGTCACCTGCCTTCACCTTCCTAGTGCTGGGATTAAAGTTGTGTGCCACCACCACCTAGCGATGGTCCCACCTCTTAATGCTTGTGTTTTAAAAACCATGTTTCCAAATGGGGGATGCATTCAATCTGAAGCAATCCCTGTCTCATGACACAGACTACAAGATCCCAAATGAATCATAGACCCTCCTGCCAAAGGTCTAATAATAAAGCTTTTAGAAGAAAACACAAAGGAGTGTTTTTTTTAATACAACGAGGTAGGCAAAACTTCTTAAAACTTCTCACAAAATGTGTCATAAAGGAAAATATATCAAAAAGGGAATGGTATAAAGGAAAATTCTACCATGTTAGATTATACTAAAATCTGGGCATGTTCAGAGCTAGGTATGGCGGCTCACACTTGGAATCCCAGCCCCAAGGAGGTGGAAGCAAGAGGATCATGAGTCAACCAGTTAGGAATACAATAGAGAGACCCTGTCTCAAAAATCCAGTGAGAGAAAGGCGGCAGGTATATGGATAAACAGATGCTAGATAGATAAATGTATAGATAGATGGTTGATTGATAGGTAACAGATGAGATAATCATAGATAGATAGATAGATAGATAGATAGATAGGACAGATGGACAGATGGACGGATGGGTGAGTGGGCAGATACATGGATGGATGGACAGACAGATGGACATATGGACAGACAGACAGACAGACAGACAGATAGATATGACAGATGGATGGGCGGGCAGATGAATGGACAGACAGACAGACAGATAGATGACAGAACAGATTAAGCTATTTTGAAGGGAGGGTTTCTGCTCATATGTATTGATGACAGGCTATGAGCAACAGTGGATGGAGTACTGAGGTCAGCAAATACCCAGCCTTCTGAAAACATGGTGACAATTGAGTCAAACAGGAAAGACCAACAGATGCTAAGTTGGGAGATACTTCAGTGAGAAGCAAAATATTTGCATAGTCTCAGTCTGCAGAACCCTAACGATTACTTATTTCAAGAAGAGAAAAACACCCCTATTCAAAGGACTGGATACCAACTTAGCCAGGTGACCAAATTCAGTGTCACTTGCAATGGTCATGGACCATTTCCAGGTGTGTGATCCCAAGAAGGACACAGCCTGTTTGCATGCAATTCCAGACAGCAATACAGGGCTTTCTCTAGTCATAATAAAATATCAGATGAATAATGAGGAATGTTCTATTTAAGAGGGGAGAAGGGGAGGAACTGTATGCTTCAAAATGTCAATGTCATAAGTGACAAAAACCGGCTACGGGAATGCTCTCAATTATAAGAGACTAAAGAGACATGTCAACTGAATACAATGCCTGATCCTAGACACTGGAGGGGAAAATGTCATAGACACATTATTAGATCAACTAAGGAGTCAGCACACAGATAGTAGATTAGATGGGGGTAGTGCTGGATGCTAAGTTGACTGGCACTGATAACTCTAGTGTGCATATGGAGACCAAATCCTAAGAACAGACAATTGAGCATTCACCTGTTTGGGAGGAAGAACGATGGTTCAGAAAAGGTGTGTGTGTGTGTGTGTCTGTGTGTGTGTCTGTGTGTCTGTGTGTGTGTGTCTGTGTGTGTGTGTCTGTGTGTGTGTGTCTGTGTGTGTTTGTCTGTGTGTGTATGTCTGTGTGTGTATGTGTCTGTGTGTATGTGCCTGTGTATGTGTGTGTCTCTGTGTGTATATGTGTGTGTCTGTGTATGTATGTCTGTGTGTGTATGTGTGTGTGTTTGTGTGTGTGTATGTGTCTGTGTGTAGAGGGTTCACATATGTAGAGGCCACATGTGAACAAAAGGTGTAGGCTATGACAAAAACTCATATTAACTATTTTTTTCTAAAATGTGAAACTATTTTAATATACTGCTAAGACAAAGAAAATATGATAAAGCTGTAAGCCGTAAAATGGAAGAGGATATTTGAAAAACAGACATCTGATACAGGACTCATAACCAGAATATATATAAAGAATTCCTATAAACGAAGAAAAGATAAATTATTTGTTAGAAAGAATGGGCAAAGGACATGAAGGAACAAATACTTCACAAACAGGGATGTATGAATGACTGATTAACACTCGGAGCCCAACTGATCCATCATCAGAGAAACGCAAATTAAAGCCATAATATAATGTTGCCACACACCCATCACCACAGCCAAAATTACAAAGATGGGCAATACCATGTGTTGGCAGGTATACAGAACAACTGGGACTTTGGACGTGTTTGGCAGAAGTATAAATGAGCCCAGTCCTTGTAGACAAGTGCTTGGCGCTGTGTTAGCTGTCTACTACCATGTAACAGATTACCACAAACACAGTGACTTCAAACAGCACATGCTTATTACCAAACAGCCTCTGAAGACCAGGAATCCAAACAAGCTAAGCATGGTGCCTGTGCCCCGGAGCTGCCCACTGCAGTGCTGTCAAGGATATGGGACAGGGGGGTGGGGGGAGGTAGTGGGGGGAGCTGTGATTTTATCCGAATTTGTACACTCACTTACCTGATTGTTGAAAGAATTGCATTCCCCGTGCGATCTTTACTCTGGGGATCCTTCTATGGGATAGTCCTCAGCATCCTAGAAAGCTTTCTGAGGCAGAGGCAGTTGTCATCTTCCCATAGATATCCCGGAAGTGATGGTCCTTACTTCTTTTCACTGCTTTTAAAGGTGAGAAGGTAAGCAAATGCTTGTGGGAAAGGTGACTAAGAGGCAAGTCACTAGAAGCCTCTCCTCAGGCTGACACGGGCAGACCCTGTGACCCCAGCATCCAATCCTACAGAGAGCACATCCATGCACCACGTTACACACGAAGCTTCACAGTCACCATTCCTAATGGCCCGACTGGAAGCAATCCAAACACCCATCAACAGAAGAATGGAAAAATAAGTGTGTATAATCATAAAAAGAAATATTACATATCAGCAAGAAGAAGGAGCTACAAGGATACAATACAAATAAAGCTGGGAAAGAGCACGCAGGGAAATTTTTGTCAAACACAAATGAGTATGTACTGTACAACTTCATTATATAAAGTTCAACAAGCGGGAGGAAGTAATTTACAGAGTTCGGTTTTCACGAAGGTAGTTACCCCTTCTCGGGGAGAGGAGAGAGGCTGAGCGATGTCACTGCTGAGGATAGGGTGCTGGTTCCAGAGCAAATACAGGCTCTTGTGAAGATTTGAGTTTGCATGTCTGTGAGGCTGTGTTTTAGGAATGTAACTTGCAATGAAGAGTTTTCATTGAAGAGAGCTATCTATAGACCTGTTAATACGTAACCTCTCTCAAAAATCTATCAGTGGGCTGCCAAGATGGCTCGGTGAGTAAAGACATCTGCCGCCAAGCCTGAGTTCTAAGCTCCATCTTTAGAACTGGTGGAAGGAGAGGACCAACTCCAGTAACTTATCTTCTCTGTCTGTCTCTGTCTCTCTGTCTCTCCCTCTCCCTCTACACATACACGCACACGCACACACACACACATACTCACTCACTAAAAAATAATAAGTTAAAATGTAATCAAAAATATTTTTTTTAATTCCTAATCACTGAAGGTGAGTGGTGTTCAGGACCCAGGATCTATGGTGGTTCTCGACCTTCCTAACGCTTCAGCCCATGCTTTGACCTTTTAATACAGTTCCTCACATTTCGATGACTCCCCAGCTGTAAAGTTCTTTTCATTGCTATATCATTGCTGTGGTTTTATTAGTTATGAATCGTAACATAAACATCTGACATGCGGGATATCAGATATGTGACATCTGGGGCTTGAGACCCACAGGTTGAGAACTAACTGCTCGAACAAGCTCCTGGGTCTGTGCCCTAGGTTCTGGGCCACACTGAAATAACACTAATCGCATGTTTCCACTTCAAAACAACACACTGCTTGTACATGCCTTGCCAACATGGAAAGCGGAGGCAACCCAAGGATAGCCATCTATCCAGACTGTCTCCCATCCCACAGCAGACCCAAAGATGCAGAACATGCTCTATATCCCCATAGGCACCTTCTTCAGGTATTTGTAGACAATCTTCAGGAGTCTAATTCCTACCAAAATGCAAACTCCACAGACAAGGATCCTGTCTGCCTAACTCACTACTAACACATCCAAGAGAGTGCCTAGCTCATGATAAGAAATCAGTTCACATAGTGGAATAAACAGACAAGTGAACAGTACACTAACACATGCACATACACACATGCACACATATGCACGTACACACACATCCAAGACAGTGCCAAGCTCATGATAAATAATCAATTGACACACTGAAATAAACAGACAATTGAACAATACACTAACACATGCACATACACACATGCACATGTACACACACACACACACACTCACACACATGTACACACATGCATGCTCACACACACACACACGTGAACACACATGTATACACATACACACTGCAATCCATGTTGAGTGATCAGATACACACAGGAAAAACAAGGAAGAAGGGTGGAGTCTCATTTCCATTGGGAGAATCTTTCTCCATTTCTTCCCCAGAAGTCCTCTTGTGCCTGGTTTCATGCTGTGACTCCTGAGTGCTGTGCTAAGCACCACTTCTCTGAGATGGTGTAGGTTTGGTACCTACACCAGAGCCCTAGTCTGCTCCTTGTCCCCATTTGATCCTCAGACAGTGGTGACCTCCTTAAGAAGGCACTTCACAGCCATCCTAGTTCTGATCCTCTAGCCTGGGCTTCACTCATGACAAGGATGTCCTGGTAAAACCTCCAGAGGTGGATGGATATTGCTGACTGTACCCCAGCCAGCCTGGGACTGTTTCCACCACAGTGTCAATGATCCTGTCTGAGGCTGGGGCTAGGCACAGTGCCTGGCATTTCTTGGGTGCTTTGTTAAACTGTTACAAGAGAGGGGACAGAGACGACAGCCCAGCCCTTGCCAAGGGAACCCTGTTTTCTAGTCTGTTTAGGGCTGTCTTTGCCTCAGCTGACAAGGCCACCTCCCTTTCCTAGCAGTGTCCTCATCACTGGGTTCTCTGAAATGTCACTCTCCTTCTCCTTCCCTTACTTCTGTGCATGTATCTGGGTCTTTCTCTTGTATAATTTTAGACTTCATTGACACTCATAAGATCAGCTCCTGCTCACAGACTCAGCTTTGCCAACTAAGTGTTTTTTTCCCCCGTGGTCCCTTCTCTGAACTCACGCCTGCTTTCTCCTGCTCTATCCACAGAAAGTGATACTTGCTGTGTGCACCTCCTCTGTCAGGGCCTGAGAATCCTCAGTTCCCCATCCATCCACTAGATGGTAAAACCTCCGTAAAGAGAAGAAGCAGACAGAGGAGTAACCAGGAGAATGGGTTAACTTTGGAAACAGATAAGTATATTTAGTGGTTTAATTACAGTCATAGTTCACAATGCACATACCTGGCAACCTTATCTGTGTGTGGTGGTACATGCCCACAATACTGGCACCTGGAAATCTCAGGCAGAAGAATTGCTACAAGCTCAAGCCCAGCCTGAAATACATAGCAAATACAAGGCCAACCAGAGCTATTATACACAATAAGACCCTGTCTCAAACAACAAAGCAAGACAAACAAACAAGCCAAAAATGTGTCAAATGGAACACATTAAATATGCCTCACCCACTCCACAGACTTGTTTTTAAAACTTGAAAAATGTTTGAGACTATGCAGCCTGAGATTCCCAGACATGGCTCTACATCAGAGTCACTAGGAAGCATCAATGACAAATTTATCCAATGAATGGATTCCAAGTCTTTAGGGAAGGAGCCCAGCCACCTGCCTTCTTAACAACTCTCCCAGGGCTCTGTACAAACAGGTCAGCATTTGGAAAGCAGCATTTCTCAGAGCAGCATCCTGACCACCACCAGCACATCACCCAGGACCCTCTTGGAACCACAGACTCACTGAATGAAGAACTCTGTGTGGTACCCAGGGACTGTTTTCTCACAAGTGCCCTGATGATGACTCTGAAGGTGGCTGAGCCCTGAAGCCTGTGGTGCAGATCAAAGCATCAGTCAACAGAAGATACTAACACAGTTCAGAAAGGGTCTGGGACTGGCCCGAGGTCTTCACAGAACCCTAACAGGATAGCTCCTTGACCTCAAGCCTCCTCTTTCCCAGCCAGTATCCACGGCATTGCTTTGGGAGCCAAGTAGAAAATATCAAGAAACTTTACTTTTATCATCTAATCAACTTAAGGAGTCATGGATCTTGGCTCAGTCACCATGACAAACCCACCAGGGGCTTCATGCCTGGGTCATTCTGGCATATTAATTGACCCAAGAGTTAGTCCCAGTTCCAATAAAGAACTCATCCCTTAGAGTCTACGTGTTTATGAGTATATGGTAGCTGCCATACCAAGGAGTTGGAGGTCATCTACTAAGGATAGGTGCTGGAGAGGCAGCAGGGGAATATGTTGGTGCTAACCCTCGTGGTACAACCAATACAGATTCAACAAAGCCCTCTCTCCTGTTTCGGAAGTAAAAGGGAGATGGTGGCCAGGAGAATCTGATGGGGTAGCCAGAGACCAATGTGCATAATGTCATGGATATGGGGAACTAGTGGCTTGAGCCAGGGACATGTGTCCAGACAATGCAGGGTACAGGAGAGATTTGAATTACCCTGGCATGGTCTGGTTTCAGCCAGAGAACCACTGGGTTGGGACCTCAGCCCACAACGTTAGAAGTTGTTTCCATTAAGAAGTTATGGCATCAGCATCTTCTGGCAGTACCTTCATTCCCCTCCCCTTTCCACTTTTCCTCTTCAAGACCAAAGAGCAGTGCCCCAGACATTCTTTGGCTTTTCTGAGGAAATTGAACGTTAATGGTATTCTCAGTTCTCCCTTCCCCCGCTCATTGTCCTCCCTTTGCTCCTTTGGAGTCCATTCCCAAAGCTATTAATATCCAACTTGAACCAAACAGCAACTGTATTTCAACTTTACCATTTTATTTGCCACAGGCCTGGTTGTTTATCCATACGTCACGGTAGATGGGCTCTTGCTTATTTCAGCCCCACGCTCCGATGGCCCTTGATGTAGAACAGTGTGCCCATTAATGGAGGGAAGAGGAAACTGAGTGCTTCTTTTTCCTGCATGTTTTATGATGCAGTTCCTTATGCCCAGGAACCTGTACACACACTTTTACCAGGCCATCCTAATGGAGCATTGTGATACCAGACCAATGGAACACCAAGACTCAGTCCATCAACCACATGCCACAGACCAGTGAGTGGCTCCCAGACCCTTGCCAGGATGACTCAAGGAAGAGAAAGTAATCAAGAGTCCAGAGCAAGGTGGGTATCCAGGTAATAGGCCAGAGTCCTGCAGTGAACAGTGGAAGACACATTCATCGTTAAGAGAAAAGTTGCTGTCTCTAACTAGCTGTACACCAAGCATCTCTTTGAAACCCTTCAGGGGAATATTGGGACTCATCCCAGTCCATAAGCGAAGAATCCAATGGCCATATGTTCTTGTTTTTGTATGTGATCTCCTAATGGATGAGTGACCCCAGGCTCCATCTCCTGGTTCCAGATAAAAGTAAGCCCTGGCTTTCCAAGGCCAAATCCAGCTTCTCCAAGCATCTCTTCCCTCCCTGAATAACACCACCTATGTGGGGCTCCTACTTCTGGTAAAACCTCTTATCCCAGGACCCAGAGGCACTGTTCCCACCCTAGATGGCAGAAGGGGACCCCAGCAGATTTCAAAGTCTCAGAGCCAAACATCACACAACACACTTTCTGGTCCAGGAAACCAGTCTCACTAGAACCCCAAGCAATAATCCTAGGGACCACTCTGTCCAAGATATAGGCTGTCCTCACTCCCAACAAGAAGTTACTCAATGGCTGACTTGCCTAAAAAGACAAAACACTCCCATACATCCGTGCACTTGACTAAGGCAGACAGAGCACTCTGCCAGGCTGAGTAGCAGTGGCTGGCTCACTGGCGTCTGAAGAGCAGAAGCCTACCACTGTGTGCCACACACACTGATAGGGGCTTCACATTAGTTAGTTTGTGGACTTGGATTGTCTCATGACAGGAGCGGAGGCCAAATCCCTGCTTTACACATGTAAGGACAGCACCCACTTTTGGGAGGCCCTCACTATCAAGTGTGTCCTCTCAGGGAGCCCATTCCCACCTGACTTAGTTGAGTTTTGCATCTATAAAACACCATGACCAAGAAGCAAGTTGGGAAAGAAAGGGTTTATTTGGTTTGCACCCCTCCATATTGCTGGTCATTGGTGAAGAAAGCCAGGATAAAAACTCAAATAGGGCTGGAACCTGAAAGCAAGATCTAATGCAGAGGCCATGAAGGGGGTACAGTTCATTGGCTTGCTCATCATGGTTTGCTCAACCTGCTTTTTTATACATCTCAGGACCCCCATCCCAGGAACGGCACCACCCACAATAGACTGAGACATTCTGCATCAATCATTAAGAAGATGCCTTACATCTGGACCTATGGAGGCATTTTCTCAAATGAGGTTCACTCCTCTCAGACTCTAGACTGAATCAAGCTGACATAAAACAAGTATGCCAGTGGAAAGAAAGTCTCCTGATGCTGAAGAGGAGGGTAAGAGGAAGGATATGCAACTTCCCAAATGTGAATTCTTGGCCCGAGCTGTTCCTGCATTGGCTCTTATAGAGGGTACCAAGAGGGGGTGTCTCTGTCCATGATAGGGTCCACACAATGAATATTGGCCAGAGGGGCTTGAGGTCTCCACCCATGACCATTACAGCCTCTACAGATAGGCCAAGGAGGAGAGGCATACTGCCTGCCTACCCTCCTGAGCCTGCTCTGGAAACATGCACATTCCTACAGTGAGCATCTCCAAACACCTCTGCCTGACCGATAGTGGACCACCCCCATGCTAGTTATCTGCTGAGCCTCATTGAGTTTCCCTAGCTCTTCATACCCCAAGGTGTGTCCCCTGTTCTGTACAAACCTAGATATACATACATGTATGTGTATACACACATGCACATAGTCTTGTTGGCACCCCAACTCTTATGAGCATGACATATGTGCACAAACATTTCTTTAGGCACCCAAGTACACATATGTGCACATGCGATTTGCATAAACATGTGCACACATGCATATGCATATATTTCTGTCTCCAGCCACATGCCTATGGGCATGAGCATGCATGTGCACACACACACACACACACACACACGCAGAGTCCTCACTAACTCTCGCAACTAGGTCAGACAATTCCACTAGAGTGAGGCTAGACAGAGCAGATGGTGACATAGGACAGCAGGCTTGGCAAGCAGAGTCCCAGAAAAGGGCTCAGAGGGGATATTAGAGAGGGGCCCTGAGAGGATGTTGTTTGCCTGGGGATGCAGCAGATGTTCTCTGCAGGGATCCCTGGGTGAGACATTCAAAAGGGTGAGCCCAGCTTAGACGAAGCTCAGGAAGAAAGGATGAGACAATCAGACTCCACAAGGTTGGGGCGTGGCATGAGAGGAGATAAGAACCTACTCTGAGCTTCCTTCCTCTGTCTGAAGAGAGTGGACATCTCTCGGGACGTTCATGGTGACCACAGAAGATAAAGCAGAGAGTGCATCGAGGCTTCCTTCGGCAGCACGACTGGTTCATGAGGCCATTGTATCTGCCCACTTTTCAGTCCATGGATCACAGCTCAGGGCTAAGTATAAAGTCAATATCTGGCCCCTGGTAGCACCACATGTGAGTTATCTTGTTAATTTTACAGTGCTGGGGTCAAGCTTGGGTCCCCGCACATGCTAGGCAAAAGCTCCATTGTCGAGGTACCTGCCCAGATGTTGTAGTCATCAGCTACATTGCCAAGCAGGGGAGGAAGCCACAGGGCTTGGCCAAGGTCGCATCAGAGCCTGGCTTAGCAGCCAGACATAGATTCTAGCCCACAGCCATGCCCGCTGACTCTGCCATCTTGTCAAGACTCTGCAGGCAGCTGAACAAGCTTCAGAGCTCACAGTGTGGGAGAAGCAGCCCCAATCGGCCTCATCGTCCAGGGGTGTCTCTTGCTGGCCTCAGATTTTTAAGTTCAATTGTGAGATGGTTTCTGTTCATCTACAAAGGGCTGTCTGGAAAGGCTCTCATCTCTTAGCAGAGAGAATCTGTCAACGCTGGGCTGTTCCAGGACTGATAGACTGAAGAGAGGGGTACAGAAGGGTCTCCAGGGACTCAGTCTGAAGAAGGCAAATGGGGACAACATGCAGGGAACAGTTGACAAGAGGAAGGGCTAATAGACATGGTCAGAGAACCAGGAGATGAAATTCTGTGGCAGCTGGGTAGTGTAGTCATGCCCGGGGTGGGGCTTTAACACTATTTTTGCCATAGGGTTCTGGGGTTTTTTTGTTTGCTTGTTTGTTTGTATTTTACCCAGAAATTAAATTTGGATCAAAGAGTTGGGGTGCAATTCTGCCTAACATGGGGAGGAAGAAGCAAGCCCTGGTCTTCCAAGTCCCCTTTACCTTCCAGTTCATGTGTCCCCTATGGCATCTAGACCAGCCTTGGGGCCCCCAGAAACCAAGTTTGTTAATCACCCATCTTTTATAAACAATGCTGGCCCTGAAACTGAGGTCATAGCTCTGCTGGCTGTGTAACATCTAATTGGTCACTTTCCCTGTCTAGGCTTAGGCAGTCTTACCTCTCGGTTCTCTAATGTGTCTCCTGGATACTTCATTCTGGTTTGAGGGCAGGTGTAAGGTGAGTGGACCAGCTGTACCTCCACAGCTGTGTGAAGAGCCATGAGGCCAATGAGAGCCACAGACACTCTGGCATGTGTGGTCAAGCATGTGGCCATATATCCCTGGCTCTGCACATCCCACATACCTATGGCACAGTAGTCTTGGTGTGCAAAATTTGAATGAGAGAAGACAGAGAGTGAAATGTGTCTCCAGGGACTGGCCCAGAGAGCGTCCTCTCTCTGGTAACTTCCGGTGGTCTCTCCCCACATCCGTCTAGCCTTTGACTCCCAACTCTTTTAGGTTTTGTTTGTTTTGGGACAGGGTCTCATGTCTCTCCAGTTGGCTTCAAACATGTTGTATTCTAGTGTTGTTTCCTCACCAAGAGCCCGTAGAGCTGGGAGGATCGGCATCCAAGCTCTGGAGTTGGTATCTGCTCACACCCAGGCCTGCCAATGCCTACCTGACCCTTCAAGGGCCACTGGGGGTTTTTGCCCCTTAAAATTTCCTAGGGCCATAAAGGTAAAGCACACTCTTGTTTGTGCAGCTGCCCAAAGAGAGGCAAAGAGAGAAGTGACTTATTCACAACCAAACAGCGAAGCCTTAGCAGAGTGTCACTAGGGCCAGCCCTTTCACAGGTAGGACTGTTGGGCTCTGGGGCCTGGCCTCACATGTCTCAGCACCAAAGAGCAGGAGAGGTATAGAGCACATTTCTGATGTGTACCCAGGGTCCAGGTTAGTGAAAACATCTGTCCAAAGAGGCAGCAAGGTAGAACCACCAAGCTAGCTCTTGCCCAGACATGACTGGGGTAGCCACTCAGGAAAAAAGTATTGGCCCCTAGTAAACAGACCAGAAAGTAACAAAAGTCACAAAAGTGGACAAAGCAAGACCCAGATCTATATAAGGTGGAGACTTGGCTCCCGGATGGGAAGGCACAGGCCTAGAGTGGAACGACAGCAATCCATCTTCCCATGTAAAAGGGGACAGGGACACTGGCTGATACGACACGGCAACGGGGATTTACTGTAGGCAAAAGGACCAGAAAGCAGGAGGTGGCAATGTCCCCTGGGCCCCTGTCTAGCCAGCCATCTAGATGGTACTAGAGGCCCCTCTGCATCAAGGGAGGACACAAGAGCCCAAGAGGCAGCTAGGCAAACTGGCTCTCCCCTGAAAGGATGCTTTTTGGCATCTCCTACTGTTTTTCCTCCTCCCACCCCTTCATCTATTCATGCAGTGGGGTTCTCACCAGTGGAGTTAATAATCTCTCGCATCTTGGCAACTCCTAACACCCTCCCCCACCCACTCATCCCTAGTTCGGGGTAGGGAAGAAA
Source organism: Micromys minutus (assembly GCF_963924665.1). Lineage (NCBI taxonomy): Eukaryota > Metazoa > Chordata > Mammalia > Rodentia > Muridae > Micromys > Micromys minutus. Next base: position 36,950,884 of record NC_137985.1, read on the forward strand.
GGCTGGAGACTCATGTGGTGTTGATTAGAGTATTGATCCCGCCTGCAGCCCTCACAGACGCCCCGCCTGAGCATCCATCAGTGACAGATGGGAGACTGGAGACTAGCCTCCTGTGAGGCCCAAGGGCTGGGCCAGACTGGAGCGTGACTCAGCGGCTCTCCAGGGCAGGAGTAGCAACAGGGTCCCAGTCAACCCCAGCGGACCCTGGGTTGTTTGGCTTTCTAACCTCAAGTACCTCTGCTCTCTTCAGGCCTCCCATCCCCCCATCTTTTCTCCTCTCTCGACTCCAGTTGCTGACGTAAGAGCTGAACATTCAATCCAGTCCCCTCCTCATTATTGTAGAGCACCAATAAGCTGGGACAGCACGCAGCAACCGAACGAGGCTCACATTTACTACTGGATTTTCAGCACCCAGAAACTGAGGCTCCCCGAGGTCAGGTAAGGCCAGGCTGCTGACCAGAGCCTCGGCCAGATAAGAGTGTTACTGTCCCACCGGAGCAGTGACATGAACTGAGCCACTTGGTGCCAGGGACACATTGTCTTGCTGACAATGTGTGTTTGTCTTGTGCTGTAGAGATTTGTTATTCTCGCCTTGCAGATGACGACGCCTAAGAAATGTATCTGCAAGTTGCATGGTTACTCAGCGCCATGCAGGGGCTCTAGACATCCTCTGTGGGACTCCAGACCCAGTTTCTTATGTTAACTCCACCGCTCCCATTTCACACACATGCTTGCTCTCATCTTCTCTTATACTGCCCCACAAAGCCCCCAGAGAGAACTAGTATTGCTTACCCCCATTTTACAGATGGTGAAACTGAGGCATAGATGCGTGTGTGGCTGAGCATGATAGACTCGGTACATAGCAGTTGATACTCTTTGCCTCTCCTTGAACTGGACTACCACCTCCCTCTGCCAGACATCTGCCAATTGGTGAGTCCCTGAATCCTAACTTCTTCCCCTTCCAGGAATCCCTCTTTTTTTTTTTTTTTTTTTTTTTTTTTTTTTTTTTTTTTTGGTGGAATCCCTCTTTTAAAGAGCACACCAGAGTGGCAGCTTCCTCTGCCTTTCTGCTTCTCTCCGTGCCTGAGTTAAGGTTGGTCTGGAAGAGAAGACAGCTGTCCTCAATCTGTCTTCCTGCCTGGAACTCCCCTTTCCCTCCTCCATACCTCCTCCTTCCCTACCTGCAGGACCCGGCATGTTAGCCCCTCAGCTCAGGTTTCTTTCTTTCTTTCTTTCTTTCTTTCTTTCTTTCTTTCTTTCTTCTTCTTCTTCTTTTTTTTTTTTTTTTTTTTTTTTTTTTTTTTTTTGAGAGCCTCCGTTTCTCTTCCTGTCCTACCTGGCACTCATCCTTGGGCTCTGATCCAGCAGATGTGGGCTAGCTTCTTGGCATTCCCATAGCTTACAGTTCTAACTCCTTCTGCCTTTACCCCTAGAAGGCAGGCAGGAAGGCCGGCCCTGATATCTAGACTTCAGCGCTTGAATTAGCACCCAGGGTAGTGTTGGGCCCAGGAAGCAGCTTTGATTGAGAATTGATCTGTTGTTCACTGAGCTGGTTACCAAGAAGAGAGAAGCAACTTGTCGATACTGCATTACTCACTGGGATCCAGAGCCTCTTTCTTAGGCAACAGAAGGGAGATAGAAAAGGTGAAAGAAGAGGGAAACAAACTTTTCAGGGTCCCTGGGAGGATGCCAGGAGCACAGGACTCATCCCAGCCTCTGCCTCCTGGTTCTGATCCCCAGACTCCTCTTCCTTTCATGGAACCAATCTGGAGCTAAGCACAGGATGCTAGAGCTGAGCGTGGGATGCTGGAGCTGAGCGTGGGATGCTGGAGCTGAGCACGAGATGCTGGGGCTGAGCACAGGATGCTGGAGCTGAGCATGAGATGCGGGAGCTGAGCACGGGATGCTGGAGCTGAGCATGAGATGCAGGAGCTGAGCACAAGATGCTGGAGCTGAGCATGAGATGCTGGAGCTGAGTGTGGGATGCTGGAGCTGAGCATGGGATGCTGGAGCTGAGCATGAGATGCAGGAGCTGAGCATGAGATGCTGGAGCTGAGTGTGGGATGCTGGGGCTGAGCACGGGATGCTGGGGCTGAGCATGAGATGCAGGAGCTGAGCACGGGATGCTGGAGCTGAGCATGAGATGCTGGAGCTGAGCATGAGATGCAGGAATTGAAACATCAAACTTCTTGTAGATATGCTGCCATTGCTTAGGAGTTGCATGCTTGGCACGGATCTGGAGTAAAGGGTAGATACATTACCTGTACCAGGCTGACCTCAGGGCATGTATACATGACTCCAGTGCTTCCAGAGTCTGAGCAAAGAAAGAAGCTGGGCCCTAAGGGTTGATGAAGGAGAGCCTACCTGCCAGGGCCTGGGTGGACACCCCTTCAAGATATGGCTCTTCTGTGGCAGGACACTGAGTCTTGGCAGGTTTACTGAACCCAGCGCTCACAAGGTCTTGGAGGGTCTTCTCTTCCTATCCCAACTCTTCACCAAGCTGATGGAGAAAGTGTATGACTGTTGGCTGTGAACCAAGGCTGTAACCCAAACCTCACCTCTCTCTGGCATTTCTCACTCACTCATACCCTTGGGCTTCAGGCAAGGCCAGCTTCCCTCATGCCTAGCCATACAATCCTTAGTGACATGTGGCCTAGCAGTGTACTCGCTCACCAAATCACAAGTAGCCAAGTGACAGAATTCAGAAGGTACAGTGTCACTGTCAGAATGGACTCTGTGGAGTACCCCCCCACTGACCCCAGTTACCCCCTCCTCACTTTTAGAGCCTAGAGTCTGAAGTTGGTGTCCCTTAAGTGTGTAATCTCCAAAAGCAGCTTGGTTTCACTAAAGCAACACTGATGAGACCACACAGTCTAATAAGCTAGGGAAACTAAAGCCCATGCCCAGGGCTCAGGTCTCCTACGGTCAGCTTAGCACTGACCGACCGCTGTCCTCCAGATCCAGTAGGTTCTCACCTGACCCATGAGGAGGTGCTTTCCTGCTCCCCGGAGCTATTCCAGGATCCTCCCCTTCTCCAGATGACTACAGTGTTCTCCTGCTTTTCGTAGTAACGTTACTTACCTTCCACATCCACATTGCCTTAACAGACCATTACTGGTGAGCCCAGTGTGAAGGCAAGAGCTGCCACAGACCATGTACCCCAAGTTGCTTATAACAGAAAAGCCACTGCCACCTGTCTTGTGGCCAGAGTGTGCTGGGAGATCGGATTGAGTGTTGGTGTGAGAGGGCCCTCCAAGGGCTCCTTGAGAATTCACTATTTTATATATTGCTCTGACGAAACACCTGATAGAAAAGGAAAGGTTTATTTGGGTTTGTGGTTTCTGGGAGTTTTATCCTAACGCAGCAGGAAGACCAATTGCATCACAGCAGGGGGGGTGGCAGAGGCTGTTTACTTCACACCAGGAAGCAGACAAATCCAGGAGCCAGGCTGTAACTTCCAAAGGCCAGCCCTCCAGGAACCTTCTTCCTGCAGCTAGGCCCCACTTTCAAAGAGGTCCACAAAATGTCCTGAGGACCAAGCCTTCAGGACATCCCTTGTCACAAGAGTCAGGAAGGGACTGCTGAAGGGCCTTCTGTGACCACCAGTGAGGAAGAGTGACTTCCAAAGGAGGGGGCACTCTGCCTTAAGCTGAGCCTTGGTTAAAGAGGTCTGGGCAGGCAGGGGGGTATCCCCAGCAGCTACAGGAGGGAGGACACTCTAGACTGAAGCCACTGCTACTGCAAAGTCTCATAGGATGATGAATCACAGAGAGCCACTCTATGTCCCATCCCTGAAGTTAACCAACAGCCACTAAGCATCTACTATATGCCTGCTGGGGCAGCAGCCATGGGCATGGGAGAGCGAGATGGTCTCATTTATAGTTCCTCTGCCCCCAGGGAACATCAGACAGACACCCCACAGGCACCAACACCCGACAGATAGGGCAGAAGGAGACAAGCACGGGGAAGGGCAGCTTTGATGGGATAAGGTAAGGAATCAGGAATAGTGTGGAGACATGGGACTGAAAGATGTCCCAGGACCATTAGGGAGTACCAACAGGTACAAAACCCCAGCAAACAGAGACCATGTGCCTGTATCCAAATAGCAGGATGCCACTGGGTACACAATGGCAGTCAGCCTCTGGGAACAAGAGTGTCACACAAACAGGTTTGTGAAGAAGTAGCTAAGAATGGAATCATCCGTGCACGTTTTGACTGAGCAGAGATGAAACCAGTCGCAACCAGTATGAGGTCCAAAGGAAGAAAGTGGTTATGGGAGCCTGAGAAGAGGTGCTGACTTAGATGAGACTTCTAGTTATAGGACATGCCCACCTAAGGCAGCCAGAGAGAGCAACACTTGACTCAGGCTTCAGCTTTTCCTCTAGTCTTTCCATCTCCAACTGGGCCTTGCACAGTGGCAGAACCGATGATCCTCGAGGGCGGAGTTTGGATATTTTATACCTTGTGGATTAGATTAGCATCCTGTGGGCAGAAAGGAGAAGGGTGGCTGATGCTACTTGTGCCCTGTCACCCCTGACTACAAGATCCTCCCCCTGAAAGCCGGCCATCTAATCAGCTCAGGAGCTTCACGGGCTTCTTAAAAGATCAAGCAAGAGAGCAAAGGCAGAAGGCTTTGTGTGAGAATAATTGGTACTCCTGGTCTCGGGCCTGCTAGGCATCCTTCGACACCAATACTTTTAGAATTCCTAACATCGTTTTGCACACGAGGAAGCTCTAGCTCAGAGGGGTCAAGTCATCAGCATCTGTGCGGTTAACTCCTTATCTTCAAAGAGTCAGAAACCCAAGTCACACCGGCTTGAGAAAGAGAGCCATTGCTGGCGCAGACTACTGCTGAGACGCTTCCGGGATGGCTGTATCCAGGTCCTCATTCCCTGTCTCCCATTATGCTGGCTTTGTTCTCAGGACGTCTTATCCAAGGTGACAAAGCAGCTCTGATATGCTTATCCACCTTAGCTTGATCAAGAAAAAAAAAAAGTTCCTTCCCCAAATTCTCAACAAATATTCCGAAATCTGGCTTCCTTGTCTCTAGACTAATCGCTATGGAGAGGTCCAGCCCGGGTCAAGTGTCCCCTGCCTTGGAGCCAAGAGACAGGGCATTATGGCTGAAGGAAGGGTAGAACAGGGGGACCAAAGTATGGCTGAGAGCTGACTACCTGGAATAGAGAGGGTGGACAGAAACGGAGAGAGGAGTAGGCATTGTATCCACAGTGGCAACCTGTTTGGTCGGAACTTGTGTATGGGGTTTGTTTGTACCTCGCTGGGCCTCCTCCTTCCCCCACTACTCCTCTTCCTCCTCCTCCTCTCCCTCCCTTCTCCTATTCCTCATCCTCTTCCTCTACTTTCTCCTTCTCTTCCTCCTTCTCCCCCTCCTCTTTCTCTTTCTTTCTCTCCTCTTCCCTCCCCTCCTCTCTTTCTCTCCCTTCTCTTCTTCTTCCTCCTCTTCCTCCTTCTCTTCCTCTTCTTCCTCCTCCTCTTTCCTTTCTCCCCTTTCTCTTCCTCTCCCTTTTTCCTTTTCTTTTCTCTTCCTTATCCTCTTCGTTTCCTTCCTTCTTTCTCTTCCTCTCCCTCCTCTTCCTCTTTTTCCTCTTCCTCATCCTCTTCCCCTCTTTCTTCTCCTCTTCTTCTTCCTCCTTCTTTTCCTCCTCCCCTCTTCCTCTTCTCCCTCTTTTCTTTCCTTCTTCCTTCTGTCTCCCTTCTCCCTCCTTTGTTCTCGCTCTACCTTCTCTGTTGACCACTTGAAGAACTTGGTTGTAGCACTAGAATGCCCTTGTTTCTGAGTCCCACTGCAGCAAGGGCCTGCAGGTCTGCAACAAGAGCAGGACTCAGGGCCTCTGAGTGTGAGAGGTGAGGACAAAATGAGCCATCAAGCCCTCCGACTCCACTTTTTCTCTCACCTGCCTGCTCCTTGATATGTGGATAATGCACATGAAAAGCCAGATTTTGAGGGCTGGAGAGATGGCTCAGCGGTTAAGAGCACTAACTGCTCTTCCAGAGGTCCTGAGTTCAATTCCCAGCAACCACATGGTGGCTCACAACCATCTGTAATGGGATCCGATGCCCTCTTCTGGTGAGTCTGAAGACAGCTACATTGAACTTATATATAATAAATAAATAAAATTTTAAGAAAGATTTACTTAAAAAAAAAAAAGAAAAGAAAATCCAGTTTTTGATTCTTCTCTTGTTTTCTTGCAATGGCTTTCTCCTCTCCTCAGAAAGAGAGGGCACTGAACCACAAAGAACACATGCATAGCACTTGTATGTGTGCATGTGCACATACACAAAGTGATATGTAGCCAAGGACCCCAAGTCTCTAAAGTTCTGACAGTCCCATCAGGAGACTGCAGACAGCTCTCACAGCTCTAGGCTTCCTGGCCTGCCTCCAGGCCCTGCCTCTTCCTCCTTATTTACCACTCTTCTGAGCACAGCTATGCTCTAAAGAGAGGATGGGGAACAGAATTTAGTGTGAAGGCATGTCAGGTTCCAAGAGGAGAGAAGTTATAAGAGAGAGGAAAGGGAGAGTTGTAGGAAGAGGGAGAGGAGATGGGATAGAAAAGAAGAATGCAGGAGAGGAGATGGATGGTCAGAGAGGGATGCAGGAGAGGAGATGGATGGACAGAAAGGGATGCAAGGAGCTGCTGAAATAAGGAGGAAAAAAGGAGAGGGAGAGAGCCGGGTTCAGAAACAGATGGAAGATATGCAAACCCAGCCATGCCAGGGTGGGAGCAGCCACGTCCCATGAAGCAAGACAAACAGGCAATAAGGACAGAGGTGTCCTTGGGTCTGGGGCCTCTGGAGAAGCAGGGTCACAGGAGATGCTGGTGATGGATGTGTCTTGCCCTGTATTGGAGAGATGATGCTGACCAGCCTTTTTGCTGCTCCACCTTCCCTCAAGAGCTAGGTTCTAGCAAAGACATGTACACAGACAGGAGAGGGGGACAAGGCCTTGGCATTTGGTGTTTCTTTCCCACTCTTGGCTGGCAGGCTGCATGCTTTGCTGGACACTGCAGGGTATTCCTCCAAAGCACCCAGCAGAATACAAGACTCACCTTGAGATGCTTTGAGCCTCAAGTCAAATGCTGGACCAATGTTAGAGCCAAAATATATTACAACACCTAGGCATAGAGCATCAAGTCCTTGTTGGTCTTCCAGACACGGCAGCTCCTCACCCTTGTGCAGTAGTGGTAAGTGGAAGGCATACATGAACCTTCTGTGGAGGGTCCCCACTGCAGTCTGATGACCCCAGAGAGAAGTTGCCCCATGTAGGCTTACCTAGGGTAACTGAGATAGCCTGATTGACAGATGCTACTCATGAGGTGCCCTATGCTTCTTCCCCCCACACACACATTTGCACACACAGGCATACATACACACACACACACACAACAATTATTACCCCAAAGGCACCTTAGCATCTTGTTACCCCATCCCCAGCCTCCTGACTGATAGACACCCAAGGCCTTCAGGAATCAAGAGCCTATAAGACTCCATTGCTTCAGGCCCCTAGCGCCTGACTTCCTTTACCTCTGAGCTGTCAGCTCTGCAGCCATGAAGGCTGGAGGTGGCTGAACTTTCACAGTCAGTATCCTGGGGATGGTGGGAGTTAGATGGTCGGTATTGAATACCAAGGGATCCCCTAGAATCTGGGAAGTCAGAGATGGTCAGAAAGTGTCTAAGAGCTCCAGGATAAAGCCAAGAAGAAGGATTTACAGTGTGCCCCACTCTGTGGCTCCCCACTGAGGTAGGCTAGCAGCCTTGCTCCTCTGCTCCCTGTGCCTCCCAGTGAATCTTACAGCAGGAGAATGGGTATAAGATAATCCTGTATACATGCCAAACCTGATTTCCTGTGCTAGATGCCCGTGTCTGCATGGAGGGTACACTAACACGTGTCTGCCCTGTAGATGCCCCGGCACACCACCACACACCCTAAGGAAGCAAACATGCCCCCACGCATTCCTGAGGCTCTGTCACAGTGCCCACTGCAAATTCAAGCTCCTTACCCTCCCTCTACCCGATCAGTATGTAGTCACACTCAGACACCTACACATACACTCAGGCTCCTGAGGCTGAACATACCTGTCTCTCACTCAGGGCAAATCTATACCTGAACTTCCTCAGCCACATACCCACATTGACTACCCCTCCAAACTGCTGTAGACATTCTCAGCCCCCAGCCTGTGACTCATTCCACTAAATACCTCAAGCACACATGTGAACTCACTGTGTTTTCTTAAGTAAGATTCATTCACACACCCTTGAAAAGCTATTCGTCGAAGGTAGCTCAGTGGGTAGGGAGCTTGCCTAGCATTCACAAAGCCCTAGGTTGAATCTCCAGCACCACATAAACCAGGCATGGTGGTACGTACCTACAATCCTAGATAGCACTTGGGAGATACAGACAGGAGGTTTGGGAAACAGCATAACAAGTTCCAGGCCCAGTTTGGGCTGTATGAGACCCTGGCTCAAAGAAAGAAGAAACAGTTATTTATTTTCTTCTCACAACAGTCTGTGAATGAGGCACTTGCTGTAGGGAGAGTAGTGTTCCAAAGGGCTGGCTCTGCTGTGGGTCACATTGCTGCAAGTAGTCAACCTATGCTTCCATCTGACTATCTGATTCTAAATAATCTGCTTTTCACCACGGCTGGGCACTGCTGGTACCAGCTGGGGCATGTGTTCCTCCAAGCAGAGGGAGTCTGTACTGGACAGAAGTCAGTCTTCACGATGCTGAAGATCTGTGTCAGCGAGCCACTGGACCCATCCAACCCGTTCTACCCTGCTCTCCCCAAACCTCCTAGCTCCCCACATCCGGACCCAGGATACTCAGGAAACATCTGCTAGAGCCTCAAGGATGCTCACAGAAAGTTCTGGGTCATTCAGAGACTGGGTGAGCTACCTTAGGAAGACCCGGACTCACCCCCCCCCCCTTTTTTTTTTATCTAGTGCTCTGTTCCTCCTCAGCACACAGAGGCTGCCTGACCATTGCAGAGGCCGCTTGGTTTCCACCCTCTCCTTCCGCTGAAAGCTTGCTGGGGCTCTGTGTGCTGTTTGGTAAATAAATCGAGGGCAGCAGGAATAATATACCTGTCAAACAGCAGCCAGCTTCCAATTTCCGCTGTCAGGCCTGCCTGGCTGTGCCACATCGAGCCTCCTGACATGCTGCCACAAGCAATATGCTCCGAGGCCCCTGCAGATGGGAGGGGTGGGCCACAGCTGTGACGTTTCTCCCCCGACTTGCTCCTGCATCTCGCCATCTGGGTGTTGCAGGGTAGACATGAAGATGAACTTCCCAGTAAATAGCCTGGATAGGACTTGGAGCTCTTGGAAAAGCTGAATGGCTGTCGAGCTGTCTTGGGGGTCAAGTGGAGGAGGGTGGTGCGGGATGGGTATTCCAAAGGGGGTTAGAAAAGGATCCTAGGTCTGTCATTTGAGCCCCTGGCTGGCTTGGCTGTCCTTTCTTGTACAGGTGTACAGGGTTAGCCAAGCCCACTGACTTGGAGGTGCCGCCACTCAGCAGGCAGGACAGTTCAATGGAGCTCCTCATTCTGACTATGCAGCTCAGACCATCTGTCTGCCCTCAGAAGAGAGCTGGGGGTGTCTTCCCTTCAGGGGCCTCTCATTCTCCCCCCTCCCCTCTGCTCCCCCTCCCCAACCTCCACCCTTACCATCCCTCAGGCACATACAGCTGTTCTCGCTTCACATTTTTCACAGCTTAAGGGGGGGTTCACCTAGGAACTTCCCCAAGCCCTCAGGAAATGCACCCCCCCCCACTCCTCCCACCCAACTGACATGCTCACAGCATCTGCTGACTTTTGCACACTCATTCTGCTGGTGACAACTCGAAGGAACGGATAACCCCCACCACCACCCCCACTCTCTCAGCCAGATAAAGGGATAAAACACCACTGAGCTTGGGCACAGGGATAAGGGCAGAGACTGGAGAAGGAAAACGGAAGCCCCCAGCAGACAGCTCTCAGAAGATGGCCCCTGTCCCTGGGTCTGGGATTCTAACAAAGGATGAAGCTGGGCCCTCTGTGCTACGCTATGACAAAGGATGCTATAAGGAATCAATGTCAGGTCAGCCTTCTTCTAGGGAGTTTTATTGGCAATTGAAGAGGGAAAGAACCTTCTCCAAGCCACAGGGTTTGGCTCTCCAATGAATGAGAACCCCCCCCCCAGGCAGTGTCATGAAACAGCCCTGCCTTCTCCTGAACTCCTCTCTCTTCCAGGCACTGCCCATGTCTGCCCTGTAGGAAGCTCTCCATCCATGTTCTAGCTCTTGGGCTGAGCAGAGGTGGAAGGGACTTGAACATCTTCAGTCTGACTTCCCATTGATAGAGAGGTATAAATGGAGGCCCAACGTGGATGCAAACCACGGCGAGCAGCCCTTGGCGGAGCATGGGTCCTTTCTGTAGCTCAGTTTCCTTATCTGCACAGTGAGACCAGAATGCCTAGTTATGCCATGGGGTCGGTAGAAGGCGCCCCTGTGAGCACAGGGCTCTCTTCCTTTTGATTCTGCTGGAGCCAGGCATAACAGTCCGTACCTTTGATAGCGTGTTTGAATGAAGGAATGCCAAGTGCTTTAGTCGATGCTCCTGGAGCTCTAGCTTTTAAGATCTGAGCTCACAGGAAACCCAGGTTTCCTGGGAGCCTGGCATATAATAGTCTTCACCCCTCCATGCCTTGGACATAGTGCCCTTGACCCTGTGCTGGAGAAGCCAGGGGACTTCTCTCTGGGAAACTGAAAATGGAGCGGGGAAAGAGACTGTCACGAGGGTGAGGCCTTAGACCCCTTGGCATCACATCCATCTGCACAAGGGCAGACAGAGCGGTGAGGATCAAGCATGTGTGTTTTCATGTCACGTAGAAGCACCAAAGCAAACACAAACGGAGCACTAGAATCTGGAGCACGGAGGGCCTCCGCACACTCCTGCCACATTGCTGTGGTTTGTTCTGGATGTGAGGCTGGGTAACTTCCTGCCCCGTACTAGGATGTACTCCAGCCAAGCCCAGCACATTGTCTGGGATCCTGCAACCCCCTGAGGGACAGACCGCCCCTGGCTGTGGTATAGGAGATTTATTTTAGATTGACTCCAAAGGTAGCCCTCCTGTCTTCTCCATTTCTTATCCAAGCCTACAGGGAGGTTATGTGTTCCCAGGTAGAGGACAGACATTTATTCACACGTGGTGGCTCATGAGCATCATGCCAAGTGTTTACAAACTGTTTCTTTCACCCACCATATTACAGTCATCCTTCCCCAGAACAAAAAGCTAGTCAAAGGTGCCCTGTAGTAAGTTGAACAGATGTTGGGGTGAGAACCTGTATTATTGGGGAGTATACACATTTCATGGTGGGGGGAGCTTTTATGCATCATCCCCTCCTATTTTGTTGGGGCCTATGAAAACTGGCAAGGAAACTGGATCAGGAAGAAACCATGATTCCAACATGTACCCCTAAAGACCCCAAGGGAAGAAACCTATCACTCCTGGAGGCCCATCTGAGGGCTTCTGTCACACCTGCTCATGTGTACCCACAAGGCCAAGAATGAGAAGGTTCTTGATTGTACCAAGCTGAAAATGAAGCCAGCAGGCTTTAAGTTTAACAAAGATGACCTCATAGTGGCCAGGTTGTAGCAGCATTCTTTGGCCACTCCTGAGGGCTACAGAAAGTGCCACCTCCTCCCAGAAGCCTCCATGTGTCCTCCAGACCCCTCCCACCCAGGCAGCTGTCATACTGTGTGTGTTTGCAGGGTCCATTGGGAAGGAACAGTTTTCTCCAGTGTTCAAATGCAGCTTGCACCTAAAATACCCATACATGAAGACACAAGTATAGATTTATATGTGCACTTACACACACACACACACACACACACACACACACACACACAGGGGGAGGGCTATCTCCACCTTCAGGTCTTTCTCATTTTGTTGCTCCATCAGCATTACTGAGTGGGGGTGATAGCCCAAAAGGGTGATAGTGTAACCTCAGCCATTCCCTGGTGACCCGAAAGCCCCAGGACTGTGTATAGTAAGGGACATGGCTGAAGTAGTCAGTCTAAGTCAAACTTGCCCATGTGATGCCTGCCTGTGGGCAGGAGGGGTCCCCTGATCCCTAAGCTTTGCTGCCTGTCTGCCTCTAGGCCACTAGCCAGATAGACCAGGACAATGGCCCAGGCAGGTATCCAGGAGCTATTTTCAGGGCCGTTCCTTCACAAAGTATTTAGAAGTGACACATGGAATAGGGACAGATTCCAGCTGCAGAGGACATGGGGTTTTCCAACATGTCCAGTCACCTCAGATAATGTCATCTGGAATTCAGGGCAAGGCAGGAGAAGCTCAGGCAGAGACATGCCCAGGAGGGTGACAATCCACACACCAGCTCGGGTTTTGCTTCCACAAAGGGCTTCACATTCTGCACACTTTTGTGTCCACGGTTCCAGAAGGGCAACGGTTGCCCCCATCCCCACAAAGTAGCAGTGGAGCCAGTAGGAGTGAGTTTGGGTGTGTCTCAAGAGTGGCCTGTGACAGCGCACGCCTGTGTACACAAAGCCATGGCTACCGGACGTGAGCCACATGGATCTCTCAGCAAATCAGCACTGTGCCCTGTCAGCCTGAGATGCCTACCCAGGCTGTGAATATTGCTGCATGCCTTCAGTTCTCAGATACAGTGCACGCCATGTGCATCCAGACCTGAAGCCAACAGTCTAGGACTTCTCAACCTGAGCCTTTGGGCAGGGAAAGAGTCACATCTCAATGGCATCCATGACCTCAAAAGAGCTAAGAGATTTTGGTCTATATTGAAGGTACATCTTGAAGCTGGGGTACACAGATGGGCATTTCAGGGACTGCTCTGGATTCAGAGAAAGTCCTGCTCTAGAGAACCTCTGCCTCTTTGCCTGGAGTGATGGAGAGTTATTCCATTCACCTACCACTCCTCTCTGAGGGTTGAGAGAGCCCCTCCCCAGCCATCCTGCCTAGTCTTTCGTTGGGGACAGAAGAGAGAAGAGAAGCTCCCCACGTCCACCTTGACAGCCTCCAGGCACCGGGTGGGGGACACAAAGTGGGCCCGTACCCCTCCGCACTCCCGCGCCTGGGCCTCCCTGCCTGCCTGCCTGCCTTCCAGAGTGATGAGTTTATCTGCACAGGACAGAGAGGTGCGTTTGACGGCTGAGATGACTGGCGCTGAACTCCTCTGTAAGCAGGTTCCCGGGGGAAGGGATGGGAGAGATGTTATCAGCCTTGTCAGTCAGTCAGGAAATGAGTCTTCCTGCTCGCACCTCCCCCACCTCGCTCTCCACCACAGCCCTGATCTCACCTGGCCACCCAGAAACCAATGCAGGGAGTGGTAAACATCCCACAGGCACTGGGCAGGCACCCAGGGGACACACAGGAATGAGAAGTAACTCACCCAACCAGCCCCCAAGGGGGGGGGAATCCAGCAAGCGAGCAATGCTCTATGCCCTTTTCCCTTTGCCAAGTTGAACAGGTCTCAAAAACCTGTGATCTGTTAGCCATTTGAAGATGGAGGATACATCGAGGCTAGCAGGAACGCATCTGAGCCATCTCTGGAGATGCCCATGGGGACTTGTCTCCAAGAACCACACCATGCCCTCCTATATGGACTGTCATTGTTAGGACTGCCTGCTCTTTCCTTGGGGCCTGCTTTCTTCTCTATTTCTGCTCAGGCAGCCAGGACTAGGGCCACACAGCGTGACCTTAAGTCCAACAGACTGGAGCATCCGGCTTGTTTCCTGGTTATGTGCAAAGCACTGAACTAGAGGCTCAGGGGACAGCAGCCTCCCGGCTTTGGATGTACTCTTGGGTGGTGATCTAGGTGGCCAAACGGAAGCATGACTGAATTTGTGTCTGTACCACATACATGGCAGCTGCTGTAGCAGTTGGGGCTTGGCAGAGGTGAATGTCACAGGCTGCAAGGGCTGCAAAGCCCACCACACCCAGCGGCAATGGTTCCCTGAGAATCATCGGGTGCCCTAACACAGCTGCCTCTGCACCTTCTGACTCTGCCCTTTAGTCCTGTCTCCTACTGGCACCAGTGGGGACCCTGGCTCCTCTTCCTTCCTAGTCACCCATAGGCCGTTTAGGAAGAGGATAAGAAGCCTGAGAGTACCGTGGTTCTTAAGACATAGATAGCTCCCTCCGTGGATTCCTCATGTGGTAGGTGGGAAGGGGTTCTTTAGGGTCTCTTCCATTAAGGCATGAATCTTAGCAAGGCTCCACCCTTATGGCCCTATCACCTCCCCAAGTCTTGCCTTCCAGTATCTCACTCTTCTGGTTAAGATGTTAATGTTAATGGTGGTGGGGCATAAACGCTCAGCCCACAGCAAAGTCTCAGAAGCCAGGCATATATCACCACCCCAGAAAGGCTCTGGGTGTCCCTTACCCAACCATGACTCATTTCTAGCAAGAATTGGTGCCAGAGAGACCAAGTCAGCCTTAGGGAGGCACCTGCCCCCAGAAAGCCAGGCCTAGCTACAGCAAGAAGTGTGTTGGCAGTCCCAAGCAGTCCCAACTTCCCTGTAGATGTTCTCAGTCTTTCCCTGACATATGGAAAGGAACAAAGCCCCCAGCCTGCCCTGGAAGGGACTTCTGAGGACATCAGAACAGAGACATACCAGCAGCTTGCACAGTCTAAAAGGACACAAACTTCCTGAGGTCCCCCTGCCTCTCTCTACCTGCAGTGAGCAGGCTGCCTCTGGCCTCCTTCTGGGTCCCACAGGTGACTTTTGAACTCTGTTTTAGAACTGGTACTCTGTTTTAATAAGGGTGATTATATTTTCCCTCTGGCCAAAGCAAATGGCCACAAACTAGTTAACAGTAACAACATTTTACTCTGCATAGTTCTTGAGGACAGAAATTCCAAGTCCAGGTGTCAGAAGGTTGACCCTCTGTCTCCAAGCCCTCTGGAGAGTCCTTCCTCTATCCCTCCTTCCTGGAGTTCCAGACACTCCTGGGTCTGTAGGGCCCAGATCTCCGGCCCAGCACTGCCAGGTCTTCTCTGTGTCCTCCCCCCAAGACACTTGTCATTGAACTGAGATTCTTCTCTGGTAATACAGGATGACTTCATCTCAAGATCCCTGTGTTAAATATGCCTACAAAGTCTTTTTCGTTCTTTCTTTCTTTCTCTTTCTTTTTCTAGACTATCCCTGGCTGACCTTGAATTCATTGAGATCTGCTTGACGTTGTTGCCCAACTGTTGGCATTAAAGGAGTCTATTATACATCCAGCCCCCTTTTATTTTCTACTTAAAAAAAAAAGTGTGAAGTGTTCGTGTGTGTTCATGTGGAAATCAAAGGACAAGCTACAGGAATCTCTCCTTCCACCATGTTTGTCCTGGGACTTGAACTCACGTTGTGAGGATTGATGGTAAGTACCTTCACCCACTGAGCTCTCTCTCTCTTGCCATGCAAAGACCCCCCCACACACACACACAGAGACAAATCCAGATATGCTCTGGTTTCTTTGTCTCGAGACAGAGTCTCACTATGTCACTCTGCAGTCTGGAATTCGCTTTGTAGAGCAGGCTGGCCTCGAACTCTCAGAGATCCATCTGCTTCTGCCTCCTGAGTGCTAAGATTAAAGGTGTGTGTCACTGTGTCCTGCTCAGCCCCTATGTCAGAGTGTTGACTTAACTTGGGGGGCTCACAATTCAAGCTCACTGCAATGTATTTTTTTTCCCAAATGTGTGTGCAACATGCTAAGGAGTATGAATTGAGAGTGGAGGTCAAAGGTCTCACTCTTCCCCCAAACCCCATCCCCTCCCCTCATTCCTCACCTCAGCGTTTCTTCGAGGAAGCACTAGACACGAAGGCATTCTCTGCCACCCCCTCTGCTCTTTCCGTCCCAGCTGTAAAGTGGCCTTGCTCTTCCTATCGACTCCCACATGCTCCTGAAGAACCAAATCAAGCTCTGCCACATATCACAACCCTACACGGGGGCTCAGCTGAAGGCGCTGAGGAGCACCTCTCCCTGAACCCCATGGAGCTGGGGTGCTATGCACTCTGGCTTCTCTTTCTTAGGCAGCAAAGCTATGGGGGGATATGGATTGGTTGACCGCTGGCATAGAAAACTCAAAGGGACCGTGGCAGGAGCTTGGCTAGAAATACCAAGGGCCACTAGGAAAGTGACCAGTAGCCCAGTGGACAGGGAAATGAAGAGGCTTAGCCTGATAAGATTATGAGCAAAGGAAAGAAACCAAACTCCCCTCCTCAGAGAAAGGGATATATAACAATCCAGCTTTTCGCCTTTAAGCCGAGGGTATGTGTGTGTTCAGGTGGTGGCTCATTTGCACCAGCCAGACCCCTACTTAATGAAGAGAGAAACATTAATGAAGAGAAACAATACTGTACTCGAAGGATTGTCTGGGGGTGGGAGGGCTCAGTAAAATAAATGCTATTAAAATAAAATGTAGTTAAAAATAAGCCAGATGTACTCTCACCCACTGTTGATCCCAGCACAAGGTAAAGATTATTCTTCAGTTAAATCCTAAGTTTGAAGCCAGTCTGAGCTACCAGAGACCCTGTCTCCAAATATTAAACAAGCAAACAGACATTCAACAAGAACGTACAGCACCAACAATCTGGCAACAACAGATGAACTGCCTGTCTGTCCACTGCCCCTTGCCTCCAGATTCACATGAAAGGTAGCAGAGAAGAAACAAGCAGAGCCTGGGGACTCAGTGTGGAGGCCTCCTGAGAAGGTGGATTGAACCAGATGAAGGTGCAGGGCAGCAAGTGTCAGGGTCCGGACAAGTGACAGGCCCTGTCAGATAACTGCACCTCCAGAACAGAGGCCGAGACATCTTCTTGCCACCAGCTTGGGTCGCTACCCCCAGCAACTAGTGTATCAGGGCAGGGACCCCCTTTTTCTCCGCTTTGCTCTTGTCTTGGTGACTAGCACTGGACTTGGCATACAATAGAAGATTTGGGCAAAGCCCTCTGGCAAGGGCCAGGCAGAAAGGGAGCTGAGCCACTCACCCAGAAGATGCTAATTGAGCCGATTAATTGAGCCAATTACTGAAGCTTCCCGGGAGGGATGGGAGTGGGCCTGGCTCCTGGGGACCAGGTGCAGAATCGTGAGTGGCTGACAGAAAGATCTAGGCTGAACCCTGTGCCTCAGTCCCTGCCAGTTTGCGCAGGTTTGAGATGGAGGACTGGACCCCTGCTGCCATAAGAACCTGGTGAGGTTGGCCTCTTGAGCTGTCCAGATGGGCGGTAGGCTGAAGAAAGGGTGGGTACCCAGGACAGCACTGGAAGAGATGTGCTGAGCAAGTGAATGACTAGGTCGGGGGATGAATTACCTTGCCCGACACGCCCTCGGCTAATTTTGGAGTGTGAATGGAAGTGAGAGGGAATTCAGTTCATGAATCACAAGTGGAGTGCTGAGGGTGTACAGGAACAGAGCAGAGAGAGCCTCCCACTCCTCTCCACTGGTCTCCACAGCCATGAGGCAGCCCCACTGCTACTGTGGCTTTGTCTCCCTGACAGGCTCCATGTGGCTGACACGTGAGTGAAGGAGGCAGCACTGAGCCAGAGTCCTCCAGGCTGCAAAAGCCCTGTGAAGCCCAGCAGAAGGTGTGCACAGGGCCTGGGAGCCAGAGAACTTGAACCTGAATGTGAGTTTGCAGGAGTGAATCAGGTTAAGGCCACCTGAGATCTCAGTGCTTGTGAACTGTCTTGTCACACATCAGGAGCCCCAGGGGCATGCCTGCTCACGGATGTGTGCCTCTGAGAACATGGGTTCTTCCCTGGTACCCTGCTTTGACTTGAAAACAGTCTGTGCCAACGCCATGCCCAGCTGAAGGCCAAGGTCAGGTCCCAGCTGAGAGCAGAGGCCCCTCCAAAGCCTTCTCTCCACCCCCACACCCCATATCCTGCCTTCATGAGTTCTCAGTCTTCTCCCTCCTACTGGTACTGTCTCCACCCACAGGCCAGAGGGTTCGGCTTTTAAAAGATGCAAATCTAATTGCCAGCCATTTCTGCCTTGTTTTGTTCATGTGAATGGTTAAGTCTCTTTATTTGGATGAGAGAGGCTATACTCATATTAAGGCAGAAAAGTGCTCTCTCCCAGAATCAGCTTTATCAACATATAATTTACATAAAACAAGATGCATTTATGTTAAATGTATAGATAGCTTTTTTTTTTCATTATTTTTGTTTGTGTTCTTGTTTGAGACAGGGTCTTACAAAGTAGTTCAAGCTGATCCTCCAGGGGATCTGACCTCAATTCTTCAAGCTTGCCTAGCAGGCAAGCACTTTACCAACTGAGCTACAGACCCCCAACTCCCACATATCTTCAGCCCATTCCCTTCCCCATTACAGTTCTTGAGACAGGTCCATACTCTAGCCTAGGCAGGCCTAGAACTCACTCTGTAACCCAGTCTGGACTCCAAAGTCATGTCAGTGCTTCTGCCCCAGCCTCCCAAGGGTCAGGATTACATGTGTGAGCCTGGCTCTCCATCCCAGGAACAAGACACTGACACCTGGGCCTTCTTCTGCTTTCAAGGCAAGTGCTCCACCAGTGAACACCATCTCTAGGCCTCTTTAATTTTGGGACAGGGTGTCACCAAGTTGCTGTGTCAGCTGTCCTCCTCAGTTTTCATTGATGTGATCAAAGACCTGACAAGAAACAGGTGAAGGGCAGAGAGATCCCTTCGACTCCATTTGAGGGTATTGTCTCAGGGAAGTCCTGGTGGAGGATGGCTCTGGAGCAGTTGGAGTGTGTGCCAGAGGGTCACATTTTAGAAGATGGGAAAGTGGAGGTGAGAGATGGCCAACACTCACCTGGCTTTCTCCTTTTTACTCAGCCGAGGTGTTGGCCCCTCACCCCGACACCCACATTCAGGGCGGCTCTTCCTTTCTCAACTCAACCTCTCTGGAAACATCTTTACAGACATACCCAGAGTGGTATCTCCTAGGTGATTCTAAATTCAGTCACAGTGACATTAAAGATTAAGCATCACAATTGCTCAGGTTGGCCCTGGCCCTGAGACTTCTCTGTCTGTCAGGGCTACTGACTCCCCTGCCCCAGCCTAGAGATAGTAGCTGGCATTACAGTTCAGCCTAATTTCTTGCTTATAGCACACAGTTGGTGCTAATTGAATCCTGGCTTGTGTGGTTTCATGTGTATTATTCCTTTCTCCTACTTGACCACAAGCAGTATATAGATAGAAGTCATGCCCCTGTCTTCTGAGTCCCGGCACTACTGTTCCTGACAGAGGAGCTACTTGGTGGATGTTTCTGGACACTACACAAAGATGTGGCTGAGACCCAGGGAAACCCAAGGCTTAAACAGAGACCTGGGCAGCCCGACTCAATAGTGATCCCACCCAGATCCAGAAAGGGAGGGGACGGGGCTGGCAGGAAAGAAAATGACTCATCTACAGAAACAGCATAGCAAAGAGGGAGGAAACCACCGTTCAGCAACTTCACCTTCCCCAGTGTGGGGGAGTGAATGTTCCAGCCTCTTCCCTGCCCCCAGTGAGCTGGAGTGGTTATGAATGCCCAGAGCTTCAGGGCACTTTAACAGGCCTGGAGCAGTCACCAGAGAGGCAGAGCTTCCCCACAAAGAGCCTCTACTTTGTCCCCAAGTTCCCCCACAACAGTGTCCCAACCCCATCTCAGAGAACAGGAAAATGATCTGCTCCGAGAGAAGTCGGCGCCATCCTGAAGGACCATGAAAAGCAGGACAATCTTACTTCTCAAGGCAGAGGGCAGGATGACCCAGGTCATGGGACATATTCCACAGCACAGTGACAGGACCAGAGGCAGGAGCACTGAGATCTGCACTAAGCTTAACCGGAGGAAATTCTCAGAAACCCCTCTGAAGCAAGAAGTCAGGGACTGGGGATAGATGGTGAGAGGTAGAATTCTTGTCTAGCATGCACAAAACCCTGGGTTCTGTCCTCCATGCCCCATAGGCTGGGTATGGTAATCACAGCACTCAGGAGGCAGAAGCAGGAGCATCAGAAGTTCAAGGTGATCGTTGACCACACAGTGACTTGAAACCAGCCAGGGCTACCTACATCAATCCTTGTCTCAAAAGTGGGGGGGGGGAATGAAGTCAAGCCTACAAAGGCAAGCTCACATACCCCAACTGTGAGCAATAACATTTACATAGAGGCATAGCCTGCTCGGCCCTCCAGAAAAATCTGAAGAAAGGTGCTGAAGTAGCCATGGCCCCAGGAAGAGGGCTCTGGACAGCTCCCCCATATTGTTGTCAGAGCACATTGCTGGAGTCCAGACAAGAAACTAAGGTGTGAGGGACAGAATTTTAGGCCAGTAGGTAAGGTCCAAAACCTTGAAAACTACCATGTTAATGACTACGGACTTCCCTGGCACCATTTCCTACAGCTAAGCTGTAGCCTATCTGCCTTTAATAGCACACTGCCCAGCTCTTCTCCTGTAAGCACATGGCCATTTGTTCCTTGACCAGCACAAAGCTGTGACTTACCATTCCCAACAGGGTCCCAGTCAGGTACCACCTGGAGCCCTCACTCCCATCCCTGGAAAGATGACGTATGCTGGGGGTTGGGGTTAGTTTCCCTCCAGAAGCTCCAGGACTCTGCCCCTTTGAGCTGCCCAGCCTCGGGTTGCAGGGGGTGGGTAGAGAGAAAACTGGGGTCAGGGGTCAGTCAGGGCTTGTCCTGCCTGTCATCCTCTCTATGAATCTTCAGGGATGAGTCACCATAGTCCAAACCCAGACTCAAAGGATGACGATGGAAGCAGGGTGGAGAAACGAGGCTCCAACTGAGCATGGCCGCCCATCTCCTAATCCTAAAGCAGGGGAGACAGAAATGCTTACATCTCCATAGTGCTTGCCAGGACTAAATAAGATGACAGATGTAACATCCTGGCTCAGAGTTATCATTCAGAAGATGGCAGCTCCTGTCACTAAGAAACCTTCAATTTCTAAAGAATGTGTGTTTAACCTTCCCACTAGAGGAGTGCTTGTGGTCTATGAAATACTTGCATGTTTACTTCCTCATTTGCTCCTTACACAACTGTGTGTGTGTGTGTGTGTGTTATGTGTGTGTTTGCCTGTATGTGTGTCTGTGTGTGTGTATGTGTGTAGGCCAGAAAGTCACATCAAGTGCCTTCCTCAGTTGCATTCCGCCTTACTTTTTAAAGTATTTTTTCCTATTATTTTATATTTATCCATGTTTTGCCTTCAGTCCAAGGGTATTCAAAGGTTTTATGGAAGCCTCGAAGAGTGAGGTTATCTAGTGTGAGGTTTGATTAAGACTGTCCCCCATAGACTCATAGATTAGAATGCTTAGCTAGTGGCATTATTTGAAAGAATTAGAAGGCGTGGCCTTGTTGGAGTGGGTGTGGCCTCGTTAGAGGAAGTGTGTCACTGAAAGTGAGCTTTGAGGTTTCAAAAGGTCACTCCAAACCCAGTCTCTCTCTCTCTTCCTGCTGCCTGTGGATCCAGATGTAGACCTCTCAGTTACTTCTCCAGCATTATGCTTGGCTGCATTCTGCCACGCTTCCCACCATGACAACAATAGACTAAGCCTCTGAAACTGTAAGCAAACCCCAAGTGGACGATTTTTTAACCAAGAGTTGCCGTGGCCGTGGTGTCTCTTCACAACCACAGAACACTGACTAAAACACGTAGGGAGAGGCCCTTTTAAAGCAGATGAATTGGTGTAGACCAAAGAGCAACCGTGGGCATTGGTTCTTACCTGAAGAAAAGTGAAAAATGATAAAATTCTTCCTCCAAAATGTCAGTATGGTTCAGGGAGGGGTACACTGGTCACTTATCACCATGAAACAAACTACCCCAAACTCACTGGGTCTGACATGGAGAAAGTCACTATCTCACGGTTTGTAGAAGTCACAAAGCTAGGAGAAAAAAATTGGCTGAGTAATTCTGGCTCAAGTCCTCTCTTGAGGTTACAGTCAAGACGTTGCCAGGGCTACGGGCATCTAAAGGCTAGCCAGAGACAAGAAGACACTCCAAGTGACGCACTCTTGAGGATCTGGACAGGAAGCCTCCATTTCTCACTGTGCAGCTGCTGATGTGATGTCACAGCAGGCATGTGCAGAACCAGGAGAGATCCGCACTTCATGTAACCCCGCCTCCTAAGTCACACACCTTCATTCCAGCCTTATTTTCATGCATTAAAACAAGCTTCATGGTTGGAGAGATGGCTCTGTGGTTCAGAGCACTCACTGCTCTTGCAGGGAACCAGAGTTCAGTTCCTAGCTCCCACATAGGCAGCTCACAACTACCTGTAACTCCAGTTCCAAGCTCACCCACCACCTCTGCTCTCCATGGCTCTCCTTCATTAACTTGTACAAACCCACAATCAAACCACACACGTATGCATAGTTTTAAAAAAAAATTAAAAAGCAAGTCTCTATGTCCAGCCTGAACGCAAAAAATAAGTAGCCTCCACTAAAAAGATTAAGCATTGGCAAAGGGGTAAAGTGAACAGGGCACAGAGCCAAGAGAGTACCTACAGGCAAGGACCAACTCATTGAGGGCCCTCCCAACCCAGAGGAAGTCCTATCACACAAGGCAGGGTCCCTGACTCCTGTCCCCATCACAGAGTAATTCAAGTACCCTAATCTGGGCTCTCAGGACCTCCAGAATGATAGTTAATAAGATGTAAGGAAGAGAAAACTGGTGCGAAGACAGGGTGGAGGTGGCCCTGGATCAACCTGAGTATAGAGAAAAGAAAGAGCTGGGCACTATATACCCTAGCCCAGGGTTACTCCTCCTGACACTGAGGGGTTGAGGAAGGTAGGGGATCCATGTCTGCCCAGCATGGGTTCCAGGAGTTTGTCAAAAGTCAGGGTCTAGAAAGGGGGCAATGTTGTGCTATGAATGTTTTCTAAGAACTTGGTGCTGACATGGGATGATTTTTGTAACAGGATAAATGGGGTAGAATGGTTTAAGAAGTAATTAAGGAGCTAGGGATGTTGCACCGTTGGTAAACTGTTTGCCTAGCATACAGGAAGCTCTAGGTTCAACCCCCAACATCATATAAGACAGGGCAGGATGGATGAAGCTGGAGAATTAGCTCAGTGGTTAAGAGCACTTACTGGTCAACCTTATAGAGGATCTGGGTTCAATTCCCAGCACCCATGTGACAGCTCGCAACTACCTGTGACTCCAAATTCAGGGGAATCAGATGACCTCTTCTGACCTCAGGTGATACCAAGCATGCATGTGGTGTGCAGACATACATGCAGGCAAAACTCCTTCACACACACACACACACACACACACACACACACACACACACACACACAACTTAATAAAATACATAGTTTTAAAAGATGGGGCAGGGTAGTCCATGCCTGTAATCTCAGCACTAGGGATGGAGATGGAGGCAGGGGGAGCATCAATTCAAGATTATCCTTGGCCTAAGACAATTGGATCTAAAGTATACCCCTGTCACAGCAGGAATCAATCAAATGCTCTCTCTTAAAAGTTTGCCATTCTGGGACCCAGACCCAGGGAGTCCTTGTGATGCTGAAGGTAAGGCTGGGGCTGAGGCTAAGGCTGAGGATGGTGCTGGGGTTGGGCAGTCAGGGTGACTGGGGAAGGCTGGAGATGCTATTTTAGGAGCATGTGTTGATGAGCTAGCAAAAGAAGGTGATCTGTAAAGCAAGGTAGGAAAACAGAGCCAGAGAGCAGGGGAGGGGGCCTGCATGACCTCAGCAGGGCAGACAGGGCAGGGGAGTGTCCCTTGACTCTCCCTCACCTGTAAGGCCTTCTTGAGTCTTCTGAGAAAACCCTCTCCTTATCCTGAGGCAGAACTGACAGGCCATATCCTGGGCAGACAAATGCTACCCCGAAGACCTGGAGAAATTCAAAAGAGGGATACAGCATGGTCTATCTGCAACCATACCTGGGACAATCTTGGGGTAGGGGTGTCACATTGGTGCCCAGTCCCATTGTGCTTAGGATATCTGCGGACATGATGTAACAATCCTTAGCTCCTGGGCTGACTGCTAATCTGCATCTCTCCTCCTTACTTTCCCAGGGATGAGGTTAACACATGGGAAGCTGTGACTCCAGGAAGGCAGATGCTTCCAAGCCCCACAAGCAGAGGGGGAAACGACAGAAAGGGAGTCCTTCAGCCCCAGGCTGGCATGTGCAGTGGCCTGTGTAGTAAATGAAGCCCAAGGGAAGAGGGAGGACAGAGGTAACTATATCTTTGTGAGCCTACACAGCAACCATGTGGGTGTGCAGATGACAGTCCAGAGCAGACCCTGTATTATTCATTCCTCCACTCAGTGTCAAATGAGCTCTTTCTTCATCCCCATGCCCCATTGAAAACCAACTAGGGCTGGTCCCTGGGAGCTCACAGGGATGTCCAGGTGCATAGAACATCACAAGCCTTCCTTAAGTTAAGGGACAAGGCCTCCTGGGAAGATCAAAAAAGAACCCCAGGACAGGTAGTGCTCTAAGGTTCTCCATTGACTGTTTCTGTCCCTCTAAAGGTCAGGAATGAAGGGGCTCTCATAGTGACCGGGGGACAGATACAGCAGACTGAAGGAGAGGCAAGTTTGGCCTTTAACAGTGTGATGGGATGTTGTCACCCACAAAGTTTAGTCAAGTACAATTGAGTTACTAAAATATATTGTGGAAAAAAATCACATCATATTTCATGTTTATGATTTTGTGTTGGGGCCACATTTGTACTTAACTGATGTGTCCATAGTCAGTTTGAACACAATAAACAAAGATATGGAGGGATGACAAACCAAGAACTCGGGGAGACTTGGGCCATCATTAACAGAAAATTTCCTTTTCTCCAATCTTGCTCTCAGTTTCCCCCATGTCAAAAAGGGTGACCACCTGACAGTTCCAGGACAGCTGGGCTTTCAAGCATCAGGAGTGAGCTAGCTATGGTGGCATTTCTGTAATCCCAGCACTCGGTAAATGGAAGCAGTGAGAATCAGAAGTGCAAGGCTAATCTCAGTCAAGTCCCGAGCCACCTTGAACTACATGAGTCCCTGTCTCAAAAAAACAAAACAAAACATGGGGCTTGGGGCTGAGGAGATGGCTCAGTTGTAAACTGTCCTTTGTGCAAGTGTGAGGATCTGAGTTTGGATCCACAGCACCTCATAAAAAGCCACACAGGCCTGTGGTCCCTGTACTGGGAAGGTAGAAATAGGGAATGCTGAAGCCTGATGGCCAAATTCTAGCCAAATTAGTGAGCTCTAGACTCGGTGACAGAAATAATCTCAAAAGCGAGTTAGATAGCAACAGAGGAAACCCATAATGTCAGCCTCTCTCCCATGTACACACACACACACACACACACATACACACACACACACACACACATTAGACAGACAGGTACATAAGTACATAGACACATAGATACATAGATAGATACATAGATATAGATACATAGTTACATAGATAGATACAGATACATAGTTACTTAGATACATAGATACAGATACCTAGATAGATACATAAACACATAGATAGATACATAGATACAGGTACATAGATACATAGATAGATACATAGGTTATTTTTTAAGAAATAGAAGCCTTAATAAAATAGGGCCTTTAGAAAGACCCTTGTGACATCAAATACCCCAAATATGTAGACAGCCCTTCTGCTTTTGTCCTTGCTGCTTGCAAAGATCATCGACATAATGGCTTTGCCTTCCCCCTAGCCTCCAGGGTCCCCCAACCCACTCTGCAGGAAGGCAGCAAAGAGTAGAGGGGCTGGGTGAAGGGGAGGCCGAGCCCTAGGCTCTCATCAGATGCCTTGCCAGTATTTTTAGCACCGCAATCAAAAGCTGGGTCCGCCTCTGGATCAGCTCAGGCATCCTAGGCTGAGCAGGGCTGTTAAAAATGGAATGAATGGTGCACACTGCAATCAGTGGTGGCAGTCCTGGCAGGGCAGCAGCTGTGGCATTGGAAGTTCTTGGCCCTTGAGTCAGGCAAGGGAAGAGGAGCAGTCTCTGGCCTCTGAGCTTAGCTGTCCCCACACCCACAGTGTATCCAGGCACAGAACCTATGCTCCAACAGCACTACATCCTGCTATCTCCCTGAAGACTGCTGTGGGGAGTCATCTCTGGGTGCCTGGCATAAAGAGATAGCAGAGGCTGGCACTGCCACAGCTGGGGCAAATGAGTAAAACAGGACTTGCCCGTTCGAAAAAGAGGCTGTCTCTTAGCCCCTCCACCATCCCCACTTTTCTATTCTAGAAGGGAACAGTGTTCTATTGAGCACACCCTACAGGACTGGATGAGGAGGCACAAAGTATGCCAGGGGCTGGCTTGCCATGTTGAGACCCAGGAGGCTCAGGACAAAGCCATTTCTGCTGCTCTGTGACAGCTTTGGAGCCGCGGGCAAATCACTTCCCAACTCTGGCCTCGGTGGCTTTCTCTGCAAAATGACAAGGCCAGACTGGAGCACAGACATGACAGATTCTCTAAGTCAGCAGGAAGCTGAGGTTGGAGTGATGGATGCATGGTTGAGGTGGGGAGCAGTCCCAGACCAGAACCCTGACAGCAGAGTAGAGGCGAAACATGGCCAGGCAAAAAGAAACAACCCTTGGTGGTCACTCCCAAAGCAACAGGTCATGAACAGAGGGTGGTTTGCCAGCCAAGAGGTAAAAAAAAGGCTTGGTGGGGTGACATGAGGACAAGGAGGTGAATAAGGAGCACAGGCCTGTGGAGTCAGCTAAGCAGAAGGTACTCCAAGGATCCAGCTGACCCACAGTTTCATTTCAGAAATGTTGGGACAAAAAGTAATCAAAAAGTGGGTACCAGGTGACCCAGCCAGACCTATGCCTAGACAGGGTCTAGCCTGTATCATTGGCTCTGATCTGTAGTTCAGCTTATTCTAGTGATGGCCCTAGTAACCCAGACGGGTCCTCCATCTCACAGACAGTCTGTCAGACTCTGCAGCCACCCACCACACTGCCTGAAAGAGGCAGTCACTAGTGGAATGTACAGAATTCATGTATGAGCATAAATCTCTATCACCCCGCCTCAGCACGAGGTGCAGCCTCCTGGTATGATGTCTTAAGAATCCCGCTTTGCTGTCTGCCCTAGAACTCTCTGTGCTTCTGGCAGAATAGCTCTACTTCTGGCAGGATAGTTCTAGTTCCTTACGTTGGAAGTCTCCTTAAAGGGTCATTTCTCTTGCCCAGACTCCCAGAATCTACTTCCCTCATGCCAACCCAGTGTCTTTCTAACTGCATTGTCTCAGACGAGGGTGGCCTTGTGTCTGATCAGCCCTGCAGATGTTCAGCAGCTGGTGGAGTATCAGCCAAATACATGGAGTCCCTACTGTGGGGGAGGAACACTCAGCTCATATTGACTGTCTAGCTGCCCTGCAGACACCACAATCTTCCACCTAGAAGGCTGAGGAGGAGCCACATTGGCACCCACACCCACATGTGCAAGGCTGGCATATGGCAGAAGCATTCGCATCATGGTAGGTGGGTAGGTGATACAGCTAGAGTTTCCTCAACACCTCAGAAGGTTGGTTGCAAACTGCTGTCTGACAGTGATGGGCCTCACAGTCTGCTTCACACAGGGAGCCATATCCAGTGCTATGGAGGGCTGGGCTACGCTGGCCAAGGAGGCAGACACCATGGCTTCTCAGCCTTAGAAACCTGGCCATGCTTCTGGACATAAGATTAGAACTCAACTCTCGGTCTGTTAGTGTCGCTTTGGCCATCATGGCTCATTCTGACTTTGGGTGGCTCTATCTAAAGATGCAAAGCTTTCCAAAAAGCTGCTAGCTGGGGAAGACCCAGAGAGTCGGGTTGAGATGTCTGAGAGTGGAGAGGGAGGCGTACAAAAAAAGGAAGAGGGGCCTATCCAGAAAGAAGGCAACGCTTGAGGGGAAGAACTCTACACCCACACCAGGGAGTACATCAAAGCAAAGGCAGGACATGGGAAGTCCCAGGGGGGTAGATGACAAGGGGTGCCAGAGCAAAGAACACCAGTGGAAAAGAGGTGTACTGGGTACTTACTCTCACCTGCTAAGACCTGAGGGTGCCCCCAGATTCCTATCAGAATCAAATCCCCAGTGTGATATTAGGACATGAGGTCTTTGAAAGAGATAGCTCAGCCATGAGAGTGGGACCTTCAAGAACAGTATTACATTAGTGCCCTTATAAAAACCACAGTGGGGGCTGGTGAGTTGGCTCAGTGGGTAAAGTATCTGCTGCACAAACGTGGCAACCTAATTTTAATGCCCAGACCCACATAAAGGTAGAAGAAGAAAACCAAATGCAAAAAGTTGTTCTCTAACCTGCACACACACACACACACACACACACGTATATACACCACCACTGCCACCATGACCAGCACCACTAATAATAATATTAATTTTAAATTTAAAGAAAACAAAAACAAAAACATAGAGCTGCCTAGCCTTTCACCACGTGATCCCATAGCAAGACGATGGCTATCTGGAAACCCTAAAATGAGCCCTCATCAGATGTCAAACTTACTGGTACCTTGAACTTGTGGCAGCCTCGAGGATTGTCAGAAGTAAACTTCTATTGTTGATAAGGTTCTTTTCCTCTGGTATTTTGCTATATCAGCCTGAATAGTCTTAAGACATTGCTCCATCCTCAAGAGGAAATTACTTCCATCCCCCTTTCCGGATTGGATCACTAAGACTCAGAGAAATTGAGTAACCTGTCCGGCCATGCGGCTGGCTTCCAAAGACAGAGAGCAACATCGTTCCTAACTTGGATGAGGAACCATCATCCTTGCAGAGGGAGTTAGATTCCCATGTATCCACTAAAAGACAGCCCCTTCAGACAAACCCAGAGGGCTGACAGGCAGTCACTTGTAGTTCTGTGTGTTGAGAGTTGTCCCACCCTTCTTTGATGTGAAACATCTGTAAAGTGGCCACGCCTTAGGTCACCAGCCCCGGTGTGGAAGCATCTTCTAAAAGTGCAGTACTACAACTACTAGAGTGTCCCAGACCCTGACATTTACACAAGACCCTAAATAAGCTTCATCCATGGGCCATGCCACTGGTCCATTTAGGATAATGCCAGTGGAAAACCCAGCCATGTGGGTGGTCACCTCCCCAATGTCTAGTTTCTTTTTCTTAAAATTTGTATTTATTCTTATTTTATATATATGACTGCTTACCTGCATGTATGCATGTGCACCAAATGCGTGCAGTGCTCAAGGAGGCCAGAAGGGGGCAGCAGATCTCCTAAAACCGAAGTTACAGGTGGTAGAGGGTACAGAGAACTGAATGTGGGTCCTCTGCAGAAACACTGAGGGCTCTAACCACCTGAGCACTCTCTGTCTCTGTCTCTGTTTCCCTCTCCCACTCCCCCTCTCCCTCCCCCTCCCTCTCTCTCCAACCCAAGTCCCTGCTCCTTACCTACAAAGGGGAGAGATTGGGCTAGGGGGCTTCTTCAACCTACCCACCACTACGTCTAGGATTCTAGAAAGGATGAAAGTCTGATCTGTAGCTCCATCTCTGACTTCAGTCTCAGCTGTTTTCATGGCCGTCTTAGTCTCCCCCAGAGCTTCTAGCTGGCTAGTGTGTCTGTGCCTCCCTGGTGGTATCACTCTAGCTGAACTTCAGTATCAGGAGACATTTCACAGGCTTGAGTCAGATGGGAGAGGCCTATGGCTCAGTGCATGAACATAGTTAGTCTCTAGATTAGTAGAGAGGGCTACTGTAGTTCTCAGAAGCAGGGCTGAGGGGCTGCCTGCTGCTGGGGGAGCCTCATTGTAATGATGGAAACCACAGCCTCCCAGATAGCAAGAAGGAAGAACACATTTGTAGTGAACCCAGAGGTGAGGTCCAGCATTTGGGACAGGAGAAGGTAGTCAAACAGGTAGGTCACATGGGCACCCATCATATAGACTCAGGGGACTGGGACACAAATGGCAACCCACAAGTACCGAGAGAACTTTTAGTCAAGGCAAAGCAAAACTGCAAACTATAAAGGCTAAAAACAGAATCCACAAGCTGTTCCAGCTCTTTGCCATGCCATCTCTGAGTCAAGAGGCCATGGCCAGCCCAGAGGACTCCGCACAGTAGCCCATGGCCACACCATCAGATGGTAGTGAGCAGAGAGAGCTTCCTACACTAACATGAAGACCCAGAACCCCTGAAAGACCTGGACAACTGTCTCTCCCTTGGTAGCAGACAGAGAGGAAGAGATAACGCCATTTAGAATCAGATTTTAACTGCATGGGTGCAAACAGAGCAGAACTCACCTCTCAGATACAAGTGGAAAAGACATTCAAGATGTTACTGAAAACCAACCTGACTTAAAGAGCTAATGAGGCCACTGGTGACAAGGCAGGAGTACCCAGGCCTGGGCAGTATCCACAGAAGGAAAGTCTCCCAATGGAGGAGGTCAAAGCCTCAAGCTCTGAAGCTTTCTGCTCAGTCCTGGGTCTGCCATCATAAAATAGATAGTGACAAGCAAGACGGCTGGCTGCTCAGGAAAAGCGCCGGAGCCTCTCTGGGGAGGCACTGAAGGTGCTGCACGCAAGCGTTTACTATTGCAAGCACATTTGCTGCTGTGTCCCTCCCCAGCCTCCAGCCTGGCCATTCACACACTCCATCCTCTTGATGATGCTCTGCGACCAACACTATCATCAGCCCCCTGAGATGTAGGTAGTAACAGGATTATCAAAACGCAGAGGCGTAAAGGTCTCAGTCAAGGTCACCCTACTAGCAAGCTGTACAGCCCTGTTAATGTCCCCCTCCACGGTGCTGTTTCCAGGACTCTCCCGTCTCCCACTGTCCACATCGCTCCTCCGTATCCTATTGTGTTTGTTCCAACCCTTAATTCTTTTCGGAAACTTCCTCTGTACCTATCTGTATCTCCCCCAATCAAACTGCATGTGTTCTACAGCCAGAGAATGAGGAGAATGAGTACCGTCTGTGTCTTCAGACTCTTCCTGTCTACTTACTTCATGGGTACTGGACTGAATTAAGGGATAAAACTGCATGACAGAAAAAGACATCCTGGGCTGGAGAAATGGCTCAGTGGTTAAGAGCACTGACTGCTCTTCCAGAGGTCCTGAGTTCAAATCCCAACAGCCACTTGGTGGCTCACAATCATCTGTAATGAGATCTGATGCCCTCTTCTGGTGTGTCTGTAGGCAGCTACAGTGTACTCATATACATAAAATAAATAAATAAAAGAAAAAGACACCCTTTAAAAAGGAGAGAGAAAAACAAGCTTCAGGTTCAAGGAGAGACCCTGCCTCAAAAGAAATAAGGCAGATATTGGTAGGAAAACAATACCCAAAACTCTCCTCAAGCTTCTGCACGTGCAAGTACAGGTACATGTACCTGCACACGTATGTATATACAATACATACATACACTACGCAGAGAAATATATGAGCCCTTGTTACCCCCAACAATGGAGAACTCAGTAGTATTGCGAGTGTCTTTTCTGTGAGTAAGCAGTTCTATTAGAATGAGAGCTTCCCAGCAGTGTAGGGCACACTGGGAGAGCAGGAAGAGAGAGGTGTGATACAAGGCAAATGCGGGGGCCATATAGGCTGAGATCTGTTATGCAAAAGAAATATAGCACCTTCTATTTGTGGGGAAGCTGAGATAACAGGTTAGAGCCTTCTGTTATGGAGAGGAAGCAAAATGACCCCCACCTCCTTAGAGGAGAGGGAACAGAAGCACTGAGGACCAAATCCCAGCTGATGGGATTCTCCATCCCAGGGGAAGAATAGGAGGGACGGAGCATGAGTCCGGATGTTGGCTACCTGGGCTCTCCTATCTATTGACACAGCACTGGTGCATGCAGTGACACTTTCTGTCCCATGTATTCACCAACTGCTGTTCTCTGTCTTATGTTAGTGGGACAGCTGCTTTGTATGACATGAAGCTCGCCTGTGCTACTGATGACTGGGGCTCATATTTGCTCAGTTCCAAAAGCTATTTAAATGCATTGTGCACCCCACATGGACACCTGGGGCACTATAAAAGGAAAAGAGCTGTCACATGTGTATGATGTATCATGGGTTTGGCAAGGGTGCAAATGTCTTATTCATAACTTTTAAATATTTAACATACATTGACTACTTTTAATATTTGGGGCTAAGCAAAATACACTATAAAAGTTTGTAGAAAACCTTAAAGTGTGGTGTGGTCGATCAGTGTTCTGTTGTGACATAATACCTGCAAGTAGCAAAACTAAAGGAAGAAAAGTCAGCTTGAACTCATAGTTTTGGAGGTTCCTCTTCCTGGTTTCCTCAGTTACCCAGAGGTCATTGCTTTTGGGCCTCATGTTGAGGCAGAACATTGTGTAGAGAGCATGTTGTAGGGCATTCTGGTGGACATGAGAGAGAAGGAAGAGGAAAAAAGAGTAGAAGAGATTGGTTGAGAAAAAGGAAGAAAGGGGAGGGGAAGGAAAACAGGGAGGAGGAAGATACTTCAAGGGCACACCCCAAAGACCCGTCTCCTCCCAGCATCTCTCATAACCTCCTATAATTTCCACTATCTCCCCATCGTTCATTCAACTTTGGAACTATCAGTGTATTAATCTATTGATTACATCAGAGGCTTTGTGATCTGATTGTTTCCCCAAAGTCCCACGTCTGGGCACTGCTGCACTGGGCGCCAAATCTTCAACAGGTGAGTCTCTGGTGGATATTTTAGATCCATAGCAGAATAGATGTGAAGGCCCCCCAACATAGAACTGAAACACACATATGTCCACCACACAAAGCCCCTTGATGAGGGCACTGGGTGGGGGTAGGAGGCAACCAGGGAGTAAGCACCCTGGGAATTTAAGACAGAATAGTTCACTGCAGTAGGAAGTGGAGAAGTGGCCTTTGGAAAGTCTTAAAGGATGAACCAGGGGAGGTCAAGAAAGGAGCACATATGATGTGGGGTAGAGGTGAAGTACATTAAAAATTCAGGTCAGAGCCTGGCTGGGGAAGGTGGTCCCTGTCAGAACAGAGTGGTAGGGAGAGAGGTACCCAGAGGCCCGGGCTTTGTCCCAACTAGTTCCCAATCCAAACTTCACTCTTTGTGGCTGTCGCCTCAGCCCTAATCAATAATTAACTATTGGGAACATTCACCCTGGGCTAGGCATTGTCTTATTTGTTGAGGACACAGCAGTGAATGAGAATGTCCCAGTTCCTGTCCTCAAGAAACTCACAGCAGGGAAGACCAGGCAGCAGAAACTCACAGCAGGCAGAAGATCAGAGCGGGGCTTGCAGTCCCAGCTACTGCGGTCCAGGGGTCCTTCCTGAAGGACACTCTGATCCCAGAACGCTTCCTGTTTACCAGTGGTCACAGGAAGTCAAGCCTTCTCCCTCTACTAAATTCCAGTCTACCCGGGAGACTGGGACCCAGACCCTTAAATACCTCCCATCATACCTCAGAGTTTCTGGATAGCTCTGAGCTTTGCACCAGTGTGGACCTAGTGGCGGCATCCAAGGGCACCTCCCTCCAGTCCCAGGCCTGGCCTGGGCTCTGTCCGTGGTGCTGAAATCACTGCTCTGCGCCTGCATAGGAGAATAGCAGATTTCTGTAGCCAGCTTTAAACTGGTCTTGCATTCTCAGACCCACCTGACATGGTTTCGGAGACAGTATCTTCTGCTCTAATGTCTTCCTCAGTCAGACTCTCCAAAGGACCAAGTTGTAGAGGACAAAAAAATTGCAACTGTGCTAGCCCGTTCTCAACCTTCCATCCTGGACTAGAGTTAGTCATTAGAGGCAGAAAATTACCCTCGAAGCCCCTGATTCAGACTGTCACCCACCTACATGACTCTTGGATGACCAGGCAATATGAGGGCAGATGAAGAGCCTGAGCTGTGTGTCACAGGCCAGAAACTAGGCACCAGGATCGGAATGCCATTAGCATGACAACCATGTTCATTTTGCAGTCCTCCCCCACCCAACCCACACACACATGTACAGGACACAATGAAATGAACATGCATTGTGTAGAGTTATCTCAGTGTCAGAAGCTCTGCCACACAGTGGCCCTGGCCATTCTTGTCACTGTGACTATAGGCTCAGTCTCTCTCAGCGGGGAGGCTGGGCAGACAGAGCTGCTCAGAAGTGGGTGATGGCAAAAATCCATCCTTATGGCTGAAGCTTCTTCTTCCCTAGAGATCTGACCTACAGCCAGTACAGCAGGGGACTGGCAGCTGGATATGAGAGTGGCCTCAAGGAAGAAGCTGGAGATGTTAACTCTGTGAGACTTTGAGGAAGTCATTTCCAGGGATGTCGTCACATTTCCAGTTAAGTGAGAAATGGTGAAGGACTCAAACACTCATTTTTAGGAGCTAAGCATGCAGACAGCATACATATTGGAAGCACAGGAGTCACATATATGTCTGGCTACAGGAAACCAGCCTGGCACTGCCCTCTATGGAGACATGGGAAGAGCACAGTCCAGTCCCCCTACATCCAAGCATACCCTACAGCCTCTCTATATATGTGCTGGCAAATGAGAATAAATAAAAGAGCCTGGCACAGTGCCTGGTCCACAGCAGCTACCCCACAGGGCCCAATTCGTTCCCTCCCCCACCCCCCTTGCCCTTGAACATTTATCTCTCTCCTTAGGGAATGGTGGAGACAAGCAAGTGGGAAGAGGAGGGGCAGAACAAGGTCAGGAAGGCTGAGAGAGTGTGAGGGACCACAGCTGCCATCATTAATCACCTTCCCTGGAAACCTGCATCTTGTGAATCCGCATCTGTGATACTGATTAAGGATGCCGGAGGGATGGAGATGGCACAGTCCTGGGTAGGATGGACAGTGAGGGAAGGAATAGGCAAGGATGAGTCCTGCAGTCAGGACTAATCTCAGTTGTATACATGCAATCACACTCACACACACATACACATACACACTCACACGTGGGCCCACACACCAACATTGCCATGGTGCAGATTGTGGAGCCCCCTCCTCCTGCTGTCACCCCATCTGTGCTCACTCTGCATCCCCCTCTGTTTCATCCCCAGAGCCAACCAGGACAGGCAAGGCAACTGCTGATTAATAATTTACACATTAAGAGTGTAGTGGAGCCGGTCCCATTAGAGGGACAGGGACTCTGTAATAAGGCAAACTGGTATTGCAGAAAATGCATGAAATGGTCTAGGTTACATCTGCCCCTCCCAGTTCTCACCCAAGACCTGCTTGCAGGTGGTGGGCTGGTTTCAGTAAACCTTGCTACCAACCAACTGTGTGACCTTGCACAGCTCCCACGCCCTCTCTGAGTCTCAGATCTGTCATCTGTGCAATGCCTGGATTAGATTACAGTATCCCCAAAGCCCCTTCTGGCTCCAAAAGTCTGTGGCTTTCTGAGTCTATAAGCTATTTGCATGTCCCAGCAGATGGCTAACAGCAACAGTCATTGGCTGAGCGAGTTCCCACCAATTCTCTGTAAGAAATGAACACATACAACAAATGCTCTTTTTGGTTCTGATCCATGCTACAGTCACTGTTTATAATGAAAACTCTGAGTTATCAACTGTTGTCATTATAAGGAAGGGAGATCAGGACAGAACAGAATCACAGGTGGCTCTTCATAATCCTGGTTCCACTAATAGGAAATAGGAGCTAGCACCCGCCGCTAAACATTGAAGCATCTCGCCTCTCTCTCTCTCCCTCTCTTTCTTTCTCTCTCTCTCTCTCCTTCTCCTCTTCCTACCCCCTCTCCCACAAAGTTAAATATTGTGATATCAGAACTCTGAAACAGCCCCCAAGTTTTCTGTTCTCTCATTTCTATAAATATATACAAATAACATTGGTATATGTTATATATAATATTATCATTATCTTCTTTGTATAGAATATAGAATTATGAATAGTATGGGATCAAATCTGAGGTCTCAGATCAATTGACTCCTTAAGGTCAGCTGATTGACATTTGCCCTGGATGGGCCTGTTTAAACAGGCAATAGCTTCTAAACCTAGAACTGATCCTTCCTGAGGGTGGAGACAAGTTCTCGTGGCCACTGTGATGAAATGAGCTGCCACATGATAGTTCCCATGGTTGCTGAGCAGCAGGAAGTTGTGATCACCACTGGGGCTGAGAGAGGCCCTGGGATGGCAGCCATCATGTGAGGGAGAACTCCATCTTTGACAATAGGGCATAAATCCTGCCAACAGCTATATATGTGCTTGGTACCACCATGAGCAAGCAGACATCCTCTCTGAATTAAGCTCAGCCTCATGAGTAGCTGTTTTGGGATGGTAACATACTTGTTTTTAGCTGCTATATTCCTTTGTGATCACTTACAACTTAGGGCTATAAATATAAACACAGCTACCAACCACATAAAATGGCACACAAAGAACATCTTCTAATAAAAATGTGCCTGTCTCCCTCTCAGATGCCACAAACAAGTAGCCTGCCTCCTCTACCTTTAAGCCACTCATGGTGACTATGGCACAAAACACGGAGCCACTGTACCTAGGAGAGTCTCCTCTATCGACATGAGGGTAGTGACATCTGTCCAGCCCAGTACCAAAACAGAGACCACCCCAGGGGACAAGTGACCTTCTATTTGTCCTGGCCAATACGGTAATGGCAGACAAATTGACTCTATCAGCTTCCAGGCCAATTGACAGCCAAGCCATGCATTATGTCACAGGGAAGTGGCCCCACCCCTAGCCCCACAGCAGTGTACCTTGGCACCTGATTCAGAAAAACCACCTCTCTTCTCTCATGCCCTTCTTCTTGCCCTCTGTCTCTGCCTGCTGCACAGGGTACCAGTCCTCTCTTCCTGGGCAGCCACGTTCTCCTTACTACAGCAGAGGCCTCATTCAGCATGACACTGTGGGCAGGGAGGGCAGCTACCAGCTGAGGCTTCAGAACTCACAGTACCAGGCCCCTGGGGACAAGAAAGAGCTGAGTCCTGTGTCTTTTGCCCTAATGCCTCCCCGGCTGCCTCCCAGCTCCATCCCAGGCTTCCCAGCTTTTTCCTAGCTCCTTCCCTGATTTGCACAAGCTGTGAGTGAACAGGGACTGCTTCCAGAGAAGGGTATATTCAATGACAACTTCCTGGGCCTCAAGTCTCTGTGTCCTTATCCTCTGAATATGCTAAAAGGGCTGCTGTGCCTGATCCCTGATTGACGACACAGACTTGCCTGTACCCTGGAAACAACCCAGCAGCTCTCCTTACCTGTTTCTGGTACGTCTGTCCCACAAGTTCTCAGAGAGCCATACAGGAAAAAAGGAATGGAACTAGTAAGGTTTCTAGGACCTTTTCCAAGGAAATCATCGACAGTTTATGTGTCTAAGAACTGAGGAACTCCACTAGCCACTTGGAAAAGTAGCACAAAAGGTAGGGGGTGTGTTCATAAGCCACTAACCTTATATACAGCTTGCCCCAGGGATTCTTGGGTTTGTATGCACATGTCTGCAAAAGGCCCATCCTCAGGGCTGGGCTCTGAAGATTCAGGCCTCACCCCTCCCTTCAGTGTTTTTAGGTCCATTCATACCAGGTATCACCTTCCTATGTTTGCAAAGGCTGAGTCAGGCATCTCCATACACCTTGTGAAGATGTACATCAAAAGTACCCGAGGACCTTGTGGAGGGTGAGGAGTCCTGGCTCCTTGGAAAAGTTCTTCAAATGTCATTCACAACCAGTTTGAGAGCCCAGCCTAGTTCCTCTGTTGCATTAATTTTTTTTCTTGGCCTATCAAGTAAACACTAACCCCAGAAAAACCTGTGTAAGAAGCTGGAGAAATGGTTCAGTGGGTAAAGTGCTCTCTGAGCAAGCATGAAGTCTGGAGTCTTAATCCCTAAGCATCCCAGTCAAAGCTAGCATTACAGCATGCATTTGTAACCTCAGGGCCAGAGAGTGGAGATAGGAGAAGCTCATCTGGGTGAACTGGTGAGCTTCAATTTCAGTGAGAGACTCTTGTCTCAACAGAGCAGTAGAGGAAGACATTTGAAGTCAATTTTTGACCTCCACATGCAGGAGCACATATATGCTCATATGAGTATGTTTATATACTGTGGAGGTTTAAATAGGTTTGCCTCCCATAGAAGATTCATGTGCATCAACGTTTGGCCATAGGAAATGGCACTATTAGGAGGTGTGGCCTTGTTGAAATGGGTGTGGCCTTGTTGGAGTGGATGTGGCATTGTTGGAGTAGGTGTGGCCTTATTGGAGGAAGTATGTCATTATGCGGGTGAGCTTTGAGGACTCATATATAAGCTCAAGCACTGCCCAGTGCAGAAGACAGTCTTCTCCTGAATGCCTGCAGATCAAGACTTTTGACTCCTCCAGCACCATGCTATGCTTCCTGTTCCGATGACAATGACGAAACCTCTGAAACTGTAAGCCAGCCTCAATTAAATATTTGTCTTTATAAGAGTGGTCTTGGTCATGGTGTCTTTTCACAGCAATAAAAACCAAACTAAGATGCACACACGAAGAAACTTATGTAGGAATTACATCAAGTTCTTGACCCACCTGCTAGATTATGAAGTACTGATAGGTTTGCTTCATGTCTAAGCCTCAGTTTCACAGTATAAAATGGGAGCATTGTGTCATAGTATTATTTATGGTTTTTCTTTTTTTGTTTGTTTGTCTGTTTGATGTAGATCTAGCCTTGAGAAACAATTCCCCCTGCCTCAGTCTCCTAGGTACTTGGATTGCAACACCAAACCCAGCATGTGGTAATCTTCTTGTAAAGATTAAGATAACATCTAGGGCCAAGGATTTAGCTCAGATACAGAGCCATCATTAACAACATCATATTTAAGGATCAAATTCTGACTGTTCTTTACCTACAATGAGAAATAAGGCAAAAATCTCTGCTCTCATCACCTCTGTCCGACATTGTCCCTGGAAGTTCAAACCCTGCAACAAAGCAAGAAAAAAAGGAAAGAAAGGTGATTGAGAACAGGAAACATGAAGTCAACTCATATTTATTCATAGACGAGAGAATCATCTACACACAGAATCTAATAGAATCTACAAAGTGAATAAGCAAGCCAGGCAAGTTTATGGGCTACAAGCTGAGAACACGGAAATCAAATGCATTTTGTCATCAGCCAGTTGGAAACTTAAACCTTAAAAAAATAACATTTTGCACTGTATGAAATATTAATTAGGGATAAATCTGACCCATGGTATACAAGAAGGCTGCAGTGAGGGCTACAAATATGGCTAAAAGAAATGAAAGAAGACATAAATAACTCTGGAGATGATACAATGTGTCAATAAAGCCAACAGCTCATTATTACTAGGATATCCATTCTGTCCACATTGATCAATCAATTCAACGGCAATCCTGATTGAAACACCAGTGATCTTTTTTTTCTTTTAAATCAGAATCATCACGAATATGCTAAGATTTATTTAGAGATACAACAGCTTTAGAAGAACCAAAAAGTTTGAAAATGAATAAAACTGAAGGACTCACGTGATCTGATTTGAGTCTAATCATAAAGACACAGGTGCTGTGATGTTGTGGTTCCAGCACCAAGAAAAACAAATGGGTCACTGAACAGAATAAATAGAGCAGAATGCCCAGGTCTGGTCAGCTGCTTTTGTGTGTGTGTGTGTGTGTGTGTGTGTGTGTGTGTGTGTGTATGTGTTGTTGTTGTTGTTGTTATAGGTTTAAAAGATGAGGGAGGACTCCTCTCAATATCACAAACCGAACACTCAAGACACTAAATCATTTTGATAACCAAATGAAAACAACAGACCAGCTCAAAATGTGTGATAAGCTTCAATGTAAGATTAGACAGTTCCTGGGGGGTTGGGGGGGGAATATTCATGACCAACGGATTAGGCAAAGATTTCTTAGAACACCAAGGATATAGTCATGAAAGAAGAAAGTGATCAATTAGGCCTCAAGAAAATTTAGAATTTCCGGAGTTGGAAGACACACTTCGAAGAGAATAAAACGGTAAGCAGACACTGGAAGGAAACATTCGCAAATCACAAAGCTGATAAAGGACTTGTATTCAGAATATAAACAGGCACTCAATGGTAAGAAAATAACCCAATTAAAACGGAAGACACAAAATATTTGAACAGCTCACCAAAGAAGCTATATGGCAAAAAAGAGAACATGAAAAGATCCTTAGCATTATTAGTCACCAGGGGACTGCAAATTAAAATCATAATGAGGGACTGCGGCACAGTTATTAGAATCACTAAAACTAAAAAGACTGACTATGTTGATTCTAATGGAGGCTGTGGCAGAACAGGGATTCTCATCCATACACAGACGCTGCCGGGAGCATAAACTAATACAGCCGGTACGAAGAGAATCCGAGGAGGGTCGTTGAGACAGAGTCTCATTATGTAGACCAGGCTGGTCTCAAAATAACAAAGATTTGCCTCTCCAGTGAGTGCTGGGAGTAAAGGCATACACCAACACACCCAGGGAAAAAAGTTTGGGTTTTGTGTTTTTGCCTTTGTTTCTGAGCTGGGGATTGAATCTAGGGCCTCACATATGCTAGACAAGTGCTCAACTACGGGGTGCATGAAGGAACAAAAGGCGCGTGAGAGAACTGTTCTTATTTTATGTGGGCAAGAGCAATGTGTGCACGCTAGGAATGGAACCTAAGGCTGCGTGCTCACCAGGGAAGTAAGTGTCCTACCCCTGAGCCGATACCCATCCCCTTCATACACTGTGGTATGTTTCACAGAGTCAAAACATATCCAAATGCGCATGTGATATGTGTGTGGTTTCTAATGTCAGATACACCTCAATAAAGCCATTTCTGCTCAGTATAATGATTGAATAAGAGGCTCATGGCTACTCGATGTTAGCCACCAGGGAAGGCCTCTCTGAGGAAGGAGAGTCACTTCTTTGAATATTTAAATCACACACACACACACACACACACACACACACATTTTGCAGCGTTACTTTGAAGGCTACAGAGCCTTTAGGAGGTGATGCCTACCTAGAAGAAGCAAGTTCCTAGGGTCTAGCTTTGAAGGTTACATTAAACCCTGGTTCCTACCTAGTGTTCTGTCTCCAGTTCACCAAGAGATGAGGACACTGCATACTGCCGCACTACAGACCTACTCAACCTATGTATCCCCTACTCTGATGGACTAAAATCCCCCGAAACTGTGAGCCAAAAAATAACTGTTCCTTTCTTTCAGTTGCTTCTATCGGAAATTTTGTTAGAGTGATCAGAAAAAAAAAAAAAAAAAAAAAAAGCTGATATCATGACATTAATCCAGATCCATCTGATTGACAGGAAGTAGCTCGGGAGAAGTCTGGGAACAGCATCCCAAGCAGAAGCAACTGTAAATACAGGGCTTCATGGACAAGGAAGAGAATGTCCTCACTGAGAGGTATGTCTTACTGGGAGGACTGTTGTGGGTCACAGAGGCTACCAAGGCAGATCTGCAGGCCTGGGCTTTCCTCCAAGTAGGTGGGTAGGTGTCATTCAACAGAGAGGCACAATCTGATTCTCGTTGATTTGTTCCTTCTAATCATTCAACTCTGTGCCAAGGGTGTGCATTATCTGTTAGAAATAAAATGTGTATTGAAAACAAGATTAGCGTCACTGTCATGTGGAGACTGGGTTGCACATGTGCGGAAGTATGAAACCACAAGGCAACTATAGCTGGTGCAGCACGCAGAAGGCTTAGGAAGGAGCTCATCAGATCAAGGCTAGCCAGTGCTGCAGAGCAGCCCAGGAAGAGCTTGAGACAGGGAGGACCAGGAGGAGGTCGGGGAGGAAGGAGGAACAGAGCACAGATGATGACTAAAGACTGGGCAGAACTCTTGCCTAGCAAGCCTGCGGGGCTGGGTCTGATGCCTAAAATGAAGTCAGGGGCTTGGGGAAGTCACTGTTATCACTAGGCATGACACCAGGGCCACAAAGGCAGCAGTGAAGTAGAAGGGTGTCTTTAAGACTGATCTAGAGGTGGGGTCCAAAGTACACACTAGAGATGGATGCTGGTAAGCAGAAATAGGCCCCAACGCTGGCTGTTGAGTTTATACAAGCACCCGGCCCTCAGAATATGTAGTCCGCTGACCTCCATAGACCCTTCATTGCTCCCTCCTTGGGGTATCTCAGAGCATCCAGTCACCCCCTGGAGTCACTTTGGCTTGTTTTACTATGGTTGGCTATGTCCCAGCCTGTCTCTAGGTGAAGATTGCTTCTTCCTTCCCCAGTGCCTTGAAGGCAAGCAGCTGCTCTGGTGTTGAATAAAGAAGTAGAAGAGAAAGCTGGTTGTGGTGGTGCACTCCATTAATCCTCGCACTCAGAAGGCAGAGGCAGGCACGTCTC
The DNA here is from genome assembly GCF_963924665.1 of Micromys minutus. NCBI lineage: Eukaryota > Metazoa > Chordata > Mammalia > Rodentia > Muridae > Micromys > Micromys minutus. The sequence goes on from NC_137985.1 coordinate 36,993,112, forward strand.
TGTAAGCTTGAAGCCAGATACTCATGCAGTGAGTTCCAGGACAGCCAGGGCTATGTAGAGAGACATTGTTTTATTAAACTAGAAAAGAAATGCTTTCTGGGGAGATGGCTCAGTCAGTAAAGCTTCTGCCACATAACCACGAGGACCTGCATTTAGATCCCTAGAGCCCGTGTAAATGCCAGACACGGGAATGAGCATCTGTAACCCTGGAGAATGGGTTGGGGGAGGCAGAGGAATATGACTGGAACTCATTGATCAATCAGTCCTGTTGAATCAGTGAGACCTGTCTCAAAGAATATGGTCTCAGAGAGTGATAAAAAGAAGATATCCCTGCCTCCACATGTGCACGCTCACATGTGCATGTGCGCGCACACACACACACACACATGTGCATGAGCACCAGCATGTCCATACACATACACACATATATTTACATACTCACACACACATATGTGTGAGCACCAGCATGTCCATGCATGTGTACAAACATGTACATGCCATACACATACATACACATATACACACACTCACAAACACACATACATATGAATGAGCACAAGCATGTCCACATACATATACGCACACATGCACCAGCACCAGCATGTTTATATACACACAAACACATACACACACATATGTGCATGAGTGCTAGCATGTCCCTATACACACACATACATACACACACACACACTCACTCACACATACATATGTGCATCAGTGCCAGCATGTCCCTATACACACACACATACATACACACATTGCACACACACACATACACACTACACACATACACACTCACACATACATATGTGCATCAGTGCCAGCATGTCCCTATACACACACACATACATACACACATACACACTCACACATACATATGTGCATGAGCACCAGCATGTACACACACGCACACTGAGTAGCTGAGTAGCTTATAGGCTCACAAGCACTGAACGAGAGAAGCCTCTTAGCCTGCCTTAGCAATGGCATCGGCCTCCTGCACCAGCCTGCACTGTTCTCACCCTCCCCTTCACTACTATGCCCCACTGTAGCAGGCTCCAGCTGTCACCACCAAAAACTGCAACTACGGGCCAGCATGCTGGGCAGTCAGCACTAACTGTGCCTGCCAGCAAGCCCTGACCTAGTTTGGTGCTGGCCGAGGCTGATGATGTCATCACTAGTGAAGCTCCAGGCTGGGGTTTGCCGGTTGGACTTTGAGGCTGGCTTTAGTTTTGAATGCCAGCAACCTGGGCTGAGTGCTATCCAGGGATGTCACAGAGAGATGAGGACAGAACCCAAAACTAGGAGTGGGAATAACAGTTCCCTGGAGACCCCATTCTCCTGCGGGGAGACCAGTATCCGTTTCCAAACACCCCTGGAGTATCTGGGGTTATATGGTCTGAACCCCAAATTCTGCATCAGACAAGGGCTGGGGGTAGCAACAGGGGACAAGACAGATGTTTGAAGCATGTCTCTGATGTCCCTAGTCTTTAATGAGTGTGCTAATTCAGCAGTTTCAGCCATGCTGGCGGGGCACGGAGCTGCCGGTGACGGTACAGGTGATTAAGATATTGTCTCAACGCTTGGTGGCTCCCTGTCAGGAGTCTGAGAGAAACATCAAGCATCCAAAACACTATGAATAATTGTGAACATGGAAACACAGCTGCGACCAATTGTGTGGCGAGCTCACCGGGCTCAGAGGCCAGCGGAGGTTTCACGGAGGGAGAGCATCTTGAGAGACGGAGCATGAAGCCTAATGGAACTTTCCAAGCGCAAACAGGTTGCCGTCGATCCTGGCAGTGGCGTCAGCTGAGGCCAGGACTGAGTCTGAGGCTGCGGGGGTCCATAGCCCAAACATGAGGGGGAGGGGAAGAGGCAGGTGCAGAGAACAAGGCTGAACTTGATCCGTATGAGCCAAAGTGCTTTGCTTACAGGCTCAGGTGACAGCCTGTCAGTGGTGGGGACCTGGTGAGAAATTGGAAGCCGGGAAAGGTTTGGACATTTTTGGAGTCTATGCACCCTTGTAGGTTCACTGGTGGTGAGGGAGGTCAGATTGGAGACATACAGGCACTGGAAACATGTTGGTGACAGTGATGGTATCTGGGGTCCTGAGGAGGATGGGTGCAGCTATCAGATGACCCCAAAGGTTATTTGCTCCTCATGTGTCTGCTCTTATTGCTACCCTCTCAAAGATGACACCGCCGTCACCACCACCAATAGCTTTTATTCTTGTGTGTGGCTCTGTGTATCGGTCTAGCTCTCATCTCACCCTGGCACTCCCATTTAACACTGCATAGGAGATAGGGAGATAAAGACGAGCTGCAGGTGAACGAGGCAGAGGGGGTCATAAGGGACACAGGCAGTCTCCTCTTCAGCCAGGAGAGCCTAAAGCTTCAACCACCCTTCCATCGGACAGCATCTGTGAGATGAGCACATTGGGAGGAAGATCAAGTCCCTAAGCCCTGATCTCTCCACCAACCACCAAGTGATAGCCTGCTCCCCGAGAAGCCAGATAAGACTGTTGAGGGATCAAGATGTCCCCAAGTTGGGCACTCAGCTGCTATTAAGTGGCCTTAACTGTCTCCCCAGGGTTGAGAGTGCCACTGAGCACTCTTGAATGGGATTGAACAGGACAAGGGAAGGGTTTACCAGCTGATCTCCTGGCTGGAGGGAGAAGGCCCTGAGTGCCATTTAATACAGTATGACACCAGGGCCCCCTGGCAACACAGTATTTCATGTCATGGAAATCAAGTCTGACACCTCCTCCCTGCTGCCCCAGCATGTGTCTTCCCAACCAAGTCTACTCCAGAACCCCAGGGGTCAGGGTCAAACAAAGAAGGTCCCCAAAGCCCCACCCTTGTCACCACAGGCTATGTAGCAGGAACCAGCTGCACTGTAGTGGCTCTGGTGGGCAGAAGGACAGCCCTGGAGGGACAAGAAGGAGACAGATTCATGGGGAAACCAGAAACAGATAAAGAAAGACAGTTGGGTGTCTACAGAAAACCTTAGAAGTAGGGCTATCAGAGCCTAGCTGAGCATGATAGCTCACGCTTATTCTAGAAGGCTAAGGCAGGAGGATTGCCAAGAGTTTGAAGCCATCCTGGTCTACAGATCGAGACCTTTGAGGAGGAGGGTAGGTCCCTTTGAGTAAGTCACTTCATCTCTCTAAAAGTCAACATCTACATCTATAAAAATCAGGGGAGGGCTTGTTTAGCTTTTGCTGTTGGTTTTTGTTTTGTGTTGTTTAGGAAAGAGGGTATTTGTTGGGAAGAAAATTCAAACAAAGACCAGGTTCTGAGAAGATGAAGCCAGATCTTACATTAGTACAAGATACTAGAGAATGGGAAAGTAATGGGGCTAAGCAGCAAAGTTAGGTCCCCCTTCCAGTGAGCAGAGGCAATGGTGAAGGCCTTGTGTATTTTATCCTGGCTCCAGGGAGTATCTAGGATCAGAACTCTGCCAGTGCACTCACCCAATTCTTAGGAACTTGCCTTCCCCACCTTGTTCAGGCCTCTTAATGAAAGGAGAAGACAATAAATAATCAGTGGTTACCCTAGGGCCACAAACACCTGGTGATCCCAGGTACCTTGTGACTTTCCAACTGGTACTTTAGACTACACTTTGACCTTTTCGGGAACCACCTTACAAACTACATTGTATCAGTGGAACTAATAGCAAAACAGAGCTCCCTTGTCTCCCACAGTAACAGCACCTGCTGGTCCCAGCATCACAAACTCCTCCCATTGATAATCTCTTCAGTTCTCCCCAGGACCCTATGCTGGAGGTAGGAAACCGCTCTCCTGATGTGTCAGATGCAGAAACAAAGACTCCTATAGTTCAGTTACTTTTATAACTCATTCAGGCTTGGGGGAACAGAGCTCTGAGCGTCCTCCACACCCTTGAAGGTCCTCACAGAGCCCTACATATGCCTCACACATTACAGGCCAAGAAACATGAAGAGGGTAGAGCAGGAACAGGAGGGGTCTTCAGGAACGGATATCATCAGCTGGGTGTTATTTGCTGGACTTGGTGATGACCACCCTGACATTGATAGTCAGCATCCCCTGAGCACCTGCTGTATACATCTCCTGAGCACCTGCTCTATACACAGCCAGGGGTGCTGATGCTGGAGGAAAGGCACATCGGGTCCCTCAAGGTGAAGACAGAAGCACACCTTTGTCACCATTGTGGTGTACCAAACGCAGGTACCATTTTACAGGTGAGGAAGTCGAACCACAACTAGAGCAGAGGAGGCAAAGTTTTCCTGTGATGCCTTAAGCCTCGCAGTCCTTGTCTGCCTGTAGTATGTCACTAGTCTATAGTTGTATTTTTTAAGGATTTCTTTTTAACATTTTGTTTATTTGGGGGGTGGGAGGCATATGACATGGAGTTCATGCAGAGGAGAAGAGGATGACTTGCAAGAGTTGGTTCTCTCCTTCTCCCATGTAGGTCCTGGGGATCAATCTAAGTTAAGTGGGGAGTGGGGAGCAAGTACCTTCACCTGCTAAGGAATCTTGCTGGCCCTCTTTATTTTCTTTTTTTTTTCCCACTGAGTCTCTTTAAAAATATAGACACAATGTACCAAACGCATCACCTTGTACCCCATCTATGCACAATTATTACCTGTCAATTAAGAGCTCGGTTTGAATGAAGCTGGGGAGATAACTCAATAAAGAGCTCAATCTGAGCACTTTAAATGTAAAAAAGCCACACAAGAAAGCCATGTGTAACTGTGTCTTTATAATCTCAGTACTGGGGGGGGATCGTAGGCAGACCCTGAGCCTTACTGAACAGACACTTGGTGAATCCGTAATAAGGTGGATAATACCTAAGGAATGACAGCTAGGGTTGTCCTCTGGCCTCCACATGAGCATGCATACATGTACACACGTGCATGCACGCATGCACACACACACACACACACACACACACACACACACACAAAGAATCTAAGTATTCCCAGTTTAGAAGTCACATAAGGCAAGCTGGCAACAGGTGGAATCCGGTCCACAGCTACAGTTTTCCAAACAACCAATTGCTTTCTGAGCTGAGGTTCATCCAACTAACCAATTGAGACTCCATGCCTGCTCTGTTCTGAGCCTCTGTTGAGACCTGGAGATACTTACTATATAGTTCATGTCCTGGGGTGGGGGGGGGGGGGATTCAGCACTGGGAAAGACTAACAGGCAAGGACACACTTTGCCTGTAAGCTCAATGCATGCTGGGAAGTGATTCAGGACAGGGCAACCAGAGACAGAAAGGTGTTGTGGTTTTTGGTTGGTTTGTTTTGTTTTTAGTTTTTCTTTTGTGTGTCTCCTATGTGCCCCAGGGTAGGGATGGGGAAAGGCATTCGAATCTACTTCTACTTGCTTATATCTGCCCCCTCCCACAATGAATGAGGTTCATAAGAGTGATGACCTGTGACCCTCTTTGATCATTCCACACTGGTACCCACAATGCCTAGCAAGAACAAGTGCAATCACACTGGAGGAGGGACAGCTGGTGAAAGCTGCTGAAAGACCAGGAACAAGTGACTGGATGCTAACCCTTCCTGCTCTGGACCTGTGGTGCTCAGGCAATTGCCACCCCAACTCCCTCACCTTCACCCCCACCCTGGTCACTCTGCTGATTCACTCAGTGCTCAATAATCACACCCCAGTCAAGCACGCTTAATTAAGCCCCAATTAGCCACATCTTCTGAGTGAGAGGAAAAGCCAAGACTCTAGTTGCATGAAGAGCCAGAAGAAACTGAGTGGGCTTCAGATCTGCCAGGAGAACCACACGCCAGGGACACTAACTGGGAACTTTCCAGAAAGAAGATTAACAGGTCCTCAGACCTTACACCCGAGACAGGCCCTGCTTTTTGCTTATCATCTCAAATCTCCCAGTACTAAATATTTAGCTACCTCCCCTTTGCAACTGAGGAAACTGAGGTCACACAGCGAAGGAGGAGTCGAAGGCCTCTCCTTTTTCCATTTTGCATTGCCATCAAGAAGGAGTGCACAGAGACGAAAAGGGCAGTGGGCTCTGTGCTCCCTGCCCAGTAACCTAGGCTCATCTGGGTAGCAAGTCCCATCCTCAGTCACACCAGGAGGTACCACAGCATTGACATGGCGACTCATCTTTATATTACATCTCTATATGCCCGGCCCTAAAGACATGAGTTAGAGAGAGAGCCGCTCCCACAGGGAACTGACAGATCAGGCAACAAAGAAACAAATACTCTAGACTGTTAGGACACACTGGTTCCCTGGAGAAGAAGTTATGATGTATCTATATGCACCAGCTGCCAGGGTCTCCCTGCCCTGGGTTTCCCCTTTGGTCTACAATCCTGTGCTTTTTGTTATGGTTGTGACAGCTCAGCACACACTAGACTGTGTGCTTCGGGGTATCACTAAGCAGATATGGTGCCTGGTATAAAAATCTGAAGTGAATGAGTGAATGAATGAATGAATGAACAAATGGCCAAACCATAATTCCCACTCCCCAGGAGCCTGACATTTCAGAGGGGAAAAAAATGAGATATGCATAAGCACTTACAATTTCTGTGTGGAATGCCACAAAAACTAAGAGGCAGATGGTGCATAGGAGACAGGAAAGGGACCCATCCCCACCCAGGGAAGCTGGGCCAGGCATCTTGGAGAGAGAGATGCTGGAGCCATACCTTGAGAGCTTCCTATGGCAATGAAGAAGGGGATCCATGAGCTCAGAGAACAACCCTCACAAAGATAGGGACACATGACTTCACCTGTGAGATCTTTATAAGAGGCTCTATATGGCTTTATGAGGCTGGATTACAGGTAAGGGTGTGAAGGGGAAGCAAGGAGCTAGTGGGGGGGGAATGGGGGGGAGCTGGAACTGTTCACGGGTCTTCCTGCTATGACAGAGGACAGACCTTACTCCCAGATAACTGGAACTACTGGAGGGATTTCAGCAAAGAGATACATTTCATCTCTGTGTTAGAAAATGGCCCTGCAGGGGTGAGAAAGAAGGTCTGGGAGAAGGAGGAGCTCTGGCAGCGGACCATTAGGAGACCCAGAGAACAGAGAGGTGCAGGAGTGGGAACTGTGGAGATCAGCGAGTATCAGAGGCAGGCCAAGAGTAAGAGGAAAGGGACGGAAGCAAGCAGCCATTGGCTGTGAATGAAGAAAGAGGTCACATAAGCTCCCAGAGCCTCAGTGTGTTGTATAAAATGAGGATAAGATGAGCGACCCAGCAGTGTCATTGTGAACATTCATGGAGGGAGACTGAAAGGCGAGAACAGGATCCGGCAGGCAGAGACAGCTTTTCCTCCCTGCACCTTGCTGTGTTTTTGTGCCACATCTTAGACTGTTGGAGATACACACACACACACACACACACACACACACACACATATTACTATATACGCTATATCACAAGAATACACAGGACGTAGAACTTACCACCAGCGCACAGCTCCACAAGACTTGATGCCTGAGGTTGTGCCGTCATCACCATCCATCTCCAAAATCACGTTCATGTTGCAAACTAAAAACCTGTACCTGGTGAATACTGACTCCCATTTCCCCCTCCCCCCATCCTGGTCTCTCTGACTTTTAACTGCTGAAGTGTTTCACATGAGTGGAATTATACAGAATCTGTCTTTCCATGCCGGCCTTATTTTACTTAGCAAAACCTCCTGAGGCTTATCCCCATTGCAGCCTACAGGTGTCAAGGAATAGCTCATATCTCAGGAGGCTGAGACTGGAGGATTACCATAACTACCAGGCCAGCTTGGGCTTCAGAGTATCTTGTCTCAGATAGATGCTGGATAGATAGATAGATAGATAGATAGATAGATAGATAGATAGATAGATAGATAGATAGATCGATGGATGGATGGATGGATGGATGGATGGATGGATGGATGGGTGGGTGGGTGGGTAGACGGACAGACGGACAGATACTTTTAAAGTGAATAGTATTCTTTTGGTTGTACCCACATTCCACATTTTACATATCTATTTATCTCATAGTGGTCAGGTGAAATACAGATTACTTCCATACTTTAGCTACTGTTTCCACTAAGGACGTGAGTGCTCAGTAAGTTTTGATGATTCCGTTTTCTGTTTTTAAAATATATACCCAGAAGTGGAATTACATGATCATGTGCTGGTTCTATGTTTAACTTTCTGAGGCACCACCATAGTGCTCCCCAGCTGCACCATTTCCCATCCCTACTACCAGCTGCACAAGGGCTTCATTAATACTTACTGTGGCCTGACTTTTTGCTAGGAAGCTCTCCTAGGGGATGTGAGATGGGGCCAGCTTGCAGCTTTTCAGTAGGAAGCGGGGAATGAATGAGCTGCCTCAGGATAGAAGACAGGGTCCTCAGAGCTGTAGCACCATTGCTTACCAGAGGCCTGTGAGGGCTCCTACCAGGGCAGGCTGTCACATCAGAGGGGCTCCAGATCCAGCCCACTCAAAGCTGAAATTTCATGTACAGTCTATTTCTGAAGGGGTCACACAGTGTGTGTACTTACTCACTCCACTCCGGAGTCCACTGAGAAATCAGAAACCGCTCAAGGCCTTTCAAACAGATGAATTTAATTGATGGGCACAATTCTGTCTTACGACAGAAGAGGTAGGGAGCCCATGTTAGCCACACAGGAAGCTGTTCCCTTCATGGGGCTAGAACTGGGGAAGGCTGTAAGAGCTCAGCACAGAGACCACCAGACAGGACATGGGGCCACTGCAGCCAGAGGGAACTGAGCTTATGAGAGGAAGGAGGGGCTCGTTCACAGGAGCCAAGGAGGAGAGGCAGATGCTGCAGAAATACAACCCCACAGAGACAGAGATCTTGACTTCTCTCTCCACCCACCTTCTTCCAGTGGCTTTAATTGGCTGGACTCATCCAGAAGCCAGAAGGTCAGAGAGTCTGGGAAATGTGGCTTCCTTGGGACATACAAACCAGAGCTGGGAAGAACAGGATATGAACAGGAAGCAAATGGTGGGCACATTCATTGATTCATCCATTCATCCTCTCAATTACTAAGCATCGACAATCAGGGGGACTTAAATGCAGAGGAATGCTGGGCCCTGCCCTCAAAGCGCTTAGGATCCAGCAGCACCAGGACTACATCTTGCACCATTCACTCACGCTGGCCAGAGGCATCTATCTATTCCCCCCAGCCTGAAGCAGGAACCCTGCTTCAGAACAATGGAGTAGGGGGTGGGGGTGGGGCTGAGTTCCCCCCAGGCTGGGGATTGGGGAGGGCAAGTTGTTCGGCTGCTGAGCCTCCTCCCCAGGTGAAAAGCTCAGCTCAGAATGAAATGACTCTAAAAAGGAAAGAAACCCCTTAAATCCCACTGTTTGTCTTTGGAACCTGGGAAGTGCGGGTATAATGAACATGAAACGCATAGGCTGCTCAGAAGTTGCCTTTGAAACCTTGCAGACCGGCTTTGTCAGGGAGCAGCCCCCCTTTTCAAAGCCTCCTGGCTCCCAGCTACCCTCTCCTCTCTCATCCCTAGCAGGCGCTAGCTAATTAGCTGGAGAAGTTAAATGTTTCCTGGTTCTATGAGAGGGAAGTCCATGGTTTTCTGGGGACCTGGTAGCAGGGGCCGCTACTACCACTGTACCCCAAGAACACCTCCCCTCTTTACTGTGCTCAGAGTAAGTCCCTTCCCATGCCTAGCTGGTCCCTAGCATACCTTCTCATTAACTGTACTGAAACACACTTCTATTTCCTCAAATTTTGTTTTCTCCTAAACATGCCTCTTCCCAGAAGCCTCCCCAGACTTATTACATGAATGATGACAAGCCACTCTCTAGGTCTTCACTCGAGCTGGGCTCTTGTGCACATCTATTCTTGAATGACCAGGTCTGGAAGTATCCCTCAACTTAACTGAAGCAAAATGTCTCCAAACACAGCCACCGCTGAATATTCTTACCGACTCGGGGAGCAAAGAGGAGATGTATAAGCCCCCAACCTCATCTCTGGGGTATCACAGGTGGGCACCTGACACTGTAGCTTGTCCATGAAGCCACACAATGACCTTGAACAAGCCATGCCTTGCTCTCTAGGCTTCAGGTATCATTTGTAAAGAGAAATGGGAGTAACTGCACCAACCAAGCCCTTTGGCCCTCAAATGGTCCTACCCCCACCATTCTGATTCAACAGGTCTGAAGGGACCCGAAATCTGCATTCCATTTTCACCTCACTAAGCAGTCCTGACTGGCCTTGAACTTCTAGAAACCCTTCTGCTGGTCTCCCAAGTGCTAGAATCACAGCTTTGCATCTTTTATGCTATTATGTCTGATCTAAGAATCTGCATTCCTAATGTCTCCTGGTGCTGAGGCTCCTGCTGAGGAGACTTTGATAAACGGTGGATGGTGAGGGTTGGGAGATGGGTTTGAGCTGTTCTGTCAGAATGAGGCTGTGTTTACAGGAAGCTCAAGCAGGAGCATGTAGCTAAGCAGCTGGAAGAGACTGGGCAGGGCCCACCTCGCCATAAGCATCATGGGTATTGTGGGTTTGCTTGCCTTCGTGTCTAAGCAAGACCATTGAGTGTCCAGGCTGGAAAAAAAAAATTAGAAGCCTATCAACTAAAAGAGAGGTCAGGGAAGTCCCTTACTAGTGACATTCCAGAATCCTGTGGCCCCTGAACACCCTTCCTGGGTTCAGTTTGCCTGTGCTCAAAACCACAAGTGCAGGAATCAAGGACAGGTGTTGAATTGTAAGGGAAAGGACACAGGGAGGGCAGAGGAAACTGGTGAGCTCCAGATCATTGTCACTGTCACCTTGGGGCATATTTCAACAAGGATGTACCAGGAAATAATGTAAATTATAAACACACACACACACACACACACACACACACACAGAGAGAGAGAGAGAGAGAGAGAGAGAGAGAGACAGACAGACAGACAGACAGACAGACAGAGACACAGAAGAGAGAGACAGAGACAGAGAGACAGAGAGAGAGACAGAGAGAGAGCCCTCCTCCAGAAACAGCCTGGGGTCCAGCTGGGCTAGGCAGTTCCTGCAAGGCATAAAGCATGACAAAGTTAAGTGCCCTGTCAACATGCAAGAGAGTAAATATGTAAACATGTGTGATGTCTGTGTGTACAAGAAAGTCACCGAGAGAGTTTTGATTGGAATGGCCAGGACACAGACAAATTTAAATGAAAGAAGTCTCCTCAAAGCTGAATACAGTGGACCACACCTTTAATCCCGCACTCAGGAGGCAGAAGCAGTCAGATTTCTGTGAGTTCAAGGCCAGTTGATTTACAGGGTAAGTTCCATGACTGTCAGTGCTACCATAGTGAGACAGTCTAACAGAAGAAGAAGGGAAAGAGGAGGAGTTGAAGGAGGAGGAGGAGTTATAACAGAAGATAGAAGAGGAGGATGGAGAGGAGAAGAGGAGAAAGAGGAGGAGGAGGAAGAAGAGGATGAGGGAAAGAAGAGAAGGAAGAAGAGGAAAGAGAAGGAAGAGGAAGAAAAAGAGGAAGAGGAGGGGAAGGAAGAAGAAGAGGAGGAGGGAAAGAGGAGAAGGAAGAAGAGGAAAGGAAGAGAAAGAGGAGGAGGAGGAGGAGGAAGAAGAAGAAGAAGAAGAAGAGGAAGAAGAAGAAGAAGAAGAAGAAGAAGAAGAAGAAGAAGAAGAAGAAGAAGAAGAAGAAGAAGAAGAAAATTGTTTCCCCAACCCTCAAAGTGTCATGCTCAGGGTTCTCAGTTCCAAGCCCCTAACTCTAGGGCCTAGAGGATCTCATAAAAAGGCAGGGATTCCTCTAACACTAGAACCAGAGTTTCCTGCTGCCTGGGTCAGGATCTGCCTCAGCTCTACACAGATGTCGAAGGCACTTCACACACCACAGTGACATCAGCTGAAATGAATGGAGCATCATGGCAAAGAGACAAAAATTTCACAGAAAAGAATCCAAAGCAGACAAATCCCTTCCAGCCATGCTGTCCCCACCCACGTCGCCATACCCTGTCCAGCTGCTCCTAGGGATGCCTCTTCTAGGAAGGAACCTGCCCTACTTGCAGCCAGGCTTGAAAGTAGCCCAAGAGTTACAGGGACTTCAAGGTCAACAGCAGGCCTGACAGGCCTCCTCAGCAGTCTGAACCCACTGGGAAATCTGGAGGCAGGAGTCGATAGAGAGAGAAATAACAGAAAACACACCCAGGCCCTTAAGATAAATAAGGTTCTCCAGAACCAAGAGCTCTATGTGAACTGGATGGAAAGACCAGCAAACAGCAGCCAAAAAGTTTTGTGTGTGTGTGTGTGTGTGTGTGTGTGTGTGTGTATCAAATTGTATAAAAGTATTTGTGCAAACCCAAGATAGGCTAGCAGAAAATTCCACAGGTCAAAGAAAACACACACAAACTAGGCATGCACATATACATATATATGTTCACATATGTGTACATACATGTATATACACATGGACATACACATATGCACGCATGCACACATGCACATAAACACACACAGGCTGTGTGTAGGTGGTACCAGGAACAGGAAAGGCAAGGTGAAAGCCAAGAGCTGAACTGCTGACAGAGCCAAAACCAAACTTGTTTGTGCCTGTGCCAGCAGGCTATGACAGAGGAGGACAGAGCATGCCTGTGCATGTGGACCACAGGAATATGTGCCTCAGGAACCTGGGGCTGCCCCTGCAGTCAACAGCCTACAGTGTACATTCACACTTTTGAGGGGTCAGGCACTTCCAGCCAGAGTCCCCTTCCCTGGGGTCTTAGCTCACATCCCCTGTCAGTCACAACTCAAGACTTGTCTTGCTTTCAAACCCAGGATATTCCTTGCCCCTCAACTTCTTCCTCCCTAGGGGCTAAGATGACAGTCCTCCAACTCTGGGACAAGCCTCTCTGTTTTGGGAACAGCTGTGGCATCCCAGCCAGTACATTAAACACCAAATGCCTGTTCTGATCCCACCCACCTCATATGATGAAATTCAAACAACAGCCTTGACATCAGAGTTTGCCTCTAAGACCTTGTGACCTTGTGCAAGCTACTTAGGCCTTCCCAAGCCTCCCCTCTTCCTATTCTGCCTTCTGTTCCTCTTTCCCCCTCCTTCTCTCACGGCCTTCTTTTCTTCCTCCCCCTCCCCCTTCTTTTTAAAAGAAGAATAGAATTCTTATAGGGGATTAAATGATATAATGAGATAAAGAATGTGAAGCCCCTGGCATTGCACCAACTACAAAGCAAACACTTCCTTTTCTGTCTCTAATTCACTCTCCCAGGAGTAAATTGGTTAAAACTCCCAGGGGCTTCCCAAGTCACACCACCTGCCTGAAACTGGAAGTGGCCTTCGAAGTCATGTGTTCTAGGCCTCGTTTCCCCCAGTAGTAAATGAAGACTCTCCTGGAGAGGCCTGTGTCTTGACACTGGAGCAGAGATCAGCAAGTGGTTACTGCCTCATCTTGGCCTGCAGTCTCAGCATTCAGCCTTCAGCCAGAGAAGGGTCACATCAGGGAGCTTCCAAGGTTGGCTTCCTTTGACTTGGAGATGACACTGGGCTCTGGAGGTGGGAGTGAGGGGGCAGAGATCAGAAAAAGAGGACTCTGTGGCACAGAGCCCTGCCCCTCTCAGGAGTCAGTCAGCAGTGATCTGGCCCAAGTCGGATCCCCTCCATTTCCTGCCCCTACCTTGCTCCCCGCCTCAGCTGTGACCCACAGGACCCACACAGTGCTAAGGAAAGCAGGACTATGCTGGGACTTGTCCCTCCCTTGAGCAAGAGTCCCAGGAAGGAGAAAAGGAATGCTGGGAGGGCAGCAGAGGTCATGTTTCTTCTTGTGTCTGTCACACCCAAAATGGGAGGTTTCTGAGAAAGGAATAGGTACATGAGCCAGGAGTGATGAGGCTGGCCCTCACTCTGCACTGACCTAGAACTCGCTATGTAGCCCAGGCTGGCATCAAGCATGCAGCAATCCTCCTGCCTTAGCCTCCCAGGTACAGGGTTTATAGGCATAAACCGCCACATACTGTGGTATATCATGAGGTTTAAGTTGATAGAGACCTATGAAGTGCTTAGAATAACAGATGGCATAGAAACGTTAGGTGAGCGATAGACATGGTTATTATTTATTCAGATGTCAAACAAACAAACAAAAGAGTGTTGGGTTCATCTGCCAGGTTCGCTGCCATGGGTAGAATACTGGAGAAGAGACCCAGGGCCTCCAGCGTGCCAAGGAAACACTCTACCCCGGCCTCCATCCCAACCCAGTCTTCAATAACCATGTAAAAACTTATTTAACAAATCACCATGCAGATAAAGAATAGAACACGCTGTGGGCCTTTAACAGGAAAACCAAACGAGCCTGCAAAGCCAGATCGGGCTCTCTGGAAGGGATAGGTCTCACAGGCACAAAACCCAGCTATGCCCTGACGGTCTAGCACATGAGATCGATGAACTGAGACCTCACCTCAGCGGCTACCACCTCACTTTGGAGTCCCCAGGACAACAGAGTTGGAGGTTTGGGTTGAGGGGGCTGGGGGAGGGGAAGATGTGAGGCAGAGCATGGCTTCCTGCTCTCAGGCTTCCCGAGGTCCAGTTGTAAACAGGTCTTCTTCCTGTGGACTTCCTGCACCAAATGACCTCCTCCTGGGTCACAGCTGTTTACCGCCCACTGTCCCAGGCCAATGCCCCATCAGGAAGAAGAAAAGAAAGCAGTGTGTTCTGCAAGGTGTTACTGTTTGTCGTTACAGTTACTGTCTCTATTTTGTCAATGAAACAAATGGGCTCAGAGCAGTGAATTCACTTTACCAAGGTCACAGCTGAGACCAGAAGCCCCCAGGTATACAACAAACCCTGCAATCTTCTTCCTTTAGAAAAAAAATAATGTTTAAAATACATTCTTTGACAATTTTGTATATGCACATAATATATTTTGATCACATTCTTTCCCATCTCCTCCAGACTGTGCAACCTTAAGCCAATATAATATGGTTTCCTCATTTCTTTTCTTTTTCAAATATAATTTGTGTGTGCAAGCATGTACCACGACAGGTGTGTGAATATCAGAAGACAACTTTGGGGAATCCATTCTCTGCCTCCACCATGGGTACCAAGGGCTGAACTCAGGTTGTCCGGCTTGCATGGTAGAGCCTTTACCCACTGAGCCATCTCCCTGGCCTGATAACATGGTCTTTTAAATAGTATGACTAATAATTATTATTATAGCTAATACTTACATAGCACTTCCCTTTTTACATGTTGTATATTCTTAAATTATTTAATCCCCATCCTAACCCATGCCACCTACCCAAGGTCAACAATCTTCCTGCTCAAAATCAGACTGGAAGAACTGGGAGCCTTAACAACCCCAGACCTTAGAAGGAGGAAAGATAAGTCCAGGAGTGGGTGTGGCAGTGATACTCAGGGCCCATTCTGCCCTGCCATAGTCTGCCTCAACCAGGTATCTCCAAGAATCCAGGATTCTTGCTTTCTCTCAGACTTGGCCCCTTCTCTTTCCCTCCAGTTTTCTCAGGCTTACGATGGCTGGGGTACTGCCTTGCTCAGCTCTGTCATCCACTAGCTTGGCCAGAATTTCAGAGCTTTTCTGTCAATGGTGATGAGGAAGAATCAGCTGATGATCTGCTCAGAGGCCTCTGAAAGGTGGTAGCCAAGCACGGAAACTCCCTCTTACCAGTCTACTTGGGTTTATCCCTTCAGAAGGTAACCTCAATCCAGCACCAGGGGTTTGATCAGAACCCAGAACCCAGGACAGAACCCTGCACTCAGAGAAGGTGGCCAATAGCCAGTTTAACTTACTCCAAATTTCCATCAATCCTGGCCCTTCAAGGGACCTTTTCAGAGCCACCCCACCCCACCCCCATTACATAGGCCCAGCTCTGTTCCCCTCAACAGAGAACAGAGAGGGTCTCATGAAAGGCAGGGTATAAGCAGGCATGGGTGAGAGCTGTAGAGAACTTGGGAACCTGCAGGATTAACTTGGATTTGGTTTGTTAATCTCTGGCACTATCTTGCCATAGGTGCACAAGTGCAAAGGGTCTGCACCCTCCTTTTTCCTGGGAAAATAAAACTAAACAACTGGTTTGTCCCAGGGTCATCCCCACAGGGAGGCCAAAAGAGCTCTCTAGCCTGTGTGGGGAAAAGCACACGGTGAGCCAGAAGCAGAGATAAGCTGACTGAGCCACAGCCTCAAGGCGATTTACATGGGCTCCACTTTCCTCCAGGTCCCCATGTTCAACCTTAGGAGGTGTGTGAAGGACAGAGCCAGTGTGGAGAGAAAGAAGCCTGTAGCAAGAGGTTAAGAAGCTTCGTGGAATGAACGCTGACATTAGAGGTTCCCGTGGACACTTAATAGAGGCAGCAAGTGGAAACTGTGGATCCTGTTGGAAGGATACCCGCCCCTGTCTTACACAGAGCATCTGAACGTGGCCTTGTGCTGAGCTGGCATGTTTCTGCCTCCCAGTTGGACCACAAAATGGGAGGGAGCAACCATAAAGCTCCGGAGTTGCCTCTGTGGCCCTAAGCTCCACCATGGACTGCCGCTTCCCCCCTTTAATTGGCCATAATTTCTGTGATTTGCAGGTCCCAAGCTTGTCCGAGGCCCATTCTCTGTCATGATGGATGGCCAGAAACAGTAAACCATCCCCATTAGCCCAGAGCTGACCCAGCCTAGCCACTTGGAGCTGATATAGCAGGGTCTCCTGGGAAACAAGACACTGAGATCTTGCCTCTCTTGATCAGAGTCTAACCTAGACCCTGGAACCCAGAAACAAGTGCCACACTTTGGCTTTTAGCCAAGAGAACCTTGGATCAGACTCCTAACCCTGGGCAGGATTGTGAAAAAGGAACTGGGTGTTGCTGCTGCAAGCGCCGGCGTCCGGCATTTGTTACAGCATCGGTAGAAAACACATGCACATGCTGAGCACTTTGGGAGTGTCTGGCGCACAGCAAGAGCTCAACAGACATCATCTCATTGTCAGTTTCATTATCTTTATGGTTGGACAGGATGGAAGCTGCACAGTGGCTTCCTGTGTGAGCTTCGCAGAACCTGTGTCTCACTCTACTGGGGACTGGAGACTGAGTGTAACGCTGCCAGTGGGGAGGGAGAGCCTCGAAGAAAAATGTCACTTGGCACATTACCCTTGGTAAATATAAGACAGATGAGCAGCATCCCTGCCGTCCCTTTCTTTTAAAGAACAGGGGTAGTGGGCACCCGGGAGAGAGGGGTGGGCCCATCCAGCACAGATGTGAATATGCTCCTATTGTACTCCATCCCACTCCTGACAGTGATACTTCCAGAGAGATGGGGTGACTGAAGAAGGCTTGGTCCTTGGCTTCAAACCTTGCACCCACTGTGCCATGTGCAAAAGAACAAGACATGCCTTAGGAAGGACTTGGAGTTAGACAAAGGGAGAACTTCTCTGGTACCCAGATAATATAGGGCTTACTCTGAAGACCTGAGACCGGGAGAGGCTAATTATTCATCTGTCCTGCTGTGAGCTAAAAGCCTGGAATGGGGAAGGAGACTAGATGGCCTCCTGAATCTCAATCTGGCTAATCAATTATGGGTCGCTCCAACCACAGAATACGCCTTTTCAGCACCCCCTCCTCGATTACTGCTCTCACCAGCGAAAGGGAGGCTTCCCGGTACTTCAGGCCTGTCGTACTTCCCCTGCAGGAGCTTTAGATCCCAGCTTTCTCTCCCCTCAGTAACTTCACAGCCTCCTGTGAGACAAGACAGGCAACCTCTCCCTGTAGCCTTTCATAGACTGAGCCCAGTATAGATACCAGAATGGTCTAGCACTCACTAGTTGTCCCTGGGGCAGAGACTTTTCTTGTCAGACCACAGCACCCTGGCCTTGGGTGACTAGAGCTTGCTGCTGCCGGCAAGTCCGGTGGCTATTTCTTTTTACCACAGGATTCCCAGAGGGACAGACTTTTTTGTTTTGTTTTGTTCTGTTTGAGAGAGAGTCTTACTCTGTAGCTCTGGCTGTCCTGAAACTCACCATGCAGCACAACCTTAAACTCATAGAGCTCCCCCTGCCTCTGCCTCCCAGCTGCTGGATTTGAAGGCATTGCCCAGCTGGGGCTGAATTTGAAATCGTCCACAAGACACATTTCTGGACATGTCTGTAAGAGTGTTTTTAGAGAAGTTAACCGAGGAGACAAGACTTACCCAGAAAGAAGGTGGACAGCACTATCCCACAGCGGGGTCCTGTACTGATTTAAAAAAAAAAAAAAATGGGAAAAGCTAAACATTCATCTCTCTGCTTCCTGACTGGGAATCAACATGACCAAGTCACTCAGTTCCTGCTGTCACAGCTATGATAACAGGGGATCAGAGTGTGTCTCAAACTTGCAGAAGAATATGGCAGGAGCATCCCATAGTGCTGGATAAAATACAAGAGTTACAAGGTCATGATTTACACCAAGGTTCCAGAAAGCTGCTGAGACCATGTGCTGTACAAAGCAGGGTTGGATTTCCAGGCAAGGAAGTGCCTGAGAGGCAAAGGCTTGAGACTACAGAGATGAACCTAAGGTTGCACAGAGCATCTCAGATTTGGGGGAATTCCGAGTGTAGGCCATCTGCTGAGGGAAGCTATAGAAACTGGGTGGACCCCAAGCTGAGGGTAGCTATGTGTGATACATGCAGCAGAATTAAAGAAGCAGAGGTATACATAAAGAATCCAGATGACATCACCATAACCCCAGAAGCTATGTATCTATAGGTTTTGGTGTTTGCTCTGCTGGGCTGCAGTCTTGCTTTGGTCCAGTCTCTCCTCAGTATACTTCTGAGTGTCTTTTTAAACGGGAATGTTGATTCTGTGTCACTGTGTATTGGAAGTATATTAACTTTTTTTTTTTTTACAGGAGCTCACAGTTAAGAGATTGCCTTGAGTCTCAGAGGACGCTTTGAACAATTTATTATGAGATTCCCATGAAGCTTTGAGGACCAGGGGTGGAATGTTATGATTTTTTAAAATGATATATTTGAGCATCAAGTTGACAAGGGGTGGGTTTGCAATGGTTAATCCTCACAGTCAACTTCAGTAGGTTTAAAATCACCTAGGAAACATCTGGGAGTATCTGAAAGGATATTTCCAGAGAGGTTTTACTGAGGATAGCGGACCCACCCTGAATGCAGATAGCAGCATCCAAGGTACTGGGGTCCCAAACTGAATTAAAAAAAAAAAAGAGTAAAGAGAAGAAGCCAGATGAGCACAAACATTTATTTCTCTCTGTCTATTGACTGTGGACTCAGTATGACCATCTCCTGCCAACGTGCCCCGTCCACCATGGTGGCTGCACCCCCAAAGCATGAGCCCAACCAAGCACTTTTGTATGGTGTGTTTTCATAGGAAGAATAGGAATTGCTAGAGCAAATCCCAATGAGAACAGTACATGCATGAGGGAGCGAGGTTGTGGACTGGGGACGCCCTGCGCCATGGGGCACATGGAGACATCAAAGGACCCATGGCAGCCTGGGTGGCTTCACTATCCCAAATGTCCTTACTTCTGAAGTTCAGCTCCAAGCTAGCAAATTCCCAATGCCCTTCCTCTGACACCCACCCCCTATCTCACCTGATAAGCCCTCCCTAGGGGGCACCAGTTCCACCAGCAGAAGACCAAGCTGAGAGGGGATTCTGCAAGGTCACTGCTTGCCTGTAGAGCACCTCTACGTAAACCAGAAAAGCTGTTGCTTTTGCCAAGTGGATGCAGGCCCACTTGGGCACATAGATTGGTAAGCTCACAGAAAGATTCAGCTCCTGTCTACTCCTTGGCCTGGTATCTTTGCACACTATACAGCCGGCCTAGCTGCACACAGTGATCCCATTCGACCAGACTTCAGGAAGAATATCCACTAAAAGAACCAGCTTACCCCTTTAGGTTGAAAACGAGGAAGTGAAGAACCAAAGAAAGATCCAAGGTCAAGTGACTATCTGGTGGGAAAAAAAAGAAAAGTACAGATCTTGACTACAATTCCATTGTTTCCTTGCCCCAAGTCTTATTCTAGGGGACAGATGGGAAAGCCAGGACAGCAGGAGACATCCCAAAAGCAGAACCCGGGGAAGCCTTCCTGCTCCAATTAGAGGAGAGGTGATAACCTCATCCCAAACTCTGTCTAGACATAAAATTGGACATAAAGCTCCCTGAACCGTGCACAGCCGAACTTGTGGCTGGCACAGAACATAAATACGGAGCCCTTATTTATTTCCTATCCACCATTCACATTCATTCCACACCAGCTCAGTGAGTAAGCGCGTAACGTCTGGGTAGGCCAGTGACTCTTGCTTGGCCTGGCAGCTCCCAAGTAGAGTTAGTTACTGGGACTGCTGGAAAGGTTTTCAATTTAGCTGGGCATGGTGGTGCATGCCTGTAATCCCAGCAGAGGCAGAAAGATTGTCATGAGTTTGAGGTCAACCTGGGCTACATATTGAGTTCTAGGCTACATTATGCTACAGAGGGAGACTTTTTTTTTTAGTGGTTTGTTTTCTGGTTTTGTTTTCAAAGATGAAGATGACACTGATGGAGGTAGATGGGAAGGGATACAGGAAGGGACAAAAGGAGAGAGGTCTGGCTGGGGCATTCAGAGGTAGAGCATTGGCCTCCCATGTACGAAGTCCTGGGTTCATCCCTGGACAAGGGTGACGGAAACAAAAGAAGGAGAAAGGAATGGGGAGGAGAAGGCAATTCCTGATGCCTCCGTTTCTTATCTGGGATTCCTAGGAACCCACTAAGCTCAGCTTCTTACAAACAGTGTTGAATATAAACGTACATCTGTGGGTGTGGAGATACACACCTTTAATCTGGGACACATCTTCTGTTGGAGACCTACAAGGACATTGGAAGAAGGAAGGCTCTCTCTTTTCGCCTGCTTGCCTTGTGGTACTGAGCAACTGCTAGATCCTTGGACTTCCACTCACAGCTGCTGCTGACCATTGTTGGGGAGTTGGACTACAGACTGTAAGTCACCAACAAATAAATACCTTACTATTCTGTGACTCTAGAGAACCCTGACTAATACAGTGCTTAACTTACTCTTTTCTGGACATCACTCATTCTCTCACAGGGGTATCCTGTCTGCCCCTCAGTCCACAGCACTACATATATATAATACACACACACACACACACACAAACTACTGATTAAACACAGACAGAGCCACACTTCCTTCTGGCTTTAACTTGAAGTATAGCCACTTCCAGGCTATGAGACTTCAGGTAAGCATCTTCACTACTTTGGGTCCCTCCACACTGACTGTAGATAACAGGCAGACACATTATAAACTATGCCAGCCAGCACCCCCGCCCCCAGCCACTCCTGTGTACACACCAGTGGCAGGTGGCCAGTAGAAGCAGAGGGAGGGACCAAGAACCACATCCTGGAGCCTGTTTCCTACCATTCCTGCAGCTCTTCTTTACCCTTACCAGCTGCCTGTCCCTCCCCAACCCCACCCAGATGCCCATCTGGAGGCCATGGGGGCAGGGACCAAGAACCAGCCCTGCCCTTTGGGTATGTAGATGGAACTACAGGGAACCAGGCCATCCTTCCGCCCAGAATGTTGATTTGCTATCCCAGCGGGAGTCACAAAATCCTCTGTGGATGGGTCAGAAAGCACCCCATACAGGCACAAATCCAATGTCTTCCTCAGGCCCAGGCCGTTTTCCAATTAAAGAGGTAGACAAGACATCCAGAAGCCTGCCCCAGATCTCCTATTTCCTTCCTCTCCCCTCCCCCACCTCCCGTACACAACCTTCTGGGCTTCCCAGGGGAGGGCCAGGTGAGCCACCGCCTGCAACGTATTTGTCTTCGCAGCAGCTGCATAGCAGTTCCCCTTTCCTAAGATATGGGCTTTGCCTGGTATTAAAAAGGGCCCCTAAGTGCCACTGAAAAGCTTTGCAGGGAGTGGAGAGCCCGCGAGGGAGGGGTGCGATGGGGGTGGGTAGCTGGTCAGAATGGAGGTTCAGCGCTGAGGACGCTTCCAGAGATGCTTGCAAAAATGAGTTGTGGAGGGTGAGGGACGGGAGACCTGCAATCCGGAGGCAGATCTCTTCCTCAACTCCAGGTCCCCACTCTGTCCTTTCCTACCACAGTGATGGGGCTGCAAAGAGGCATTGTGCGTGTGTGTGTGTGTGTGTGTGTGTGTGTGTGTGTGTGTGTGTGTGTGTACGCGCGCGCGGGCACGCATGCCTGTTCCCTCCGCCTCCCTACCACAGCCCGGCTACTCTTGCCAATCAATGGCCTCTTTGTGGCATAGAGAGGAGGGGAGCAGGGACATGCAGTGTTGGGGGAGAGGTACAGGCTGCCTCGGAACACCCGGGCGCGGGACCCGGGTCTACTGCCCTCGAGGTGTCCCTCAACTCGGAAAGAATTCTCTGCGGTAGCGTCTAAACACTCTCTGAACGCAAAGAACAGGAGGCCAATACAAGCAACGGCCAGTCTCCCCGCCCTGAGCAGTGCCTATGGTAGTGGACAGTTCCGGGTCCCACACACCGGGAAGAACCCAGACCTGCAGTCCCCGTGCCCCCATATCCGCTAGATGGCGCTGGCCCCCCTGTGCTCAGCCCACTTGGGGCAAGCCCAGCAGCTTGAGGAGGCTTTTGAGCATCTGGAAATGGTGGCCACGAAAGAATGAGAGGGACATAGCAAGCCAGAGTCACCAAGTCACTCATTCTAGTTTGCACAAGTCTACCTTGGACAGAGAGTCAGTTACAAGTCCTTGAAGATCTAAAAGCCTTTGTCCTTAAGAAGGTCACAACCTTCAGATACTAGAGCCACACACAGGAAACAATCCCCCAAGGTCATGTGGGAAAGGTAGGCATTCAGTCCCAGAGAGGAATGAGACATTCCTAAACTCCAGAGTTATACTGCCCTGTCTGCCCTAAGCTAAGCTTTAAGTTCTGTGACCTGACAGTCTTTGCTCTGAAGCTCAAATGCTCAGCCCCAGGGACAGTATCCACCATGTTCAACCTAGGGTGCATGTTGCAGTCCTAGCCATGGTTGGAAGGAGGAGAGTCTGTATCAGGAAGAATACGAGCCATGTGCCTCTTAGGTCAAGCCTATGACGGGAAAGGTTGTCTGGCATCCAGAGCACCATCTAAACTGGGGCGGCTGTCTTCCTCAGTAAGCTGGAACAAGAAGTGCGGATCCTGACTCCATGTGCAAGGCATCATGGATAGCTTCTCCTTTAGCCTTTCTTCCACTCTGGTAAGACCACAACAGGGATGTCTGAGGCTCGGGGAGGCTCAGTGGTATTGGCCCAGAATACCACTCACTAGACAAACCGTGGCAGCTGATGATAGGCTGAGTCCCTTCCCACCTCTGCTGTGGGTGCTGTCTACTTCTGGGCCAAGACTAGATGGCTTGCTCCCGAGGACCAGAATGTTGGGGGAGAGGAGAAATCAGGAGATAGGGGCCAGCTAGACCAGGGAGACTCCAGATGGGGTACTTTGCATCTCCTATAGCTCTTCCAAGTCAGCCCTTTCTCTGCATCTCCTGACCATGCCACCATCCGCTTAACATTCTGCTCAGTTCCCTCTGCTCTGACTCCAAATGTTTATCAACACATGCTGTAATGTAATCAGCTCCTGGGAAAATACACACCAGGTAACGGATGCTGACAAGAGTGTCAAACAGATGTCTCCTCCCTGCCCCTCCTTCCTCCCTCCTTCCCACCCCCACCGGGCCAGGCACACCCAGGAGGCTGGTGATATGCTTCTTGCCAGGCCTCCTCCCATCCCTGTCAGTGGAGGCATTCACCGGGAAGCCGGCAACACGGAGGGCAGGGCCTGACTCGGTATGGTTCAGCAGTGTGCCGGCCGCCTTTCCGGGCTCTGCATGCCTCATCTCATCTGGCCCTCAAGGCCCCATTTTGCAGAAACTGAGGTCCATGGTGACGACTGAGCATAGTGAAGAGCAGTGGCAGTCATTCTTCATGTCCCATCATTGGGCCACCACCCTACTGCACACCGGCTTTGAAGGGAGCTGCTGCCCTCATAATGGGTCTGCGAGACTGGTTTTCAGAGAACAAGACAAGCAGGTGTTTGGGGGCTTCCAATCTCTTCTTCGTTCTAGCCAAAGCAAGTGTAGCATACAAGAGGACTCTGAGGGAGAGGACATCCCTTCTTTGCCCTTTTATTCTCTTTTCCCCTGAACCAGAGGCTCCAGACTCACAGAGAGAGAGAGCCACACACACACACACACACACACACACACACACACACACATACACATACATGCCCTTCCGGGACCTCTGGGATCAGCTGTGTGAGGCTGGGCATCCTAAAGGAAATAGGTGTTTGCTTTTCCCTCTAACACATTCAACTGCTCCTTTCATCTGACAGGGATTGTAAATGAGACTTTATGAGATTTCTAATGATGGCGGTTTCCCTCTATCAGCCTCCAATTCCCACTTCTCCGCTGGCCCGGGCTGACTCCGGAAAATATTTGGACCAGGAATCAAGACTCCAGCAGGCGCTGCCTATGGCCATTGCTTTCCATAATGAGGGATGGAAGTCATCAAGCCAGCATCCAAGGATCATAGGAAGCTCACTCCCAAGAAGTTCACCATCTGACTGCTGGCTGCCTCTCCAGATGAGGAACTTCACCTCCAATGGTTGGTACCTGTTGCTCCTACTCACCCCAGTGAGCTTCCAGACCCGGAAGGCCTTGGAAATATAGAAAGCAGTCACCTAACCCGAGTTTGCTATGTCTATTGTTGCTGACAAGATTCTGGGTAGATGCATCAGGGAGAGGAATAATGACTGCCGGGGGTGAGGGTGAGCTTGTTGGTGTAAGTAGGAGTGTACCCAACTTGTTCTGGGGAAGGGTGGAGTCCTCATATTCACAACTGCCTCAAAAGGCAATAGATGAAGCAATACGCATGCGTCTACCAGTGTGTGTGCACACACTGGAGTGTCTCCATATAATTGTAGATAATAGTATTGTATTAAAATGCAATACAAAACACCTACGTGCCAGGCATTGATGTGGATGTTCCTTTTAACCTCTATGATGTGTCTTTAAGGACATGAGAAGATCCATAGGCCGACATATTACACAAGCATCTACTGAGGCTGAATAATAGTGTTTTCAACATAGGGATGTCTGTGTTGGAAGAGGAATGTCGACGATGAATCTAATGTAATTTAGAGTCTATTCATCTCACCCAAAGTAGCAGGGAGGGCCTCCATGTGCTTGCCTGAGCTTCAGTGCACATGAGAGCGTGTCATGCAAACTAAATGTACATGCACATGTGTGTCTGCGCTAATGCACACATATGTGGGTGAACGCCCTTCTGCCTCAGTCCTGGGCTGATTAGTATAATTGTTCCTTGTCTATCAGCTGCCTGGCCTGAGTGTCTGGCAGGCTCTGAGCACTACTGCTGTGAGCCACCCAGCCCACACAGACACAATGAGGTGACAGCAGTATGTGGGGGAAGGGGTAGAACTCAGCATTTTGAAGTCACCAGCTGTGAAGGTGGCAGGACCCCTGCCCGAAAAAGGCATAGATTGATGTACCACGTTAGGAGCTACAGCAGTGTGCAGCAGGTGGGTAAGGCTCAAAAGCCTTCAGAACAAGACAGACAGAGTCAGCCCTGCCATGTTCAAAGGACCTGGAGATGACAGGACAAAGCAATGTCTGAGCAGTCGTGGGGTGAGGGGCTGCTGAGTGGACAGGCCTTACCACAGCTCCTGGCAGCCCTGAGAAACTCACTCTAGACTTCAGGACAAAGCCGGCCCTCCCTTTCCATCTCCTCAGCCCCTCCCTCATGCTCTCCTCTTGCTCAGCTCCAGAAACCCTGAACTCTCAAGCCCCAACCCCACATACACACCCGACCGCTGCCAGGCACCCAGCCTGAAAGTTTGCTACCTTTCCTCAGCCCACTTTGGATCCCAGGTTCACATGCCTGACTGGACCATCCTCAACCTCAGAGGGTTTGGCACACTTTGTAAGACACTTCTGAGCCTTTCCCGGTCTCCTGGACTAGCAACATGTCTCGACACATATGACACTCCCACAGAGTCCTAATTTCCCTAGGATCCTACTTCCTTACTGATCCCTGTCTACCCTCTTAGACTTTGCTCCCAGGAAGGAAAGGGACACAGCACCTGGCTGTAACTCTTTCTTTTCTGGATGCTAGAAATTACACCTCACATGCTAGGCAGGTCTCTACTGCTGAGCTACCTCCTTGGCTCCCATAAATATAAACTCTCCATATATAGATTGCAGGGTTAATCCAGACAAGCTTTTGAGCCATGGAGAACCACCCTTCTCCCATTCCCTTCTCCCGGATCCACCCCTACCCAAACAGTGACCACCATCCCCAACAAGTAGAAAGAAATGGAGTTTGCAGCACACTTACAGAGATTCTCAGAGTTATCTGTACCATCTCAGACGTAAGGATGCTGAGGAGTCCAGTAGCTCATTAAGAGCTAAATGACTTGTCCTACTTTGTCCATGACCTTCCTAGTTTTAATAAAGGGAAGACTCGTTCCCTGGGATCCCTTCAATCCTACACAGACCAGTACAGTGAGCCATTCTTGCTGTCCCAGGCTTCACAGTTAACAAATGGTTGATCTAGGACCCTTAATCCAGTGCTCCTTACTACACCCTTAGCTCTTGGTTAGGCCACCTCCCAAGCAACAGAGCAACACATAGTCTTTGTTCCTTTAAAACTCAATTACCTGCACGGGCACTGTCTACCCTTTGGCTGTCACCCAAGCCACTTGCCACCTTCCTAAAGCACCTCTTCTCAGAGGCTCAAGGAGTACAGGGCATTGATATTAACCTAAATCAAATATAATTCAGAGCTCATTTCTGCAGGAAAAGCACTTTTCATAATACAGGGAAATTTTTAAATTATTATTAAAGTAACTTCATAATGATATTAAAGTAAAAATTTAAATAAAATTAAAATAAAAAAATCCTTACCCATAAATTATTTTCATTTCTCCACATTGCCTTCCTAATAGCTGCCTAGTTTTGAGGACTATAAAATGCTGCATGAACCCTGCTTGGTTGTTCCTGTTTCACATCATAAAAATATGATATGGATTTTCTTCTCGCCAGAGTCTCTGGATCACTAACATTAGGTCAGGTGACAGGGAGCCTGGACACAGGGCAGCAACTCTACAAAGGACTCCTTCCTTAGCATGACGATTTTGCCACACAGACACTGTCCTTGCACAGATGTGTGGACTCCAGGCAGAGGGACTCAACTTTCCTCCATCCCTCCCGGAAAAGGTTGCGGCCAACAAATCTGAAAGCCCTAACTCTTGGGTCAGCATTTGCTCAGTATGCCCAGGATGAGTGTCCTCAGTGCGTCCCTCCTCTGCTGGGCGGGAACTGAGCTGGAAACTCTTCTCTACACTTAAGAGTTCTATTGCTTAACTTCATACTCTTGAAAGGCCTGCCTCCCCCCAACTGAGAAGACACCCTCTTATAATTTCCTTGATTCCTCTAGAAACGGGAGATGAAATGTCCACTTCCTTTTTCAAAATCTTTCGTCCCTCGGTCCCTGCCACCAGAGTTCTGCCCTGTCCTTCTTGACCTCATGACCTAAGCTCACACTGGTCTATGCAGCTCCTCATATAACCCTCTTCTCAGCACCACTGTAGAATTTAAGACCCCCCACGCCAGGCAGGCATACCACTTCCGGTCACGTGCAGAATCCCCTGGGATTTAGAGTGGTGAGTGGCAGGGATGGTAGGAGGAGCGCTTGACCTGAAGCAAAGGGAGCACTCACCTTATTGCAGACCTCTCTCTCTGGAGAATTGGATGGTTCAAGATGGGGCAAGATGTAGCTCAGTTAGAGAGCTTGCCTAGCATGCATGAAGCCCTGGGTTCAATCCCCAGCAGCAAAAGAGGCCACGCATGGTGGTAAACACCTATAATCTCAGCATTTGTCCGGTAGGGGCAGGAAGAACAGAAGCTTAAAGTAACACTTGGCTACAAAGTACATTTGAGGCCAGTGTTGATGAGTTGTCTCAAAAACAACAACAAAACAGAACTGTTAGGAAAAGGATGAAGAGAGTGGGGGAATATGGCCCATGGAGGTGCGGCGAGGTCTGGAGGCAAGGGGGATGCCTCTGGGGGATTCATATTGGGAATAACTTCCCCCTAAGGGACCAGCCACTCGGCCATATAGTACAGAATATAGTTTATTTAAGTCATGGGGGAGTTAAGAGGGTAGTAGAGGCAGAGAGAGAGAAATAGAGAGAGAGAGGAGTAGAGGCTGGCCATGAGCACTTGGAGGGAGGGGGGAAGGGAAGAGGAGGAGTAAGAGGGGGAGGAGACAAGGGAACAAGAGAGAGAGCAAGAGAGCAAGAGAGAGCAAGAGAGAGCAAGAGAGCAAGAGAGAGAGGAGGGAGCAAGCAGCCCCTTTTATAGTGTCAGGTCACTGGGGCGGAGCATACATGGCTATTGCCAGGTAACTGAGGGGTGGGGTTTACAGAATCCCAACAAGAACCCTTGGACTTCAGTTCCACCAGACATTAAGGTCCCTGGGACATCTCTTGAGGCTGTCCTTCAGTTAGCCATCTCGGTTTCCTTTGGACATGCTTGATCACCAGCCCTGGGGTGGGGTGCCGTTGTATTCTTCTGGTTGGTCCCAAGAGCAACGGCAGCCTTGGCAATGGGGAAGCTCTGCAGTGATCTCTCTAGGAATAACAATAATTAAATGCTGCTAAGCACTGTGGGATACAGAAGTACCATCATAATCACCACAGCTACCATGGTGATGATAACAGTAATTAGAGGCTGTGGTTTCCAGCTCCCCCCAGGACCACAGCCTAGGGTGATTTTGGTACCTATAAGCAGGTAAAGCATCCCTGGTATTGGCTGGAGATTTGGACATGCTTTCTCCATAGGATCCTGACCCCGATTGTACATCTCATCTTCTTCCTCCACCATCTTCTTTTTCTTCTCCTCACACCTCAGCCTCAACTGACCTCACATTGAGGTCTGGGGACCCTGGAAGGAGTAACCTTTTATCCAGGTTAGCATTTCCAATGTATCTTCTCCTGCCAACAGGTTTCAGGGTTTGGGGGATTTCATAAGGTTCTCACATCAAAGTAAGCTTTATTAGCTAATTACTGAATGACACAGAGGGGCCTGGGAGATGGCCGGGAGGGGAAGTCATTATTGTGTTGACTTTGGGCCTTTTCCAAGCCCAACAGCTGCCTTTCTGAAAGGGCCCGTGGAAGCTGAGAGAGTGCCTCCGGGAGAATTTCCTAGGAGGGCTCTTTTCTTCTGGCTACTCTCAGGCAGATCAGGAGCCACCTTTTCTACAGTAAGACTGGACTAGGTGGGAAAGGAAAGACCAGCTGCCGGTTTTTGGAGTGGCTTGACAATACTGAGGCACATCAGGTCCCAGAGCCCGGGACTCACTAGTTCCCAGCTAAAACAAACTCCATGAGGAACATTCCTTGAGAATGAACTGCCGTGTCAGTGGGAAGAAGACCCGGAGTTCTTTCTACGCACCCCTCAGCTAGAATCTCTAAATGGTCCTCATCAGATTAAATTGGATCCGATTCTGCTTAAACAGAAGCCCTGGGTCATGACTCCCCTGGAAAGACACGCCTATCACGTGTACTCTTTCCCATCGCGGTGCGGGGAGACTGCTAATCTCACCTCCCTTCCACTCCCCACAGCCTTCCCACTTGTGAAATCCGAAGCCGCCTTCCAACCTCCCTCTGCAGGTGACTCCAGCCCTCACCTCCCGGCAGTGACCCTATTATATTCATCCTTCCTGTGTTCTGTCCCCAAAAATTCTCTCCTTACCTTTGCCCTCTTCACCTCCTCCTCCGACGGGCTCAGAATTCTGTGCCTCATCTCTTTCCCACCCTTGGTGTCATCTTGCCCCGCCCCCCACTGCCCACCAGCTCTTCCTTCTGGGATGCTAAGAAGCCTGGTAGCCAAAAGGAGACACTAAGCCCCTTGACCTGTCTGGCTAACTCTAAGCTTCTGTTCATCTTGCTTACTCCTCAAACCTACTACTCCCCCCTCGCTGTTTCCCTGTCCACCCTCCCCCCCCCCCCCCCCCGTTTTCATCTGGGTTTTGCTCCTACTTGGAGGTCAACACCATTCTCTCAAAAGTCCCTGGTGTTTCAGCCACTATTTCCAAGCAGCCTGATCTTTGTGGGCACCTGCAGAATAACTCACTATTTAGGTGGTGGCCTTCCTCCACCCCCTCCCCCCCCCCCCCGCCCACTCTCCCCTTCCTCTTCTTCAGCTAAATCCCCTTCTCTTCTTACTGGCTTCCATGACAACCCACCCTCTCTGCTCCCCTCCTCCTTCACTGACCAATCATCATCTGTCTGTCCTACCCACAGGGTTGCCAGATTCATCTCCTGAAAGCCCAGCCCCCAATAAGCCCTCCTCTGTTCAGAAATCTTCAATGGCTCACTATTGAGAAAAAAAAAAGATTTAAACCAACCATAATGCAATTGTGAAACCATGCAGCACCTTTAGGCAATCATAACGTGGAATGCAATAATCAGTCAGGGGGTCTCAAACTTTTTGGAACAGCCATATCTTCAAACTCCATGAAGAGAAATACTTTTCAGAAAGCCAGCGTTTACATGCTCTCTAAACATGGCTTTTACTAAAGCAGGGAGCTTGGACCCAAAGATGTTGTAGGGCTCTCCAAATACAAATCTGAAAGCCAGTGGGCACATTAGCATCCTTGGTCTGCAGATGAGGAAAAATGAGACCCCAGAAGGAGCATGCGATCAGCAGAAGGGGACATGGGACACAAATGAGAAAACACCACATTTCCATTAAGTGTTTACTGGGCATGAGGTATGCTTGAGGTACCAAGGATAAGAGAGAGATCTACTCGGTCCTAGAGTAGATCAGGCATTGTAACTAATCACCAGCGAGGCTGCAGAAATGGGAACAGAGCTGTGGGGAGACAGAGGAGAGAGACAAGCTGGTCTACCATGAGGAATTGACACAGTAAACTGAGGCCAAAAGAGAAGGTGGCTGACCAAAAAGAGTGGGAGAGAGTTGCACAGGAAATAAATTCCATGATCAGCACCGCAGGAATGTACAGTGTCTCACACTCAAAATCCTAGGGCAGAGGGGTGGAAGGCTCCAGAAACAGGCTAGATCCAATAGGCATTGCAGAGGCCTTGGTAGTGGCTTTAGCCTGGCAGGCCAGGGAAGGGGTTCTCATGCACAGAGGCTATCATTTGTATTAGAAGGCAACTTGCATTAGGTGCCACATGGTGTCCTGATTTGGATCCTAGAAGAGAAAATAAATACTACTGAGAAACTTGAGAAAATCCAAATAAATCTCGTAGTTCATGTATTAGTGATAGAGTAATGCTAATTTCTTACTTTTGCTACATGAATCATATATACGCCATTAACATTTGGGAAAGTAAGTGAAGGGCAAATGAAAGCTACACCACCATTTTTTTAAAGGGTTTTTGAAAAATCATGCTTATGTGTGTGCACATGTGTTTGTAAATTCCCAAAGGCAGAAAAGTGTATCAGATCCCTTGGAGTTGGAGTTACAGGTGTTTGTGAAGCACCTGAGCTGAGCTCTGGGAATTGAGCTCAGGTCCTCTTGGAAAAGCAGCAAATACTGTTAACCATGGAGCCATTCCTTCAGCCTTCTTTATACCTCTTTTGTAAATACAAACCTATCTCAAAATAAAATATGCTTTAAATGCACAGGATGGGAATGCGACATCGGTATCATGCTTTGTATATAGTGCATACCCCTCCGGCAGGGAAGAACAAGACTGTATGTGGAAACACGGATCACAGGATCTATGATGACCAATAGGAACACAGAGAAATCCATCAACCCACGTGTTTCATGTCTAACCCTCGCAATCCTGACAGGCATACCGCCTACCACCCATTTTACAGGTAAAGAAGCTGAGGACAGGGAATTAAAGTTAAGCGGATGGTTTATTGCAGCCCTGAAGGATGAGTCAGAGTTGATCCAAGGAAAGGGAAAGAGAGAATTATGGGTGAATGGGACCAATGTGTACAAATGTGTGGACTGAGATTTTCTAAAGACATGCAGTGACTAAATGCTATTGTCTAAAGACAATTACTGAAAAGAGCTGGCATTTAAGCACTAAATATGAATCAAGCACTATAGAGATGGTTCGGGGGTTAAGAGAATAAATGTTGTTCTCCCAGAAGACCTGAGTTCGGTTCCCAGCATCCACTTGTAACTCATCTCTGATATCTCTGGCCACTTTGAGCACTACACTCCTATGCACATACACAGTTAAAAATAATAAAATAAGTATTTTTGAAAAAATTTGAACCCAGAGCTGGCCATGGTGAGACACAGCTATAAGCCTGGGGAGGTGGAGGCAGGAGAGTAAAATGTCAACCTCAGTTACATAGCAAGTTCAAGGCTAGCCAAGGCCACAAGGAGACCTAGAAAAACAACCACAGTGTGGTGGGCCAGGTCTTTAATCACAGCACTCAGGAAGCAGAGGCAGGTGGATCTCTGTGAGTTCAAGGATTCCTGGCCTATAGAGCAAGTTCAAGGACAGGACTTCACAAAGAGACTATCTCAAACACAAAACAAACTAACAAGAACGGAATCTTGTATTGCATTAGATTGGAGAGTAAAAGAAGACAAAAACAAACAAACAAAACCCAACCACCTCTTAAGCCCACCCATCATAGTGGCTCAGACCTGAGCTTGGTCTACATAGTGAGTTCCAGTAGAGTCCTGGCTTCCGGAGTACATAGAGAGACCCTGTTGAGAGAGGGGAGGAGGGAGAGAGGGAGGGAGGGAGGAAGAGAGAGGGGGAGGGGAAGAGAGAAATTTGAATCTAGGCATCTAAGCATCCAAGTCCCACGTGCCCGATCAATATATATTCCCTCTTTGTCCTCAGTGAGGACATGGAAATCATGAACACAGGGTCAAGGTGGACCAAAGCAGAGGTGAGGTAGGGTTATCATGCTCAGGGTATCAGGGGTTTTTTGTGCTTGGTTGGTTGGTGTGGGTTTGTTTGTTTGTTTGGGTTGATTGGTTGGTCTTTTGAGACAGGGCTTCTCTGAAAGTCGCTCTGTAGACCAGGCTATCCTCCAACTCAGAGATCAGCCTGCTTCTGCCTCCCGAGTGCTGGGACTAAAGGTGTGAGCCATTGCCCAGCTCAACCATTGCCTTCAAGCTGGAACATAACAGTTAAGCTAGAAGAATCAGAAATGACACTGGGGCCCCAAGCTTAAAAACTGGGACCACTGGGAATTGTCAGTGATGGCAGACACCTTTAATCCAAGCACCCAGGAGGCAGAGACCGGTGGTTTTTGAGGCCAGCCTGGTCTATAGACTGAGTTCCAGGACAGCCAGGGCTACACAGAGAGATTGTAGGACGTGTGTGTGTGGAGGGAAGAGTTAGGGGTGGAGGGTGGGAACCACAACCTGTCCTCTCCCGATGCCCGGTGCTATTTTCCTTCCTACCAGCAAAGGAAACCTTTCTGATCTTTTGCAATCCTGCTGCTTCTTTCTGCCCCTCTCTCACACTCCCTCATACTGGAAAAACAAACCAGAGCACTTGCTTTTCCCAGAACGGCAGAACCCTTACCTACATTTCTGGTCTAAATAATATCATCTTCCTGAACTTCTCTCTTATGCCTCTCTGGGTTTAAATCTGATCTGTTCTCAGCCTTCCTGCATATTTATAGCTGACATCACCGCCATCACTGACCACCGCCCCAGCCACTTGTCCCAATATTTTCCACCCTCGGGCAGCCCTGTCCCTCCTGAAGAGACACACCTATCTTGGAAGCCTTGGTTTTTTGTTTTTTTTTTGGGGGGGGGGTTTGTTTGTTTGTTTGTTTGTTTTTAGGACTGGGCTTTTTTCTGTGTATCCCCAGCTGTCCCAGGAACTCACTTTGTAGACCGGTGGCCATGAACTCAGAGATCTTCCTGCCTCTGCCCCAAAGGTATAAGCCATTCCAGGAATGCTCAGCAAGTGTGGAGAAGGTAAGAGACCACAGTATTGACAGATCTTGGTGTATCAGGAATTACCTTCTCGTACACGCCCGTTCAGCTCCTATGACATGCTAGCCACAAGCAGAAACAAAAACTCATTTTGGCTTGGGTAAGCTTAAAAGCACTTGCCAGCCAGATGGGAGACTCCTGGCTGCCAGCCACCAACTTGCTGAATTTGACGAGGCATCCCCTGGATTAATACCCTCCTGTCGCTACCTGGCACAGATCTGATTTTACACTTGACCTTACCGCAACTCAGGCTAGGTTAGGTCCAATTATTTATGAGCCTGTTCCCTAAAACCCTAGCTGTTGCTCACTATGCCTACCTTACATCCAGTTTCTCCAGGCATGGTCTGTGTCTGATATACACCTCCAGTCAGCCCCTGGTTGCTCCTTTACCGCAGAAGCCTTTCAGGTCCCTCCTGGCCGAAAGTAACCTAGATGCGTTTTATCGTGAATCTGAAAACCCACACTATGCTTTGCTGTGGTAGAGGATTCTTCAGAATGTCTATTTCTGTGTCTCTCCCTCTTCCTCCTCTGGCCCCCACTAGACCCAGCTCCTGTGGGGCAAACTATGAGACCCCCACAATGCGTTCCCAAGTCAGGCAGTGGTGTGGTAAAAAGTTTGTCCTGAGTTACCCGTGTGAAGCATAAAAGAATTCAGAGAGCGAGTGTTCCTGTGAGTGGAATGACTTCTTTAGGAGACTGAGCCCAATAGTGGGAAACCATCACTCTCCTTCATTGTCCTGCCCCACCCACTCTCAGAAAAGAAAATTTACATTTTATCAGAATGTGGCTGCTTCCCTATACCTCTGTGCCCTTGGGGCTGGGCAAAGGGAGAAGGGCAAAAGGGTTGTAGCCTGCTAAGCCTCTGAAGAGAGAGAGTTCAGCTCTTTTGACTGGGAAACCCTGTCTGTCTGCCTCTCATAGACCAAGGATGGGGACAGAAGGTCCAGACTTTAGGATGCTAAGGGCCCCTCGGGCTCAGTCACCATGGCAAGAAGCCACCCGGATGTGGTGGGTGGCGAACAGGATGGGGCGGAGAGTCCTGGCCGTTCTGGGACACCGACTGGATAGGCCACTTTCGCGGGAATCCCGCAAACCACTCAGAAACGAGGTGTGGTGTAGGAGCCGACTTGGTTTGTCGCTCTTTTGGGAGAGCAGAATGCTTCAGTTTCGGGACAAGGACCCCCTGAAAGCAATGAGAATTATAAAAGGAGTCTCACTAGAAACCTGAGTGCCCTGATCTCACCCACTAATGTCTTGCCTCCGCTCTTAACAGCTTTCGCGGTTGGTCTTCCGCAAAGCTGCTCCATTCGGTGTGCAGATCTTGGGGAGCAGCCGTTGTGGCAGCTGAGTTCTAGACCGTGCTCTGCTTCTCTCTGCCCAGGACCACTCTCCACGCCCTCCTCTGAGCCTTTGTTTCCTCATCTGCGAAATGGTCCCGGGGTTGGACTAGAGAGTTGGAAAAGCCCTCGGAGCTCGGACAATGCCAGATCCAGCGTTCACACGGATCCCCACGGCAGCCCCCCTCCTCATCCTAACTCCACCCCTACCGAGCAGCTTCTCCCCCTTGCCGGCCGCTAGGGGTCACTGCCTCCCTTTGTCAGCGACCGAGGAGGGCAGCCCGCCCTCCGGCCCTTTCCACGACCGAAAGACGACCCAAGGGGCATCTGGCTAGCGAGGGGCCCTAAGCGGAACCCCACGGCCACGCTCGCAGCCACAGCTGCTTAGGACTGGGAGGTGCGGCCGCGCGGGCGGAGGCCGGGCCAGGGCTGGGCCGGGCGCGTGGGAGCCAGGAGGGGGTTAATGCTAACCCCTCCCCCCGGGCTGACATCACGGGAGAGCGGGTGAGAGGCTGGATCGGCGAGTGAGAGAAAGAGAGGGAGAGGAGCGAGCGCGGCTCGCCTCGTCGCCGGGGCAGCTCCACATTGTTGCGGATCGCCCACACCGAGCGCAGCGGCGGCGGTGGGGACCCGTGGCGCACCCGGCTCGCACCCCTAGCTCCTCCGAGACCGTGCAGCCCCGAGCCCCGCGGGCAGCTGGCCGCCGTAGCCGCACACCACTGCCTGGGCCCCGAGCCCTCCGCACCGCCCGGCCACCCTCGGAGAACAGCCGGCCATGGACGCCTGCAAGTTGGAGCCGAGCGGGAGGGTGTGAGCGCGCCCAGGGCCGGGAGCCTGCGCCGCGCTAGCCCGGTAGCCCGGCGCGCCGGGGGTGGGTCCCTCTCCCCAGCCCGGCTTTGCGTGGAAGAAGAGGGCGGGGACCGGGGCGAGGAGGAGAGCGGAGGAGGCGAAGGGGGCATGACTCGTGCAACTTACTGCGGGCATCTGCCGAGGCTCTGAGCCGGCGGCAGCCGGGGCCCGGATTGCGGCCGCGCGGATCCCACCCAGCCCACCCCGCCCTGACCGACGGCTGCGGCTGACCTGGATCCTCCGAGTGCCCGCCGACCCCCAGCGATCCGCCCTCGTCTTCCAGGCTGGTTTCTGGAGCGCGAGGAGCGCCCTCCTGGCAGCCCCTTTCGCTGGACCCCCGCCCCCCGATGGCTCGGATGGGGCTTGCGGGCGCCGCTGGACGCTGGTGGGGACTCGCTCTCGGCTTGACCGCCTTCTTCCTCCCAGGTAAGGCGATTGCCTCTGCCTCCCTCCAAAACCCCCGACCCAGCCAGAACCTCCCTGGGACTTGGGAGCTGGATGATGGTTGTAGGGAGCGAACGGAGCCAGAAAAGTTGGGTCACGCTTGGATAAGGGGAGTAGGAGGTGGCACCGTGGAGAAAGGGGTTGAGAAGCCCAACAGCCTGCCCTGCAGGAAAGCAATCGGATGCACGTCTCAATGTAGCAAGAAAGCACTTTCTCCGCTCAGTTCTTCACAAAAATAATAATATGTAATAGGGTTCTATTTATTTAATAACCAGTTCTCAGCTCGAGAAGCAATTTGGAAACACTGCGTGTTACATAAATGCAAAATAATCACCGTAATCACGGGCTTGGGGTATGAGACAACAGCCCCAGGGGGAGGGCGTCAGTCTCCTAGCTGGTGGGCTGTGAGCTCGGAGAGTGGTGGGGGGGTTGTGGAGGGGGACTTCATTTCTTTTGGCGGCCTCTTGTCAGATGGTTTCGGGCTCATGGGGGGCCCCCTCCTGCCCCACATCGCCCCACAGCGGGCAATCGGAACCTGCTCCTGCGGCACAGGCAGCTTCTTACTCACCTGCGGTTCCTTTTCTGGAGGGTGAGGCCGGGGCCGCTTGAGGTTCGCAAACTCCCGGCCTTGTGCCGGGCTGGGCTCCGTCTTGGAACTCCACTTCTAAAGCGGAGAGCTCTCCCAAGAGGAAGCTCCGTGGGCTTCATGCCAGCCAGGTGGCCGCATGACCCACTTTCTCGAGTGGCCCCGAGGGTGTCCCGCGTGTCTTTCCTCGAGGTGTGAGCTGCCGGCAGAAGAGGGGTTAAATCCGCTAACGACCCTGAGGTGGACCATATTGGCCTATTCTGACGGATGGGGTGGGGGCAGGCGGAGGCTAGGAGGGCCCAGGCATATTGTGCTGGGGAATGAACTGGAAAATGCGTTTAGGAGGCAAATCCTACCGAGTCCCCTCGCCTGGATTTAACCCCTTGTGTCCCTGGGGAAGCAACTAGGCTGCCAACAGGACGCTAATTTGGGTCAAAGTGGGGGAAAGTATCTCTCTAACCAACTCCCCCCTCCCCTGTAAAGAAACCCGAGACAAGCTCTAAGATGGGGTCTTGAAGGCTAGCAGAAGCTTGAAGGTAATTTGTGGTCGTCGACGCGGGGTGGCAAAATAGGGGGGCTGGACTACAAACAGAACCTCCTGGATTAAGAAATACTGGATTCCCAGCCACCGTGATTCTGCAGGCTGGCCGGGCAGCTTATTGGAGAGAGGTAGGGGGACAGGAAGGCCTGACTGTCCAGGTGTAGCTTGGACTCACTCCTGGAAGCCTGGCCTCTGCTTCTCTTACTGCCTCCTCCTCCTGCCAGCCACCCCCTTGCTGGGGCACTGCCCCTCTCCATCAGCGCTGAATGTCAGGAAAGCAAATTGGGAAAGCTGGGACATAGGCCAGTGTGGAGTACTCCCCTCTTGGGTGTCCCAGGAGGGGACATTCCTCATCACTTTCCACTTCACAGGGGCATGCTGAACCTGCCACCCGTGTGGTCCAGGTGAGAGTGTAGAGCCGTCCGTCTCCTTTTCTTGCTGATGGCGTTAAGTGCAGTGCACACAGAAACTCAGCCTCTGAATTTATGTGGTCAGCATAGGCTGAACTTCAGCCTTTTAAATCCCTAACTCTTCCTGGAACCCAGAGCAAGCCGCTTGCCAAGAGCCTAGCTAAAGATTCCTAGCACACTAGGGGTTAACCCCATGGTTTTTTGGGGGGGGGTGAATGGACAAAGCCCATTGTGCTCCACCCACACAAGAGGTGGAGACAGGTGACACCTGGTTCAAAGCAGATGCTCTCCACCAAAAATCCAGCCGTGAGGCTAAGATGCCCAGAATGGAATCACAATTTAATAAGTGCTTTGCCACTGACCATGGCCGGTGGACGGGTACAGCTGAGGCAGCCCAAGTTCCTGGACTCCCCGACTCTTAGTTGGAACCTGCTTCTGTGTACCTACTGCCTCTCCTACTTGCTTTCTGAGGTCCACGGTGGCCAAAAGCAGGCGGCCATGGCTAATTTCAGTCTGATCCTTGGACTGAGAAAGCTAGGAGGCCTCCATTGGTAACCCATCCCCACTGTGTCCCTCCCACTCCCTTCCTCGGCTTCTTCCTGCTCCTGCCTCTCTCTGGGGCTTTGCCAGTCTGCAGCTCTCACCTGGGTTCTCGGGGCTGTGACAGGGTGCATTGGGGAGGCAGGGCCCCCAGTGTGTGATGGCTCCTGGCTTTATAACACAGCCAACCTGGCTCGAAGTACATTTCTATATGATAGACAGGCAGGGTAGGAAGGGCCCAGGAGCTTTGTCTTTGTTTCCTGGGATGACAGATGACTCCTTGCAAGGTGCTCACTTAGAGGAGAGGGTCAGTGTTACCTACCGAGGGATGGAAGCCAGGAGAGGAAGGGGTGGAGAAGCTGTCTGGGAAATAAGTGTCCCACCTTTGCCACACCCTCTCTAATTGGCTTCCCCACACCTTTGGTCTAGAAAGAAACCCCACACCCTAGGTGTCAGGCTCACCATGCGAAGACCTGTCAGGCCACAGTGTTCATCCCTTTTAAGCTGCCTGTGCACAGCACCGGTTCCTGGTGCTTTCCTTTGAAGCCCCCTAGAGCCAAGCTGTTGGGTTCTTTTCCTCTTCCCTGTTTATTACAGACATGGTTGGCTTGAGTTTACTGGACCAGGCATTGTAGCAGAACCCATTCTTCTGGCCTGGGGCTCCCACTGTAAAAAAAAAAAAAAAAAACAAATAAAAAAAAAAAAACCAATGAAACAAACAAAAAACAACCATCTCTAGGCCTAGAAGTCGGGAAGCCTTGAGGAGAGCATCTTCTGAGTCAGATCCAAGGGCTAACTAACTGTCAAGGCCGGAGAGAAAGCTAGACACTACAGAGCTTGGGCCCAGCAGGCCTGGCCGAGTGGCCCAGAGGGTGGCTTCTGAACCTAGACTAGTATGCCTGTGGGACATGTAGTCAGTGGTTCCCTAATGCAAGCTGGGACCATTTGTAGGTTGCCAGTTCCTTCCTCGGCCACTTGGCTCTGCACAATGAGTCCTGCTGGGAGATCACCTGCACTG
Source organism: Micromys minutus (assembly GCF_963924665.1). Classification (NCBI taxonomy): domain Eukaryota; kingdom Metazoa; phylum Chordata; class Mammalia; order Rodentia; family Muridae; genus Micromys; species Micromys minutus. The sequence goes on from NC_137985.1 coordinate 37,032,775, forward strand.
CCCTGGCCTGTGGACCCAGTTGTAGGCTGCCAGCATGGCTGTAACCACAGCTGAGCCAGTGGGCCGGGATGGAGGGCCAGAGGGTCGGCTCCCATTGCTGCATCTGTGATGCTGCCATTGTTTAGCAGCTGACTAATGTTCATTGTTCAGCACAAATAGAAAACACCCAAGGGAGGTGTGACTATAGCTTCGACTCTTCTGATTGTATCTTTCCTGGTTAACTTGGCAAAGTGAACACCTCCTAACTGAAGAAGGGGCAGAGAGGTGTCTACGGAGTCACCTGTTGGGCTTTTTTTTTTTTTTTTTTTTTTTTTGAACATTAGCCAGCACACCCAGTGAGAATGGGCAGTAGGCAGTTGTGGAACTTAGCCTCTAACACTTCTGACAGGCTCACCTTCGGTCCAGCGTGGGTGTGTTGCGAATGTGCACCGGGCTTTGTGTGCTGGTGTTGGTCATCAACAATTCACTGTTACAAGTACAGATCTGCAGGAACTAGAATTAGGGAATGCATATGCTCATATTTGCAGATTACTATGGACCTGGAGCTGTAAGTACCAAACGCGTGTTCACACATAACTGATTTTTTACGGCATTTGGAAGGGTTGCCACGGGTGGTTTTTGAACCATGAGGACGCCTGTGATGATGTTGGTGACTTGAGGGTGATTTGGGGAGGAGACCCAGGATTTGCTTAAGAGCTAGCAAGGCCAGCCCACTCCAGTAAAAGCTCCTAGATCCTAGTTCTTTGGGGCATAGGAAACCTTGATTCTGTTTCTTTCTTCTGTGTCCTTGACTTTCCACTAAATCCTTGCTGGAAGGAACACAAGACCTTGACAGCACCTCCCTCTCTGTCTGTCTTCTGTTGTCTCCTTGGCCAAGGGAGCAATGCTGAATCCTGCTCCATAGGCTCTCAAGATCCTGAAAAATCTAGTAAGGGCCAAGGGACGTAGGTTTTCAGTTTCACCTCTGGCACCTTTGCTTCCTGAATTGGGAACTTAGGAAACCGAGTTTTGGAAGTCAAGTTAGGTGCCACACTGTCCTTTTTTAAAAGAGCAGGAACAAGAGCTTTCGTCCCCATAAGAAGCCTGCAGAGCCAAGTGGGCAGCCAGGTCAGCAGTGTGAATGTATCTGATAGAATCCTAGGCTTGGGCAGCAGGAAAGTGCCCACTTGTTAGAAAAGGAGGTGGCAGTGAAGGACAAAGAACAGGGAAACAGCAGTCTCAGGAGCTTAGACTCCTCGCCTAAACCAGGCATGTGTCCCCATTTGCTGCCAACACCACTCCATAGAGAGCAGGCCTGCAGAGCCAACAGCAGATGTGCTGCCTGGCGCAGGAGGTAACTTAAGATCCAAGCAGATCACCTTGCAGAGGGAATGCCCAGAGCTGGAGATAACACCCCTGCATCCAGTTAACCCTCTGAACGCCACGCATCTGGTGGAGCTGGCTGAAGAGGAAAAGGAAGAACTGGGAAGCTGTCGGACATGCTGTCAGAATGTTGAACCTTCCCCAAGTAGAGGTGAACCCAATATAGCAGAAGAGACCCAAGGTAGACACAAAGATTTGTGGTAGCAGAGAATAGGGTCTTGAGGACAGTGGGTAGGTAATCTTCATCCTGGAAGTACAGGGGGGGGGTTATTAGAGGTTTTTATTCTTCAGGGGTAGGGCATGGGAGCTATGCCTTTCTCAGTCTCCTATGTAGAGGGAGAGAAGCAGGTCACTTAGCTGTCCTCCTGTAACCAGCTGGTTCACCTCATCTTGGTGGCCCATCCCAGAAAAACTGGCTAAGCTAGGTCGGAATCCCAGCTCTACCAATGACTAGTGAGAAACCACTGCAGAGTTGCAGCGTGTGCCTCAGTTTTCCTGTCTACAAGATGGAACTCCGTTGGTGCGCTATCCCAGATTTCAAAATGAGATGGAGAATGATGAATGAAAAGTTCTTAAGCCTTGCATGTGATAACACGAAATGAGTGAAGAGCCTGGGCTCTCGCCCCATGTCTTTCCTCAGGGTGGCCCTTCCCCTGTGTGTTGGCTCATTGAGTAGTGCCACCTTTGCACTCTTTTGGAGAAAGCCACTTAGCTGCCTGCTTACTGCCAGCTTCACTTCCTTTTTGTCCAACCTGGTAAATGAAGTCTCTTCCCCTATTTGGACATGATGCTACAGCCACCTGGGAGCTGCTGGCATGGTCGGAGGACTCGGGTGGCCTGACCGGCTGAAGATACCTGCCCAGGCCAGTCCTCTGGAGGCAGCAGGTGCTGGGCAGCCTTTGTTCTGTAGCTTGTCACTCAGAGCTCTCCAGGCACCCGCTTTGCTCCTTGGATGCAGCCCAGCTGGGGCGCCCCATCATTGCTTATCTGGAGTGCTTACAGAGGCAGCAACCGGGGGCTGGCAGGGGAGAGCCTGGGACTCTCAGCTCCTGCTTTTCTCAAACTTCTACCGACATCTGAAAGGAGGGGAGGCAGCAGCTTCTGTTGAGGTGGTAGAGAGAATCCTTCCTGGGATCGCCTACTTGTCTTCCCGGTCTCTTGTTGTTCCAGTAAATTGTCTTGAAAATAATGCAGATGGAACCCAAGGCCAGCACCATTCTTCACTCTCTCAGCCAGAATTCACATGAGTTGTGTTAGGATTAATATCATTTCCCCTTTTACAGATGAGGAAAGCCAATCTGAGTTTGGGGACTTGTTGCCTATCCCAAGTGGCCAAAGTAGATCAGGGCTTCTGAGGGTAAATCCTTTAGACCAGAAAGAAGAAAGAAGCTGGGATAGGCACACACGAAAGGGTTGAGCCAGACCGTCATTGTGCGTGATACAGAGATGGCCTCTGTCAGCCCCCACCAACTTCCACTCTCCCTGTCTTGCAGCTCCTGGGGGAGGTAAGGGTGAGTGGGAAATACAGAATGCTGCTGGAGGTGCCCACAGAGCCCAGGTGGGCACCGGGTATGCCCAACAGTGGAGCAGTGAAGGAACAGGGAGAGAATGTTCCCCTGGGAATGTGGGCTGAGACAAGGGCAGGGCCCTGAGGTGTGAGCGTGGAGCCCCAGGGCATGGGCCCGCCAGGACAGGGTGTGGGCTTGGCTCAGACAGAAAGTAGAAGCCCAGAAAGCATCATGGGGTGGATGGGGCACCCAAGAGGGGTTTGGAGATACAATTTGGAACCTTGAGTCAGCTCCCTCACCAAGGCAATCTCTGCCACCTCGAGTCTGCACAGACCCCAAATCACTCCCAGTTCATGAGGAGTCTCATTACCCAGCCACACACAATAAAACCCGACTGACCACTCTGGCTCGAATCTCATTAGAGGACATTAGTTCCGCTGGCTCGTGGCTCCTTTGGGACCCAGCTGCAGGCGTGGTCCGGGAAGCAAAATGGGCCATTGGCCATGGACACAAGCCTGTCCCATTGAGAGACTGAGGTCAGTCAGTGGACTTAAATGGAGGCCGTCCATATTAAGAGTAATGGAATGCGTGTACCTCAAAGCTGGAAACCAGCTGGACTCTCAGTTCTGTCCTTGCCTACAGGGGAGTAGGCCCAACTCAGGTTGTTCTCTGAAAGGAACTGACTGCAGGCTCCAGACATCATCATTGCATGGAAGAGGGCCCTCAGGAATAGGGACATACCAGGGGAGTTAGAACCAGGAGTCCTCAGTGGTCTTGGCCTGTCTTCCATTCAAAAAACAGAGGATAGAGATTTAGAGACACCGTGGCTAAAGCGTGTCCCCATCTCTTACTGGAGCTTCATCCAGGGCTGAAAGAAAGAACTAGCTGCTACCAAGGACCACCTAGTAACATTGACAGGATGTCATGTAGCACCTCCTCCTGAGAGTTGGGTACTATGACCATAGTGACTGGTATCGACCCAGAGTCTGCTTTGGAGTTCTTGCCCTCAAAGATGGGGTTGCTTCATAACAATCTCTAGCGCCTGTTCCAGCCTTTGTTCTGCCTGTAGCCTCTGCCGCCATGTCAGACTTCTTGCCTGAAACCCAGCACAACAGAACACCAGCCAGCAGAGCTCCATGGATGTAAAAGCAAACAAGATGCTTCTTGGTGCCTCAGGCTTATCGGGGAAAATGCAGGCCAGACTTAAATAACTAGTGTGAGCACACTCAGGCTTCCTAATCTGACCTGCACCAATAAGGGGGTCAGGTAGGGGAGCCCACGCTTTGGCAGGTGAGCTGGTATGTCCGCCCAGTGAGTCAGTAGAGATGGGAGCTTAATCAGTTTGAGCAAATAGTCACCTGTGCACCGAGGAAAGTGAGGTTCCAGGGCATTCCTTGTGAGTCCTTTCAAGTCACTTCTGGTATATAAGTGATGTTGGGGTGGAGAGGTGGTTCCGGTCTCTGTCTCTGAGCTACACCACAGGTGTCGCCCCACTTCCAATCAACTGCTAAGATAAGAGTGTTAGAGGTGCCTCAGGGCCGAGCCAGCTCTACAGACACTGCTGTGGGCTCTGATGACACTATCTCCTTGGTGAGCCTGGACTGTATGTAGGCTCCTGGCTTGCATCTGGCCCTGAGTCCTGGCTCCAGTGTGCCCACAAGCCCAGGAGAATATGATGGCTGCTCATTCCCTGCCACCTTTCACGGCCCTTGCCTGCACACTCCTCAGTTCGCACCAAGCGTCGTTTCCGCTCCAGTGTCTTCACACACGCCATTCCTGCACCCTGTCCACTGTCTCCTTTAAATACTGATTCTAAACACTCAGTCTGAGCCAATAGCATCATGAGGCCTTCGTAGTCTGCCCTCTGGCAGAAGATAACTTCTCTCATCTTGAAGCCTTCCTGTACCTCCTCCGTAGTTCTTTGAGCCTGGGATCTATCTTCTCCGAAAGATGCATAGGTGTGTGAGCAATAGTGATGGAGAAAGCAAACTTGCATTCAGAGGTCTCGGGTGCCAGACTGTTGGCAGCGTCATTTAATAACTTAATGACCGTCACATATCACGTGGAATGTTCACGATAGATGTGGTTTGCCTGTTTTTTATATATGGGAAGACGAGGCCCAGACAGGTTAGGTGACTTGCCTGTGGCCAGTCGGGCTGATGAGTGGCAGAGCCAGAGTTCTGGTCTAGGAAGTCAGACCCGATGTTTCCACTTGGCTAAGCTTTTCTTCCAGGGTGTTGCGGGCAAAGGATGGAGACGCCTGTTTGCTTCACGCACAAGACAGTAGGTTAGGAGCGATTCAACCCCTTGCATAGCATTGTACTGCCTGCATCTGTGTCCATTTGAGGACCCCTCAAAAAGCCCTGTTCTGCAGTTGTATGGCCCGGGAGCATTACATCTTCGAGAGTCCTGGTGCTATTCCTGTGACATCCTTTTGCTAGATTAAATGTTTTAGAAGTGCAGTTAATGCATTCCTGTACCATCCTGCCCCGGTTCACGTCCCTACCCTCCTGGGCCTCGGGAGTGTTCATTGGATGGAAAGGAATAGATATGATGTTATCATCCCTTCATTCTGAGTCTACACGTTACCCATGCCTTTGTGGGGGCCTCTTGCTGAGCTCCATGCAGACACAAGAAGCAGGGAGTGGCTTCTCTGAGATAACTTGCCAGGAGCTACTCCCAGCAGGTATCAAGGTTCCTGGGTTGGGTACTGATCATGGGGTGGGTCCAGAGCTTATCCCAGACTTCTGGAAGGTTATGATCTCTTTTGCTGTCTCCTAGAGATCCCAAAAGATGGAAAGGGAGGAGCTTCTGCTGGGGCAGATTTAGGGTGTTCACCTGTGTAGGAAGCTTTGATCCCTTGGGATGAAAGGACCAGCGCTTCCTCTGCCCCAGGGAGCTGGAGTGGAGGCAGTGTGCTCCTGGGGCCTGGGATCCTCAGCCATGCAGCAGGGTGCACGCAGTAGGACAGAGAATGAGCCCAGCAGAGACAATCTTAGGTGCAGAAAAAGCAGACCTTTCCCTGTATTATGGCTAGGGACTAACCATGGCCTCTGCACAGAGTATGGATGTATTGCCCTCTCAGGGTCACCCAGAGCTAGAGCTTTTCCTGGCACCCATGACTCGACAGGTCACCCAGTGGACTCTGACCTCACAGCTCTGCTGGCTTAATTAGGAAGTTAGCTGGGCCAAAACAGAGTCATCTGATCCGCTTCGAAGCCAGAGAGAAATTCCTCCCAGACCCTCTGATTGTCCATGCTCCATTAGCTTGAATCACGATGTGGCCCCTGTGGCCCAGACACCAGTTGGAGCCATGCTCTGGATTCCCTAGACTGGGATCTGCTTGAGAACCCCTAGAAGAAGCAAGCTCAGGACCTGCTTGGATCCTCCCCAAAGCCAGGGATTGCTCCGTGATCACAGGGGTGGGGGGCCCTACCCAGAGTTTGCTAGGGGTTTGCTTCTACAGTAGCTGTATTCTGCAGCATCCCTGGGATGTCAGTCGGAGCACAGGCAGGGACAGGCATTTCCCAAGTGTAAATAAGATACTGACAGAGGAGCCACACCACGCACGAGATGATTTTATTATTACTGCCCGCCACCCCCGCCCCGAAGCATCGCCATCTCATTGGCCTAGATTGCTGCATCTCTCAGAATGATGGATGGGCCTTCTCTCCCTTCCCAGGCAGGGCAGCATCCCTGCTACCCAGATACCTCCTCTACAGCCCCTTCCTAAATTTATTCTTTGTGTCTGTGGTGCCCAGAGAGTCATCAGTGTCCTGAACCAGCTGAGCACTGATTATCTCCGATGGCTTGATGGATGGGCCTTTAGGGGAACTTAGGCGACAGGCCCTACCCCCTGCTCCCTTCTCTGCCCCTCCCTGCTGTAGCACCCTTCCCAACCCTCCCAGAAGGCAGATAATGGGCTTGAGTCTGTGCTGAAGAGAAGCAGGGGTGATAAAGAAGGAGAGGCAGTGACAGTCCTTGGCGCCCACCTCACAGTGCTACTGCCGCAAGGGTAGCTGGGAAGTTCCCATACGCACCCCGCCCCAAGCTCTGCATGGCCGCATCATTCCGGGCAGTGTCTCCTATTACCCTGTCCTCCCCCTGTCTCTCCATTATCCTATCCCCCCAGCACTGCGGCTGCAGTTTGCACACTGGTAATAATCTGTGTGGTTTATGTGTGCTCCTCACAAGTGTTTTTATGTCCTCTGAGTGTGTACTAGGGAGGTTTATGGCTGTGTGTGTGCGCGTGCGTGCTCCTGACTAGATGCTCGCCTTCCTTATGAAGCAGGGCCTCTCACCCAGCTCCTGCTGCTGGTGCAGAGTCCCACTGCTGGAGGCGAGGTGGCCAGAGATGCTGACTCCCAGCCAGGATCTGCTCTGCCTCCGGTGTCACAGACACACAGAGGTCATTTACATAATTGTTTTGTCTATAGGATCACAGACAACTTGTGTCACTGTTTTTCTTCTCGACCCTGAACCCACAGGTCATTTTGGTCTGAAGATTTTATGAGTGACTTGTGTTGGCTTGTGGATCGATGCCAGAACATCTCTAAACGTGGGCTCCCTTATATTGGGGGTGAGAGTTTGAAAGGGGAAGCAACTGAGACCCGAGTCTGATATCATCGTGGCCATTCATTATTAGCTCTTTACCTAAGGACCCTCAGTCTAGAGAGGAAATTTCAGTCTCTAAACAAGACCCCGTAGAAGATGTGTGTCCTTAGAGGTTTGCTCACACCTCAGATGGTCATCTGGTGGCTTCTTGGGGCCATTTGGTCTCCTTCTCCGAGGTCGTTGGAAGTAAGGATGAAATGATTCTGACTCCCCCACGTACTTCTCACCACACTTGGACAATAGTGGTGGGCAGGTTCATCCCTACATTCCACTGGTGGTGGCAGCCAAGAACGCAGTAGTAAAAATAATGTCCTGGCCAGCAGTGGATGGGCATCAGCCTTCTGCCCTCTCACACAGCATATGGCTCCTTTAAGCAAGAATGTCCACAGCACAGATGCCTGGAAGGCAGTGTAGACAGAGGGTTGCAGTCTGATGGGTCATGTCCACACTGATTTCCCTGAATCTTCCCCGTTAAGGAGAGCTGGATTAGGTAGATACTGTGTTTTCCTCCGCCTTCAGGGAGAGTCCCTGCTTCCCCACCAGACCCAGGACTAGCCTCCCAGTAAAGCCAGAACTTACAGAGTTCCCCTGCCCTGCAGAAGAGGACAGAGCATATTTGTCAAAATCCTGGAGTCTCAGCATTGGAGGCAAAAATTTATTTAATTTTTAAATACTACCACAATCACATCCTGAATCCTTTACCCAAACTCCTACCAGCTGATACAGCTTCCAGCCTCAGTGTGAAACCCCTCTAGTGAACCGGGAGTTCACCTCCCTCCTTGGAAGCCCCACATTTCCCATACAACTATGCCAAGATCTGTGCCCTAACCACCACCCCCACCGCACCCCAGGTCTGTTTCTGCCCCCTTGGAATTGCCTGGGGCACATCTGATGCCCTTGTGATATGATAATCTGCTCAGACAGCCCTGAAGCCTGGCTCTTCCCTTGTGCTGCTGTGGTTCAGGGTCACACACCTCACCATCACTGGTGCTGTCTTGGGAGTGAACCATCCAGATATCTAGTAGCAGAAGTAACTGCCCCAAACTGAACTCAATGCACCTGAAATGGACTGAGCAGCCTGGGATTTTGGCCTCGATTCCCAACCGGATGGTTAGAGATCTAACCGGAATTGTGAGAGATCTAAAAGGAGGTGGAACGGGGCAGGTTAGCTTCGCACCTCCCGCCACCCTCATCCCTCATCCCAGCCCTCACCCTTTCCCACCCCTGTTTTCTTTTGGATTAACTATAAATTGCAGTGAAAGATCGGCTTATCTCCAGTGGGAATTAAGGAATTAAGTTAGTGGTGGGAGAGGGATGGAAGAGGGAGCATATTGCAGAGGAACAGGGGGTGGGGCAGCTAGAGTGATGGGCAGGACCCTGTCTGCCTGCATCTGTTACCTTGGGGGTGGGGTGGGTAGCTTGGGCTCCAAGCTGCCTGTATCCTCCTGGGGACCAGACTCCTGACTGCCTTAGAGAGTGTGGTGGCTCTGTAGAAAGAAGGTGGCCGGGATCTGGGGTACCACAGGTGGAATGATCTCCTAGAAGCCCCTTCTGTCCTTTTCTGGTGTTTCATGATCGATCCAGTACAGCAGCTCTGTGGCATGTCACAGCATAGGAAGGGCCAGCCCCAGCATGTGGCAGGGTGGGGCATGTCACTTTTTTGGCTTTAGGATGCTGAAGCAAATTCTGCAAGTTCAGGGGCAGGGATGGGTCAGACAGAACCGGCCTGTCTTTGAAGTGAATCCAGGTGAGCCTCACCGCCTGTCTCGGGGGTCTTTACCAGACAATGCCTGGGAGTAATGCTGAACCCCATATACCCACCAGCCTCTCAGCTCCCCAAAGTAAAGGTTGAGGGGGACAATCAGCTTCCCTTTACTGGCAGAGCCAAGCAGAAGCCTTTTTGAATGCCAAGTGAGAGGTGAGGGATCACATAGGATCTGCTCTACCTGCCTCCACCTTACCCAGCCCCTGTTCCCCTAAGGCAGCCCTGTATAGGGTCCATACATACCCCAGGCTACTCACTGTAGCTACAGCTTGCCACCCTGCCTGGCATCAGCATGTCTGTAACAGAGATGGTGTTTTATAGTGTGTCCCTCCTCTCCTTCAGACTTCTAGCCTGGGACACGCTGGTCACAGGAGAGGCTGGAAATGAAGAAGAGACAAGGCTGAGGACCTCCCTGCTTGCTCAGACATGCTGGGGGACCTGTCCCAAACAACTGTCAATCCTGGGTGTAAGGGTCACTGAATAGTAGCAGCCATCAGGGCACCAGAAGACAAGATCCAGGCCAGAAGTGGCTGGGAGAAGGGGTGGTATTTAACTCTGATGACGGAGGAAGCCAAACAGGCTTTTGGTGGGTTAATCATTGGTGACTCTGGTTAATACATCATCATTGGCAGTTTTGTCCCCAAATTTCAGCCCTCCCCCCAACCGTAGAGGTCTTTCTGCCTATATCCAGGTCCCAGAAAAGAAGCCCCATCCGCCCTGGCCTGGGACCCCCACCTCCCAGTCAGGAGCCTCCCACCATGCCCCCCCCCAAGCTGGTCTCTGGCATCCAGAATCAGCCTGCTGTGTAATCTCCAAGAGAGATTAGTGGCCTGCCTTCTCTACTCCTCCCCACAGGCTGTGGATGCCCCTACATACTTCCTGCTGGGAGGGTAGGCCACCCACAGAAGGTCTCCACGTGCTCTAGTGAGCAGAGCCATCATATGTGGACCCTGTCTGAAGCCCCATGGTGCCTGTAAGAAGAATAAGCCAACAGATTCTCTTTAGGCAGCCCCCCTCCTTTTTTGTGTGTGCGGGGTACCCCCCCCCCGCTCCCACCTCAGCACAATTGTTTTAAGCAACCTGAAACAAGCTTAGAGACTTTATTTAGCTGCTACATGTTGGGGGCCCCTGAGACCAGTATCACCAGGCCCCACATTTAGGACAAAATGAGGCGGGAGTCACACGTTCTGAGGTTTTAGCATTTTCTTCCTCTGCCTGCTGGGGCACTTGCTGGTTGGAGGTTGGCCAGGTTTCCTGCCTCTGACTTATGATCTTGGGTAATAATCCTGTCCTGGTGGCCATCAGAACAGTTTTCCTAGCTGGTTTTACAAGCCTGTTATCAAGGGACAGAGTGGCAGAAAGGGAAGCAAGAGAAAGGCCAGAGGTGAGGCTGGGGCACCAGGGTGGGCTTTGCTAGTCTCCTACACATCCCTCACATCCCCGGGAGCCAAGTACTCAGTGCTGGGTTATCCAAGTACTCAGTGCTGAGTTATCCTCAACAGCTGGTGTCTGGGAATAGTGCAGGATGAATGAACTGTTTGTGTGGTTGAATGCAGAGGTTGGGGTTTGCAGGAGCTGTCCTTTGTGAGTATGGGTCCCAGAGGCTGGAGACATCAGGACCACCCCAAGTAGAACCCCCATGTCTTTAGGGGGATCTGTGAATGGAGCCTTGGGGAGCCCTGGAGGAGGGAGAGAGCTAAAGAAAAACAAACCCACCGTCTTCGGTCTTCGTTCTTCCCCTCTTTGCGCCTGTAAGACCTGGCCCTGTCCTTGGAGCACCTCTGAGCTTAGAACTGTTATTCGTCCTTTGGATCTTTCCCTATTCCCGAAAAGCCACTCAGAATAAAGAGACGTTTGAGTGTGTCATTGCCCTACTCTGAAGCCTCATGAGCTCCCCACCGCTGCTGATCTCAGCTCCTGCCCCGTGCCCTAGACCAGGCCCTTCAGCCTTGGCACTGCTCTCTTAGAGCCAGATGTGCTTTGGAGTATACCACCCTGCACACTGTAGCATGTTTAGCAATGTTCCCAGCCTATACTCACTCGAGACCAGTAGCATCTACTTTTTTCTGGCCATGTACTAATGACAATAGATGTCTTCAAGCCAGACATGGTGGTGATATCGGCCTGTAATCCCAGAACTCGGGATGTACAAGCAGGCAGATCACTGTGGGTTTGAGGTCAGCCTAGGCTACAAGATGAGAAGACATTGACTCAGACAAACAAACACATACAACAACAACAACAAATGGAGCAAACCACCAAAAACATTGCTGCAGGTCCCCTGCAGGTCCCATTGAGCAATCACTGGTCTAGCCTGCTGCAGTCAGACCTCTTTTTACAAAGCTACCTCCCATGCTGTTTCCTGAGCATAAAGTCAAACACTCCAACTTCTGTTCCTGAGCCTTGCCTCCTGCTGATGCTGAGACCTAGAACATCTCTGCCTGTGAAACACCCAGTTTGCTGTGTGTGACTTCCTTCCTCCAGATCCTTGGCTTCTTAGGGAGGACAGTTCACGGCCCAACTCAGTTGCCTTGTAAGCAGCAGGTGCCTCATGAATGTATGATAGCGTGACGGAAGCCAGCTGGCTGTGGAGCACCCCCTCTCGCTGTGCCATTCTTGGCACCCTTTCTCACCCCATAGCCAAGAGAGAGCTTCCGATGCTCCGTTTTTCCTGACACTTCTATATCTACCTCACTTTTTTCACACACACACAGCAAACAAAATCATCTTTTTCCATTTGCTAAGTACAGGGGCGCCGTGGTTGCTTTTGCAAAGCTGGGTGGCCTTGCAGGCGGGAACTGGGTGGTGGCATGTTCCAATGTGTCCGGTATTGGCGTTCGCATCAGAAACGGTGCCGTCTGTGCCAGGCCTTGTCTAGGGGTCTTTTCGCCCACTAATTGCTCCACACTCCAAATGAGTTTAGTCCCCTGCAAGCTATGCTCTTTCTCAGCTTCCTTCTGACCGTCTTCTGTTTGGAGAACCCTGCCTGGGAAGCTCCTACTCACCCTTCAAAGCACAGTGTATCCTCTGGGTCTGCCTTTTCATCTCCAGTCGCCTTCTCCAAATGAATCCTCTCTTTCCTCTGTGGCCACAGCACTATGTGGACAGTCTGACCCAAGCAATGTTCATGTTATTGGGTCATTTGTCCAGTGTCTTTGAGACCAGGGACTGTGTCCAATCACAGGGATATGCTTATGGCTCTCAATAAGAGTCTTCCAAGAGGTTAAATAAATGGGAATAAATTGCTTATTTTGTTTCCAAAGCCAAGTTTTTTTTTTTTTTTTTTTTTTTTTTTGTACCATGTTAAAAGTATGTCTCTGTAATGACTTTGTTTAACCTTTCCCTGCGTGCTTCTGTTATTGTAGCTGTGTTTCAGTACCCAAGTGTGTGCACATGGGCGTGTGTGTGTGTGTGTGTGTGTGTGTGTGCTTCCATTTTAATGCTCTGAATTTAGAGGTGATTCCCCTGGTGCTGCTCCCCATGGCCGACATTTCCTCAACCTCTTTGCCCCACATCCTTAAGAACTGAAGGCATGAGTACAGGGGTGTCTGTGGTGAGACTCTCCTCCCAAGCCTTCTGTCCATTGTAGGGGAGGCCTGGGTATATGTGGGGTGGGGTGGGGGCAGAGCCCTTCATGGCCCCATCAGATCACACCCCCTTCCCTATCTATCTCTGCCCTGTTTAATTGGAATTTGGCTAGTGGAGACCATCTGTTCTATTCCATCCTGTTTCCATGACAACCAAGTGGCTTGAGACTGAGGTTTGTGGTGAGAGAAGTGGCCTGGGGGATGCTGGGAAAAAAAAAAACAGCTAGGTCCTCCCCCCCAACCTGCTCTGTCTCCTCCTCTTGACTTTGCCATGCCTTCCCCTCCAAACTGGGAGTGACATAAAAGCCAACCCTGCCCCAGAGCTGGAGTTCCCTGCTACACTCTGTCATCTCCCCAGCCTGTTCCCAGGCGCCTTTTGGCCTCCCACACACACTGTTCCCCCTCCCTCCACTTCCATTCATAAGTACTTTCCATGTGTGCACACTGGGGCATGCAGGATCACCCTCATCCTGTGCCCCAGCAGATCGAGAGACTGCATCATCTCCTGCTTTCTTTTTGTCTCCCTACCCACTATTCAAAGCCTCCAAAGTTTCCCCGAGGTGTCCACCTCTCTGCAGCTAGTGTGTGGGGAACCCCAACTCCCATAGATGAACCAGCTAAGTAGTAGGGCCTTCTATATCCTCCACTGGGAAGTGAGCGTCTTTAGAACCTGGAGCCTGTAACTCAATGTTCTATAGCCAGGAGGACCACCTTTAGAAGATATATCTCAGCCTCTTCTGAATCCTTTTCCCTCCTGCCTCAGAAAGCACATTAGGTCGTTGCAGGTACAGTAGCAGAGAATGCTCTGACTCCGGGGAGACTGGCAGTGTGAAGTCAGGTGACTCTTGGTCTCCCAGGAGCTCCGACAGGTCTGGTCCACTGGGATGTGAGAGGGTGTGGGGTCTTATATCTAACTTCTAGGTCTGTTTTTGTGATGTTACTTTCTTCCCTAATTTCCTCATCTCTAGCAAAGCCTTTCCGTGCCTGCTCTATTACCAGGGGACCTGCCTGTCTTCAAAAATAAGTGGGGTAGCCTGTCAGGTGACCTGTTTGTTATGCTGGTCCCAGACATCATGTGTGAGGCATGCATGAAACATTTTACTATATGGGGGCTGTTGGTATGCCTGGTGGGGTCATAGAGCCTTCAAAGGACCCACCCACCCCCAGCAGAATCAGCCCTGGGCTGGGGAGGGAAGAAGGTATTTCAGACCTTTGCAGAGACACCCCCTCATGGCTAGCTTTCTTTGAATAGAGTACCCCACCATCTAACCTCCATGGACTTTTTATTTCATTACAATATAATTGATGTACCATAACATTCCCCCATCCTAAGGTATGCAACCCAGTGGCTTTTTTATTATATTCACTGAGCTGAAAAGCCATCACCACCCTAGCATTCAAAGTATCTGTGCCACCCCAGAGAAAACCCCTAGGGAAAAAAAACCCTGCCACCCCATTCCCGTCTGCCAGCGTGCCCACTCATCCACTCTGCTTCCTATTAAACACATCCCATAAGTGAGACCATTCCGTGTCTGTCCTGTTTCACTTAGCGCTCCACAGCCTCCTCAAGTGACCCTGTCACAACTCGGCCAGGAAGGCACTAATGGATCCCGAATGGCTCATCGGTAAGGTTTGCAACCTTGTCTAATACGAGGACTATTTACTTACTTGTTTATTTTGGTTTTGAGGCTGGCCTCAAGTACACTAGCAGAGGCTGTCCATGGGCTCTTTATCGTCCTGTCTCCACCTCTCAATGTCACAGGTGAGCGAGCAGTGTCCTTTGATGCTAGGGATTGGACCCAGGGATTCAATCACACTAGCTATCCAAGACCCTTCGATTTAAATCTTACCTCCCCTGCCTCCTGGCTACCACTCTTCCCGCTGCCACGGATCCCGACATCCTCCCCACATACGTGCTTTCAAAGGCACGATTTCTCTCCTGTTTCCTCTCCTCTTCCTCTCTCAGGGACTCCCATGAGACCCAACTAAAAGCCTCTTCTTGCTTGTACCTCCATCACTCTCTGGTAACATCCTCCCTTGTTGGAAACTCAGTTTTGGTTCACACTTCACAAAACAAATAAAAACCAGCTCGGCATGCCATAATTCTTTGTTTTCGTGTCCGGGGGCTCTTGTTAGCCCAAGTGTCTAAAGAAATAGAAACTATCACTGCTTTCCTCGGTCTCCCATCTTGCGGTCATCTCCACCTATGACAAGGAGGCGTAGTGTTTGGCACACAGTGTAGTGTCCTATGAGAAACAGCAGGGGTCAAAAGAGGAGGTGGGGGGAGTGTCTTGTCCTAAGTGAGGTGGCTTCTGTGGTATGGCCAGGTAGTCATCAGAAGCCTGGTTTGGAAAATTTGGCAGAGGTGGGAGCAGAATGGGGTTTGATGACAGAAAAGATGCTGTAAGGTGACTTTCAGCCAGAAAGTGGGAGTGACGGGTATAGGGGAAGGCACTTCCTGCAGACAAGGAAGCTGTGCAGAGGCCCAGAGGGAGGAAAGAGCCAGGGCCGACAATATGCTGGCATAGAACCCAACACAGGAGAGGAAGAGAACATGGTAAATTTAGCCAGGTAGAATGATGGGGGCAGCTGCCCTTCACACCCGCGCCTGATGGGAACCACTGTGCGACTTCTCTGTCACACAAAATGTCGGGCAGAGGAGATTCAAGGGAAGAAGAGCTTATTCCAGCTCACAGTCTGAGGGGATACAGTCCATCACAGAAGGAAAGGTAGGAGTGGAAGGGGACCCGAGTACTCTATAGCCACACCCGGATTCAGGAAGGAGACAAACAGACTGTCTGGACCTCCCCTTGCTTCCTCCTTTTTATTCATTCTTGGACCCCAGTCCATAGTTTAAGTGGGTTTTCTCACATCAATTAACCTAATTTAGAAATTCCACCACAAATGTGCTTAGAGGTTTGTCTCCTAGGTCATTTTGAATCCTGCCAGATTGACAATCGATGTTACCCATCACACCCTTTATCCTTCAAGGTCATTTAAAGACTTGTCACTTAAAGATTGTTTGGAGACTATTAGAATGCAAATGTTAGATACTCTCCCTATCCATCCTCACCCTCATAGCCCTGTGTGGAAGAGTTGAGTTGTGGTAAACCCCTGGCCCTCAGTTTCTCCTGCTGAAGTACTGACTAGTGATGTGTGCCTATCACCCCAGCACTGGGACAGAAATATCAGGAGTTCAGGGCTACCCTGAACTACATCATGACCCTCTTTCCCAACTCCCCCACAATTAAATATAAGTAACAATGTTACCAACTAACTCCAGGGGGGGTGTGAGGGCTGAAAGAGATGGCAGGGAAGGGTGTGCCAATGTTTCCTGCCCTCCGTGTGCCGTGGACACCTTTAACCGAATGGATAAAGGCCACACCAAAGCCTCTGGTGTCCTCTGTGCCATCTCCAAGGGTGTAAAAGCCCCAGTGATGACAGTTCTAGACCATGTATTTGGAACAGACCGGAAAGCAGCCCACACTGTGATCTCTGGATATAGGAGGGGATGGAATTTTTTCGCTATCTCTGCTCAGAGGGTATAGATGAACAGAGAGAGGTACAGGGCCCTGGTTTGCAGGATCTTCTTGGGTTGTGCAGAGGCTTAGAGGCAGGAGCCTCAAAGCATAGAGAAACCTGATTTTCCCTCTTCCTTGAAGCTGAAGTAGGGGGTTGGCCCAAGACCCAGGTCACTGCCTTACAGGGGGATTCAGTTCCCAAGAAAGGCATCAAACAGACCTCCTGCCCTAACAGAAGCCAAGCCACTGAATTGCCTTTTAATCCAGGTGAGGGCCTGCTAACTCAATGCTGAGTGGAAAGGAGAACCTCCCCGAGTGAAAGTTATTTGATCACTGAGTGTCTGGGGAAAGTGTGAGGAGAAGGGAGGAGTGGGGCCAGGCTCTAGACCCTGGGGAAGCCACCCCAGAAGCCTCTATTCTCTGTGTTACAGCCATTGTTATGCAGTGTGCCCCCACCCCTACCCTGTTCCTCCTCCCTCAGGCCCTGTGAGTAAGACAGCTTGTCTGCAGGGAGAGGGAGTAGGCTGCCAGCTGTCACCTGCCCAGGTGGGAGAGGTGGGCTATGGAGAGCTAGAGGCCTCCCCGTGCCTTGCTCCAGCATCAGGCTGCGGTGTTGCCATGAAGCTCTGTAAGCCACAGCAGTGTCCTAGTTAGCACGGTAGTCTAGCATGTAGTCTAGCATAGCTCTCTGCCTCCCGTTCCCTATAGGTTTAGCCCCAGCAGTTATCAGTGATCTTGTGAAAACAAGCCGAATCCAGGCGCCTCCGCTGCTCACCCTCCACTGCCTCCCGTATCACTCAGAGGAACTGTCTAGGCCCCGTGTCACGTGACCACGTGCCTCTTTTCTCACTTCTACAACACAGGCCAGAAATTCCAGGCCTCTTGCCTCAGGGCCCTTGCACCTTCTGCTCTCTCTACTGGAATGTTGCTCTTTCCCATCTACTTAAGTTCCTATCTGGTGTTTTGTCTCAGAGGTCTTTTCCCAGGAGGCCCAGCTCCGCCCCTCTGCCCAGATAGCCTATACATTTCCTTTCTTTTCTGTCATTAGCATCCAGACTTTCCTGGAACAGAAGATGTTTGTGTTTTATGTAGTGCTAGATACTGGGACCTGATAAGAACTCTGTGATACCAGTAATATTTTAGTGACTGGATGCTCCAGAGGGAAGCCCTTACACACGCTGACTTTCCATTGCAGACTCGTGTTGCATCTCTTGATCAACTGGGCTGGCTCCAGAACCCTGCCCCTGGTATCTGTGCGGCCACCTTGAGCTTGCCTCTTCTAAATCTTCCTTCAGCCCCAAAGTCTCTTGAGGTACTTTGTGGGTAGAGGAGGAGTCTCTACTCCTCCAAGACCTGAGCCCTTCTCAAAGAAGGAGAGCATTCACTTTGAGCCCCCCTGACACTTAGCCAACCAAGTTACAGATACACCCAGGAAATGGAAGAGTCTAGGGCTCTCTCCCTATGCTTGTGCTAAGGAATTTAGTTCACAGTCTCTGACACCATTCATTCTGAAGTCCTCTCTGGCTCTTGCTTCTACATCTCAGGGAACACCGGGGTAGCTCAGAAGGCCAGAGGAAGGAGGAAGACAGCTCCAAATCTCAGGCGAATGTTCAGGAAAATAGTATGGTGGTCTCAGTGAGCTAACTACCAGAGGTGGCTCCTCCCAGCCTAGAGAACCGTATCCCTTGGATGCTTAGACAGGAACCTTAAGAAAAGGTTCCTCCAAGTAGAACTAACTGGCAGAGAGGGGAGCACAGTATGTGCTTGATTTGAGCCTGTCTGAAAAGTCAGGTCTGGTGAAGGTGGATTGCCTCTTCACAACGCACATCCTGCCCACCTGACAGGAAGCTAGCTAGCTGCCTTGCAGGTTCCATGATCCTATCAGGGTCTTAGTGTTTGAGGACGAGGGTACTTTAAGGAATACCAGGTGATGGGCATCCCGGGTGGGACTCATACAGAAAGTAGTTTGCTAACTTAGGCTAAGCATGCTTACCTGGGAAGAGTATCAGTTTGGAGCTGAGAAGCCCTCCTCAGTCACCAAAGTACCTCGCGACCCTGGCCGTTTTCTGGCTTCAAAACTTCTGGGATCGTCTGTCCTGTGCTCTGTGCTTAGCAGGTCCATGTTAGCCTATCATCACCCTTTCCTACCTCCTGCCAAGTTCAAAGCACTGAAACACTAGCAAGAAGGTTACACCAGAGTGCGCGGCTCAGATGCCTTCCGCCTCTGTGGAAGACCTTTACTTGGCTGTTTGCTTGGTGTGCTCAGGAGCCTTTCTTGGCAGCTGGGGCCTTCAGAATGTGGGCTCTAGAGGATGAGAGAAGAGAAACCTGAAGTCAAACCTCTTCCCAAACTAAGGCCCAGGCCTTTCCACTGGGACTGGAGAAGCATTAGGGTACCCTGGCCTCCTGGTCACACTGTTAATGTCAAGTTGTCACTGTTGGCCTTCTGTGTGAATATCCTGGCAGGCTCCCAGCACCCAGTCTTAGTAAGGCAGGACCATGTGTGTTCATGAGACCCGTGCTTGTTATTTAGCACTTGCTTTGAGCCAGAGTCAGTTTCTTGGACCCAGCCTATAGAAAGTCATTGATTTGGAGCCAGCAAGATGGCTAATTGTTCTCTGACTCCATATGTGCCATGGCAGACACCTACACACACAGACCTGTACTCAAAATCTTTTTTAAAAACGTACGTAAGACGTTTTTGTTTTTTGTCATTTGACCTTTTCAACAGGTCATTAATGAATAAGGAACTGATAATCTTCTCCTCCTCCCCATCTCCTTCCTCTTTTCTTTTTTCCTCCTCCTTTCCCTCTTCTTCCTTCTTCCCCTCCTCTTCTTCCTTCTCCTCCTCCTTCACCTTCCTTCTTCATTCTTTCTCCCCCCCCCCACTTCCTTTTGTGATACAGAATTTTGCTAGGTGGAACAGGCTATCTTAAAGGTCCTGCTTTAGCATCTTTGGTAGTGGGATTTTAGGCATGTGCTACCATACCGCGGTTTCTTTTCATGTCATAAATGGGGACACAGGTGTCAAAAGTATAAAGTCACACAAACTAGCAATTTATAGAGGTGGGCTTTGGATTACATAACTGAAAACAGGGTGCTCTCTGCCTCACGGTGAGACAGAAGAATCCCTGGTTTGGTGGAACCAGAAGGCAACATGAGGCAGGGATCTGACTCAGCCCAAACCAGAAGGGAATCCCCCACCATGTCAGCAGCAGACATGGCTGGACTGTGTATGGACAGTATCCATCTCTAGCCTTAGCCTGGGTGGTGTCTGGCAGTAATAGATCCATCCACTCCTGGGCTCAGTATCAAAAAGCATGGGGAAATGGACTTTCCCTTCAGCAAAAAGGATGGAGATTAAACAGCAGGAAGAACTTCCCAGCTGTCAGGACCATACGCTTTTAAAACAGGCATCCCAGGAAGGTGGAGGCCCGTGCAGAGAAGGTTAATGCTGTCGTTGCTCAGAGCTGTTGGAGGGTGATGTGAGGAAGGGTATGCAGCTCACCTCTCCAGGGTCAAACCAAAAATGCTGTCCCGCAGGGAAAGGAGACTATTGGCTATCCTTACACTGGTACCACCCTCTTCCTAGGACCCTATCTGCCCCAGCCCTGCCATTGGACTTCATTAAATTGCATTTTCCCAGAGCAGGGCAGGCTGGTGACAGGATGAGTCAACACCAGCTTGCTACAACTGTCGCCCCTGGAGCCTGCAGGCATAGAGGGAGATAATTGGGAGCAGTTTGACAGCTTAATGTCTAGAGCAGGCTTCCTGGAGCAGTACAGGGTGGGGTGGGGGTGGGGCAGGAGCCAGAAATGGGGTGGGGGGTAGACTGGGTTGTCTTCAGACCACCATCACCACCACCACTGCCGCCACCTTTTCCCCTCTGCTTCCCCCCCTCCGCTTCCCCAGCACCAGCTTGTTGGGCAGGAAAATAAAACACAGAAAAGGAAATTAGATACGGAAAATAAATTAGGGTTTCTTTATTAATTTGTCAGAACTAATTAACATCTCCCTGAGATTTGTCTCTTCTCCAGATACCCTCAGAGCAGGAAGGAGGAAAGTCTGCCAGAGGTCAGACTTGTTCTTCAGGGTCTCTGTCCCAACCACTCCTACCCCTAGAGAAGAGGGCAGAAAAGGGGTCATTCAAGGGAAAGCCCCCAGGGTCCAGCTGAGAGAGACCCTAGACCCTCGTCCACTTCTGAGCTGCTGAGCCCCAGAATACTCCTGTCACGATGCTGTGGTTGCTCTCCTGTCTTCGTTGACATCACATTCCTTGCTGAAGCAGTTATTGCCTAACTGTGGGGACGTGGGGACAGTGTCTACTGTCAAGCGCCATACTGGGCATAGTCAGGGCTCAGTGTTACTAGGGAGACAGAGATTAAGAGAAATACTGAAACTCTTCAGAATTCTTTCATCCCAAGCCTCATGGTAGTGTTCACCTATAACCCCAGCACTCAGGAGGTTGAGACAGGAGGATTGTTGCTAGTTCAATGCCACCTGGGCTATATAAAGTGACCTTGTCTTTTTTTTTTTCCTTTTGTAAATGATATTTACCCTCAAAGTCTTTAGAGTTTCACATTTGCAGAAGTTTCCAGAATACAAATTAAGTGGCTAAATGTGCCTTAGTGGCTAGAGAGAGACAGAGCTCCCAAGAACTCGCTGGCTGTGCCTTTCCAGCCCAGTCAGCCCATCTCCCCCACCACAGGGCCTGACTTACTTCCAGGAGTCTCCCTAACAATTGTCTCATTTCCTGGTTGTGAGTGCAAGTTCTCCCAGCTGGGAAACCACCCCAGCTGCCACCCCAGCTGGCCCTGGATTTGGGTGAGAACCTGGCTTTGTTTCCCAGAGTCAGGCCCAGCCCTGCTGTGTCAGAGTGATTCTTTGAGAAACCTCTCCACAGCCACACCTTGTAGTAGACACTGCCTTGGAGGGTTGCAAAATCCAATCTGTTCTGTGGGTCCCACTGTACTGACACCAGCCAAAAAAGATTCCTGTAGAGATGAAAGTAAGTCTTTCTCCTCCCCAGGCCTGTCTCCTCTGGAGTTGGCTGGACAACCCCCCCGCCCCGCGCCAAGACTATTCAGTCAGAAGAGGCTAAAGGGAGAGAGGGCTGAGTAGCTGGCCTCCTGTAGCTCAGATGAGGACCCTGAGGCCTGGAAAAAGAGCCACAGTTTGCTGGGTCAAGGTAGCCCCAGATTTAGCACTTGAGTCTGCTGACTTCCTGGCCATGACTCTCAAGAACAGGTGTCAGGGCTTTACAAATGACATTGGAAGTAAATTAATTTGTCACATCAGACACTCTCAGAACCAAGAAACCCTCTGGGGAATGTGGGCATATGCTCAATGGGGTCAAACTACAAAGTTAGTGTCCAGGGGTCAGGTCACAGTTACACCCGCTGTGGACATATGCTCTTGATGCCCTTTGACATTGGGGACATTTAGGGCCTTGCCACATCTCTGTCTGCATAAGTATGCAGCATCTAAAATCAGCAGACTTGGGTTTGCATCCTGGCTCTGCTATGACCTTGGCTGCCCTTGAGTGCAGCTGAGCCTCAGTTTTTTCAGCTCTCTCAGAATACCTGCTTTGAAATGTAAGGACTCTGTGATGTGTGATGCTGTTGGGGTCCATCCAGAGCGTCTTGCAAAAGGCTCCTCCCCGCCTCCTGCCACTTTCCCTCCATGCTGGGCAGAGATGGAATAGAGCCACCCTATGATTCTAATCAGGGCTGCCCAGAATAGGTGCAGGAGCAGAAGAGGCAGCTACGATGGGGGCCCCTGTTCTCCAGGTCTCAAAGGTAGGCAAGAGGACTGGGGGGGGGCAGTGGGGAGGGGACTGGGGATGGAGAGGGCCTGGTAAAGTTGGTGTCTGTAGGCTGAACATGGAAGGGAGTCTCAGAGGCCACTTGGAACTGTCTTGGACTTGGGGAACTTGGAGAAGGGACTGAGAGACTACTTAGCTCTGTGAAGCCACATCATACTTCTTACCACGTCCTCGCACCTTGGCCAGGAAAAACACAGGGTCACTTGCACTTAGTCCCTACAGGAAGGACACCCAGTGCCTTGAGGGGCTCTCTTGGGTTCCTGTCCCATTGGCTATGGGACCTCAAGACCTGGCCCAGCTTCTGTAGTCAAAATGGAGGAGCAGTTGAGCTGTGGGACTTCTGCAAGACAGCTTAGAGAATCCAGACAGATGAACCTTGACACCACCTTGGAGAGCTAGAAAAGGCTAAGGCTGGTGTCAGGTTGTGGCTGTAGCCTGGGTCCACAGCAGCTCTATTAAGCTCCTTTTCATGAACAATTCGGTGGCCAAGCAGCTGCATGTTGCTTTATTCCAGCCATCTTAACATAAGATGTCAACTCCACTTGCTGGGTCAGGAAACAGAGGCTCCTGGGTTTGAAGCAACTTGCCAATGAATGGAAGAGTCCAGCCTGAACTCTGCCTCCCAAGCCCTCTCCCTACACCTAAGTCCTCTCCTTAGGAGGAAGAGCTTACCGAACCCCAGCCTTGCTGGCTAGTCAAACAAGTCTAAGCACAGGGTATGTTTCTACCACAGCAGGAAGAGTTGAGGGCAAACATCCTCAGGAGGAAAAGGCTGTAGACCAGCTTGCCAGTCTCCCAGAGGCTATAGTAAGGTTCCCCACCCTGGAGACATTGAAAAGAGAAGAAACTTATTTACTGATTGGGTGAGAGGCTTCGAGGTCAGGCTGGTCAGGGTAGATGGTGTATGACACCCTCTCTCTGAACCCTTCCCTTGGGAAGTTTCTGAGAGCAAGAAAGGTGTGGCTTCTATCTGCTGCTCCCTGGCCAGGAGAGTCAGATCTGAGTGTCATTTCCCCGGAGCCTTTTGTTCTGATCTACTTGGAGACCCTTGCTGACCAAGACCTGGGGCAGTATGTCAGGCTAGGCACTGAGAACTCTGCCCTTCCAAGCCCCACTTGCTTTCTTCTTTCCCTGTCCCTGAAAGGGGCCAAGAGGACCCCAGGCTGGGTCTGTCACTGTGGGCTTCAGCCAATAATGCTCTTGTTCTCTTAGGAAAGAGACTAAAGACTTAAGACAGAGTGTAGGACTCCAGGCCCTAACCCAGGACATGGCTCAGACGGAAGACTAGGGCTGATTCCGGTTCCACTGCCCCAGCTGTGCAGCTCTGAATTTCTCACCCAACCTCAGGCCACAGTTTCCTCCTCTGTAAAATGGGTGTGTCTCGAGCCTTGTTCCACAACGCATCAGTGAAAGTGGAAGATTTCAGAAGCACTTCGGAGTGCCCAGTATATTTAATAAAAAAAAAAAAAAGGTTCAGAGTAGAGCAATCAGTTCTCCAATTCCGAGGTCCAGAGGCACAAACTCTGCCCACCGTCATTTATTTATTTTTAGGGTTCAGAGAAGCTCCAGTGATGGGGGTTTAAGCTTACTCAATCTGTGTTTCAGAAAGAAAACGCTGCTGAGAACTGTTGGCCGTTTCGATGGGAGCAGAGCTGGAGCAAAGATGAGGCTCTAAAGTCAGATGTGTGTTTCTAATTGCTTGAGTTCACATCTCATAAAAGAGAGAGAAATAATAATAACAATAATAATAAGGCAGGAGCTCTGCCATTCCTCACCCCCTTTCTCGGCCATGAGTCAAGAACCAGTTCCCACCAGTCTTTCTGGGGTTCAAAGCATCTCCCCGCCCTAATCCTCACTTGGTGTGTTCCCCCCCACTACTGTGGGCAAGAGGCTGTTCTGGGGGGGGGTGCGGGCTCTGACACTCCTAAGGCTGCACTGTGCCACC
The DNA here is from genome assembly GCF_963924665.1 of Micromys minutus. Taxonomy (NCBI): domain Eukaryota; kingdom Metazoa; phylum Chordata; class Mammalia; order Rodentia; family Muridae; genus Micromys; species Micromys minutus. The sequence continues at coordinate 37,056,901 of NC_137985.1, forward strand.
ACGGTGGGCAGTGCTTGAGGGGCTGGCAAAGGGGACACTCTGCCAGGCTTCCTGTTGATTGAAGCACACCATGAGAGTACAAGGCTTTTATCTAGCCCAGGCCTGATTCCTCCCTGCTCAATGGAGACAGGAAGGTGCCCCTTCCTATCCCCTATCTATCAGAGGCAGCCTTATTCAACAGTCAGAGTCCTACTAGGGAGGCAGAGGTCTGGAATGAGGCCCTGAACCTATAGGCTCCTTTCCCACCTGGGGAAGCCACCCTGGCCTGCTGCCTGCCAGCATCTTGATTCTCTAAGGTGGACAGACCCCACCCCCCTTCCATCCCCCTCTACCCCACCTCCAAGCCCTGACTCACTCTCTTCCCTCTCAACTTGTGTCTCCAGGACGTGTCAGGACAACGTGCTGGGTTCTGGTCCTACAAGCTTGGCTGTGCTGCTCTCACTGGGGGTGGGGCAGTGGGGAGAGTTAGCTATGACCTGCTTCTTCAGGCCTCCTTCCCCCCTCTTACCCTGGGTGCGGATGGGGGGGGTGCAGGCAGGACTGAACTCTAGAGCACCTCTCATTTGCACCCACAAGAGGCCCCGCCTGGGGCAGCTGCAGCCTAGGGGTGGCATGGGATGGGACACTGCACTTCTTCACCCTAATTCCACTGTTCTAGGTCTCAACTTTATGCATGCCATGCCACCCGGCCTCCCAGAGACCCTTACCCAGAAGCCTTCACTCTCAGAAGGCTGTCAGCCAGTGGCTAGTACTGCTTCCCCACTATTCTGCAGCCAACATGGAAAGAAAGGGTCTTGGGTTCTCCGTGGTTTTTAACTGTTGATTGCATAACTGTAAGTCACTTCACTCTGCTGAACAACACTATCCCCTCGGTTGCTTCAGGATTCTGGATGCCCAGAATCAAAGAGGCTAGGTCAGCGTAGCAAGCAGAGGGTAAGAGAGGTGCATCCTTGTCTCACTGAGATCATTCACATGAGTGGTCCCGCGCCTGTGGCTCTCAGCCCTCCTCTCATAGAGAATCTTCTTGGGGATATAAGCATGCCTTTGCCAGAGAGCCAGGTCTTCTTTTGATCTGGTAGCTTCCTAAGAAGTCTTGATTAAAAGCTCTCAGTTACCTGGGAAGTCAGTGGGGACCCATGTCGCCAAGTCTGTTCGCCGGGGTTCATTATGAAGATCAGATGGAGTATGTTCCCAGGTCAGACATCAGGTGCCGAGCCTGATTTGGATTCAGATTCTGGCCCAGCCAATCGTGGAGGACCCAAGGTTTGCTATTTGAGCGAGCAAGGCGGATGTAGAGGCTCTGGGGGTATGAGAACAGAGCAGGTGATTCTGTGGGACCCAAGTGTTGAAGTAGGAGTTTTCCACTTCAAGGAGGTGTGGCGGGTGGGGACATGGGAGGAGGAGGAGAGGAAGCTGGGAATTTAAGCAGGGTAGATTGAAGGTTTGATAACTGTTTTAGATCTGCCCCCAAGGCAGTGGAGAGGGCAGGAGGCTGTGTCATAAGATCTGATTTGTATTCAGATCCACCTGTTAGCAGTGTGATTTTAATAAATCACTGTACCAGCCTGAGCCTCAGTTTCCTAGCACAGCAGTGGCATCTGCCTTAACAGGGTGTTTGTGAGATTTGTTGCCTAATCTCACACCATGAGATGTGGCTGCCTCTCAGGAAAGGTTCACTGTCGTAGAGGTTCCCATGATTTTGTAAAGATAGGAAGCTCAAGACCATGTCTAGAAATTCCCTAGTGCCATGACTAAGGAGAGAGTTTGTTGATGGTGAGGAAGTGGTTGGCAGGCAAATGCTTAGTAGTATTTATTTTTATTTTATGTACTTTAGAGTTGGCCAGAGAGAGATGTGAGTGCATCATTTGCATGATGGTCCCATGAAGGCTGAAAGAGGGCACATTAGATCCTGTGGAACTGGAGTTGCAGACCATTGAGATCCACCATGAGGGTGGTGGGAGGTGAACATAGACCTTCTGTAAGGACATCCTGTGCTTACTCTTAACTCTTGAGCCATCTTATCTTCAGCTCCTGTTTGGATTTGTTTGTTTTGTTGCTTTAGCTTTTGAGACAAGGTCTTGCTAAATTGCCCGGGCTGGTCTTGAACTCACAGTCCTACCTCAGCCTCTCTGAGCAGACCCAACTAACTACCCGTCCCTCTATTATCTCTGATTCCTTCCCCATTTGCTTTCTCCCAATGTAGTAGAAAGTCCTCACGTCACCAAAAAGGTCCAAGAGCAGATGCTTTGCCCTCATCCTCCCCCTACCCCCACCCCAGTTCTCTTGAACTCCTATAACTTCATGCTGCAGCTGAGCAGAGCCAGCCAAACATGGAAGAAATGAGCAGTCAGGAGCCTTTGGAAACATTTGAACCTGGAGAAAGAGGCCAAGGTGGGAGAGATGTATGGCTGGAGGTTGTGGCCTTCTAGCCAAAACACCCGATCCTGCACCTGGCTTCTTAGGTGAGCTATTTGCTTATCTTGTGACCCAGAGGCAAGGCCTTTGTAGCCACAACAAGAGAAACAAGCATACTACATTTCTAAGGTCTTGTGGCTGGCTGATAAGTCTTCCCCAGGTGCTCTCACCGCAGCTGTCACCATATTGAGCCATCTCAGGTCAAGTCATAACTTCCTACCACTCTTCTTCAGCCAGTTCCTCAGTTCCATACCCTACTAACTCCTTTACAACTGTTGAACCAGCTCAATCCTCTGTGATTCTTTTTCTTTCCTCATGGGCAAATGGGGAGTCAGTAGCAGCTGGTCCCAACACAAGGAGACCTCTAAAGGATCTGCAGCCTGCTTCTCCCCACCCAGACAGTCCTTGGATCCCAGTCTGAGTCCACTGTCCCTTTGACTTTTCTATTTATGTACCAGAACTCACCCACCGCATTTCAGTTTCCCAATCAAATCATTAATTACCCCAGTAATTAAATCCAATTAGCTGTTGTAGGGGCCTTTCTGAGTGAGGAGCCATTAGCCAGGGTGAAAATGCCTGAGAGAGCGAGAGAGCAAAAACCCACCCCTTCCCAGCTTTTCAAGGGACAGCAGGAGCCAATGCAAGGCCCGCGCCCCCAATTAAAGTTGGGGCCTCATTCATTAAGCTAATTTGGCATGATATCCCAGCACCCTCTGCTGGGAAGGCCAGCAATGGAGCTAGCCAACATTTGGTACTGGTGGAGGTGGGACAAACCCTGCTCACTTTGAGAGCTGTGCTGGAGCTCCAGGCTCACTCAGGGAAGGGCTGGGATCTCATGAGTGCCACTTGCTTCTGGTTTCCTTGGCTTTGGGGCTGATGAGGGTAGGAAGCACTGGGGTGAGATGAGACAGGGAATCCCAACCTTCTGTTTCCTTTCTTGGGAAAAGACAGCTGGACAGTCATTTATCTTTTTAGGTCTAAGGCTGAGGGAGACAAACTCCTGACCTGGGGTAGCATACGTACGTCCATACTCTCATCTCAGTAACTCCTTGGTGCCTGGTAGCCACCCTTACCCTTCACTCCATGATTCCTGAAAACACTCGGCATTTTACCCCCATTCCCCCACCGCTTTCGCCACACAGATCCCAAGCTGAAAAGCTGAGAGCCTGAAAGGTAAAGATCTAAGTCAGAGTCAGGCTTGGAAGAATGAAGATGAGGTATGCTCAGAGTCCTCAGTCGGGTCTCCTTGTGGCTCAGGGGTGACAAGCACATGAAGCCTACACTCCTTAGAGTAGGGACTCCTCACCCATGCTGCATCAGACAGGTTCCTGGTGTCTGTCATGAATGTGTAGACCATTACTTAACCTTCAAAGGGGGCAAGACACATACATGGCACTAGGCTAAGTAAACGGAAGGCACAGCCTCTGGACAAAGGCTGTTCTGAACAACTGGCCTTAGCATTTGGTCTCTCTGAATTCCTCATTTCTAAACGAGGATGATCATGACACCTAGCACCCAGGAGTTTTGAGAATTAAACAAATTAGTACCCATGAGCCTTCAGAATTGGCACAGGTAACATGCATGACACACACATGCTAACTGTTCTTGCCATCTCCAGGAGGGGCCTAACAGGAAATGTGTCCCTCTTATATCCTCTCAGGGACACATAGGCTTGTGTCGCCAAACCTTGCAGTGCTCAGAGGGTGATATTCCTCGTACACTTGAAAGACTTAGGGTGCCTGCACACACAGCACACCACTGCCATAGGCTGTGTCTGGGCTCTCAGGCTGCTCTGGGCAGGGTCAGAAGGACAAGGGAATGGGAAGGAGGGGAAGTCAAGGGAAGCAGGTGGCCGCAGAGACTGGCTACATCTCCACAGCTGGGCGTCATGCCCTGTGCCTACGTGCTGGCTCCTTCTGTGAGGCAGGATGAAGAACAGGCCCTGGCATGCCAGCCCCTACCAGTGACTCCTGAAACCTTGACAAGTCTGAGCTAGAAGCGGGCCTGGGCGAGGCTCCTGATAGACTCATGTTGGGCAAAGGGATGGTCGGTGTGGGAAAGACCCCACACTTGAAACTGTGACGCTGCAGGAAGAACCGGAAGGAGACTTGGGAGGATTCGGGGTTGTGGCTGGGCTCAGTCTTTTCTAACTCTCTAGTTCCCTCAGTCCCATGTGTCCTAGCCATGCAAGACAGGAAGAGGACAGGCTGCAGAGGCAGCAGGGAGGGGTTCCCTCAGCATTTTGCCAAGTGTAAGGTGATGGTTTGAGTGTTGTGGAGAGAGGAGGGAAAGGTGACAACCGTGTGCCAGGAACAGAGGAAGCTGCCCAGTCCTGGGAGGTGACCTCACCCCAGCTGAGTGAGCTGGATATGCCTGGACTCATTGTACAGGCGGAAAGGCTGGGTTTGGGGATGGGCATGAGATTTGGCCATGGGCGCTAACACTGGGAGTCAATGAAGCGGTCTAGGTCAGCTAGGAAAACCTGTACCAACTACCACTTTCAGTCTCTTGGGTGCTGGGGGGAAGGCTACCCAGGGACAGTTGTGCAGAACCTGGATGTGGCCAAAGACCTGCTGAAGGTGGGGGCAGGGCACTCCAATAAGGCACCCTCCCTCTCCCTGATCCACCATGTCAGGACCCTCTGAAGAGCTTGCCTTCTTCTCCACATCACACGGGGGCCACTAGGTGAAAAACAAAACAAAACGAGTCATAAGTGTCCTGCTGCCCTATGTCAGTAAGCTTGGCTGAATTTAGACTTAAAGTTCCACAGTCGTTGAAGGGCAGCCACCAACGGGTCATCCACCTGTAGTAGTCCCTGCTCCACTTCTCAGAAGGCTGAGGTAAGAGAATCTCTTAAGTGCCCCATTCCAGGTCCAGCCTGGGAAACCTGTATCTAGAAGGGAGAGAGATTGGGGATGTCACTGCAGGGCTGGAATGCTCCCCCCACCCCTGTTTGCAGTGTGACTACAACCCAGAAGAGGTTAGCACTCAGGTTGGAGTTGTGGCCCTGGTTTGTTATGGTCTGGGTTGAAACGATTCTAAGCTAGAACTGCTGTGGGGGTTTATGTTGGGTAAGTGGGGGAGGGTGGTTTGGAGGTGACAGTGGATGGGTGTAGGGAGTTGGACTATGATCCCTAAAGCTAATGTTGAAAGGCCATCCATGCTGTATACAGGAGGTTGTGGCCACTGCAGTGCCTGGCTACACTCAAATTACACACTTTAGCCTTTGGAACTGGTAAGACAGTCGGCTGGAGGGGGAACAAAGCTGCCCCATCCCAGCATCCATCCCTCAGTGGCCTTGGCCCTAGTCTGCTCTCAATCCCATTGTCCACTTGGATCGTGAGAACTCAGCCTCCTATGCATTTGTGTTTTCCCTGTCCCTCTGCTTGAGGGAAAGGCCCACACTCCTCTGACCCTTAGCATTGCCTATAAGGTAGACCCTAAGGTGAGGCAAGGCCAAAGGAGAGCTGCCAGCCACGTGCAGATGCCTGCAGGTATGGACCAAGGGCCAGGAGGGATAAATGCCAGTCCTGGGTGGAACAGACATTAGGGATGGAGCAATGGATTCTGCATGTTGCAGAGTGTGTGCATGCATGCTTGGGTGTGTGCATGCATGGCTTTGTCTGTTTGAACGACTCTCTCCTTAGCCCACCAGACTGGGTATCTCTAGTCAGGCCTTTCCATATTAAAGCGAAGGCAGGAGAGTCAGGACCAGGGTGAGGAGAGCAAACAGCAAAACTTAATGACTTTAATATGAAAGAATTTGCCACTAATTAAGCACAAACACTCCACTAATGCAGAGAACACATGTTGTGGATTTCACTTAAGCAGGAACCAAATGAGGTGAAAAGCCTTCCAAAATGATAGCAGTTCACCCTCGGAGGAAGATGCTGCCTCTCCTCGGTTCTGTTGAGCATCGCCCTAAACATATCCCAGCCTTCTACCACCACACCCTCCTACCCGTCTCAGGCTTGAGGTTCCAGCCATGCTCCCTCAGCCTGTCTCCCTGCTGGCATCCCTTCCCCTGGCTGTCCTTTCCCAAGTTCTTCCATCCTCTGGAGACACGAAAGCCTCTCCATGGCCTGTGTCTGTCAAACAGCAACCCCTGAGCCCAGCATTCTGACCACCTGTCTTCCTTTGCATAGTTCAGCTCTGTCCTTCAGACATGAAGGCCCGCCTCTCCCCCTTTTCCCAGGACATTCAAGGCAGGTTTCTCACACTGGCACTTCTCACTCCCTCTACAACCAGCTTGTCATGGCTGGCCCTACACACCCATCATGCATTTCATTTCCCCCGCCTGAGCTCATCATCCCCTCCTCTAGTCCCTTGGTCTTCATTAAGGCAATGTTATTCCTTTGGGGGCATGTGACAGTGTCTGAATATGACTTAATTGTCATAAGTGATGGTGGTGGTCCTAATATCTAGTAGACACCATAGGTCTTGCTAAGTATCTTACAAAGTACAAGACACACCCAACTAGAGGGGATTGTCTGGCCCAAAATGTAAACAGTTATCTAGGTGCCCTTGTTTGGGAAACCCACTCACCTGCATAGAGGCAGGTCTTTACCCATGTGTTACTACAACCGGCACTTATGTAGCTTCTCCATGTGCCCGCCATGCAAGGAACAGGAACGGGCTGGTTTCACTCTTATATATCAACCCTAGCAAGCAGCACTATCAGGATCCCTGCTTTCTATGCGAGGAAACTGATGCCCAGAAAGATCCATGCAACTTGAAGTTGACGGACTAATTACTTCAGTGATCTCTGTAGACCTCACTCTTTCTCTCAACCCCTTGGGTGTCAGACCTCCCACCCAAACCCCTTCTCTTAGAATGAGCCTTCCCTGTAGGCCGGCAGGTGTACCTGTCTGATAGCCTCCCCTCCCTACAGCCATCTCTGCAAGACAGGGAGCCTTTGCAGAGCTGAATGTTGGAGTGGCCCACCCTGCCCTTCTGACACAAGGCAGACCCGAGAGCCTTCACTGCTGAGCACGAGCTGAGCATCGCTGTAGTTTGGAACCGCGATCACCGAGGCGAGGAAGCCACATGGGGATCCTGAGCCTAGTAAAGGTTCCCCTGGGGAAGCCTAGGGAATTCTTTCTTTGCCTTCTTGGCAGCCCCCAGCCTCTCCCTCTTCAACTCCAGTCTTCCAAAAAGGCTGCTGCCTACACTTCCCCAAATGTGTCAGTAGCGGAGCACGCATGCTCGCAGGGAAGCCCCGGCTGTGTCTGCTGTGAGACAGCCGTGTTCACTGCAGCAGCAGCTAACCTCATATCACTGGGCCTTTCGGAATCTCGGCCTTAGAGCCAGAGACCTCTGTGCCTGGAAGTCAAGAAAGACCAGGTCAAGCAGGAGCAGCCCAGGGCTGTGGAGGGAGGGATGGAGCTGGAGAACCCACAGTAAACAGGCTTAGGTGGCAGGCTGGGAGCGAGGCCTCTCTCTGCAGCAGCTCGCTTAGGTGAGAAAACTACTTTTCACCTTATGCTCTGGGGTGAGGAAGGAAGGGAGATGGGGGTACTAGGAACTGGGGCAGAAGAGAGAGAAAGGGAATCAAGCCTATCAGCTGGGAAGCAAACAGGAAGATACGGGATTGGAAAGGTGGGCAAGGGATCAAACTGACCCACACCGTGTGGTGAGTCCCATTTTCAGGCAAGGAAGAGTCAGACTTTTAAACTGTGTCCCTTCTGTACAGATGAGGTCTCAGCTTCCATCTCTGCCCCTTGGCTAATGCACTTCCCAGGAGCTGCCACTGGACCCAAAACAATGGTTAGCCTTGGTTAGCCACAGCTTGCTCACAGACTTCTCCCCAGCCAGTGGGGGTGCCCTGTGAGGTCTGAGTGCCAGACTTTGGGCTGACATGCTATAACAAGGGTGTGCCCATGTGTGCACCCTGAGCACACAGTACCACCTAACCCATGACAGGGGCAAGAAGAGAGGGCTCCAGAAAGCTGCCTCCCAAGAGGGGATTTGGGAAGAACAGAAGTCAGAGTATACGTTTAACAGAAGGGATAGCAAACCAGACCTCTAGCAGTCTTTCATAGCCTCATTGTCTCACTATCTGGGACTCTTCTTCACTCAATGCCTTCCCTTGAGGCATGGTGGCTCACACTTATAATCCCAACATACAGGAGGCTGAGACAGAAAGATTGCCATGAGTTCAAAGCCCACCTAGGTGACCTTGGGCTTGATCTTGAGGAGTTCAGCAAGTTTACAATATGGGGGCTCCATCCAGGGGACTCCCTGGTCCTGCAGTGGACCATTGGCAGGTGGTCTGGGCCACTCAGGGTCAACACTTGAACAGGAAGAAGGTATGAGGCATGGGTGTTGGAGTTACAAAGGAAGGGGTTGTGCATGGGGGGCCCAGCCCACGGGATTGAGACTGTAAAGTGAGAACTCACCAGTGATGAGGGTTCTGGTGGGAGGAGCTTGGGTTTGAACCAGAGCCACCTAGGAAACAAAGCTGTTTAGGAGCTACTGTGGGCTGCACTGGGTGACTGGCACTGGAAGAACCTCCTGTATCCTGTCTTTGCTGTGGAACTTTGGCTTTGAACTGGGAGGACTTCCAAGAGAAGTTAGCCAGCATATAAACATAGAGAACCAACTGGTCAGCTCACAGTGACTCCAGAAGAGAAGCAATGTTGTGGCAAAGTAAGCTGACCCCTCTAGGATCCTCAAGCCAAGTGGTAGGGACCAGGGCCTGCCTCTCCCAGTTTCCTGCCTGTAGCCTTCCTCTCGCCGCTGCCCAGAGGAAAGGCGGCAAGCCTACTAGAGGAAATCAAGTGGACTGAGACCTAACACCTTGAAGATTAGTGATGGAGACAGGTAGAGCCAGGAGTGCAGCACTGTGTTCCTAGTGTGCTGAAGAAGAGTCCCTGCTTGCCAGAGCCTCAGGGGATGGGGTGACAACAGGAAATGAGCCTGCAAGACAGTGGTCCAGAATCCCCAACCCCTTCAGTGTTCCTTGATGGGAGAACCAAAGCCCAGCTCCCTGACTCATCTCGGTCCCCCAGCCCGCCCTGCCAAGTTTCAGGGAGAGATAGAGCTTGTCAGGGCACCCCCACGGCTGCTGCCACCCTCGGGGCTTCTGTACTGCCAGGGGAGTGGGGTTGGCCCAGTCTGTCTGGAAGATCCTGCGCCCTGGCTCCTTCTAGGTCCTTTCCCAGGCTGCCGCGCCCCCTCTTCTCCCACGCACTGTGTTCCCCCACCCAAGGCAACCGGGCGCCAGCCCTACAGCCCATCATTAACCAACTCCATGTGGGGAGTTGGGGGAGCACTCAGCCAAGAGGAAAACATGGGCAGTTTCTGTGACCCCAGAGCTGGGGGTGGAGGCGCCTGGGCTCAGACAGTAGCAATTAGCCCCCGACTATGGGATCATACGACATTATCACTACTGTGAGTGGCTGGTAGTGAGTGGAAGGGATACAGAGCCCCTGGAGCCATCCCAGAAACTCTGTCCCCAAGAGAATTCCCCAAGGCCTCCTCACCAGCAGAGGTCCCTGAACTGCAGGAGATAGGAAATGGAGCCGCTAACCACTGCCTGGCCAGTACACACACTATGCCTTCTTGATGCGCCTCCCTAGAGAGGGCTGGCTGGACGCTGGGACATGGAGTGGGACAGCCACTGCCTCTGTCTGCTCCTGATGCTCTCCATTCCTGGTCACTGTGGTGAAGGGGAGTTTGGAAACAGGTGATGCAGCCGGGGAGCCAAGGAGCTCCTGGATTAATGGGGACTCATAGCTGGGACATAGATTAGAGAAAGGACAAGTTCTAAGGGTTTTAGCAAGTGCACTGCCCTATGGGCTCTTCCTGGCAGAATGATCAGGTCCAGATGACAGGTTGGCAGTAGTCTTCCAAGAGGAGGGTGACCCCCAGAAAGGGAGTTCCCCCCTGATCCCACTTCTTCCTTGCCAGCCTAAATGTTTCCTGCCCAAACTTCCAGAGATTTGACATTTGAGAAAGAAGCTGGGCTGAGGGGAAGGTCCTAAAGCATTTAAGTCAAACTTGCTGACTCAGCAGGGTTTCAGGGACCCTTCCCTCTCCCCACAGTGAGTCACTCTTACTTGCAATTTACCTGTTTCTCACCAGCCAGCCACCGGAAGGAAGTCCTGTCCTGTCTGCCAGTTCCTGGAGGGGAGGGAGGGAGCATGCCTAGAAAGCCCTAGAAGCAAAGGATATATTGGTTTCAAATGGGGTTATACTTTGTTGGTAGGGCATTACATGTGCAAAGCCCTGGGTTGGGTTTCTTATACAGTCCCTGACCTACACACACACACACACACACACACATACACACTCACCCTCACATTCGCACACGGACAGACGGACGGAGTTGGGGGGAAAGGTTTGATTTTTTTTTTCTTCTAGCCAGATGTCCCATGTAACTAATGTAGCTTTCACATTGCAATGAATCCCATTAGTCAGGAAGCTCAGTGAAGAGATTAAGGCAGAACACTTGCTATGAGTTTGAGGCCAGCCTAGGCTGCATAGCCTTGTTCTAGGGCAGCTTGGGCAGCAGTGTGCGATGTTTGTCTCACAACAAAGTAAAATGAAAGAAAAAAAAACAAGGATGTTGCTTTGACACTGGTTCTTGTCAGAAAGCAGTGAATCCCACACCTATGCACACAGACTTCTCTCTCATGGGCTCACACTCTGTTCAAGCACCTGCTGGAGACGCCGAGGTGAAGTTTCAGGAAGTGAAGGCCTGGGGAAGACCATCAGAGCCAGGCTAGGGCATAGTCGTTCTCCCAAAAGTACCCCTTTACACACCCTCCTTCTGAGCCCAGACCCGGCTTGCCCAGCCAGAACAGGAGTTCTAAAGTCAAAAGGGGCAGGAAGAGAAACTGCTCTTGTGGCCACGCCCGATGCGTGGGAACTCCTGCCGTCTCTCTGCAGATTAACTCTATGGCAAGCAGGGCAGGGCTTGGGGAGCAGGTTCGTCTGCCACAACTGAAGAGCCTTTGTGTTTTCTTGCTGAGCTTGGGCTTTTGTGGGCCTGTGACGTTGGGGGGGGGGTGCTGGTCTGATGCTTGCCTTGCTGGGTCAGCACTTCTGAGAAGCCAGGTCGCCCTAACTGCCTAGCCTGTGTTCTGTTAAGGAAACTGAGGCACCAAAGCACAAGTCCCAGGGACCAATGTCTAGGACCTTGACTGTGTGGGGTGGGCTGGGAAAGATTAATTGCTTGTACCCTCTGATGTAAGAGCCCCTCCTGTAGGCACAGGTCTTATGATCTCTGCACCCTGTCACCTACCTACCCTTTTATACATTCAGTTCTGCACAGCAGCCGCCTGTAGGCGCCCCAGTTCCCCAGACTCCATGTCAGACCCACAGTGACGGGACCCCAGAACAAGGTACCCATGAGTATCATGGCTGAGAATTTTGATTAACATTTGTTTTATTTTTTTTTTATAGTATAGAATAAAGTTTATTTATTCAGGGCATGGGGAGGGGAGTTGAAGGAGTAGGGACAGAGAAAGAAAGGGAGGCAAGGAGGGAGGGAGGGAACGAGGGAGGGAGGGAGGGAGGGAGGGGGGAAGAAGAGGAGTAGAGTAGAGACCAGCCATGAACTCATGGAGAAAGGGGAAGGGGGAATGGGGCGAAAGAGGGGGATAAGGAGCAAGAGAAGGGAGCAAGAGGCAAGAGAGCCATTTGTTTCATTTTCAAAGTACTATGGGGTTTCTGAAGGACACCATCCAGAACAAAGCCCTAGAGAGGGAGAGATTGAGCAAGACACAGGTTTAGAGTAGGAATTGCAGTAGTCTAAGGGGCTGCTGGTATCCCTGGACAGATGACCCATTCCTTCTTGACCTGGGTGGTGGGAGGTTGCCTGGTCCATTGAACTCTAATGCATTACCACGTCGCAAAGCTCCAGCTCATGATCTGCAGAAGAGGACTTTCCTATTGCTTGGGTAACCAGAGTCAGCAGGTTCCCCATGCTTGGGCCTACAATGTCAGACAAAATGCGGTCGACACAGCTCAGGGTCAAGCGTGTCCTGCTTTCCCCATGGTAGCTAGACAGCTGTTGAGTGACAAGATACAGACTCTGCACAAGAGTGGGACATAGTAATGGGTCCTGTATATGCCATAGGGGGTCCTAGTACAAGTGCCCACAGAGAGGAGTAAGAACCTCATGGTGTCCCAAAAGAGGGGCCCTGTATAGTGCCTACTGTCAGGTAGATGACCAGTAAACATTTGTTGGATGAAGCTCTAGAGAGGGAGACCTACCGTTTCACAGATGATGGTGATGATGGTGGTGATGATGGCATTACCAACCATGGTGGCAGCAGCCAACATCGACTGAGCATTTATTTCATGCTAATGCCACCTTCTGAGTTTCCCATGTACTCCTTCATTTCATCCTCACAATTGTTTTATAGGGCAGGTGTTAACTATTGGAATCTCCGCTTTGCAGATGTGCACCCTCAGAGTAAACTGAGTCATAGAAAAACTGAGTCATTGGCCAGTGAATGGGAGAATGCAGACTCTCCCCGGCCTCGTTGTACACCTCAATAGATGCCCAGAAAGGTCCTGCAGAGCTTGGGAGCCAGCCCTGCCATTTGCCACATTAGGAAGCTGGGGCAGAAATGAAGAGAAATGAGCATACAGCTCCTCTTCTACATGTTCAAGGCTGATTCCTGCTCCCTTGGGGGAAAGTTTTTTTAAGCCACCCAGTCTTAGAGCTGGGTACTTAGAACCTAACCTGACATGCTTGGTCCAAGCCAGGGAACCCACACAGACATTCGGGAACCTGGTCCCTCAGGCTGGCATGGTAAAGAGGGACCTGCTTTTGCTAATCTTTGGTCCCTTCTCTCTGGCACTCTTTACTCTCAGTACTCCAGGAGCCCCACATGCCACCCCTGGGCTGCCTCCCTGCTCTATTAACAGCTGGAAGTGGCAGAGACTGAGAGTAAAAGTGAACACGCCCGCTACTGAGAAGTCCTCCGTGTCCCGACCCAGCCCATCACAGGGCCACAGAGTGCCTGAAATGTCTTTGTATACAATGAGGGGATGCCAAGAATGTTTCTGCACCAGGAAGCTGCTTCTGGGAGAACTCAGTGGGGAGACAAGCAGCTCCTACCCAGCCATATACGTAAATAGAGAGGACATAGACATGAACGTATGCACATATGCACACGTGCGTGCACCCGCGCGCGCGCGCGCACACACACACACACACACACACATTCACACCTGCTTTGGCACAGGAACCTCCTCAGCCTCCACAAGCATCATCAGCAACCTCCCCTCTTGGCACTGCCTTATCCTTAAAGGGTGAAATCACTGCTTGGGAAAGGAAAGTAGGATAGGAATGTGAGCCTGTGTACCAAGCACACACACACACACACACACACACACACACACACACACACACACACACACACCGCCTCCGCCAGCCACACACCTGCAGAGGGACCAGAGGAGATGGGGTGCTAGGGTCAGTGGGCCATGTGCCCCTCCAGGCTGACCACACCTAACACCAAGATGGTTCCTGATGCCCATGCTCCTTCCCCCAACTCTCACCTGTGGCCCAAGCCCTCCCAACCGGCTTTTCCAGTTCTCAGCTTTATGTTGCCCAAGTTCCCCAATTACGCTCACATTATCACAGTTGCTGAGCAGCCTCCAGCAGGCCCATGGAGCAGAGGCTGGAGGAGCAAACATCAGGGAGCACCCATTTATCCTGTCAGGGAGGATGGAGGAATCAGTTGCTTGCCAGATGACCAGTCAGCAAGATTGCTAGACCATCTGACCCAGTGACCTCCTGTTAGGACTGCTTCTGGGTGGGGCAGGGGCTGGGCTGCTGACAGACAGAGCCGGAAGGAAACAGGAGACCCAGGGCAAGGGAAATGTCTGTAAGGGCCCCACCAGTAGGCAGAAATTCAACCCCCAACTTGTGTCACACTTCCCTCCTTCTACCTCCTCCAGCCCCAACACCTCTGCTTAGGATGCCTGGTCTTCCAAGGGCCAGCTGGGGGAAGGGAACACTTGATGTGCTAGGTAAGGCTGTGCGAATGGGGAAGACGATGGGGGGGTGCATGGAATTCTCTGGGTCAAGGGCATGATTTGGGAAAGCCAAACAGCTATTACAAGGAATTCAGTAATCCCCCCCCATACCCACACACTTTCTCTTCCTTCCCCTCCTTCTCTCTCCACATTTCCTCTTCATTTCTTTTTTCTTCCACACACCCCCTACACCTCACGTCTTATTGTGTAGTCCAGGCTGGCCTTGAACTTATCATACTTCTGACTTTGACTCTTGAATGCCCCACCATGCCCGGCTTAGCGTGCATCTCTTGAGAGCCTACTGTATACTCAGCTGAGATCCCACAGCCACTGTGGTCTCTAGAGGGGCGGAATGGGAAGCAGTGTGCTAAAGGGACCGTGAGCTTTAGGACCTTCCCAGGAGTCCCCACCTCTCCATCACACAGAGGAGGCAAGGATCCCAAGCCTCTTGGAGCTATCCTCCTGCCTCTGGGTCAGTGGAGGACCAGCTATTATTGATGATCAGTAAACTGGGGATGCAGGATAGGAAGCCCACAAATGTGGTCACTTATCAATGACAGGAACAATGTAGTCATGTGACAAAGATGCTGCCTTGGGGACTTGGCAGACTCCTGAGGGAGAGAAGTGGAGGGCAGAACCCGGTCTGGGGTAGCTGCCCCAGACCAGTGCAAAGCTCAAGCTAAGGAAAAGACATTTAAATGCAGAGGCTGGGGGAACTTATGTCTAGCCCAGCCACCCGCTTCTTCCTAGGAATCTCCATTCTTTTGGCTGCCACTACAGTTTGCCCAGCGCTAAGCATTTGCTCCACCAGCGAAAAGGAAACCAGGAAGCCTGCTGTGTAAGCCAGATGCTGAGCTGGGCTGGGCTTTGGGAACTCAGGAAGGAAAAGAGTTCCATGTAGAAGTTCATAGTCCAGGATAGAAGTCTTAGGTATAAACAGTCATGTTCTGAGACAGAGAAGGCTGTCCTGGGAGGAACCTGGAGGACCAGACTGGGCAGCTTCCTAACGGAAGGGCTTAAGGAGGCCTTATGGAAGCTGAAGGGGAAGGGCATCCTCAGCACCTTCTCCAGATTTCTGCCCTTGACCCCTATATGCCATCCGGTTCCCCAGCAATGGGAAAGGTAAAGGACACTGGATTATCTGGCTCATTTGTCAAATGAGGGAACTAAGACCCAGGAGGACTAGCTAGGGCTCTTAGAGAGTAGAGCTCTCGCCCCTCATAGGAAATGATGGCATACAGTCAGTATGATTGTACTACCTGCCGTCCCAGCGTTCTGGAGGCTGAGGCGGGAAGATGCTTAGCTCAAGATCAGACTTGACTGTATAGATTAAAAGGCATCATAGGAAGGTGTGGGGAGGCAGAACTTGAGCGTAGCTCAGTGGTGGAAAACTTGACAAGGGTAAGCAAGGTCCTGGACTCCATCCACAGAACCAGACTAAAGGGAGAAAGTGGGTTTATGTTCACTAACATGGAACGCTGACCCTGTATGCTCACTGGATGGCAGAGTTTGGAACAATCTCTACTAGGATTCTGATTTTGTTTGGTTTGGGGTGGGGGTGGGGGTTCTTTCTTTTTTTCTTTCTTTTGTCTTATTTTTGTTTGTTTTAGTTTCTGTTTCTTTGGGAGTCCTGAGTTTTTGGGTTTTGTTTTGTTTTTCTTTAATTAATATAGAGAGCTAGGGAGATAACCCAATGGGCAAAGTGCTTGCCACGAAAGCACGAGGACCATATTTAGGGTCCCCAGCATCCACACAAATGCCTGCCCAGGAGCCAAAGATGGGTTCCCTGCAGTAAGCTGGCTAGACAGACTAACCCCATCTAGGTCCAGCCAAGAGACCTTGCAAAAAATATAAGACTGAGAAACTCATGCCTTTAACTCCAGCTCTGAGGAGGCAGGGCCAAGCGGATGTCTGCAAATTTGAAGCCAGTTTGTTCTACACAGCAAAGTCTGTGATAAGTAAACAAACACATAAGAAAAAAGGAAGGAAATATGTTGGGACTCAGTTGAGGAAGATCTTTAACATCAACCTCAGACTTCCATGTGGATACATAACATATACCAATGCAAATAGAGAGAGATCGTAGCCAAGCGTGGTGGTGATATGAGTGAGGAATGTCAGCACGCAGGAAGCTGAGACACACAAGGGTAATGAACTCAGGGCCATTCTGAGCTACAAGGGAATGATGTCATTGTCTTCTCAGTATTTTTCAGAATTATCCAGAGTGGGATTTTATTATTAAATTCATTTATTTATTTGTGTGTGTGTGTGTGTGTGTGTGTGTGTGTGTGTGTGTGAGCCATTGTGGGTACATGGAGGTCAGAGAACAATTACAGTACTCCAGTGTGAGTTTTGGGTATCATATTTATGTCATCATGCTTGGGAGCCAGTGTCTTTACCCACTGAGCCATCTTAACAGCCTATAAGTGGTTTTTATATCAAGTAGGTAATTTATTTTTTCACGGAAATAAGTTTCACTTTGTATCTCAGGCTGTTGACTAGAACTTACTATGTAACCCACGCTGGCCCCAAAATCCCATAGCAAACTTCCTGCTTGGCCTCCCAAGTGCGGGGGTTTGAGCCACAAGCCACCAGACCCAGTGATTATTTCCATAAGAAGAATTATAAACGTAATGACTGCTGTAAACACCAAGAGCAGAGGTCAGAGAGTGAGGGGTGGGGAGTCGTGCCCGGTGCTGACCACTTCCCATCATCCCCTCTGCCAGGCACTTACGCGCAGATGGTGCAGGTGAACGATTCCATGTATGGCTTCATCGGCACAGATGTGATACTGCACTGTAGCTTTGCCAACCCACTGCCCAGTGTGAAGATCACCCAGGTCACATGGCAGAAGGCCTCCAATGGCTCCAAGCAGAACATGGCCATCTACAACCCAACTATGGGTGTCTCCGTGCTGCCTCCCTACGAGAAACGGGTGGAGTTCCTGCGACCCTCCTTCATCGATGGCACCATCCGCCTCTCCCGCCTGGAGCTGGAGGACGAGGGCATGTACATCTGTGAATTTGCCACCTTCCCTACGGGCAACCGTGAGAGCCAGCTCAATCTCACTGTGATGGGTAAGCTGCCCTGGGCCTCTTTTTTCTTTTTCTAGATGGCTTGGCCATCCCTAACGTGCTTCAGTGCCCATAGACACTCCTGTTGGTTTGGCATGCTCCCATAAATCCAGGCATAGTGCCTCCCACTTGACTAGCCAGACTATCGGTAATTCCTGGAGGATTGGGGTGGAGCCTTAGCTTTGGACAGGGACAGGCACTGTATTTAGGTTGGGGCTTAAACCAAGGGACTTGTGTTGGGGCCTAGGAAGCAGCCAGGTGCTTTAGACACTATGGTAAGGAAGGAAGCTGAACATGCCAAGACTCTTAGAAGCCTAAAAACAGGGCTGTTTTTGCAACAAGGAGGGTTTGCTGGCATGAGGAACTTCCCAAGAGAAATCCTGGGAAGGGCTTTAGCAAAGCGTAGTTGTGAGGCAGAGTTGGCCAAGGTGGGTCCCTAGCAGATCCCCAGACAATTCCAACTAATGCTATGGTGTTGTCCCCACAGCCAAACCCACCAACTGGATCGAGGGCACCCACGCGGTGCTTCGAGCCAGGAAGGGACAGGATGACAAGGTCCTGGTGGCCACCTGCACCTCAGCCAATGGGAAGCCTCCCAGTGTGGTGTCCTGGGAAACACGGCTAAAGGGCGAGGCAGAGTACCAGGAAATTCGGAACCCCAATGGCACAGTGACAGTCATCAGCCGTTACCGCTTGGTCCCCAGCAGGGAAGCCCACCGGCAGTCCCTGGCCTGCATCGTCAACTATCACCTGGACCGCTTCAGGGAGAGCCTTACACTCAACGTGCAGTGTGAGCCAGAGCCAGAAGCCCTTCCTACCATTGCCACCTGCCTTCCTCTTCTGTCCCCTAATCTCTCCCCACTACTTTCTCTTCCAAGATGATGCAATCTCTCTGTCCCCTCCCTTTGTCACTTCTCCTGTCCTTGTAGCTTCTGCTGAGGTCCTGTGATAGCCACTTGTTCTCCAAGCTGTTCCATGTTCTCGCCATCCTGATTCCTTAACTCTTCCTTCTGTCCCTTCCTTGGCTGTTCCCCCAACCTCACCCTCTTCCAACATCCTCCATTGCCTCACAGATGAACCTGAGGTGACCATCGAAGGCTTTGATGGCAACTGGTACCTGCAGCGGACAGATGTGAAGCTTACGTGCAAAGCAGATGCTAACCCACCAGCCACTGAGTACCACTGGACCACGTGAGTGCTGTAGGCTGGCTGTCCCCTGAAAAATACCCCACAGAGGCTCAACTACCCACCTCTGGGGAGTAGGGAGGATTGGAATCTAAGCTCAGATTTTTCTGTAGGAGGTGGTTTAAGAGACGCCCCCCAACATGTGCACCATACTATGTACACACACCTCAGCATTTGAGTGCTTGGATTTGGAACTAATAATCCTGCCAGCAGGGGCTTCTCTCATAACCTGCTTCCCTTCTCTTGCTAATAAAGAGTTTTGTCATTTTTGTTTGGTGATTCAGCCTGAGTCACCCCACCCGAGTTCCCGCTATTTTATTTTTATCAAGGTGTCCCCTGGGAAGCTGATGTTCTGGAACACCCCAGTCTCTCTTTGTTTCTAGTCCTTCAGCAACCCCAGGTTCTCTGTGTGGAGGCAGCAGCGGACCCCCATGTCCCACTGTCCCATGCTTGGCTTTACAGTCTCGTTCATGACCTTCAGAAAGAAAACAACACAGTTGCTCTGGCCAACTTGAACATCTCAAGCGAGCGTCCTTTCCGCAGAGAGCTAGGGACACAGACAGGGTGTGGTGGAAGCTAAGACAGTTGACATGAGTGACCCAGAAGGCAACAGCTCAGAGTGAGTCTAGAGCTTTTTCTAGGAAGTAGATAGCCCTGACAGGCCCTCACTGTTAGTCAGCCCTGTAGCTGGAGTGGCTGCTGGCTTAGCTGAAGAACAGGGAACAAGAATGAAGGTCTTCTATACTCAGCAAACTCCCAGAGTGGTCCCTACATGGAAACGTCTTAAGACATTTCCAGCGATGGCTAGATTGTCCACGAGAAGGAGTTTAGCCATGCCTGTTTGTCTGTCTGACTGGCTTCTTCAAATGCACTTGGCCCCAGTGGCCCCACCAGAGGAGAGCTAGCTAAGGTCTGAACTCAGGTATCTCTGTTGTCAACCCACTACCAAGGACCAACAAGAGGACCAAGGTAGAACTCTCCTGCAGTAGAGCTCTTCTGCAACCTGCAGACCCAGCTGGCTCTCCCTCTGCTGCTTCCTAGCTGTGTGCCCTTGGCCTTGGATCTCCGGTTTCATCTGTTACGTGGGAGTGGTACCCACCTGCACTGAATGCATTTCAGTGGTTTGATGATCAAACATGAACCGCCAGGCATGGTGGCCAAATTCCTGTCATCTCAGCACCACAGGAGCCCAGTCAGGGTTGCAAGTTCAGAACCAACTTGGGCTACATGACAAAGCCCCGTCTCAAAACAAAAACCATAAATTACTAAATAATAGAAAACTGTGAGATGCAAGGGGTTATTGTTGTTGCGCTCTTCTTCTATCCTAAACAGACCTTAATATACACATTCAGCAAAAGAGCTGGCAGATAGCACTTGAGCCAAGTGGCTGCCTTGGGAACTTCTTGGGTCTGAAGAGTCATAACCTTTTACTGTGTCTCCCAATATCTATAGGTTGAATGGCTCTCTCCCCAAGGGTGTAGAGGCCCAGAACAGAACCCTCTTCTTCCGGGGACCTATCAGCTACAGCCTGGCAGGAACCTACATCTGTGAGGCCACCAACCCTATTGGCACCCGCTCTGGCCAGGTGGAGGTCAATATCACAGGTAGGAATCTTCAGCCTCCTTGCCTTCATCCTCAGGTTCCTCCACGGCTGCACCCGCTCCGCTCATGGTATAGCGACGGGAAGTCTGCGTCTTTTTCTCCCTTGCTTCTCTGGGGTTCAGGCCACAATTCTTTCTTTGCATTTTTCTCTTTGTTTTATGTGGGGCTAAAGAGGACAGTCAGAGTGACCCTCGGCGAGAGAGGTCAGGAAGTGCTGTTTTCAGCAATGGCATTTAGGGGCTACAGCTGACCACTTGCACCAGGGAATCATGCTGGCTTGGTGGGGCAGGTCTGCAGATGGAGCCCATGACCTCCAAGTTCTGCAGCTGGGGGTGAGAGGCTCACCTCAAGCAGAACACAAGAGAGTGTCGTGGAGGTTGGGGTGAGCAAGCACCCTGAAGGCATTGGATACATAGGTCTCAAGACCAAATTGCTCTTTCCCCAGATCTTTCTGTCATTACATGAGGGGTGTGTCAGTTGGGGGGGTGAGCGCTTTGATGTTCTGCAGGGAGACTTCACCTGGGACATGACCTGAGCACGCTTCATCTGTATAATGGGGCACTGTGACCTGCCTTGAAGGAAGGGCTGCTGTCCAGTGACATAGAATGTAGGTCACATAGCCTAGTACAACTCAGTCTGTCAGTAAGTGGTCAGGGCTCTGTGATTATTGTCCCAACCTCCAGCATTATCCTTGTCATTAGTGGCAGCATCAAAACAAATGCACCAAGGAGTAAATTGCCACCAAACCTCACAAGGGGGAGTGTCTTTACTATCAAACCTATGCTCCTTTGTAGATTGAGAAAGTGTCACAAAGATCCTCTGAAAACAGGAAGGGACATCCCACTGCCACCAAAGGAGACAGGATGTAACATGCACAGAGCGACCTTGGGCTTCAGGAAGCTAATTGATGGTCAGAGTTGTAGCTAGACACAGGTCTGGGGGAGCCTGGAGGATTTGCTGGCATTGAGTCTCCGTCTCAGAAGTGAGATATCAACTGTGGGTACGCCCCAGACACATTTGCACGAAGAGCAGCTGGAGCTATCCAGGGACTGCACTGACCTGTCCTTAGGGCTCTCTTGTCACCTAGGAACAAGAGGGTGTGGTCACTTACTGTTTTCTTCAACTCTCTGCCCCAACTCAGAAACTGTCTATCAAAGCGGAGGTGCCATGGTTGGAGCCTGGTAACAACCGAGGTGACAGGCCAGGATAGGGTTTGGGAACTTCTACAGAGTGGCAGACATGCAGAAGAGGACAGCCACATACTTCTCTCTTCTGGCACAGATTGGAGCTTCACAGAGGCTTGAACTCTGGGCCCCAGGCTGTAAGGTTGCATGAGGAAAAGCACAGCCACCTCCTATGAGGAGTCATCACAGTGTGTCTGACCAGTATGTCACTTGAGGTCTGGGAATGTGTTCCTATAAGAACTCTTCTTGACTGTATGACCTTGAATGAGTTTTGCCTCTCTGAGCCCAGGCTTCCCAATCTGTCGTGTGGAGATAGTCAGACTTATGCTCTTCTCTATTGCCCACATCTCCACATGGATTTAAGGAATCTGGATCACCAACATCACCACAGTGTCCCACTCTGCCACCCAGGCGTTCTGGGCAAATAGCATGTTGGAAATTTGGAGGAAGTAAGGAGCCCCAAAGCATCTTCGCATTGATGCTACTTCTCAGCATGAGAAGACCAACCAGAGACCCTGCTAGGGCAAGTGTGCTCAGTCTCAGCCACAGATGGAGGGAGAGTAGTCTTCTCCCTTCTCTGAAAGCCCAGGAACAAAGGCACAAGGAAAGGGCTGCTCCTTGGGGCTCAGGTCCAGGAGCAGAAAGGAGGTAGGGGAAGAGGAAACTTGCCATGTGGAAAAAGCTGCCAGTTGTGGGACCTGTAGTTAGGTCTAGGTGGTAGTGTTTGAGCTTCTGCATATAATTCCTGTAGTGTGCTCAAGGCCAAGTGATCTACAACCACCCACAGCTCCAGTTGGAAAAGTGTTGTATCAGGGCTCTGTTGTTGGCAGATCTCATGCCAAGAGCCAAAAAAGCAAGGCAGTCCTTGAGCTGATGGGCTCAGGAGCTGTAGGTCAGCCCTGTAGGGAGCAGCTTCCGGCCTTTCTGAGGGATTCATCCAGATGTCCTAAGCCCTTCTCCCCACACCAGCAAGTGCCCTCTGAAATCTCTAGGGACCACCCCAAGGGGCACACAGCTGGGCCCTACCCTCCCAGCCCCACTGATCGAAAGGCGATGCATGAGTGAGAAGGGCAAGTGGGAATTTAATATTTCATTCTGACCATCCTTTCAGGTAATAGCTTTGCCCTGGGCACATCTGGAGAGAGGAATAGTGAACGGCTGGGGTGGGCTAGGCAGGGAGAACATGTACAGTGAGGAGCTGAAGCAGCAATGGTGGGCACAGAAGAGCCTCTGGAAGACTCTCAGTGAGGCCGCATGGCAGTGCTGGGGGTTTGACTGTGTCAGTTGACTGCACGGTGGCACCAGGACACCAGTTAAGGGCTGTCACGGTGAATGACCCCTAGTGTGAAATAGGCCCATGCTGTGGCCACAGGGAGGAGAAAGCTGAGTGGACAGCCCAGGGGAATTTGAGGATGCCGTTAACAGCATCTGGCCACTCAAAGAAGCCCATCTGCAAGGCCCTTGTGCTGAGAAGCAATTTCAGAGTCCTGGTTCAGTAGTCCCACAGCATAGTAGTGGGACTTCTTCCACAAGGGCTAACAGTAAGGGTTGGGAGGGATCCAAGGTACAGCCTTGACCAAATAGGAGTAGCTTCTGCCCTTAAGGGTCTTAGGAGGAAAGTACCAAATTGGCCTCTTGCCACTCCCAGGGAGGGTAGCCACTCAAGTTCACTGTGTCTGTCCCAACTCTTCTGGTGATGTCTGGGCTCATCCCATGGGCATGCCAGTCAGACCAGTTCTTTGGACCCAGGTTGGTAGGCCTTCATGGGGAGTGTCTCTTGTTAGTGTGCGTGCCCAGACATGGACTGTAGCTGTGTTCTTCTGTAAGCATGTGTGAGCCAGTGTGAGCAGGCAAGCCACTGTCTGCCTGCTGAGTGTGCAAATGGAAGCCTGGGGCTGTGCTGAGGGCAAATGCTCCGTCTCCAAGCCAGCAAATGGCAGTATGTTTGAGAGTCTGAGGCTGCAGCTGCATCTGTACCTCTGGGAGTTCCTCCTCCAGCTTGCAGGAGCCCTGTCAGACAATGTAGGAACTTCACAGCTGCTTCAGCTATGAGAAGTGCACAGCGGGGCTTCTCAGGGTATGACCCCAGGCCTTCCCACTCTCCACGTGGCTGGCCTCACTGCATGCTGGGAAATGTAGTTCCCACAACTCCCTGGCTTGATCTGATGTAGGTCATTTCCTGCCTGCCAAAACATCCGGCATTAGTTGTGGAAGCAAGCCCAGACATTCCCTTTGACCCCAGATCCTAGTTCCAGACTACAAGCCCTCACTCCAGTTCACCTCCAGAGCCCCTCACACTGGGCCACCCATCTTAGTCTTGGAACTTGGGACCCAGAATGAGAAGTTCCATTGCCCTAAGATCCTGTCCATCCCAGGTTCCCAGAGGGAAGTCTGCAACCCTTCAGATGTAAAAGGATGTGAGAGGGACCAGCTGGGCCCTCAACATCGAGAGCAAATGACCCCAGTGTGGTTTTTCCTTCTTCACCTACATGTGACACTTGTGATTCTGCTTTTGGCAAAAAAGAAGCTGCTGGCTGACCATGACAAATGGAGGGATAGAGGGGATAGACAAGACCATGAATTAAGTTCCCATAACTATCCCTTCCCTCTGCCTCCCTCAGGTGGAACTTTTATTTTGACATCTTAGCCTTCCCTCTGCTCCACACAGACCTGACCTTAAAGTAGTTCAAATATCCTGGCTTCCCCTTGGTCCTAAAAGATCTCTCAAGAACAGTAGACCTCATTAGAGCATAGGAAAAACATTAAGCAGAAGACTTGAGCAGGGAAGGTCAGAGGTAGAGAACCAAGCATAATCTGCCCTAAGACACTGCCTAAGACACTGTTCCTACTACCGTAACTCCTATAAGTGAGGTCCCCAGTGTGTCCCAGGTCCACTTTATCTGTGGACCAAATGCTGGCTCCATTACGGCTGAGCCATGGCATGAGAGAACGTGTCCTTTTATTCAACGGTTTCTTTGCCATGGAATCCAGGCATTTGGGATAGATCAGTGAGCAAAGCAGACCAAACTCCATCCTTGGAAGCTTATGGGGTCCTGAAGGGGACATAGAAAAAGGAACAGTGGGAAGGAGGCCACTGTGCTGCCAATGGGACTTGTGTGTTACAATTTTAAATATGGTGGCTGAGGACAGTTTCCACGAGGAGATGGTATTCAACCCAAGCCCTGAAGTAGATGATGATGTGAAGATCCAGTCCGTGACAGAGAAGCAGGACAAGATGGCGTGGGAGTTCAGGGCAGCGTGCAGATCGTAGAGAACATTCTAAGCTCTGTGGCTTTGGCTTTCTGTGAGAGTTAAAAACAGAGTCAATTAGGGGCTCTGGGCAGGGTAGCGATGGGAAGATGTGACTTATACTTTAATTGGATTTTACTGGCTGCTGTACCAAATTCAGTCTGTAGACGCAAAGGGGAGAGAGCAGTTAGGTGTCAATAGCCATAAATAATCCAGGTGAGAGATGGTGGCGTCTTGGATGAGGGTGGTGGGGATGGAATAGTAAGAAGTGCCTAGATTCTAGATTTATTTCAAAATATAATTTACAGAGTAGTTTGGGACACCAACCATTCTCATCAGACAGATGATACAGCAAGCCCTGTCATCCTGTGATTAGTGGGGTCAGAAAATCCAATCTAGCCGAGTTAAATGTAAGAGGCAGGGTATTTTTCATTGGTTCTTTGCTGGGAAAGCAGGAAGGTAACCTCGGTGAAACTTAGGTTATGCACAGCGGCCATGCTGCAGTGAGTCAGCGCCAGAGGACGGGCAGCCATTTCTCCCAGCTCTCTCCTTGTTCCGACTGGAAGGAGACCCAGAACCAACTGTGGTTAATCGTAATGTGCGCTTATTATTAGCAATGAATTTGTAATTAATGGACTTGGGCCTGACACCATTAAAAACACAGAGAAGGATGCAAGCCATAGGTCCAGATGAAGTCTGCAGAGGAAAAGTTACATGTGAGCCACATGACAGAAACATGAGGGAGGCATGGCAGCAGGGTGCGCGGTGTAAGCAAACACTTGCTTGTGGTTAGGTTAGAACCTGAGGCTGGTTCTGCATTCCCAGCTCCTGGGGAAGCTGAGGCCAGAGGATCACAGGTTCAAGGACAGCTTGAGAAGCTTACTGAAACCCTATCTCAAAATATAAAGTAAAAAATGGTTAAGAACATAGCTTGGTAGTAGAGTACTAGCGTGTGCCAGGCTCTTTGTTAAATTCTTAGTACCACATACACACCTGCAAACCAGAACCCACTTAGATAGCAAACAGTGTATTAATCAGCTTTCTGGCACCTGTCATAAAATACCCAAGATAATCAATTTAAAAAGAGGAAAGATTTGCATGCCTTTAATTCCAGCACTCAGTAGGCAGAGGCAGGCAGATCTCTATAGATTCAAGGCTAGCCTGGTCTACCACATAATGAGTTCCAGGATAGCTAGGGATACGGAGTGAGAGACTTATGGGGGGGCAGGAAGGCAGGTGAGGAGGGGAGTTCATTCTAGTTCGCAGTTTCAAAAGTCTCAGTCCATGAATGATTGGCCTGTTGCTTTAGGGCCTATGATGAGACAGTATAACATGTAAAGAATGTGACTGTAGATTGACTCATTCACCCTGTGGAAGCCAGCAAGCAGACAAGAGACAGGGTCCTCACAACCCTTTAAGGATACACCCCCTATGACTGGACTTCCTCCCACTAGGTTTCAGTTCTAAAGGCTCCACCACCTCCCAGTATGCTATAAACTAGCAACCAACCCTTTCACACTGGGGCCTTCGGTGGGGACAGTTATCCAAATCCCAGCAGTCAGTAATGAAGGTGCATGATAGGAGCTTGGCAGGCCAGGTTCTAAGTCCCAGCAGGCAACAGGGGACTTGCTGCTGGTCTTTGAGATTGAGTGGTCCTGTCTTTCCAGTGGGAATTGATCTGCTGACTGGGTAGGGCAGCCAAAGGGGTAGAGACACAGTAAAGGGGAGAGACCCTACCACAGGAAAACCCAGAGAGGAACGATGAGATATTAGAGGAGTCAGAATAGACGAATAGTGGTGGCAGTGGAGAGAATGAGGAAGGACAGACAGCCATGTTGGAACAGATGGGAATTCGAATTGAGAGTCCCAGAGGCTTCTTGACTCCCAACTGTTACTTAGGTGGCTCTGTGGGTAGGAAGATGGGATCAGTCAGTCTTCTGGGAGCTGGAAAACTTTCCATGCTGTGTCTGTCTGTCATACTCCGTGTATCGTCTAAGCCAATGTTACTCAAAGTGTTTGTCCAGCTGTTTTTGCTGAACTCTGAGTAATGCCTCAAGTTTCCAGGAGGTGCAGTTTGGAAAACTATCCCAGAGACCTTCAGAGACACAGTTCCGTAGCTGAGTGGGAGATAGGTACTTGAAGTGGCTTGAGAAGCCAGGAGGGTCACAGTTAGGTCACGGAATGGAGATGAGCTCGGTCCTGAGCAGAGATAGCAGGGCCCACGGGTCCAAAGATAAAGCCTCCAAGGGAGAGCTGGAGAGGGACATCTGGAGAAAGCCCAAAAGTGCAGGTGGTTACAGCACATTGAAAGGAAAAGCCAAGGACTAAGGGCTCCTCCTCTCAGCAGGCAAGGGGAGCAGTTCAGAAGCAGCAGACTGGTCCTTCTGTCTAGACGCCTCGATGACTACGTTGGCCTCTCCGAGCCCACACCATCCTTTTTCAAGGCTGGACAAAATCTAACCTCCAAGCAACCTTTGCGAAGTGCAAAGTTGTCATTCTCCCATACCCCTGAGCACCTCACTGTCAGCTCCCTCCATGTCTGCTTGCTGCAGTGACCCCCCCCCCCCAGGCATGTCATTTGGCTCCGTAGCAATGCTATGACTAGAGAGAAAAAATAGTTGGGGTATATCTGCTAACTGAATAAGGAAGTAGATAGGTGAAGAGGAAGGAAGATGGCAAGTTCAAAGCCAAGCTGGGCTAATGAGGCCTTGTTCCAAACCAACTAAGCAAAGAAAGACACAGAGGCAGATGTAGAGGACTGTATCTGAGGCTTGGAGTTGGGGAGGCAAGCTGGGAATACAGATAAGTAAGGTACTGCCATTCTAAGGACAGTGAACACATGGGACCCTGTAAACCATGATGGGCTTCCAGAGAGGGTTGCAAGATAGGCAGTCAAAGTATTATCAGTAAGCACTATGGGCCTGCTCTCTGTGACCTACACTGAGGACACAGTGGTGACAAGTAGGGACCCGAATCCTTCAGGCTTGTGCTTCTCTCTGCCAGCTCCAGGATCAGTAGCTTCTCTGCAGCCACAACTCAGCCTTGTGACCTCAAGCAAGTGTCCCCCACCCCGTCCCCTTTTGAGGCCCCTGTGTTTTCACCAGCCCTTCCAGCCTGAGCAACAAGAAAAAGCCTCTTCCCCCTTCCAGAACCTCCGCCCTGCTCCTGCCTGCTTGCCAATAGCACCCCACACGCTCACATGGGGCCAAAGGGAGGCGTGTGATTCCGATGGAGTGAGTGATGCTGAATCAGGGGATGAGCTGGCTGCAGCAGGCTCCCAGGAGCAGACACAGGGGCCCAGGCAGACCAAGTACCTTGGCCCTCGTGGGCCAGACTGGAAAGAGGACCGGACCAGCCCTCCCTGCTTGCCCTGTGTCTTCACCCCAGCAATTTGCCGAGGCCAGTCATGGTCTGCGGTGCCACCCTGTGGTGGTGCTGGGAACCGTCTCCTTGTGTCCAGCCCTGGGACCTCTTGGCCTCTGGCCTGGCCTGGTCCTGGCTTCACATTCACTCATCTACCTCCCAGGCTTAGAAAGGGAAGAAAAGAAAGAGACAGCAGGGTTCAAAAAAAAAGGCCACCCGCTCACCACCTTCTATCTTCTGGTCTTTTGTCTTTTTCAGCCTTTGTTGCTTTTTAATTTTCACTCTGGATTATTGGCTTTTTTTTTCCTTTATTTTTTTTCTGGCTTTTTTTTTTTTTTTTTTTTTTTTTTTTTTGAGACAGTCTTGATCTGTAGCCCAAACTGCTCTTGAACTTATAGCAACCCTCCCTGCCTTAGTCTCTCAAATCCTGAAGTTACAACTATGAGCCATTATGTCTGGCTCAGACTGTCCCCATTATCTAAATATCCTTCTGTACACGTTTGTGCCTGGCAAAGCCCACAGACCATCAGATGTGCTCTCACATATGTATGCTCCTGATCTGTGATGTACCCCCTTCCTGCCTCTCCCTGCTCTGTTCCCACAACCTGTCACTTTGGGTGTTTCAACCCTGTAGCCCAAGCTGGCAATCCCAACAGGTCTCCACCTTGCCCTGCAGGGCCAGACCACAGCCAAAACGTCCCAGCGCTCGTTGGTAGCACATTGGCAAGCAATTGGCACTCACAGGGTATCTACTGTGCCAAAACTTGGGGACCTATTTTCTATTTGTCCTGAAGGCAAAAGAAATTAGTCTGGAATACCTACTAGGTTCCTGGTGTTAGGGCAGTCACTTCTACATGTGTTTATATGTTTTAAAAAAAAAAAAAAAGACAATATGATTCCTAATTGGTTAAGTGGCCTTGGGTAAGTTAACCTCCCTAGCCATCTCCTGTATTGAATAGAAATGAACAGCAGATCACCCTTGGAGGGTGGTGATAGTGAGGGTTTCATAGTTGGGTACATGCAGATGTGCTTCTGCACCATGATGGGGTAGAACAGGACTGTTGCTACCTCCAGGGAGGATGAAGGCTGGGTACTCTCGGTACATTAGCTGCCTCTCATCCTCTCGCCTGCCTTGCTCCCAATGCTGCAGCTGACCTCAGGAAGGTGAGGTGCTAAGGGGCCTCTGGAATCAGAATTGCTCAAACTTAGGGTGTGGACATCCTGTCCTGGGCTTTTCCCTCCCCTGCCTCCCTACACCCCTGCTGACTTCTGAAGAACAGACACTGACACTATCCCCCCCCATCTCTTTTCCTCACCCAGAATTTCCCTACACCCCGACTCCTGAACATGGGCGGCGTGCGGGGCAGATGCCCACAGCCATCATTGGGGGCGTGGCAGGAAGTGTCCTGCTGGTGTTGATTGTGGTTGGAGGGATCATAGTGGCTCTGCGCAGGCGCCGGCACACCTTCAAGGGTGACTACAGCACCAAGAAACACGTGTACGGCAACGGTTACAGCAAGGCAGGAATCCCCCAGCATCACCCGCCCATGGCACAGAACCTACAGTACCCGGATGACTCAGATGACGAAAAGAAGGCCGGCCCATTGGGCGGGAGCAGCTATGAGGAGGAGGAAGAGGAGGAGGGCGGTGGAGGAGGCGAACGCAAGGTGGGCGGCCCCCACCCCAAATATGACGAGGACGCCAAACGGCCCTACTTCACTGTGGATGAGGCTGAGGCCCGTCAGGACGGCTATGGGGACCGGACTCTGGGCTACCAGTACGACCCTGAACAGCTGGACTTGGCTGAGAACATGGTTTCTCAGAACGACGGGTCTTTCATTTCCAAGAAAGAGTGGTATGTGTAACCCCGCCTTCTGGAGCCTCTCTCTGTGCCCACTTCTCCCTGGCCCCCTACCCGCACGCCCCCTGCCCACCCCCACAGCCCACTGCCCCAGGAGCTCCACAGAGACTTGATCAGCTGCCCTAAACCAACCCCAAACTCCTGGGGAGCCAGGGGAGCTCAGGGCAGACCCCACCTGGCTTCGTGTTTTTTTTTTTTTTTTTTTTTTTTTTCCTCCTTCCCCATGGTGTTGTGTTCGACTGTGGCTTTGGCATTGCTGTATCTTTCCTTTAAGGACCCCTTCCACTACCCTATGTGTAGGGAGCCCTGTTCTTGTCTTGTGTACTTGGGCATCCCTCCAGGGTTTGGGGAGCCAGTCCTCTCCCACCCCCCAACACTGGAATTTGTTTGTGTTCTCTTCGTTGGGAATGGAGGGCAAAGGGAGCTTCAAGATGAAGAGCACCCTCACCCCCACCCCATATGCTGCTCCTCTTCCCAGAGAGAAGTAACCCAATGTCCCCCACTAAGCTGATGCAACCAGTGCACCTAACAGGCTTTAGAGGAGTTCTCCATGGTACCCAGGGGAGTCCTGTGTGTGAAATAATGGAGCTGAGGGTCCTGGGCAGTGTGTTTTCCTGGTGAGGATGGTTTTATGTTTTCTTTTCTTTCTTTTTTTTTTTTTTTCCTTTTGGCCTAGCTCTCATATACCCCTCTCTGTTACCCCTAGTCCATTCTCTGCAGAGTGGGTGACCCCAGGTGAACTCTACCCACAGTTCCTATATGCCTCTGCCAACACATGCACACATAACCATACATACATCCCTGGGCCTATGCCAATCTCTCATGCCCTGCCCAGGCTGAACACTGCCCAAGGCTCAACGCTCGGCTCCACACCTTACCCTTTCCCAGCTCAGGAAGGGATCAGCCCACAGAAGCATCCAGAGACAGCTAGGAGGAACCCCCCCACCTCTGCCACTCTTAGAGTTCAGCGTAGCTCCAACCTTTCCTTACAATGCACACGTTTCTCAGATTTCTACTTATCTGTCGAGCACTAGCATCACTTGACTCTGCTGGAAAGTCGGGGCTGGGATCCCTGGAAGGAATTCCAGGCACAGACGTGTTGGTACGGAGAAGGTTGCTTTGTGAGAACTCTGCAAACATAATATGGTAGACGGAAGGAGACTGCTAATGTCTCACAGGGGAAGGCTGGCATAGGTGCCGAGGGTCTCAAAGAGAGTGCAGGGGCACCCAGGAACCTGCTGCTTAGCCACAGTCTTGATCCATGGTCAGTTTCTCCCCGTGCCATGCTGACAAGAGGGAAGTGTGGAAGGGCCTTCCTTTGCATGCAGACTCTCTCTTTGAATGGGATTGGGGCTGGACCTTCCCTCTGAGTGCATGGAGAAAGGCTCTCCCATCCCTCTGTCCCCAAGCTCCAAGTGCCTCAGTTTCTCCATCTGTGCCCCCAGATTACCCTCATTCTAATGGGCATGCCTAGGGCCTGCCTGTCAGAATCTCCGCTAACTCAGCCCAAGGTGACAACTCACTGAGGGATAGCCAATGTTGGGGAGAGGGAGGCAGACCATTCTGTGCCCCACGGGCACTGACCCACCCTGCCATAGGCTTCCTAAGGGAGCCCCAGCCCCTCACCCCACTCCTCCCTGGTGCTGCTATTGAATTCCCAGTCCAAGTGCCATCTCTGGCACCCCTCAGCCCACCAGCCGGGGCCCTTCTGCCAGGCCCTCACTGCCCTAGTCCCAGCCCAGGCCGCCCAGTAGCCACGTAGCAGAAGTCTGAAGCCATGCCAGCCCTGGGGCGGCTCTCCCCTCTTGGCATTGGGGACACTGGATGGGGTAAAGTTTGGGGAAGAAAATTCTGGGGCCTTTCTAGCCACAGGGCAGAGGAACATGGAGGAGCTGGGCTGCTTCTCCCAGAGGTATTAGTGCCCTTCCCATGTCACAGCTCTTCCTGCTCCTCATATCACCCTATCCCTCTCTTTGGTCCTTCCCCCCTCCCCCCCAAGGCAAGAGGCAGAACCCTGACTGCCCCGTAGGGGCATTTCTGTCCCTATAGGGACCTTAAGACTGAAAGACTTACCCTCCCGCATCTCTCTCACTTTTCACGGTCATCCCTTATCCCTGTTTTGTGATGGACTGAGGAGGCCCTGGGCCTGGACAAAGCACCTGAGCTCCCTTTACAGCCCTGCACGCCTTTCCCCCAGAAGCAAAGCACAATGTATAGGGTCCATGAAGCAGGATCTAGGATCCCCAGCCGTGGCACCGAGCGTTTCCAGGCAGCTGCCACCTGGGCTAAGAGGGCATGAAGCAGGGGTTGGTAGCTGGGCCCAAGGAGAAGGGGGGCTTTGTTTGCCCTGTGTTTGTGGGACACAGCCGGCTGACAGCATAGCAGAGCGGAGGGCATTCTGCTTCACCTCCGTGCCCCCACCACAGCTGAGCTTCTGCCAGACTGCAGAGAGTAAACTTGATGGGTTACCTGCCCAGCAGACCCCTCCAGTTGTCATCCCTAGCTTCCCTCCCCTCCTGTCCCTCTATTGCCCCTTGACCCCGGTTTCCCTACAGATTTTGGTATTGTTCTGGTGTGTGACAACCCTCTGAGTCTCTTTTACCAGAAGGACCTGAAAAGAACAGCAACACATAATCAGTGAACACATGCCCAGCACACTGACACACGCCTCCTGCAGACACACGCGCGCGCACACACACACACACATACACACATACACACGAGGAACAAGAAACCCGTACTAATGTTCGGGCCCCAAGCCCTGGGAAGGTGCACCCTCTCCAGCCACCCCAGGGTGCTCCGGTCACTGGTGCAATAACCTTCCTGCCATCCTCGAGGTGGAAGAATCAGGACTCATATCAGGTCGGTGAGGTCACCCCTCTGAGCTCAGCAGACACTGCATTTCCTTTCCTGGGAGGAGGGGGGTGCTCTCAGGCCTCTGGGGGTCCAGGTAGAGACTTCCCAAGCCTAACTGCCAACTGAAACCCTCTCCTGGTGAGGGCAGGTGGCTCAAGCTGACCTGGGCCGGAGATACCCAGAAGTGAGGAACCCACCCCACTGATGCTGCTTTCTGACCCTGGCTATGAGGAATGGGCTAGGGGTGAGGGGGCGACTTTTTTTTTTTTTTTAACAAATGGAAACAAAATCCAGGAGAAGCTGTCACCCTCGCCTGAGTGTGACTAAGCTTCCTTTGCTTCAGTTTCTATGTCACTGTTTTCCTCTTTGGTCCCCGGGGACAGCTCAGAAAATTCTCCTGGTCCTGACCTGGAGGGGGGAGGGGTTGCCCCACCCCCTTTTACTTGTATTAAAAAAAAAAGATGGGTTGAAAATGTACTGAGAAAAAAAATGTACTTTTTTATAAATAAAGTGTTTAAAATAAGCCCAACTGCCTTTTGTCACTGCAGTGGGGGGGGGGGGTGACACAGGCAGACAGCAGGGGAGACCAAAGGGAGCACCACAGATAACCAGAGTACCTGATGCTATGATAGGGATTCATTGAGGGACCACACTGGCCACCTTGCTGGCATTGTTGAATCCTGGAGCCATCCTGTGAGAAGATATGAGCTACTCGGGGCACAGGGGAGATAGCTGGCATCTGCTGGCCAGGGCCAAGGCATGGGGGTGCAGGGCAAGAAGTGGATGACAGAAGTCCACAGCTGAGGAAGGCCTGCTCTGGCTCCAGTCACAGCCTCGGAGTTCTTTTGTCAATCACCACCACCCCACCCCCCTCGCTCTCCTATTGCCCATTTCCTAAGAGTCTGTTCCTCCCCCCAGGTCCCCTGTGGTTCTGAGGAACCCCTGCAGTGGAGCACCTGCTGTGTTAGATCCCTGGAGACAGAAGGGGGGCTCCAGCCTTTTATATTCTGAGGACACAGCCTCATCTCCCAGCAGCTCTCCCTGGTCCTAGCTTTACCCCTTCTATCCCAGGGGGCTGGTTAGGGGAGCTCTTCTGGGCCCTCCATTCCCTCCTCCTTCTCTTCCTCCTCTTCCTTCTTCTTCTTTCTCCTCCTTCCTCCTCCTCCTCTTTCTCCTCCCTCCTTCTCTTCCTCCTCTTCCTCGTCTTCTTTCTCCTCCTTCCTCCTCCTCCTCTTTCTCCTCCCTCCTTCTCTTCTTCCTCTTCCTCCTCCTCCTTCCTTCTCTTCCTCCTCCCCCCCATGCCAGCACCATCTGCTTCCCATCTTCTGGACTGGAATGCAGGACAAATCGACCCAGAGGGTGGGAGAGCAGGGGCTTCAGGGACTGCCCCCTCCTACTCATCCCTGGTGGCGTCTCTTTTCACCAAGGTCCACACCATAGACCCTCAAGCTCCTGGGGGTGGGGTGACTTGCAGGGACCACAGAAGCCAAGGGGGCTGGCTGCTTAGCAGAAAGATCTTAAGTCCATGTGGGAACAAGGCCACCTCCTCCACACCTAAGACTTGGGTAGTACAGAAAGGCAGAGCCCACAGCTGTTGGCAGCTGGCTGAGCCCCTCACTGGAGACAAAACCAAGAGGAGCCCAGGACAGAGCTGTGTTTAGGGTGTTGAAATCCGAATGGGATGCAAATTGGTTGTCTGAGTGTTTATTTCCTCAGTTTTTCAGGCTGTCTGTTTAAGTTAATTTTTAATTTGTGCAAGCAATAAATGCTTAATTACATTATTAATATATTGGAAGAGAGCAGTGGACAGAACACCCTAATTGGCATTTAACTAGAGCGTTCCGGCAAATTAGCCAAGACTTTCTCCAGCATCGGAGAAGGAGGGCAAGCCAATTAGTCTCAGACCCAGCCTCTGTGGGCGGAGCTTGGCCCTGCAGAAGGCAGACCACACCTTCCCCAGGCCTGAGGCCTGAAGCCTAGGAGAGCAGCATCCACACTTCCTAATGGAATTAGGGCTTAGGAGAAACTTGGTGCTAGTTCGTTAGACCATGGGTTCTCCTGTCTAAACCCAAATCTCAGGCCAGTGCCCCAGACAGACAGCAGAGAACCCAAGGCTGGACGGCATGAGGCTGTCCCTGCCTGCATAGGGTAAAATGTGCTTCCTGCACGCCACCATTGCTGGCAATGACAGACCATTCTCTGAGCAAATCTGTTCCAGATGACTAAGGGAATAAACTTGACCTTCAGGATTCCCATATTTGATCATGCAGTTTATCACATTTTGGGGTCACCGGAAGCCAGGTCACTATGCTAGTTTGATTATCCCTCCTCCAAGAATTCAGAGCACCAAAGACCCTAGGTAACAAATCTGCCATTGGCCTTCTGGCCAAGTGCTATAGCAGCACAAGTCTGTGGCTGTATAGGATGAGAATTACCAATTTTGTTTGAGAGGTGGGCATGACCTTTTTCCTTGACCTTGAGTACATAGGGGTTGTACATTAGTGGGTCACAAGTACTCTGGGCAGGCATCAGACTTGAGCTTCTTACATTATTTGTTTCAATGTGATCATGGTAGTCCAACCCCCTCACTCTGTATGTGGAGAGCTGAAGTCTAAAGAGGAAACTAGGAATGAATCCAGACATATCCTGTAAGTGTATGCAGAGCTTACTCATGGGGAAGACCACCTCTGAGAGTAGAAAATGGGAAGTCAGGTGTCAAGAAACTGGAGAAAGGGAAACAAGTTTCTGTTGACCAAAAAGCAATGTAAGCCCTCAGTGGAGCATAAGGTAGTCATGTGGGAGCTACATTGAGCATCAAGTAGAGGTGCCGGTCACATCAGATTCATTGAGGAAGATGTCCTGGGGGAAAATGTCAGGGATGGTTTAAAATAATAAGAGGGCCAGGCAATGGTGGCACACACCTTTAATCCCAACACTTAGGAAACAGAGGTATACAGATCTCTGAGTTCAAGGCCAGCCTGGTCTACTAAGTGAACTCCAGGACAGCCAGGGCTACATAGAGAAAGCCATGCCATAAATAACATACACACACACATACACATAAAATGAGAAGAACATGGATGGCAAGATGGTGGATAGAGGAAGGCCTCTGGTGGCTGGAGTAAGCGTCAGCTGAACTCTGCTTCTGAAAAGAACTCTGTACCTGCCTCCATGTCCAGCAGCTTCTAGGGAACAGTCCTTGGGTTTGACCTGAGTGCTAACTTTGATGGTCCTCAAGCCCTATTATATTCTCCTCCGGGTTGAGAAGCTTGATGACAGCCAGGCTCAGGTCTCTAGCAGGCTGTATCTCATTCCTCATCTGTACCACCAACTCCTAGATGACAGTCAAAGGCATTGACCTCTCTTTCTCTCTTCGACAACCACTCCTTTCCAAATACACACACACACACACACACACACGAAAGTGTGCACATACATGCACATAAACACTTACACTCCACATCCCCTACCCCACCCCACCTCTGGCCTCATATTCAGTTCACCCTGAAGTCCAGGCTAATACCAGCACAGAAGTTATGTCTGTCTTGAGAACCAACACAATAGCACCTTCTATGTACACCACAAGCTCCACTGGGCAGAGATTACTTAATCCAGAATCACCCAATGCATTAATTACTTGCCTTGTTGCTTTGACAAAATAGCTGACCAAAGCAATTTAAGGAAGAGTTTTTTCTGATTCACTGTCTGATGATGTGGTCCATCTCGGTGAAGGAGTCATAGCGTCAGGAGCTTGAGGGCTGATGACAGTCAGAAAGCAGAGGGAGCGAGTGCTCATGTTCAGTTCTTTTGTTATTTGGTCTGCAACCTGAGCCTAGGGAATGGTGCTGCCCACATTTAGGGTGGATCCCCCCCCCAACTCAATTAGCCTAATCTAGATAATCTCTCAGAGGTACACCAAGGACGGAAGTGTTTCTTGGTGATTCTAAATCTTATCAAGTTGACAATCAAGATTAACCCTCACAGATGCGGTTTTAAAACTCCAAACCTTGCCCCAGGCAGATATAAGCAGAACCTTGGAGTTTGGGAGCTTTTAACATGCAATTCCCAGACAGTTTAAAAGACAGTCAGATTCAAAGCATCCAACATGAAGTTGTGAATGTCCTCAGGTGTCAATCATGAAGAACAGGAGGGTCCTGATATAGGAGCATGACTATTCATGATGATGCTTGTCTGTAAGTCTGTGCTCCTAGAAATCAGGAAGCCAGGTTGGATTGTGAGGTCAGGAAGCCTTAGATAGAAAGCAATACCCTAATGGGGGAGGGGGGGCAGGGAGACCCATTGGCTAATAACGTGCAGTTCCTTGAATGGGTAGTTAGGTGGGGCATGGTAAAATAGTGCACACAGGGATTAGGTACTAAATATGCCAGTTAATATCATTATTAACCCCCTTCATCATCATCCTCTAAAACATAATGTCCTGGAAGATGATGATGTCTGTAAGACAAGTAGAGGGCCATGGGATAGCCATAACTATAATCAGTTGTTCTGATGTTACACCACTCCTGGATGTAAGGACTCTGGGCACTTTCCAGAAGAGAAAGGAGGCTCCGTAGGCCCTCTGTGAATGAAGATTCTCTGTCCATGAGGCTGGAAGAAGTCAATGTGCTTCAAGAAGGAAATTGACAGTTCCCCTGGGGCCCAGTTAAGAACAAGAGAAAGGGCCCTCATGATAGAAAAGGTAGAGGTCACAATACTTATACCCTTTCAGCCCTTTTCCCTACCTAAGGACTGGCTCAAAGGTCCTGAGAAGGCATGTATCCTGCAATGAGTGAAAACCTTTGAGAGGATGGCTGATTCAGACATCCGCAGGTCCCCTGACCTCACAGCCAATTTCCTCTCAACCAAAGAATCTAGCCTACCTTAGTTAGCTTTCTTTCTATTGTTGGGGTAAAACACCATGCCCAAATGCAACTTGGGGAGGAAAGGGCTTATTAATTCATACGTCCGCATCACAGTTTATTAACTAAGGAAGTCAGGGCAAGAACTCAGATAGGAACCTGGAGGCAGGAACTGAAGCAGAAGCCAAGAAGGAGTGCTACTTTCTGACTTGTTTCCCAAGTCTTGTTCTGCCTGCTTTCTTAACATCTCAGGACCACCTGTCCCTGGGTGAACCATTCACAATAGGCCAGCCCTCTCACATCAATTACCAATTAAGAAAATGCACCACAGTGTTGCCCACCGGCCAATGTGATGGTGATGGGTGTGTTTTCTTAATTGAGGTTTCTTCTTCCCAAATGACTCTAGCTTGTGTCAAGTTGACATAAAACTAGCCAGCACATAAGCTCTTTTGTGTTTTATAACATCCTTAGGTCCCTCAGCCTCAGGAGAACCCCATAACATGCAAGCCGAGGAGCAACATGTAATGGAGCTACACACATTGCCTTCCTCACTGGACTGTAGACCCAGGAGAGGGAGAGGTTGCTTAACTCATCTCCAGCGCTAAGCAAAGAGAGACCTACAGTAGGTGCTCAGTAGAGTTGAAGACAAATTGAATTTGTAAAAGTGACAGTCAAGAGACCTTTGGGTCACACAGCCTAATTCTCTCCAAAGGCAGGGCAGGGCTGTCCCCAAGCGTCCAATGGATACCTCTGTTGATGGACAAGCTTAGCTCATGGGTAACCCTGCCTTACCCAGGGCTGTTCTGACTTGCAGAAAAATATTCCATCCCCAAGTTTCACTCACTGATCTGGACACACAGAATAATAACTTAGCCTGCCTTCTAGGATAGCCCTTTGGATATTGTGGAATTGTTTACCCAACTGCTTATCCCTGACCTGAACAGTAATCATCAGGCCACTGAACCCTGCAGCAGTGAGTCACCTGCCCTTGGGAGTCAGGCAAGGCTGGGCTTAAGTCTTGGTGCAATTGGTCAGGACAGTACAGAGCCAGCACTCAAGATGGCATCACCCGGCCCCGGTCCCCTCTAGACCGCAGTGACAATGAGTAGGTTCATCCACTGTAACAAGTGTACCACTCCACCGTGGGACTGCTTAGTGTGGAAGGCTGTTTGTATGTAAGAGCAGGCAGGGGTCTCCAAAATCTCTATGTCTTCCACTCAGTCTTACCGTGAACCTGAAATCCAAAAAAAAATAAAGTCACTTTTTGACAAGCTCCTTCTTATCCTCATGGGCACAGACATAATATTGTTTGCCTGCAACTATGTGACCAGGACGAGATAACGGTACAGGGGTGGGAAATTGTGTGCCCTCTCTGGTGCTGACCTACCCACTCTTGTGTAGTGGGCACAGCCAATGCAGCTGACTTTATAGCAATGTCATGGGTCATAGAAAGCTTCAATCGTGGTGGTTGCTTTTCTGAGTAGATGGGGGAAAAGGAGGAAGATTGGGAGGAAGAGAAGAAAGAAGTGAAGGGGGAGAGGGAGAAAAGATTAAGTGGACAGATGGATGGATATGTGGATGGATAGGTGAGGATGGAGAAAGGGTAGGTGGGACAGACAAAAAGATGATTAGAATGAGTAAGAAAATGTATGGGTAAGTGTAAAAGTCCCGGCTTTTCTGTGTCCACCCTTACGCTGAAATGATACTGAGGCCTGCTATATTCATTAATGAGCTTCTTGCACTGTGGCTGGTCAGGATTCCCATCTGCCCTGACCCAACCGTGCTGCCCACCACACAGCCACATGCCCCATTGCCTGCATCTTAGTCTCACCCTGACTGCCCCTGCTCCATCTGTCCTCTCCCAGTGACTATCCCTGGGGGACTCATGGAGAATCGTCTCTTTCCCCGGTGCCCACCAAGAGACCCTCTCACTGGGATGAAAGTCCACCCTCCTCTCCCGCCCAGCTGTCGGCTGATCAGCCCTTGGTTAACCAATCAGAAATGATCGTGACAGGAGAAGCTTGGCGATGCCAATGTTGGAAACAAGATCTCTGGGCACGATAATCAGCATCTGAATACACGGAGTACAAAACCCTCCCCCAAGAGGTAGGGAGGAAGGAAGAGCAATGGATGTGTAAATGAGTGGATTAGATGAGTAGACAGGGAGAAAAACAATGATGGATGGACAGACAGATGGATGAATCTTCATATGCACTTGCTCTAACACGGGCATATATTAGGGCCACCTATCCTCATCACCTGTGGTGGATTTCATGTGGCTCTGCTATATCTCACTGATCAGGGTCAGCACTTCAGCCTTTTGCCTTTTTTTTTGGTGGGGGGGAGTGATTCGATCATCGGTTCCGGTTACCACACGTCCTCACTGCGAATGTATGCGAAACGCAGCGAAAAGAAGCCGACAGAATTCAATGCCCTTGTCCACCAAGAGTTAGCAGTATGGACCTGCTAGCTGTCCTTGAGCTTTGTCTCAATCTATGTCAACAAGCTGCTTCGATGGTTCATAGAGCTGGCTGTTTGGAGAGCCGACAGGAGTGGTGCTCACCACAGGCAGCGGCTGTGAGGATCAAACAAAAATACCCCCCCTTTCAAGCATTCAACATATATCCCTGGACAGATGGGGTGTTCAGTCAGGCTTGGCCAAGGTAATATCGTTTCTTACCATCATTCTTAGCTCTATTTGTCTCCCTAATTAGGACATCGGCTATTAGGACACTCATCAAATCATAGGTGATGATCTGTGGTGACCACCACTCTTGGTATTTTCATCCCAGCCTCCAGCTGGTTTAGTAACTGGCATTTATAGCCTCAGCTAGGGTCTCCACGCTGCTCCGCCTTTATTAGTGGGGGACTGGGACTAACTACAGAAACAAAAGACTATATTTACTTCAGAGCAAAGACTTCTGGGTGCCCTCCAAAGTTTCATCTATAGAAATGGGGGCCTGGGGCTGTAGCTCATGATAGAGGTCTTGCCTACCATGCAGAGGGCCCTGGGTTTGATCTCCCAGCACTGCAAAATAATTCATTAAAAAAAAAAAAGAAAGAAAGAAAGAAATAGGAACTCGGAATATCCCAGGAGAGCAAGAGGATAGGTCTCAACTTCGGTTTGTTTTACTTTATCAGAACTCTTGTGTAAGAGTTAGTCAGGTGTAATTTTTAAACTTCCGAATTTGCCAATGGTAAAGTGCTCAGACTGTCAGCATCTGGCTCCATTGCACACACACTCCCTTCAAGACAGAGGCTCATGTACCGCACCTGCAGGCCACACCCTCCTCTGGAGCCATGGACCCACTTTTTCTTAATATTTTCAAAGACTTACTTTATTATTTGTGTGTGTGTGTGTGTATACATATGTATATGTACTGTGGCATGTGTAAAGGGGTCAGAGGACAGTTTGCAGAAGTCTTCTGATGTTTGTTTCCTGATGTATTATGACATTGTATGTGTGTGCAGGCTACAGTGTATTTATTCTGTGGACAGGGCACCTGTCTGAGATGATCACACACCCAGTTGCTATATTCATTGTAT
Organism: Micromys minutus; assembly: GCF_963924665.1. Lineage (NCBI taxonomy): Eukaryota > Metazoa > Chordata > Mammalia > Rodentia > Muridae > Micromys > Micromys minutus. The sequence continues at coordinate 37,098,092 of NC_137985.1, forward strand.
CTAAGTGTGGAGCCCGTCACAATTATGTCTGCTGGCACCGACCTGGGGGTGCACTGGAGACAGATGCAGCTGGGTTTGTCTGAAGAGGAGTCCTGGTAGCATCACGTGGGTTCCAGTGGCTCTCCTGCTTCGCACATTCACTCTCATCTCTTCTCACTTTTAGTCATCTTGACAAGAACCTAGTAGTGTCTTATTATGGCTTTAATTTGCATTTTTCTGATGACTAGTGATGTTTTGAGTGTTTTTTTTTTCATGACTATTAATGATTTGGGCTTTCAGGGGGGTTCTATCAGAAGAAAATAAAAAAGTCTGGCGCTCACCTGGAATCCCAGTGCTATGGAAACAGATAGGAGCATCCTTGGGGCTTACTGCCCAGGCAGTCTAGCCAAATCCATGAGAGACCCCATTTCCCAACATAAGGTAGAAAGTAAGAGGAAGGTACCCAGCATCCACATCCAGCCTCCAAACACACATGTACACACACTTACACACATACATGAGCACACATGCACCAAGAGTTTGGAGGCGGTTGGCACATGCTCCTCAAATCTCAGAAGGAGAGGTTGGGACCTGTATACTGGAGTCTTCTTAGGGACGCAGGAAGTACTGGGAGGATGGAGAGCAAGAGAGAGGGTGGGTGGGGAAATGACTAGTACTCTGGGGGAGGGGCTGTCCCAAAGAGGCAAGGAAAATGCCAACAGTAAAGAACCTGATAGCTAGAGTTCGTGCTGGCTTACTGTGTTAATGGTGCCACCTTGACCACAAAATGGGTTTACTCAGACACCTTCTTCTGTCCCCCTCCCCCAGGGTCGACTCCTAAGTAGCTCAGAGTTCCTGGGTGGGGGTGGTAGCAAAAGGAAGGCAGTGGACAGGGCACACTTCATGTTTCTTTTCCAAATGACTATCATGACTTGCAGGGCTCGGACTGGACCCCAGACAGGAGTCAGGAAAAGCACTAGAGAGGGCTGGGTTGAGTCTCAGGGCTGGGCTCTCCTCCCCTACTCTGCCAGGTCTCACCAAGTGAGCTCTGATTCTGTGACAGAAATGAACAGGACACAGTCCCTCTCCACGTGGAACAAAGGGCTGCAGACATGGGAGCATGGTGGCTTCCCCTGAGGTGCTTCTGGAGACAAAGCTGCAGGGGCAGAACAGCAAGTTCTCAAGGTCCTCAAAGCTTCACAGTGATGAATCACCACGCCCCACTCCATGCCCTCTGCATCCACTGCAGTGGATGCTGAGACCAGGTGCCTGGAGAGATAGTGACAGAGGCTTGCAGAGGAATTTGGTCTGCAGCTGCAGTGGGGGAAGGGACAGCCCAGTCACAAGGCTCAACCCACCTCACCAGAGAAGTGAAGCATCTTCTCTGGTAACAAAAATTATCCAAGCCTCCTTCACAACAAGATGAACAGAGAAGCCCTTCCTACAGGGAAAACTATAGCTTCCTGTGCCCTAGTGGTGGCAGAGACAGACCCCTAAGAAGATTGTGACTTTATCCCCAGAGGTTTCCTCTCTGTTTACTGGAGGAAGAGGCCTGGTTTAAGTGATGAAAAATGGATTCCCTTACATGAAGTACTTCTGGGAGACATCCCCAAAGCCTTTGGTATTAAGAGCACTCAACTGGTTGGTATTGGCTTTTCTGGAAGCTCTGGGATAAGGACGGCACCAGGGCCCACCTAACTAAGAAGGCTCTCCCCAGCCCTTCTCGGAGGTCAGAGACTAGTCCCAAAACCTAAGCTGCCAGTGTTCTGCCCTGTGCCCTATTCCTTTGTCCTCAAAGCTCAACATGAAAATCCCCAGCAAGAGATCTATTGTCTAGTTTTTAGAAGACAGCCATCCTTTGATCTCATTAGAAGATTAAATCCAGGGCTTCTATATACCAAAGTCCACAGATGTTCCCGCCCCTTATATAAAACGGTGCAGCGTTCACACAGAACCCACACAATCCTGCAGACCTCAAGCCATCTTTAGATTACTTGTAACACTAGTTACAGTTAGGTGACAGGTTAAGGGTTGTCCTGGTACATTGTTTCAAGAATATTGACAAGGAAGAGTCCACGTGTGTTCAGTACAGAGGTGGCCTTAGTTTTCCACCTCTGTGTTGAAATACCTGAGAGGAACGTAATGGAAGGGAGGTTTCAGTGGCTCTCAGCTTCAGACTTTTACCTGCTCTGTCTCCAGGCCCCTTGCATGAGAGACAAAATACCACACGCCACAGTGGAGGAAGGCTAGTTCCTTACAGTCAGGAAGCCGGGGCGGTCACAGTGTACCTTTCCAGGGCAAAGCCCAGTGACCCACTTCCTCTAGCAGAGCCACAGCTCCTGACAGCCCATCAGCTGTAAACTTCTTCAAGGACCAACCCTTTGTGAGGTTAGTGAGCACTGGCCTCTCAGTAGTAGCACCAGGGACCAGATCTCCAACACAAGTTTATGGAGGACACGTCAGATCCAAACCATAGCCAATGCCTTGTTTTCTGTTTTGAGACAGAGTCTCATCACATACCCCAGACTTCATAGCCCTGCTCCCTACCCAGCAGGGAATCCCCCCAACTTAGTTCCTCAAGTGTAGAGAAAGATTACAGCCACAAACAATTGCACTCGGCTACAATTATTTCTGAATATTTTCTTTATTTTTTACATTCACATCTCTATTGGTGAGGTGGGGCAGCACATGTGTAAATGTCAGAGGACAGTGTGCAAGACTCAGCTGTCTCCTTCCACCATATGGGGTCCAGACATCAGACTCAGGTCACTGGGTTATGTGCACAAGCACCTCTACCCATTGAGCCATCTCACCAGCCTCCTGAAAATCCTCAGAGATCGGTGATCAGATATGGGGAGCTCATGGTGGTATAGAGCATTAGAACAGGAGGGACTTCAGCCATCATTTACCCAGAGCCCCAAATGACGAAACCGAGGCCCAGGCACCTAAATGTGGTAAGAACGCCTTACATATGTGTACTGTTTGAAATTGGAGTGAACAGATACTTCAATGACAGCTTGACTTACAGCATCACCAAGGACCTGATCCTGTTTAGAACACTTTACTGGATCAGCCCCCACCCCAGCCCAGGGAGGCATTAGTATTACAACCATCACCCAGAGACACTGGAAAATGAAGAATAGACAAAGTTGTCCAAAGTCACAGCACCAGCTGTTAGAAGCTGGTCTTCTAATGCCAGCCAGGCTGCCTCGAAGGCCATGCACTCCTCTAATCTCTTGGCAGTCCTGCCCTTTGCCAGCCACTACCACCATAAAGACTAAAGGCAGGCAGAAGTTCTTGTGCACAAAACACTTGGTAGAGTGCTTGCCAAGCCACGAGTTGGGGGTTCAATCCCCAGCACAGTGTAAACCAGACATGATGGTGCACAACTAAACCCAAAATTCTAGTGCTCAGAGGCAGAAAAAGCAGAAGTTTAAGGCCATCCTCAGCTCAGCTATGTCATATATTTGAGGAAAGCCTGGGCTACATGAGACATAAATGTAGAAAGGAGCTTGTAGGGAGGAGGAGAGGCTAACAGGAAGAGAGAGGTGAGCAATTACGATAGTCAGAATGTAGTTTCTGTGGGTATGAAATTGTCAAAGAACAAAGTCAATATAAGTGGGGGTGGGGGAGGGAAGGTACAGGGAGTGATTCATGTCTATAATCCCAGGACTGAGGTGGCTGAGGCAGGAGGATTGCAATGAGTTCAAGGCCAGCCTGGGCTATATAGTGTGTTCAAAGTCAGACCTGGGTGTGAGTGTGTGTGTGTGTGTGTGTGTGTGTGTGTGTGTGTGTGTGTATGTGTGTGTGTGCATGCATGCGTCTGTGTCTAATGTATATGTATCTGTGTATTTATCTGTATTGTGTATCTCTGTGTATATACACTAAGGATAGACAGCATTATGTCCTGTACACTTGGATTGGGAATGTGGATCCCATACATGTTTCTATTACCATCAAAATGGTAAGTGCCCCAGGCAGGCAGGTACAGCCTGAGCTTTGTGATAAGCATGTTTAATACCAAACTGAGTCTTGAGAGGCAGGTAGAAATGAAGAAGAAAAGATTCTTGGAGAAGATGGTATCGGGTGATGTTGTAAAACAGAAGTGACCTGGGAAAATGGCAGTGCTCACAGAGCCAGGCAGAGCAAAGCCTACATGAGTGTGTCAGCAGCAAGCAGGGACTCAAATGACAAGGTGCTCTGGACTTCCTGAAGTGGAACCTTGTGTCCCATAATCTCCATTGCCCCCTGGGCAGGTAAGCAAGAGGCAGGTCTGCCCAACCTGATTAACTGAAGATCATCCCAAGGGCAGGGATGTCTGACATCATCCCCACAGTCCCATAGTGATGAGAAACAGACAGACCAGGCCTGCTGACTCCAAGCCAAGGTTTCCTGAGCTGCACCCACTGAGCACACAAGAAAGAACAGGTGTTCTAAAGAACAGGGGAGTTCATGGACAAACACATGAAATTATCACACTTTCTCCTTCATTCTGTCCTTCATTCTTCCTTAGAAACACCCAATAAATATTTGAGATAATCCAAGTATAATGGCTTATGCCTGTAACCCAACATTCAAGCTGAAACAGGGGGATGGCTGTAAGTGCCAGGCCAGCCTGAGTTTCGAAAGAAAGAAAAGAAAGAAAGAAAGAAAGAAAGAAAGAAAGAAAGAAAGAAAGAAAGAAAGAAAGAAAGAAAGGAAGGAAGGAAGGAAGCAAAGAAAAGAAAAGAAAAGGAAGAAAGAAAAAGAAAGGAAAAAAGGAAAGTAAAAACAAGTTAAAACTATGGCCCACAGGTTTCTATTGGCTCACAATTAGAGAGCTCCTGTCTGAGGTGGTAGCCACGAATCTTAATGCACAGACTAGACACATAAGCACAAATGTGGAGCCAGGTCTACAGTCACTTGGAGTCATCAAGACTGCCTGAAGACTTGGAGCCAACAGAGTAAATAAAAGACACTGATGCCCACTTCCAGGGTTCCTGTGAGTTCACCTGAGATATGGAGTAAGTGTCCTGTGCCCAGAATGTCATCTTCATATGGTGCTCCATCCCCAGATCCCACATAGTGGGAGGAAAAATCAATTCCCCCAAATTGTTCTCTGACCTCCACTGACCACACATTGTGATGGGCCGACACTTAATGACCTTTTGAAATCCTTCCCCAGCAAGGATACCTCAAGACCTAGTTAAGATACCTCAATGGCAGGAAACCCCACAGAACTACCTCAGAGGAACCTAGGCTTCGTGCATGCCAGGCAAGCACTCTGAGTGGCATCATAGCCAATCAGGACTGACAATTTTAGTGATGTCATCACTCAACATTCTTATCCTCCTCCTCACTCCTCAGCCTCAGGAAGGAGGGCCATGGGAATATGGTCCTTTGTCAGGCTAGATTAGAGAGGAACTCCCATGGGGTTTTCTACTCTGTGTACAGAAAAGGTTTCCTGGGGCATGTGGAGTACCTGCTCAGGAGACAGCTGAGGTGGGAAGATGGATGGGAATTCTAGGCAAAGATCACTGACTCAAGCCCAGAGCTCCCAGACCAGACACCAATGATCTTAGACAGGCCTGGGATGGGCCTTAAACCTGCTGTTTACATTGCTCCAAGGTAACCCTAACCCCAAGCTAGTGAGGTTTAGCTTCTGTGGGCTCCCATTGGGGCCCTTTGTCCCTCCCAGCTTCTCTGCCCAGCTTTGGACAGTGACCGCATAATACAGAATCCCTCTCTTACCTCCCCCAACTTTTTTTTTAAACTTTTTATTAGTATTTTGTGAGTTTCGCCTCACACACCCCAGCCCCACTCATCTTCCTGTCCCCTTATGTCTAACCTTCACCTTTGTGACCCCCCCCCACCAAATAAAACACAAACAACAGTATATAAAAAAAACAAAGCATAGAAAACATCTCATCGTGGAAGCTGTAGTGTGTCCCAGTGTGTCCCAGAGTGCACCCCTCTGTCCACACATCTTCACTTGCAAGTGCTCCTTGCTATGAATCATTGATCTGGTTCAAGATCTCTGGCTTCTGTGACACCATCAATACTGGATCCTCATCGGGACTCCTCCCAGTTGTCCTGTTGTTGCCCTGTGTCATGGAGGTCCTGCAGCTTTGGCTTGGCAGGACTGACCCTTTCTTTCCCTCTCCCACCATTAACAGATGATACAGGTTTTGGGGTGGGCCAATTCAGTGTCCTGGATGTTGGCCTGGGTGTAGCTGAGCTGGCTAACACACTGGCTCTCCTTTATCCACACCACCAGGGCAGGCTCTCCAGCACTGCTCTGACTAGGTCACCCAATACCACCATCAGCAAGAGTCAGGATCAGCTCTCCTGGTCTCATTCTGTTGGGACTGGTTCACCTGCACCCGTGCCTCCAGAGCCAGCACCACTGTGCTGCCAAGTCAAGCTGCCTGCACACTTCTCCCAAGTGCTGCAGACTGTGAGGAACTGGGCCAGCCCAACCATTCTCCAACCCTCAGGGCTTGCTCACAGCCCGCCCCCGCCCCCAGCCTTTGCTATCGGGCCCTACTTCACTGTGTTGCCCAGGTGAGGCGCTGACCAACACTCTTATCCAGCAAATGTGAGAACTAGGATTTGGCCCTATTACTAACCCTCGCCCTCTCCAGATTACTGCAACTATCATGCCACACATGTGTGCCTTCTAGAGAGGCATGAACAGGCCGTCTCAGCCCAGAGAAGGCCATGCTGCTAAAGATGGAGACTCGGGCCTCTCTGACTCTTCTCACTGTCCTGCTTTTCCAGTCTGGGTCCTTGTTCCTAGGTCAAGCGGCTCTCTGAGAACAGCAGGGGAAGAAATTGAAGTTGACAGAGGAGGGGGACCAGGGTGCCCTGTAAGGAAAGGGATGGCCATATGACACAAATGGCTTCCCTTGCTCTCCTCACTTGGCTGGAGCATCTCCTGCCCTCTAAGAGGGTGAGGGTCAAGTCCCTGCAGAGCAAGGTCCCCACCAGGAAGATAGCTCCTCCTCCCCCAGGAATGTGCATGAAATCTCAGTAACTCTCTCCAGCTGGGCCTGTCATAGGAGGGACTCAGCTTAAGTTGCCTCTTCTCTCTTAATGACAACTCAAAGTGAAAAGGTTAGGTAGGAGGGGCTAGGCAGCCTGGGGAGACCCTTCTAGGTTTGGAGGAACATCATAGGCAACATGGAAAGTGGCTGTCCTTAACACACACACACACACACACACGCATATCCGAATACATACACAGTAGCACATATGCACACACATACACACACACACATGCACACACAGAGGCATGCCAACCATTTATCCTGAGCTGACCAAGGCACTCACAATGGTGTCCTTATGAGTGGATCATAATGGTAAGGAGACTAAGGAAAGCCAAAGGCAGGAGAAAGACTAGCAGGGATATTTTCTAAGGAGCCCTACAGGAAAAAATAAATGCTTGTAACTAGTGTGCCAGGCACTTGAGCTAATGCTTCAAACGCATGTTACTTGACTAACACCTGAGATGTATGTGCCACTGTTCCCATCTTCCAGAGAAGAGGCTGGTACGTGGAGGGTTTTCAGGGACTTGCTAAGAAAGTGGGTAACTAAAGGCTGAGCTTCCTGTCTCCCCTTGCAGAAAAACAGAGAGCTAGAGGCAGTTCCAAAGGGTTACTCAGGCAAGATCCTCCTTCATGTTACCCAGAGCACAGAATCAGACCTAATTCCAAGGTTCTTCTTCCATCTCTACCAGCAATGGGACCTTGGCCATGTCACCAGCTTTCTCTGAGCCTCAGTTACTGATCTCTCTGCGGAGGTTAACCAATAGAGATGCCAAGTAAGATCACTTCAGCAGAAATACATGTGAGATACAACTGTTGTGATGCTTAAGTGGCAAGTATGAGTTAGCCGAGAGTCTCTTCTGTCAAACTGTGTTTCCAAGCTAGGCATTGTGGTGCAGATGGGTAATCAGCATTATAGAGTTAGAGAGAGGATGAGCAGGGCTTCAAGGATATCGTGATTTCAAGGCCACCTTGGGTTTCATAATACCCTGTCTCAGACAAGCAGGAGGAAGAGAAGGGGGAGGAGGGAGGGGAAGAGCCACTCCACCTGGCTTCCAAGGAGGAGAGAAATGGTACTAACATGTCCATTATTATCACCCCCATTGCCACCACCACAGCTGGCAACAGCAGGAGCCTCATTCCAACCATCAGCAACTTCAACACCACCATCGATTTCTACTTATCGAATGGCTAATAACAAAAATAGTAACCATTTATTACATATCGACTATGTGCCAAGCACTGGGCTGAGCACTTTACATCATATATGCCTGCCCCAGGCAAGCAAGACAGAAGTCAAGGGCAAGAGAGCAGAGAGGCAGGAACTGCAGAAGGTGACTGCAAAGTGACCTCCAGCAGAGTCCCAAGCCAAGACAATGTCCATGGCCAAAGAAGAAAGGCTCTTTTCGCTGGAAGGTCCCCCAGGAGTGACAGAGGCTGGGGCTCTAGAATGAGATGGTCAGGGCTCTTAGCTGCCCCAGCCCAGGACCACATTGGTGGTAGAACAAAGGGCAGAACAAAGAGAAGGAACAAGTAGGACTTGGCTGTGTCTGAGTCACATAGCCATTGGCTGCTTATAACAAGGAAAGAAGGACATGGCTCTTCTTCACATGCCTCTAGGTGGATTCTACACCAGCCTGGGTCAAAAGGAAGAGCCTGAGTTGGCTCCTATAGGCAGAAGGGAGATGCATTCATCCCTAAGCAGAAGAGGAGAGATTCCCACAACCCCCAAGTATGCTGATATAGCAGCTGGCTATACTTGGGGACCTGGAAAGACAGAATTGAAATGGAGCAGAATGTTGGGGAGCTGGAACAAGCAGTAAGCTGCAGGGCTGTATGGAACATGACTGGGCTCGGGCTAGGAAGTTAGCTCATGGTCTTAGGTAGCTGAGGAGCTTAGTGTAGATGCCAAGGCTACAGGCCTGTAGGGGCAGCGGCTGACTGCTCATTACAGATGGAGCAATGAGCCACACCAGGACTCCTGATGCCTTGGGATGTTGCCTCACCCCAGATTCACATCTGTACCATTAGAAGCTTCCTGTCCTCGTGGAACAGGTCCTATCACCTAGACTTCCATACAACAATGATATTAAAATGAATTGTGAGCTGGGTGTCCCTGAGGCAGGAGATTGCAGCAGTAAGTTCAAATTCAGCCTAGGCTGCATAGCAGAACCCTGTCTAATATATATATATATATATAAAATCATGAAATGCCAGCTCCACCTAGACCTAGAGATAGCTGGGTGACCCAGTGGAATGCTGGATTTTGCCCGCAGATCTTCTGGAGCTGACCCAGAGCACCCTTCCTCTAATCAGCAGGCAGAGTCCACCTTTTATATCTGGGCTGGGGAAATGGCCATGGAACCCACTAGACGGGCCCTGAGCAGAGAACTCAGCCATCTCTTCATCCGTCCCACCCTCCCCCATGCCCAAACAACCAGCCCACCAAAATGAAAGTCCCATCTTCCTCTCCCACCAGGACAGCTACTTGTCCTTGCCCGTATAACCCATAGACTGCCCCAGACACTCCCGTTTGGCCTGACCCACAGGACAGCCCTGAGTCTTTACTTGAGGAGACTACACTGGAAGAACCTGGTCAGTCCAACTGCACTGGAAGGCATGGTCTCTGTTCTCAGGCAGGGACAGCATGAGGAAGGTTGTAATGATTTAAACCTCTAAGCATGCTCTGTCCCAGTCCCCTTTACCAGCCTCCTACCCCACCATACCTAGTTAGAGCCCGTTTCTTAGCTATCCTCAACAATTAGACTTCTTCTCATACACCCCACACTCCATATGCCAGGCCCTATAGCACAACCACCCTGCTGTCCTGCTGCCACTTCCTACTTCTGGGAAATCTTAGGCTCTCAAAACCCTACAGCGAGGTCCCTGCTCTGTAAAATCTAAACTGCCAAGGTTAATCTGTCTCTTCTCTAGACCCATCCTGGGGCTTTGTGAAGATACTCAAAGCAAGGATCTTAGAGTGAGGTACTTGGCTGTGTCTGACCCCACTTTACCCAAGGAAAAGCCCCTGCCTCAGAGCCTAGCATCTAGAGCTGAAGGTATGCTTGTGAAAGTGGGGAAGCAGGAGCAGGCAAGTAAGCTGGGAAGCAGGCCATAGCTCCGAGTCAAGAACATAGTCACCAGGACAGTCACGTCCCAGGCTGGTGCATGAAGGAGCTTAGAGCCCTGTCTGTCTCTGTCCACAGCTTCCAGGCCCAAGCCAGAGCCTCTTTTGTAACTCACTGGGTTTCATGTGCTCAGTTTGCAGGATAGATAAAAAGCAGCAGCTTGTTGACAGTGGGATCAAGAGTTTCAGGCCAGCCTAGGCTACATAGAAAGCCCAAGGATATCCCCTGTTATATGAGACCAGAAAAGGGACAGAGGAGAGAAGAAAAAGAAAGAAAAGTCACGCTAGGTCAAAGTGCTGCTGTGGAACTCTAGAGTGCTAACTTAACCTCTCTGAGCATTCTCAGTAGAACAAGGGGCTCTCAGCCAGTCTCCCAAGACCAGCAAAGATGGCCTCACACACCATAGGTTCTTTGATGGGAAGCCCTCGCTTCTTTTCCATAGGCTTTCCCAGCTCCCTCTGGCCCCTTAGTGGTTCTTCTCCCAGCCGTGTCCGGCTGCCCGCAGGTGACAGAGCCTGCTCTAAGCCCTGTGGAGCTGAGACTGGGGAACGCATTTGTCACGGTGTAACCAGAGAGTGTCTGGGGGCTTGATGCCAGTGCTCCAGCTGGGGCCAGCGCTCGGCCCCCTCCTCACAGCTGTCAAGAGGAAGCTCAGAGACAAAGCAACAAGAGGCCCTCACTGGGGATGCGGGGGGAATGGACAGGGGCTAGGTGGGGCCCTGTCTACAAAGGGACAAGAAAGCCATAGTAGGTCCATGCTGCATGAGGAAAGTTGGATCTCTAAGCCAATAGCCTAGGCCAGGGAAAGTCACCCCTTTCCCCCCCCCCCTCCCTGCAAGTTCCAGTTTACTCCTGGCCACCTGGAGAACTTTGAACAAATTACTTCACCTCTCTCATCTGGACTTTGCTCATCCAAAATAACATTATCTAATTCTGCAAGCTTAATGATCAAACAAACCAGAAATAAGCCAAGGCACTGGGCAGAGTGCCTGGCAAGCCACAGACATAAGCCAGCTTCTTCCCTTGGCCTTCTTTCTTCATCTCCTTTCTCCCCTTCTACTTGTACCTATTTCACTAAGTTGTGGAGGATGGGGGGTGTCCTCCAGGTTGATAGGATATGGCCAAGGGACAATAAAGGTAGCTACACTCTGAGAGGGTAAACCTAGAAGAAACAAAATCAGAGGCCTTCACCCTTGGACAGAGTCTGCCACACTCTTTGAGCCTTGTTTCTCCTAACACCCCCAACCCTTGATGCATATTCAAACCCTTTCTGGATCTTTTTGTTTTGCTGAGTATTACACGGTTTGATACCAGGCCCCTTACTGAGACAGCTGCCACCTTCCTAGATAACATGGTCCTAGAGGGGGATGGCTTAAGGCCATAAACAGAGAGTGCAAACGGGGCTGCGGAAGTCCTTGGCCCCAATGCTCTCTCTCCTTTATGCTCTGTTGGGGTAGCCAGTGCCCCACAGCTAGACTGGTAGAAGGGAAACCTGAACTCTGAACCAAGCAGGGGATGTGTTCATTCGCCTGCTGCTCCACCCACTCAGCGCCTCCTAAATGCCAGCCTTCTTCAGCTGGGCCCAGGGTACCAGATAGAGTTGGGTCCTAGCCAGGAAAAATGAAACAAAGGTGGCTCGGTGCAAGAGCGCCCCCTGGTGGAAGGTGAGATTCTAGTGCTTGGGCCCACCCTCTCCCAGAACTACCCTTGGGGACTGTCCAGCCAAAGCCCACTAAGGTAGTAGAGCCTGAGCAAGAAAGCCATGTCAAACTAGTCAACCAGTCACTCACAGCCCATAGACAAGCCCTTGAAAGTACCAGCAGGATAGCCACTGGGCTGGAGGAAATAGGAGTGCAGCAGATACTGGGTTGACCTGGCAGATAGAGGGGTGTGTTGGAGAGGCCCCAGCAAACAGTAGCTCTCACAACACCCTAGCAAGAGAGGAGGCAGGGATTCTGTAATGAGGATCCAGCATGGTCAGGACACAGAGACATCAGCATCACTCCTTGAAGAGCCTCACCAATCTTTATCCTGAGACTCTGTGCTGAGCACCCTGAGCTCTTTAAGGATTGGAACTGGGGAGGGCCCTGGTCGGATTTGCAGTTTAGGAAGATCACTCAAGATGGAAATGTAGCTCAGGAGCGTAGAACACTCGCCGAGTGTGTACACTAAGCCTCGGATTTGGCCTCCGGCATTGCATGATGAGACTGTGGTGGTGCTCGCCTGAAATCCCAGAACCCTAGAGGTAGAGATGGGAGAATCAGGAGTCCCTAGTCACCTTTGGAGTATATAGTAAATTAGGGATAGCCTGAGCTACATAAGACTGTGTCTCAGAAAGGAAGGAAGGCAGGTTGGAAGGGAGGAAGGAAACAATATAACTCAGGGTGGAAGGTGGCAGAGGAACAGCTTCAAGGGACAAGACTAGTTAGGCTGTGATGACAGCAGTATCCTATGACATGATAATAGATTTGAAGGTGGACAAGACTGGTTGAGTCCAGAGTCTAGGTCTCAGACTCTCGAAGGTCTCTGGCCAGGACTAATACAACTATGAAACAGTCCAGATGCTCCTACCTGTATGTGTCTGCTAACTGCAAGGAGGAAAGAACGTAGAAAGGTGGGAGAAGGTGGGGAAGAGCAGGGAGGCTGAGGACACAGAAGAGAAGTGTTCAAGCAAATTTCTGAGGTTGGAGGAATGGAGATCAACAAGGTTTGCTTATGTGGTTGAAGTATTCCCATCCAAGGTGTCTGTGAAGTAAGGGTACGGTGCTGCAGCAGAGGGGCTGAGGAGGAGACCGAGGCATGTGAGCCCCTATGGATAGATGCTCACACCATGCACACACATGTGCAACCCAGCCCCAAGAGCCCATAAGTGCCATGTGAGGCCGCCCTTCAGCAGACAGGAGCCTCGGATGGAACCCATAGGCCAGCAGCTGTGTGTGGATGGAGGGATGCTGGGGCTTCATGGGGCTGGGTGGAGCTGTTGTGGGGAGACTGTCCTCTGAATACTAGAAACTAAAACCAAAGAGGGGCCACAGGTTCCATGACAGCCAAGCTGCACCTACCTGCCAGACGATGGCTTCATTCCTCCTCTCCTTCACAGGATTGGGATGTGGGCGGGGCGGAATACTCGTCAAATCCACTTTAGGAAAATTGGCTACATGATGTTTATTGCAAACTGCAATTTAGCATCTCTATTCAGGCCCTCTCCATGTTTAATTACATATAATATGGTGGAGGGAAGGAAGCAGAGAAAGGACTCCGTGTGACTCCTTCCGCAGTCTCTTCCTTCCAGAGCGTTAAGATCAGAGGTGAGACATGGAGCCCAGCAGAGGGAGGAACAAGGACTTGGCACCTTCGGTGTCTTTACATGCCAAATCTGCAGAGCTAGAAAGCTGCCTGTACTCCGGCCTGCAGGATGGGCTGGTGGCTCAGCTCGGCCTGGGACCTAGCTCCCCAACCCCCCCCCCCAATAAATCCCAGGCCCTTTTCTTTCCAAGAGGGATCCTTTTCCTCAGGGATACAGCACATGCCACACAAAGCAAGTTGAGAGGGGCCACCCCACACTGCAGCTCAGACAAGAGGCAGACTCAGCTCCCTCACCTTAGACCACAGATCCCTGTGGCTTTCAGTCCCTCCTGACTGGAGACTAGGATTCCTGCAAGATCCCCCAGGCACCCCTTTCCTAGCCTTCTTCCCCTCAGTACCCCAGGTCTCTTCAGCAGTGAGGGCAGGGCTCCAATTAGCTCATTTGCTTGGTTAATTGGGTGGGGAGGGGAAGGAATTAAACTCCTCATCAGGGATCTCCCCTGCCGGGCCAGAAATGGAATGAGGGGGTGGGGACCCCATCTCTGAGCACCCTCAGTCAACCCTGGTTTCCCCCCACACATCTATGTCCTAGATATGGATGGAAACATGGACTGAAGTGACAGTTCTGGTAGATTCTGGCCCTCCTCAGCTGTCCAGACAATCACCCACCCTCCTAGACCAGAGTGCAATGGGGACAAGGGACTCCTGCATCGAGGTCTGATTCTCAATTTCTGGGTTTTGCCAGCCTTGCTGACTCTCCCTGGCTCATGAGTCTCTCTCTCTCTCTCTCTCTCTCTCTCTCTCTCTCTCTCTCTCTCTCTCTCTTTCTCTCTGTCTGTGTGTCTGTCTGTCTGTCTGTCTCTGTCTCTCTGTGTGTCTCTTTCTCTGTCTTCTCTCTTTCTCTGTGTGTGACTTTCTGTGTGTCTCTGTCTCTCTCGTGGTCTCTTGGTTCCAGAAAAACCTCTCCCCCAGCGGGGCCCAGGAAGTACAACCAGGCTCCTTGGCGGTGCATTGGCCATGGTCCTCATCCTCGGTGTGACGCTAGCTGTCTTCCTTCTGTACCGCTGGCAGCAGAAGAGCCAGTTAGGAATTGACATCAGTGGGTGAGTGTGGACCAGCCTACCTGGTTTGCTAATCCCCTATGGCTCTTAAACTCCCAGCAAGCACTTGCCCTTGCAGGGGTTCAGCCGCTCAGGTCCTCCTCAGCAGCCCAATTTATAGGTGCAAACTTCCCACTGAGGAAAACTGGTCCGATGGAGCTGCTTTAGCTACCAGTTTTACCTCCCCCTAGCACACTGGTTCCCAACCTACCTAAAGCTGGGGCTTCTTAACACAGCACCTCCCCAACCGTAAAACAATTTCATTGCTACTTTGTAGCTGTAATATTGCTACTGTTACTCATTTAATGCAAACATCTGCAACTCCCCCCACTACCACCTGAAAGAGGTCATGACCCACAAGTTGAGACCTAGCTACTGACTAACTGGGGGCCAGAGACCATGAAGACATAAAGTTTATGAAAGAGCCCAAAACTCCAGGCATCACCATCATTGACATTTTAACTCATTTCTTTCATTCATTATTATTAGCCACATTATTATTTTTATATAGTGTCTCACTTTGTCGCTCAGGCTAACCCAAACCATTTTCTAGGCCTAAACCATTCTCCTGCCTCAACCCTCATGCCAAGCTTGAATACAATATATCAGTATAAAAAAATCTAGGATGAACAAAATATCTACATTTTAAGTAGAAACAGAATTGGAATGACTGACTTCCCCCTTTGCCTCGGGCTTCAGTATGGCTCAGCCTGCTATGACTGATCCTCTCTTTACTTAAAATAGTATTTTGTTCATCGTGGGTTTCTGGATTAACTTTCATTTGAGAAATATTGCATTAAGATGATTTATTGTGATGGTTGAGACAGTTGGTGCCCCACACTTTGTCCTGTGTTCTCTCTTCCATTGGCCCTGGTGTAGCCTCTGGAGTTCTCACTTAGACTCACAGGATTCCTGCCCTGTTCAAGGTAGGCTGGGATAGACTATAGCAGGACCCTTGGGGAAAATGGACAGGTCACCCTTAGTCTCTACTCACTGTGCTGAGTAGCTGTATCTCAGACTTTGGCCACCTGGGGCTGCCTGGGAGCAGAGCTTGGGACTCTTGGGACAATAGTGTTCAGATGTCCTGCCAGGGACAAAGGTCCCCATTTGAGCCTGTACTAAACTCACCTTCATTTTGTTCCTTCAGGATGGACCTGTCCCCCTCCCTGAAGCTGGAGCCAACTCCAGACAGGCAGAGCCAACTTGCACCTGAGGACATCCAGGTGGGCCTAGGGCAACAGAGGACAAAACCCCTAGTCTTTTCAAAAAATAAGGTCTCACTTAGTAGACCTAGCCTTAGTGAGAGCTAACCTCAGGAGGGACTCCCTGAAGAAAGAGAAGTACCTTTATGAACCAGTCAGTCCTTCTGGGTTAAGTCAAAGCCATCCTCTGCCCCACTCTGAAAAATGACAATCTTAGGCTATCCTAGCCAGAGCCAGAAACCTCTTTCCCTGACTCCTAACCATCCATGGGGATGTAGCTCAGTTGGTATAGGGTTTCCATAGCATCCGGGAAGCCTTGGGCTCAATGCCCAGTACCAAATAGACTGGGTAAGGTAGTATGTTCTGAACATAGAGGCAGAAGGATCAAGAGTTCAAGACCAAGGGTGTGGTAGCAC
Source organism: Micromys minutus (assembly GCF_963924665.1). Taxonomy (NCBI): domain Eukaryota; kingdom Metazoa; phylum Chordata; class Mammalia; order Rodentia; family Muridae; genus Micromys; species Micromys minutus. The sequence continues at coordinate 37,114,248 of NC_137985.1, forward strand.
ACACCTTTAATCCCATCATTCGGGAGGCAAAGACAGCCAGATCTCTGAGTCCTTGGTCAGCCCAGGTAACTTAGTGAGACCCTGTTTATGAAAAGAAAAAGAGAATGGGGAAGGGGTCAGAGAGAGAGAGAGAGAGAGAGAGAGAGAGAGAGAGAGAGAGAGAGAGAGAGAGAACATCAAGATTAGCCTTGGCTACATAGCCACATGAAAACTGTCTCAGTACCAAAACAAAACATTTATGGAGCACTTGTGGAATGCCTGGCTTGGGCTGGCTTCTACCAGGGTACCATTATCACCTCTAAATCCATCACTGTTGTGGTGAATATGGGAGTCAATGAACCAGGAGGAACACCTAGCCACCAACACCAATCTCCAGGGCAGAGTCATCTGGAGCAGGGCGTGGAATGGTCCGTACAGCTCCCTCTTTCTTTTCCAGGGTCTCCACCTCGAGCTGGGGAGACAGCAGGAAGAAGATCTTCCTCTACCACCCCCCTACTATGATCTGGGGGTCTCCCCCACCTACCGACCCTTGGTAAGAATGTCTAAACCCTAGGGCAGAAGGAGTCTTAGCCTTAGAGGGAACAGTCAGACAGAAGAATGAACTGAGAGCTGGGGATATTGCTCAAATGGTAGAGTGCTTGCACTGAATGATTAGCATTCAAAAGGCTCTAGGTTCAAGCCCCAGTGTGGTATTGCACACCTAGTGCTGGGGAATTAAAGGATGGCAGGGTCAGAAACTCAAGGTCATCCCTGTCCACGTAGGGAACTTGAAGCAAGCTTGGGATACATGAGACCCTGTCTCATAAGCACGCCCCCCCCCCCACACAAAGAAAAGGTCAATAAAATGCCTTGGTAGGTACTTGGGATGGCAAACCTGGTGAGCCACATAAGGTGGTAGGAAAGAACAGATTCCAGACTCTCCAGACACCACATCATCCCCTGACCTCTGTGTATGCCATAGCTCATGTGTTTTATGTTACACACACACACACACACACACACACACACACACACACACACAAATGTGGGAGGAGAGGGAAACAGGAAGAGAGAGAGAGATCCTTAGCCAGGAGGGATGAGGAGAAGGAAACTTCCATTTCAGTGACCCTGGGCAAGTGACCCTGCATCCTACATGTACTAGAGGGGAGACAGGACTTTAAAGAAAGCTCAGCCCAGCCTGATGCCCAGTTCTCAGTCCTCCAAGTGCATCTCTGTACTCGGCACCCATGTCTCCAGACTCTAACAAGCACCAGGAAGCTCCTTCATGGCCCCTTCGCCTGGCCCTACTCCCAGCTGCTCACAGGGCCAGCACCACTTGAATGGCTGCTACCTCTGCCCATAGTCAGCTCCTTTCAGAAGGCTTGGGAACTGGAGGTGGTACCCATACAGTGCCAGCCCGGAGACCCAGGCCAGAGCATCTGGGCTCAAAGATAACACCCTCTCTCCTGGCACTGCTAGCCAAGTCAGGCCTTTGTCTCCTCAGTGCAGCTATTCTTCCTCATAGCTGGAAGTGCCAATGAAGGCCCAACTTAGAGCCCCAGGGCAACACGGCTCCTTCTCGGGGAACTACACCCAGAAGAACAGCCCAGCCTCCACCTTCTGATACAACACAAGATGCAAAAGGCTACCATCCAAGAAGTGGCATGAAGCTGACGCCTCAGAGAGTAACCCCTATACTGCTCTTATCCCCACTGGAGATGCCACAGCATGGCACTGCCAGCTCCCATAGAAGGAATCATAGTGGCAGTGCGGCTGGGCCCCAGGCCTCTTGCCAATTGTTTTACAAACACTATTTCATTTAATCTCACACCAATCTAAACCACAAGCCCTGTTGATATTTACTGATAGATTAGGAAACTGAGGCTCAGTAAACTTGAGAGCCTCCGCCAAGACCACCCAGCGAGCAATGGAGGACCGTACAGCTAGCTCACCCTCCAGGTTATTGGGATTCTGCCTTCGGAGTGTGTCCAGCGGCCAGTGCGGCCACACTTGTAGGGAGTGAAAGGAAGACACAGGAACTTAGAGTAGGGTCCATGGAACTCCCAGCATCCTACAGAAGGACCCAGGTCTATTGTCTACCCATCCAGCCCAGCAAGGGAAAGAGGGCAAGGTGGCCGAGAGTGGGTAAAACAGAGAGGCCCAGCCTTTCCGGAGGAGAAAGCCACACCCCATCCAAGATCTGCAACATGATCCTTCTCTCTCAACCTCCAGACTGGATAGAAGGAGGAGGGGCACAGGGAGAAAGGATGATGAAGGTTCGAGATTTGGAAAGTCGTGGATAGACTCCAGCGGGATCCCCTGTAGAGTGGGCCAAGGCACACCGTAATAATCGCTGTGATGTAATGAGACAGCTGCGCCGGCCCTGAGCCCCACCACGACTTTCTCCACCCTGCTCTCTGCCAGCTGCCCCTTCCACCTAGCAGACACAGGCCTCCCTGGGGACGTAGAAGAACCAGACTCACCAACAACAACGCCCATCCCTCAGGTCCCATGACACGTTCCTCTTTCCTTCTCCCCACTAAGCGTGATACCCCATACTCATAACTGTAAGCCCTCCTCCTCCTCCTGAGCACTCTGCCTCTCCCCAGCTCTGCTTCACATGGACTAACAGAATCTGCTAACACAGTGGTTCTCAGCCTTCCTAACCCTTTAATACAGTTCCTCATGACCCCCAACCACAAAATTATCTCTTGGCTACTTTATAACTGTAATGTTGCTACTATTACGAATTGGAATGTAAACATCTGATATATGACCCATAGGCTGAGACCCACTGTTCTATAAGCTTCTCCTTTCTTTTCTTTTTTAAAGATTCATTTATCTTATGTATATAAGTACACTGTATAGTACATCAGATCCCATTACAGATGGTTGTGAGCCACCATGTGGTTGCTGGGAATTGAACTCAGGACCTCCGGAAGAGCAGTCAGTGCTCTTAACCACTGAGCCATCTCTCCAGCCCCAAGCTTCTCCTTCCAAGAGTCTCTGAGGACTGAGAACAGAGAGAGCCACCTCTGCCCACTAGTCACAGGCAGAAGATGGGACCAGAAGGTGTCTCCACCCTGTGTCCTGCACGAGCCAGAGACAGTATGACGAGGAAGGACATCTGGGTGGGATAGCCTGTGGGATGATGTGCGCAGGTCTCCAGGGGAGTCTGGCACTGCAGGAAGCTCCATTATTGTTCCCAAGAAAAGTGTAATTCCTTTCACCTTACAGAGCAATTACTAGCCAAGAAAGGATTTATCCCCAGTACTTGGGTTGTTGTCCGTGCAGCTTGTACACAAGTCACATTATTGATATTGTCATCAATTCTGCTTTCAACAGGTGGTGAGAGGGAGGTGCGGGGAACAGTCAATGTTCACAGAGGCTGAGCTCCGGAGAGGCCAGGAAGACTTCAGGGAGCCTGGGCACTAGCAACTTAAGGCCCAGCCAAGCTCAGTAGCCCTAACCCGAGTGGACTCAAGTTCTCTCTGCATGAACCAATCCATGATGCACACTTACCCAAGGGTGCTAACCCAGGTCGTAACACCCCCTGCATGACTGCAGAAATTTCTGGGCTAGTAGTTTATCTAGGTACTACTGGAAAACTGCATGGCTCTAGGTTAGATCTTAGGAAGGACCTCAGGAGATCCATAATGTCCAGGAGAGAAAGGGGAGAGGAGGTAGGACCCTACCTTTAAGGAGAGATTCCTCATCCTTGTGAGCACACAGTCCAGGCTAGAAATAGAAATACTCAGCAGTCTGAAGCCACTATATCAAACTCTAGTCCTCTAAAAAGCAGATGTCATAGTGAAATCAGATATGCAGGGGTCACTGGGAGGACAACTCTGAAGGATACAGGAGCAGGGAGAGATCGTTTGACCAGAAGACTTCCTTGTTGCCTACAAAAGGAGAGAAGACCAGAGGAGAAGTACCTGGGAAACCTCCGGATACCAACACAGTCTGGCCAGGCCATGGAGAACACTCAGCCATGAGTAGATGGGCCAGCCTGGGCCATGGGCGGTCACAGCACAAACACTGTTGGAGGATCCAAGAGGTGGCAGGCAGGGATACAGCTAACTGCTACAACACCCTGTGACCACAGAGATGTCCAGGACACCCACGTTCAGATTATCTGTGGGCCTCTTCATAAGAGATGGAACCCTGTTGCTGTGGAGGACCTCAGGGTCATGACTGGTGTTACCTTCTCCTTCCTTTTCTTTCTTCTTGTTTGTTTGGTTTCACTTCTATCCGTTTTTGAGAAGAGTCTCATGTTGCCTAGGCTAGGCTCATACTTGACATGTTGCTGAAGAAGGCCTTAAACTCCTGATCCTCCTGCCTCTGCCTTCCAAGGACTGAACATCACCCGTAGCTCACTTCCTGTGTCCTGTGTCCACTAGCTCCCTTCATTCAGGTCTCCTTGGCAGGTCTCGATGGCTGAGCTGGCAAATGATTGGATCTCCATTCCTGAGGGTCTTTCTTAATCATGTCCTTCTTACCCAGGCATTTTGTCTGTTTAGTTCACGGCCAGACCAGAAGATGTGCCAAAAAGATCACGCTTAGGTTCTAAACATCCCTTGTCTTCATCACAGAGCTGCAGCTGGCTTCCTCCTGCTGGTCAATTAGCAACACAAGACTCCTCCTCTTGCTTGCTAGAATTCCAGCAGCTATTGATCCTGCAGTTCTGGATCAATAGCACCCTCTGCCTCCTAGAGCCACAAGTACAGGGATGCAAACACAAAATTCCCCACTGGGTACCAGGGGCAACAGATCTCGCTCCTGCTGGGTTTTGTACTTTGCTCCAGAGACTCAAGCATTACTTCCTGTAAAGGACACAGCACAATTTAGAGGCCTTTCAAAGTACTGCCAAAGGGCTGGAAAGATGGCTCTACAGATAAAGACACTTGCCTCCAAGCCTCTTGACCTGAGTTTCATCCCTGGGATCCACACGCTGGAAGAAAAAGAAAAACAAAAAAAAGAAAAAAAGAAAAAAAAAACTGACTTCTGTAAGTTGTCCTCTGACCTCCATTGAAGCGCTGTGGCCAGTGTGCACACAGACATAAATAAATCTAATTCAAAAGCTGTTTTTAAGTGTATTGCTCCCAAGCTGGCTGGTCCTTTGGCTGGCATTTGAGAGACTGCTTCTGCAGCCGAACTGAGAATGAGCTGATTGAACTCAAAGTAACCAGTTGATTGTTTCAGGCTATCCAGGCTGCTGTAAACAAAACAAAACAAAAAGCACCTCACGTGCCTCACAGTTCTGAAGCCCGAGAAGCCTCCAGTGAAGTCACAGAGAATTCAGTGTTCATTAGACACCGGGTGTTTCTTAGATGGGGCACATTCTCTTGTCGCCCTTGCATAGTGGATCTCCCAGAGGAACCTCCCTCCCCCATCTCACATTCAGATCCCATCAGCCACCACCCCTGTAGAGCCTACTGGTTTCTACAGAAGCTAGACTAACACATTAAGTAGACCTAGGATAGGGAACACTTGTCTGCATCCTTCAGGTCTTTCAGGCTGACACATCACAACTTGCAGTAAGTATACCCTCCTGCCTCACAGGTGGAAGCTGCCCTGATTTCCACTTCTCCTTTTTTCCCACAGACCAAGAAACCAATGTGGTGTTAGTGTGTCAATCCTCAAACTACACTCCTGTATGAGGACAGGTCACAGCCCTGGGGGTGAATTTGCCTATGGGTTGTTTTTTTTTTTAACCTTCTTTTGAAAGAGTTATTATTTGTTGTGTGTTAAGTACAGTATCATTGCCTTAAGACATACCCGAAGATGGTGTCGAATTGCATTACAGATGGTTGTGAGCCACCATGTGGTTGCTGGGGATTAAACTCAGGACCTCTGGAAGAGCAGTCAGTGCTCTTGACCACTGAGCCATCTCTCCAGCCCTCCTCTGGGGTTCTGATAGTCACTTTTCTTGTCTTAAAGAAACAACTTAAAGGAGGAAGGTTCATCTTGGCTCACGGTTTAGGAAGGTACAGTCCATCATGGTGGGATAAACGTGGCAACAGAGGAGCTCCTTATTCTATAACCAACCAGGAAGCAGAAAGAACCCAGAAGCCGGTTATAACCTTCAAAGTCCATTCTCAGTGACACACTCCAAATACAACTCAAAAGAAAAAAAATCCTAGTCAAGCGGTGGTGGCCCGCACATTTAATCCCAGCCCTCAAGAGGCAGAGGCAGGCAGATCTCTCCGAGTTCGAAGCCAGCCTGGTCTACAGAGCAAGGTCTAGGACAGCCAGGGCGACAGTGAAACCCTATCTCAAAACAACAACAACAACAACACAAATCCTTTAGCTAAAGAACAAGTGCTCAAACATATAAGTCTGTGAAGAACACTTCACACTCAAATCATAGTGAAGATCCAGAGCGTCAAATCCCAGGTTCTGTGAAAAATGCCTCCAAAGTCTATGTCTTGCTTATCTGGTTCTTGCTCTGGTCCTCTGGATCAAAATCCTCAAAATCCTAAAGTTGAATGTGGTAGCATACACCAGTGATCTAGCTACTCAGATGACTGAGACAGGAGGACAGAAACTTGGAAGTCAACCTGAGCTACAAAAGAGATTCTGTAAAAATAAAATCTAAGAGTGTTCATTCATCTGGCTTCTGCTGTGCCTGCTGGCTAATTCCTTACTCGAGGATGTAATTTCTCTTCCTCAATTGGGTCCAGCATGTTCCCAGCTGGGTCATGTGAGGCTCTAACTCTAATTATTACCAACCTGCAGCCAGAGTTGTTGCTTTGAGAAGCCTCTGAGGTAGCCTCCAACATGGAGCAATAGTAGTTCTTCATAGGGAAGAGGGGTCACCTCTGCTTTTTCTGGGAGATCCAGCTTCTGAAACCTCTGCCAATTCCCTCTTGGGTTAGGTTTTTCTGGAGTAAGGTCCTGACCTCCTTACAGCAAGCCCAACCCTCAGCAGAGCCTGTCTCTGTGAATTCTGTTTCCTAGTCCTGCCTCTCTGCTGATCCCCACCGCTGCAGAAGAGCCTCTTAGGAGAGCCAACCAAAAGACTGGCTCTCCCACTGAGCTTTCCTATTCGTGTATTAGTGTCCACATGACTTCATAGTAAGCCACATCTGCTGTCCCCACAGTCATTGTTCCTTGCATATTTCAGATGCCTCACTGTGTCTCAGAGGGTCCCTCCACCAACACATTCTCCCAGGTCACCACTGGTGAAATTGTAACTTGGCCACTACCTTGCGCTGGGGATTCTGGGCCCTGCTTCCGTTTGACCTTCTTATTTTTGGAGTTGGTTGATTGTTGAGACAGGCTCCGCTTTAGCCTAGGCTGACCTCAAACTCGAAGCATGCAAAGGCATCACCACACCTATGCCCCACTTTCTGCTGGGGCTGGAGTCCTTACTCTCCAGCAGTGAGGAAACCAGACCCAAATCTCTATTCCACACTCAACAGCAATTTCCTTGGGTTGCCCCTGGCATTACCCAGCAGGAGCCTCTAGTTACAGCTTTCTGTCCATCTCTGGGAGCGTTTTTTTCTTAATGCTTTCTCAGATAATGTACTCAGGAGCTCAGGGCTCACCAGACAGCCCCTGGTCTTTGACTGTAAAACACTCCTTCTCCCTTCCACTTTCCTAGACAGGGTGTTCCTAAACTATCTTTGCCAGTACCCCATCCTCCACCTCCTGCATCCCTGGGGTCAGAGCCACAGTGGCCCTGTGTGATGACAGTCATTGAGAAGGACCTACAAAGAGGTTAGAGAACTCTGGTGGCCTCTCAACACAAATCTTGGTGGGCTCTATGGAGCTTGGCTAGTCCCCCAGACACCCCTGGCTTCCCATCCACTGGAACCGCAGGGGTTGGGAAATGAGGATGCTCTCTCCATGGTCCTCGCCTCAGCAGGATGGCTCTACGCCATGACAGTATACAGCCATCTTCTGCTCAGTAATGCTCTCTTGCGATTGCTCCGTGCAGACTGCCGTGTTTGGCCTCATTTGTCTTTCCCACACTCAGCCACCCTCTGGGTCCTTGGGTTCATGAGTGGGACCCAGACTGTCAGTCAATTGTCGATTCAGCCCCTTCCCCAGTTTCTGGCCAATTTTCCTCCAAGAGCTCTTGTCTTCTGGAAAAGATCCCACCTCTACTCCCCCAAAACTCCAGCCACACCCTGGAAGGACAGAAGGCTGCAGAAGAAGGTGCCATGGTGTGACTTTAACTTGGCGACAAATCAGAAGCTAATTGCACTAATTTTCGCTCTGCCAGTGTCCCTGACCTCAGGCACTGATGGGTTCCACCTGGGCATCTCTAAAGGGCAACCAAAATAAGAACACCGGGCCTCACCTGCTGCTCAGGTGACCCAACCAAGAGTACCAAGAGACCCACCCTTGGAGAGGGTGCCCTCCAATTGTACAGAAACCTAATCCCATACCCTGGGTCCTGCCCTCCCCTTGGGATCTGTGGACAGGGCATTCTGTCTATCTGCCCAAAGACTGACACTGAATCTTGGAGGAGTTGGCAGCTGGGAAGAGAGCCAGAGGTAAGAGCTGGTGAGACTTCAGAGGGCCAGGCCGCCTTCACAGTAAAAAGGAAACTGAGGCCTGGGAAGAAGGGTTTGGCAGGGTTCCAATGTTGAATTATCAGCCAAGAAAGGGAGGGCCTCTGCCTTTCAGGTGCTTCGGGTGATTTCCACATCAAGCCGAGAGCCCCAGCGAAGCAGTGCTGCAAATAGCCCAGGACAGGAGGGGAGCCTTGGGCTCTAACAAAGGGAGAATGTTCATAAATTTCCTGTCCCCGTGTCACACATGAAAAACTGAGTTTGGGTGAACAATCCACCTGGCAAGTCACAGCAGGTGGCTCAGCTGAAACCCGAAAGCAGGTGCTCTACTCTGCTTCTGCAGCAGCTTGTGGAGAACTTCCATGACCCCAGGCACATCAGAGCCCCTCTCTTCTCTCTGAGAAATGAGACAGTAGATCTGAGTTCCCTTGGGAGCCCAGCACAGTGGGGACTGGAGACCCTTTGGCTTTTCCCGCCCACACCCAGGGTCTAAATCAGGGGTTCTCAATCTTCATACTGCTGTGACCCTTTGATACAGTTCCTCGTGCTGTGGTGACATCCCCAACCATAAAATTATTTTCATTGCTTCGTAACTGTAATTTTGCTACTGTTGTGGAGCGTGATATAAACGTCTGATATGCAGGATATCTAATGTGTGACCCCTGTGAAAGGGTCATTCGACCTCCAGAGGGGTCGTGACCCACAGGTTGAGAACCAGAGGGGACACAAGTTTAACAGCACATAAATGCTTTCTGGTCTGTTTTCATAAAACATCTCCCCACATCTTAGCTTTCTGTCGTCACTAAGGAATTGCTTTTCTGACACCCACCCCCTTATCTTCAACCCTCCTCCAATCCTCCCTTCACTCCCACCACACACGCACACCCTCCCGTCTCACCCTGCAACCTGGGTCTGCCCTCTTCTGCCCTCTGCCCAATACCCAGAGTTCTTGCTTAATAGATAGTGACGTCCACTATGCAGAGCTGGACACCTCAGCCCTGGAACGCATCCCAGGGTCACAGAACACTGTGCTGGGGCCTGGAGAAGCTGTGAAGTATGCCACCATTCAGCTGAGCCCACCTTAGAACGGATTCCCTCACCTCTCACCCAGCTCGGGACAACAGGTACAACCTACCAGCACCCTCTTCTCCCTTCCTGACAGCACAATGCCCTGCTGCATGGTGAGCTGGAGGGAACAGAGCTGGGTCCCAACAACTGGGAAGGGGCAGAAGCCAGGTTAAGGAGACCAAGATCCTAGAGGTCTGGAATACAGCCTTGTTCCGACCAGCAACCTCCAGGACTTGTAGCATGTAGTCTGCCCTCTCCCCAAGCATGGGAAGAGAGGAGTGGACCCAGTGATCTCCAGAGCTTCCTCCTGCCCCGGTGGCCCTCATATCCATAGAAGGTGGCTCACTCCCAGCATCACAGGTACAGATGGCTTCTGGGCCTTTACCAGACACCCAGATGTTCCATCTTTCTTACCAAGAGGTCTCCAGCACCGGGGTTGGGGACCCACCTTCCTCTTTGACCCACATCAGCCCAACTGAAAGTTAAATTTAATTAACTGTCATTGAACACTTGTTTATGCAAGACATGGTGTTGAGAGTGTCAAGGTTTCAAGGGACCCTAGCCCAGGAGTGGTACCCATTAAAATAGACATGTCAGAACTTCTGAGCCCATAGGCTGACGGGAACTGATGGGCAGGGATAGATGACCATCAGGGCCTCTATACAGCTGAGCCCTGGAAGATACTACAAGTCACAGGAAAATCAGAGAGCAGAGTATACCTTGAACACTGGCTGAGGAGAGATGAAAGGGTCCGAGGAGCCTCCCTGAGGGACAAAGGGCACCTTCTGACTGCAGATGAATGTGCCTAAGCTTGAACTAGTTTGGACAAGATGAAGGAAGTAGAAAGAGCCAGGAGTGACAGATAGCAAAATGAGAGATGTCATAGGCATGGCAGCTGGTAGTTCCAGTGAGGGTAGGCAGCTGGAGATGCTCCCAAAAGGAACTTCTGTGTGAGCTCCTGCAAGATGTCTTTCACTCTTACCAACCAGCTGGGTTCATAAGCCACATACTGTCCCCCATCCTCTGGTGCTACTTTACACGGAGTCTCAGCAAGCCAGCACCCCTATACAAGTGGATAAGACTGGGCCTCTAGCCTGGTAAGAAAAGACACAGGCAAGGTAGGCTTCACAAGGGCCCTGTGTTAAGCCATTCTTCCAGAGCCTGGGACCTGCCTGTCCCATTCTAGCTCCTCATCACCCCACCAGAAAGAAGTGCTGTGGGAAGAGAAAGGTGCCCATCTGCCATCCTTGACTCCCAGGGGTTGCTGCAGCTCCTTGTGAGGTCTGGCTCTAGGCATGAGGCTCGGGGTGGGGGAGACAGGTTCTGGGGGTTGGGGGAAGATGTGCAGAAAAGCTGCTAATCCTATAAATCCTGATTTGGATGCCCTCCCAGGCTCTCTGAAGTCCTTGGGGCTGGGGCCACATTAATCCTGGGTGCTCTTGGCAGGAACCCAGGAAAGGGACAGATTTTGCTGCCTCCTCTAGGGGTTTCTCTTGCCAAACATTCCCACGTGGAGGGGGAAGTGGCTGTCCCTGGCCCAGAGAGGCCCTTGCCCCTGGAGGAGCTGAACAAGGATGCACTGGGCAAGAGCAGAGCTGCTGATGAGAACTCACGGATCTGAAGAGTAGGGGGTGGGGTGAACATGAAGAACGAGCTGTGGAGTGGCGGAGGGGGGCTGGGGGAAGGGGGGACAGGGAGCTGTGCAGCTGGGAATTAGCCCTCTCTGCCTGTAAGCCCCTTTCCGCCACATTCTTACATGCATGCCTTGAGGCAGCCCCACAGCAAAATCTGGAATGTCAGACAGGAACAGGTGCATGGGCCCACCCCCCTTTCCCCCTTGACTGGGCACAGGCATGGGCCATAGACCCCTAATAGAAGTCTGAAGGTGAGATCCACTCCGCCTGCCTTCCCTCCCTCCTCGGGACCATTTGGTACCTTCCAGGAGGCTTCAGTACCCGTAACCAGCCCAGGCTGAGCCGGCTTGAGAACCTCTATGCCTGGGAGGCGAGAGGAACTTATGACTTGGGGGGCTGGGGAAGCTCCGTGTTGTTCTCTGAGCCCAGAAGATATAGAAAACGAGGGCCCCACAACCTCCATCTTAGTCCCCTCTCTCACCCCTCCCCCCTGCCTGCCATTCAGCCTTCTCCTTCTCCTCTTGGCTTTGCTCTGACTATCCCTGCCTGCCTTCAGTATCATTCCTCCAATTCCTCTACCCAGCTCTTTTCCCACAGCTGGACTCTCCTCTCCCAGCTGCCTGACTTCCATCCTCTTGTTCACACATCTGTTTCATCCTCCTGGCCCTCCCCTAAGCCCCTCCCTCTATGCCCTTCCCCCCAGCCCACCCTTTCATCTCCCCCCTCCTCGAACACTCTCCCCACTGAAGTCACTGGTCCTAGTGCCAGAACTTCAAAAGGAGATCAAAGCCGGACTCCCCCCCCATCAAAGATCTGACGGAGCACCCCTCCCCATGACTGTAACTCTCTCTGACAGGCCAGAGTCCTACATGCCCCCACCCTGGGAAGCACAGGGTCAGCCAGACTCTTGCTGCTAGGACTGAGTGTGCCTGAAAGATCCCTGGACTGTGGTTTCAGAAAAGGAACTGTACCGAAAACACAGCCTGCCCCCTCGTAGGCTCTGTGGACTTGGAGAAGTCACTGAACCTCTCTGAATTAGAATAACTGTACATTTTGAAGAGGTGTTGACCTTGGGCTACTGAATGGGTTAGAGGAGAGACTAGAGGCAGCAAGTGGACTGTGCCTGTCTTGCAAAGGTGCCTAATACATTGCTGCCTTTAACTTCACTATTTAGATCCTCTGGCATGGCAGCGTTAGAGACAGATGTTAGAGTGTAGTGGGATAAGCCTGCTGCTGTCCTAAAAAGCCCTCAAATCCCCTTTTCTGGCCCCCAAGCCGTGTAAACGCTCCATTTATTCTCTGAACCTCAAAGAATGTAGTGGCCATGACAAAATCCTCCATCACCCCCTGGACACTGGGCCATATCCCCTTAACGCTGGATCACCCAAGCCTGGCTCCCACAAGTGAAACCAGTTCTTACCTTCCCACAAGCCCATCCCATGTCCCCTAGGGGACAATGGTGCCTGGACCGGTGGATCGTGGCGGGGCTGAGTGGCCATTTGTGAAACTGTTCTTGACTTGAAACATCCGGGATCTCCAGGGATGCTATGACTTGAGTGAAGTCCCTCAGCCTCAGGACACTTGTTCTCTCATTTGCAAAATAACAGGTTAGCTGCCTCAAACCCTCCTTAGGAAGGCGCATGGTATAATTTCACAGAACTGCAAGACCTCAGAGGTCACGCAGTGCAGCCAAATGTGGCCATTCACTGTTTCCTGTGAGGTGCTGTGGCCCTGTTTTACCATCGGGAGATGAAGGAATGTCCCAAAGTCATGTGTAGAGGCACAGAAGACCATGCCGCTAGCCTATGCCCCTCAGGCTGTCTTTATTGTACCATGTGACTAGTCTCAGGTTGAAGGTAGGATGTGGCTTAACACCAAGCCACACTCTTCCATGCTGCCAGCCTACCCTCTGCCTGGGATGCACCTTCCTCATCCCCTGTGCCCAGCACTGGCCCCAGATGGTCCCCTCCACCTCCCCTGGATTCCTCCTCTCCTCTGATACTGTTTCCTGATGCCCGGAGCTGAGGTCCATTCCCACAACAGGATCTCACATGTGTCTCTTCTTTTCTCAGCTTCCCGACTCTACAGATCCCAATTCCAACCCCAGCACCAGTTCTGCCCACAGAAGTGCCTGTGAAGGCTGATGCTCTAGTTAGCTGCTTTGCTGTTAGTCTTCAGCCACATGAGGTGATACAAGGCCAGAAATGGGGCTCAAGCCTGTAACACCTCCGCCTTTGCTATGCTAATGACGGTGTTGATTAAGCTCAACAAGGCAGGGCTGGAAGCTGCCATACCAGCCACACAAATACAGCACCCCAATACCACCACCACCTGGCACAGGCTTGGCCCCGCCCCCTGTCTCTCCCTTTCTACCTCCATCATCCTCTTTTCTCCCACCCCCTTCTTCCATCTCACAGTTGTGGACAGCAGTAGCTGCTTCCAAAGCAGGATCGTGAACTACATTGAGGGATCTACCTTGAAAGAGAAAATGACCCGATAAACCCCTGCCTCTCGATATCCCCTGCTGGCTCCAGCCTTCACTGAGCTTCCAAACGTGGTGGCCACAGGAAGGCCAGGCACAGGGCAAGTGGCAAAGCAGCTGACTGAGCAGGGTCGTGCTGAAACGTTGATGAGGGCTTCCTTCTCTTCCTGGAGGTGCCCTTTGCGCCCAGGATCCCTGGGTAGCTTTAAATGAACTAATTTCTTTCCGGACCAGGAGGGTGAAAGGGTCCAGGCTCTCCTTTGGAGGAGGCTTGAAATTGCCTAACTTTTATATTCTGTTCCCAAGGAGGTCAGAAGTTGTAAACCTAGCAGAGGGGGCTGGGAGCCCTTCCCAGAACCAGCATGGGTCCAAAGTCCTTTCCACTGTTTTTAAAGGACAATCCGGGGGCCTATTATTTCCACTCTGAGGTTTATGGGACCTTGGAAACAGTAGCTGGAGGCCAGGTGCCAGGATTCCCCCTACTGGGAAGGCCAGGAAGAGCACCCAGCCTCCACACCCTGAGATCTCAAGAGGAGCACCCCAGGAAAGACACAGAGACTTCAAATGAGGCTGAGAGACATCCAGGGATGTCCTCTCCAAAATTTGGGGTGGTGAGGAGCCGAGTGAAAATTCCCTTTAGAAGGCATCTAACGTTAACTGCACCTGTGTCTTTCCCTAGGGAAGATGGCCCTTCTATCTGCTCCCCTAGACCCACCCCTGCCACGGGTGCAGAGGAGAGGTAGACTAAGCCCTGCCATTTGCCTGTGACCTTCCTTGAGGACCACTTCTGGACACCTCGGAAAAGCCCTATAAGCTGAAATGAGCCAAGGAATTGCCAGGTGTGGAAGGCACCTGCTGTCCTAACCTCTTCTCTCTCTCTCTCTCTTCTCTGCTCCTTTCTCTAGAGCATGAAAACCCAGAAGCCTAGAACCAACACCCAGAAGACTTCTGCACTGGAATCAGCTGCCCACCCATGTATAGGGCCATGTACTCCAGAACTCTGTCAGTCTCCTCTCTCCAGCCTCCCTGGGCTCTGATCATCCCCTTACATCCACGAGGCAGTGCTGTCAACACACACACACACACACACACACACACACACACACACACACCCTTACCTCCTACCACAAGTGGGCCAGGCCAGGAAGCAGCTTCTCCTATGATGGGGTCCTCCGAGACTGTTTTTTTCTTTTCTTTTCTTTTCTTTTCTTTTTGCATTTTATTGGATATTTTATGTATTTATATTTCAAATCTTATCTTCTTTCCCTGTTTCCCCCTCTCCCACTTCCATCTCTCTTTTCCCTGCTTTTGGGAGGATGCTACCGCTCCCACCCACCCACTCCCACCTCACCACCCTGGCATTTCCCTATACTGGGGAAACGAGCCTTCACGGGACCAAGGGCTTCTCCTACTGATGCCAGACAAAGGTCTGGTTGGTTGATATCATTGTTCTTCCCATGGGGTTGCAAACCCTTCCAGCCCCTTCCTCTGAGACTCTTTGTTCCCTCCAGTAGCCCACACAGGACAAGCTTCAAAGTGGATAGAGGCATGATACCTGTGGGAATTCATACAGCGTGTGAGAGAGGACAGATAGGAAGAGAGAATTCATAGGAATTTACCATCTCCACCACCATATGTAGGCTTCACATTTTCTCACAGGCACTTCCGGATTCTCCTTTGCCTTCCCAGACTTAATTAACATCCAGGCTGAACCACGAAGTTACAGAAGGGGCATCAGAATTGACCCTATATGACATCTACCCCTGCTTTCCAGCACCCCCAGCTTGCCTCCAGATTCAAACCCAATGCCTTACTTCCAGCTCACTCCAGTCTCCACCTTAGGTATCATGGGCAGGTCCCACGTGGATTCCAACAACTTGAACCACACAGCAACTTCTGCTGACCCCTCAGAGATGGGGGCATTCTTGTCTAGCCAAGTATCTATATCCATAATTTAGGACCCCAATTCCAAAATTATAAACTTTTTCTCCTAAGGACAATGAAGTATCTAGACCAGTTCCAAGTGTCTGTCCCTTATGGCACTGGTGGATAGGACCCTAGGAACACATGAATGATACCCCACACTGCCTCTGCTAATTTCTTGCACCTGCCCGTAGCCCGGAGGGGGAGCTAGCCATCACAGTGACTGAATAATTCACTAGGAGTCTCATCAGCCCCTTCCTCGGGGACTACCAAGGGACCTAAGCCATGCCAGGAGAGGAAAGGCAGGCTCAGGTGAACAGCACTAAGAAGAAAGCAGGAATGTTTCACCCCAGGAAAGCACTGTCAGCTAGAGAAATAAGTCCTCTCTCTCAGATTGCTACTACCTCGAGACCCCAATGAGCAAAATGTTGTTCAACCAAAGCCCAAAGCAAAACACCAATAACAACAACAAAAAACCCACAGGCCAGGCTGTAGAGGTACACACACATACACAGCCCTGGGAACTCCCAGGTTCAGTACAGTTTGCCTACTACAACATCTACCTTCAAATATGTGTTACATTCACTGTGTCCTGACCTCAACAAGGCTTTGCCCAGATAGGAACAGCACAGATAAATGAAGGCTTCAAGACAGAGAGAGGTGACTCAGAACATCTGTCCCTTGGCACTGAAAACTCCCCAGTGTGGTGTGGCTGAGCACCAAGCTTTCTCTCTCACCTACGTTTTTCCCAGGCCTCATGCGTCCTGAGCAAACCCTCTGCCACTGAGTTCTGTGCCCATATCTACACACACACACACACACACACACACACACACACACACACACACATACACACACGGTCTCTAAGTTTGCCAGACTAGCCTGAGGTTCACTCTGCAACCCACCCTGCCCCAGCCATGGCTCAGAGCAGAGTCCTCCCCTGCTAAGACTCTGTTCTTCCCTGAGGATGCTGAGCTGAAACTGTGAATGAAAGACGAACTAGGAAGAGTTCACACGGCTACACTAGCAACCTGGCAGATGTGTAAAAGATGGACAATTATGAAAACTAAAAATACAATGGAGTAGGGATGAATGTAAAGGCTTTTATTTAAGAACACAGTTGCACACACTCAGGGTTAGAAGCTCCTGGCTTAGTAGCAATTAATGTAAAAAGTTTCCTTAATTACATGTTCAAAAAGAGTTTATTAGCTTTATTTCTGTTGATTAAAGACAGATGAATTACATTACTGTTGCCTCTCTCTCTCTCTCTCTCTCTCTCTCTCTCTCTCTGTGTGTGTGTGTGTGTGTGTGAATTTTATTTCTGTTTTGCACATTTTTGCTCTCCCAGCCTCTCCCTGACCACACTGCCTCTATGTTAGCTACCCTCATGATCACAAGGTAGCTGCCATAGTTACAGGCATCACATCTAGACTCAAGTTTCTAATACAAGAGGCAAACCCTTCTGCTTTAAAAACCTTTGTAGCCGGTCACAGTTTTGTGGCTAACCTGGGCTACATAGAGAGAGCTAATCTGAAATACATCAACAGCAGTAGCATCACACAAACTCAGTGTGGCTCATGTGTATATGATTTCCTGAACAAGAAACTGGAGTCCTGGATGACTAGTCAGATATTGAACCTGGGTTTCAGGAACACCCCCCAATTTAACAGCCTCCTCTTTATTACATGGGCGGCATAGAGACCCCAAGATTTAGAAGTGAAGACATGAACGAAGATAGAATAGAGACTTCTGGATGAGTCCGGCCAGCTTCTGAGCAACTATGGGCCACCAGGACCCACCAAGAATGGAGCTAGGCATGATGGTGCCAGCCTTTAACCCTAGCTTTGGGAAGCAGAGGTAACACTGCCAACAGCTCACAGATAGCCTGAACTATAGAACAAGTTCCAGGGCTGGAGAGATGACTCAGTGGTTACGAGCACTGGAAACTCTTCTAGAGGACCTGGGTTCAATTTCCAGTACCCACATGGTGGCTCTCAACTGTCGGTTAACCCCAGTTCCAGAAGATGCCACCTTCTTACCTCTACATGTGGTACACACATACATGTGGGGAAAACAACATACACATAAGACAAATAAATATTTTTTTTAAATGCTCAGGCCAACCTGGACTTCATAGAGACTCTGTCTAAACAATGAGGAGAAAGAGGAGATCAGCATCATGGGGTGTATATCTGAGCTCCCAGCCCTCGAGAGGTGGGGGCAGGAGGCTCAGGAGCTCAGAACCCAATGCCAGCTTAGGTTAAATAGTGAGTTCAATAGCAACTTGAGCTACTTGAGATAGTGTCTCAAAAGTTTTTTTTCTTAAAGATTAAGAGATGATTTTGTAGAGGCCAAAGGAATATACCTCATGCTCTCTGGAAGCTCAGACCTTCAAGGATAAAAGGCTCAAGTCTGGTTCTTGAGGCATCACAGGAGGGGGAAGATCAAGTGGGAAGACGTAAGAGTTTGTGCACCCATCTCAAGAAGAAACAGGCTGGCAATTTAGAGAGAGAGAAGCATTTAGAGGAACTGAGTGAATAAAAATGGCTAGTAGCCTGGGCCAAAGCCCATCAAGGCTCTGGATTAAAGTCAAGCCTGGTTCTGTCCTGTAAGCTCTAGAGAACCTAGGCTTGGGCATTGAGTGGACTTTAGAGATAGCCCCTTTCCTTGGGAGAAGGGGGAAGTGGGAAAGGCTTGGGGAGGCTTGGTCGTAAGGTGGCTTTTTTGTTGTTGTTTCAAAGTACTCAGTGTGTCTGAGCTCTGCGCCTTGGAGTGCTGCTTTCTGAGCACGACAGAATTAACACTCACAGTGGAGGCCAGCCGACACCTCCCGGAGCCACTGGTGTGTGTAAGACACAAGAAACCAAAGAGAAGTGTCCATTTGATTTCCCACTCAAAGAGCCGCTGCTAAAGTGGAAGGCGGAGCCCAGGACACAACCAAAGAACAATAATTCTATTTCTGTCCCACGCATGTAAAAACCAGCCAGATTTCTTCCATCAAAATAGAAAAGCACTAATCCAAGATTGGTGCTCAGAGACAGATGAGTGGAGACAGACAGGAGGCATTCTGGGATGTGAGGAGGCAGAGCAAGTTACTAAAAAACGGTATGCCTGCAAACATCACATGCCTGGAAGCACGGCGCTTGGGGCTGAAGCAAGAACACACAAGTTCAAAGACAGACCCTATCTACACAGCACGTTCCAAGCCAGTCAAAGCTACACAGCAAGACCCTATGTCAAAGCAAAACAAAAAAATTACCCAATCTAGCAAACATACAATAAAAGAATATTAATGACTAAGCATGCTGGTACATACCTGTAATCCAAAACTAAGGAGGGGGAGGCAGTGGGATCGTGAGCTAAAGGACAGCTTGGGCTACTGAGCAAGAAAGATGTTTATCTCTCAAATGTGTATGAATGACTTTTTGTTTTGGTTTGGGTGGGTGTTTGCTTGATTAGATAACATCTTTCTACGTAGACCAGGCTAGTCTCATGTGTTTTGTATTTTTGAAGGCAAGCTTTCATTGGGTAAGGTGACACATGCCTGTAATCCCAGGACTTCAGAAAGTAGAGGATGAATTCGAGGCCAGCCTCTGCTATTTGGTGAGCACAAGGCCAGCTTGGGCTGTCATGAAGAGACTGTCTCAAAACAAACAATACAAAAAGACTAGGTCCATGTTTCTAATAGGCAAGTGGTAGGCTGTGCTGGCTGGCATACTCGCCCCGTCAGGAAGACAGGGAGGCTAACGTTTAGAGGATATTCAAGTCTGCACATGTAGAGTGTGGACGCCCATGAGGCATCCATGCAGAGGTGTTCTGAGGCTGCTCAGCCTCCTGCACCCAGGCAAGCCTGCACTGGAGAGCTGTCACCGCCTCTCCATGGTAATTAAAGCCACAAGGAGGATGAGTTCACACGGAGAATGGGACTGCACATTGTTGGGAAGCACAGGAGTTGGGGGTGGGGAGGTTCAGGGTGAAGAGAAAGCAACTAGCAAATGAAGACCATTAAAACAGTATGTCCCTGTCTCAGGAGATCCAAGAGCAGAAGGCCTTGTAGGCAAATGCTGCCTAAGTCAGTGTTAAAATAAAAATTACAGGAGGCAATGTTTTGGACTAAGCTTCTGTATAGGCCCCAGCAGTCTGAAAATCAAAATGGAGTCACTCACGCTAAACCTCCACGTCACCAACCTGAAACTAAGCTGTTTATCTCCTCTTCTGAGAAATCGGGATTAGAGAGATAACAGCCAAATTTCCCAAACAGGCTGGTATCGACTGGCATGATAATAAAATTCCCTCTGGCTTGATCCTTCGACATACACTGGGAAAGGTAACCTGAAGTAACCCGATGTTAGCCAATTGGTTACACTCCTATTGTTCTGTCTTCCATCTCCCACATACAAGGAGAGGAGCTGAAATTACTGATTTGCTTTTGATTCTTGGTTTGCCTCTCTTTGAGCCCTTCTCTGCAAGACCTACCATCTTTACTAGAATACTTGCTGTGTTTTATGGAGCAGGCTTTGCCTGACTCTAGAGTTGAAAATGAAGCTAAGGCAATGCCATTCTGCCTTTTGTCAGTAGGAAGGTCTTGAGAAAGGTGGCTGGGTTTTACAGGGATGGGCTGGTAATGACCCTCAGAAAAGAGCCACTGGGACTCCAATTCTGAATGGCTTGAAAAGTGACAGAGATGAAGGGAAAGCAAAGGAGACACAGTCTAGAGATTTGCACTAGGGAGAAAGATAAGATGTTATCTGAAGAGACAGGTGGGGCCCTAGGAGAGGACTTTGTTTGTTTTGTTTTGTGAGTTGAGCAATTTAAATGAGAGCAGAAAGGAGCCAGCAGGGTGGGATTGGGTAGCTGGCAAGGACGCAGGTGGAAAGGGACCAGAGGCTTGATTGGCTTGAGAGTGGAAGGACCCTCTGCCTCCCATAGACCTGCATTTCTTCCAAACCATCCGAATCAGGAGAAACCCACTACGAGGCCCCAAATGTGGTGATACACAACTGGACCCCAGCATCTGGTGGCATAGGTGAGAAGATCTTGAGTTCTGGGCCAGTCCAGGCTGCACTACCCAACATTAGCAAAACCCTGCTGTGTGTGTGTGTGTGTGTGTGTGTGTGTGTGTGTGTGTGTGTGTGTGTGTGTGTTTGAGTGTGTGTATGTGTGCATGCATGCTGCTAACAGCCTTCAGATGAAGATGTAGAACTCTCAACTCCTCCAGCCCCAAGTCTGCCTGATTGCTGTCATGTTCCTGCTTTGGTGAACCTCTGAACCTGTAAGCCAGCCCTAATTAAATGTTGTCCTTTATAAGACTTGTCTTGGTCATGGTGTCTGTTTACAGCAGTAAAATCCTAACTAAGATAGGCCCGTCCTTCCCACAGTCTCTGGAAGACACTCTCAGACCTGCCCATGATTCCCCACTTCACTAAGTTCCACAGCAGATTTTTTCACTGCCCATGAGGGCTGAGCACAGACTGCCCACTCTCCCCTTTCTGCACACCCAAGGAGTGCCTGCCTGTACCTGCCACTTTGTCCAGAGTTCATCTTATCCTATTATTTTATTTGATTGACAGGTGGGTTGACTCTGAGGCAGGGTCTCATGTACCCCACACTGGCTCAGTAAATAGCTCTAACTTCCGATCATCCTAACTCCATCTCCCAAGAGCTGGGATGATGGCAGGCATACCCCAGCATGCCCAGTTTATGCAATGCTAGGGATTAAAAGCCAGGGCTTCTTGCCTGCTACACAGGAACTTTGTTAGCTGATCTGTCCAATTATCCCCAGTTTTACTAGGGGAAACTAAGGCTCAATGTGGATAAAAGTCACACAGGATGTTAATGGCAGAACCCACGGGCTCTGCTCCCATCAACTAGACTGACTTTACTTGGCCTCCCCAAGCTCCCTCCTGGAATGACAGCTCCATCACTATTTCCTTCCTGCCTCCTCAATAGGTGTGTGGTTTGGTCTCATTGGCTCTGTTAAAGGGACCAGGTTGCTGATTTCTCTGTTGGAAGCCTGGGTCCCTCCTCTATGGAATGAGGCCAGTCCTGACTCCTGCTCTCCCAAATAGGTGCTGTGAGGATTAATTGAGGCCAGAGATGCAAAGTGTTTTCTGAGGGCGCCTGGGTGAGGGGGTATTCCTATTGAAGCCTCTCCAAGCAGAAACTCAACATCAGCAATTACACACTGGGGCTGCTGGCTCTGGGTTTCCTGTCCAAGGCTGTTTACACAGGAGCCCTTGGCTAGCTGGCCCTGTAATGAAAGGGTTTCCCTCTCTGGAAGGCATTTTAGATTTCACTGAGCAGGCATGGGGGCAGGAGGGGGGGCATCAGGAGCCGTCCTTGCTCTTGTGAAACCCCTGCCAAGAAACGTGAGCAGACTAGTATTTACTAAGTGCCTGGACCTAGCTCTGCACACAGCATCTTGTTTATTTCTCAAGCTTTAAAAAAAGGATTTATTCACTTATTATATGCGAGTACACGGTAGCTGTCTTCAGACACACCAGAAGAGGGCATCGGGTCTCATTTCAGATGGCTGTGAGCCACCATGTGGTTACTGGGATTTGAACTTAGGACCTCTGGAAGGGAGTCAGTGCTCTTAACTGCTGAGCCATCTCTCTAGTCTGATTTCTCAAGTTTTTAAGACACAAATTTTTTTAAAAAATTAATTTAAGAAACCACTAATTTATTTGCAATTATAAAGCTGAAGCTGGCCTGGAACTCACTGCGTAGCCTAGGCTGGCCTGGAACTCACTGTGTAGCCTAGGCTAGCCTGGAACTCACTGTGTAGCCTAGGCTGGTCTAGGAAGTCATTATTCCTGTGCTAGAAGGATGTCCCCTTGCCTCAGTATCTCAGAATGCCTGCCAAAAATCACAGAGCTTTGAAAGCGTTAGGACTTAAGAAACACCTGTCTGAGTTCCAAACTTATGCTGTTCCCAGTTAAAAAAAAAAAGCCAAATCCTGTTCCAACTGCAGCCTTAGCACCATCCTGTGCTGACCACTGAGGGCCTCCCTGATGCTTCTGTCTTGGACAGTGGGCTTTTGAGAGGACACACTGGATTCCTCCATCTTTGTAGTCCCAACATCAGCCCTGAGAAAAGTCAAGAAAATTTTTGCTAGCCAGAGGTGATGGCTCATGCCTATAATCCCAACACTTAGTCCATGTCTCAAAAAAACAAGGGAGAGAGAGAGAGAGAGAGAGAGAGAGAGAGAGAGAGAGAGAGAGAGAAGAAGAAGGAGGAGGAGGAGGAGGAGGAGGAGGAGGAGGAGGAGGAGGAAAGGAGATGTCAGGTATGATATTACATGACTTAATCCTGAAGTCAGGGGCAGCACTGTAAAATAGCCTAAAGAGAATGAAAGACCAGGCAGAAAACCAGGACAGTGTGCTAGCAGGGCATTCAACCATCTTGTCTGTTACTGTGTTGTTGGTTTTGGCTTTTTATTTTCTCTATAGTATGAATCTATGAGCAGCTGTTTCAGATGCCACAGGAAATATCTGCTCCCCTGTCTCTGTCACTCTCTAGTCACCTCTTGGCTCTACATCACTAGGGCCTGGGAGTTCTCTGTACACTCCGGGGGCCATTCTTCCATGCCTGGAACACCTTTCCTTACCCAACTTCTGCTTCCTAAGAGGTTTCCCTATATCTTCCCCTTGCCAATTCTCAGCTCCAACATGTCCTATAACCGTCTCTCTATCACTGCAGTTGGTAAGTCTGTTCTGCCTTCACTGCGCCCTGGTCTCCAGCACACAGCACAGAAGCACTTGCTTCCGGTACTACTGAACACTGTCTTCCTAACCCACCTCCCAACCCAAGCCCACAGTCACCCAGAGAACGCCAGTGTGACTGTGTTTAAAAACAGTGTTCGTATATGTAATCAAGTTAAAATGCAGGATCCAATATGGTTGCTATTCTTCTTATAAAGGCACACAAGAAAAAAAAAAAAAAAGACATTGAGTCACACAGCAGAGAATGTCATGGGAAGTCAGAGATGGAATGCATGATGCTCAACAAGACAAAACCTCCAATGTATTGAGAGAGAGAGGGAGGGAGGGAGGGAGAGAAGGAGAGAAGGAGAGATGGCTCAGTGGTTAAGAGCACCAGCCGCTCTTCCAGAGGTCCTGAGTTCAATTCTCAGCAACCACACGGTGGATCCCAACCATCTATATAAGTTCTGATGCCCTCTCCTGGCTACAAGTGGACATGAACATAGAGCACCTATATACATAAAATAAATAACTTGGGGAGGGGGAGAACATGTATGTGTGTGCCATGGTGCACATATGGGGGGAAGAGAGTAACCCAAGGGAGTCAGTTTCCTTATCCATCATGTGGGTCCAGGTATTCCTCATTCATCAAGCAAACACTCCTGTCCACCAACTCATCCCATAGGCCTAAAAAACTTCAAGACTTTCTGAAAGCCACCAGAAGCTAAGAGCAAGGCATGGAACAGATTCTTAAAAAAAAAAAAAAAGAAAGAAAGAAAAGGAAAAAATGGGATTCCTATATACATCCCAAATGGATCTGGAACTTGAAAATAGCCCAGGCTAGCCTTGAATTCATGATTCTCCTGCCTCAGCTTTGTTGGTACTGAGATAAGAGATTATTCCCAGCCCAGATTCTTCTTATCAATGTAAAAACAACACCTTTGCCTCAAGGAAAGAAAACTTTTATTGTGAGCCAAGTATGAGTAACCATGCCCTGATTGACATGTTCTGCTGCAGAACTTAAAGGAACGCTCACAGTCACAGGGCAAAAAAAAATGTCCATAGTCAACATCCTCCCAGCTTGTGATTGGAGCCCAACAAGCTTCAACAACAGCAGGAAATCTCTTTGACAGGACTCGGATGTTATCTTAGGGGCAGGGATGTGGTACTTGCTAAGACCTAGCCTGCAGGACTCAAGGCTCTGGGTTCAATACCTTCACTACAAAACAAAGCAACAAACCCCAGATGTTATCTCCAGGCATCCTTAGCTTCAGGGTTGCTGAAGGCAGGCTCTGGGCCAAACTTAATACCACATTCCAAGAGCGTTATCTCAAAGTCTCCTGCAGGCTTGGTCAGATACTGAGGCTGATACTAAATGGCTATTAAGACAACTTAATAAATGTTGATCAACATTCCATCTCTTCATAATCATGATGCCCAAGTCAGCTGTGCAGGGCCAAAGCCAAGTCCAGAGTCTTTAACACAGACGTGGCTTCTTCAGAGGATGCCAGACCATGTTCCCTAGACTCTCGGGGACTTCGGCAACTTTCCTCTTGAAAATCCAACCTCTGGGCTGGAGAGATGGCTCAGCGGTTAAGAGCACTGACTGCTTTTTCAGAGGTCCTGAGCTCAAATCTCAGCAACCTCATGGTGGCTCACAACCATCTGTAATGAGATTTGATGCCCTCTTCTGGTGTGTCTGAAGACAGCTACAGTGTACTCATATATAATAAATACATCTTTTAAAAAAAGAAAGAAAGAAAAGAAAATCCAGCCTCTACAGTTAGGAGGGAATAAGTTCCCAGTTCGTGGTAATTTGTTACTAAAGCACTAGGAAGCTAGTAGAGATCTGTTTGTCTGCTTGATTCAGGGTGTCCTTTAGCCCAGGTTGACCCCAAATTCCATCCTTCTGTCTTTGCTTCCCTGGTGCTGTAATGACAGGTTTGTGTCACTATTTCTGGCTTTGAATGTGTTACTCAAGCTCCTCCAGAGAGGCTTGCTTCACCACCAAGCAATTCAGGAATGAGAGAATTGATTGAGGACCTTACACAGCTTCCTCACTTCCACACCTCAGCCTGCAGCCGAGGAAGGAAGAAAAGACTCGGGATTAGAACACTCAGTCAGACCAAGAGAGACAGGCTTAGTCAATGCATATTTATTGGGTACTTTACCAGATATAAATGGTTCTTCCAGCTGTAGCAAGCCAGACGCAGCCTGCATCCCAACAGAAAGACTGAGCCCCACGGATAATCCTGCCTTTATGCACAGAATGCATTTACCTTGGGAAGATGTTTAGGAGTATATGAATCAGCAGGCAGGAGCAGGGAGTTTGTTGAGAGAACAAGGGGGCAAACCTGTAGTTGGGGGTGGGATCGGGGACATGTATTCATGTGGGAGGTCAGAGGACAACTTGGAAAATCCATGTTCTTTCCTTTCATCGCTCCCCATAGTAAATATTTTAATGCAATAGTTTTAGAAAATCAAAATTAATGCCCAAATCAGACCATAGTGTCAACATTTTGCAAAAGACTGAAGCCAGTGGATTTCTGTAAGTTCGAGGTCAGCCTAGTCTACAGGGCAATTTCCAGACCAGCCAGGACTATGTAGTGAGACCCTGTCACAGAGGACAACAAAAATTTGCAGAGGCCAAATCCTGCCCTGTACCTGGACAGCCCTCTCTCACACAAGGGACTGATCTGGGCCCACGTTCAGCAAAGGCTGGCTGAAAATTCCTGGCCCAGAGGTCTTATTGTTCTTCTTCCTTCAGCCTCCTAAGTGCTGGGGTTACAAAGATGAACACAGGAGTTTAAGACTAGCCTGGTGATATAGTCATGCTGCCTTTAAATATATATATATATATTTAAATAAGTAAACCCTGCCATATATATATTGAGCCAGCAAGATGGCTCAGAGGATAAAAGCACCTGCAGCCAGGCCTGATAGGATGAGTTTGAACCCTGAGACCTGCATAGAGGAAGTGCTGCTTTCAAGTTTCCCTCTGGCTTCCACATATGTATGCAAGCACATGCGTATACAAAATAAATGTAATAAGAATGTAAAACAAAATAGTAATGCATACATAGACATACTGCTGCCTGTGCAATTCAATGGTACACACTTGCCTAACGTATCCGGTGTTGGTTCAGTTCCCAGAACAACAGAAGGAATAGGTGCAATAGATTTGCTTGTCTGTTGGAAGAAAAGTCTTACTATAATAGAGCAAGTTGGCCTAAACCTTGACCTTTTCTTGCCTCTACATCCCAAGTGCTAACATTAGAGGTACATGTCACCACACCAGCTAAAACTAAAATGTTATTAGCCTTGGCTCTTGGGTTTCCTCTCTGCTAGCCTTGCTCTCATCGGTCTGAATGTGGGTCCCTCCATATTTCCTCCATACCGATTGTGGCTGTTGTGTGAGCCTGAGGCATATTGCACACCCCCTGATGGCTCTCCAGTGTCTGGGAGAAAAGCAGAGGATAAACACAGACTCCAAAGACTCACCTGTGATCTCCAAGTGAACAGTAAGGGGGCCTAGCCAGGTGAGCTGTACCTACATTCCCCCTTCCTCCACATTGGACACAATGAGACAGAAGGGTCTCCTAGAGTTCAAGGTCATCTTGGTCTCCATAGTGAATTCCAGGCCAAACAGGGGTACAGAGTGAAACTGTGTCTAATTAATTAATTTTAATTAACTAAAAGTAAAATGAAGGACTGAACAGACCCAATAACTCCTTCTGAAGCTCTGTCCTGGGCTCCCCAAGCTTCCTGAGGTGTCCTCAGACAGTGGGCAACACCCCAGCTCAGCTCCATGGCAAATTTTTTCTCATTCAGTCACTCTGCCAGGCATTCACAGTTGTCAGTCACAATCATCCCTACAGAAAACTGTTCTGGATACAAACATAAAAAGGAACACACACACACACACACACACACACACACACACACACACACACACACGACTGTCATCGTGACATTTATATGTTAAGTATAAAGATGTGGATTGGGTATGTAGTTCCATCAGTAGATTGGGATTCAGTCTTCAGACAAGGTGGTTTATTACCGTGCCTGTAATTCTCGAACTTGGGAGATAGAGGCAGAAAGATCAAGAGTTCAAGGACATCTTCAGCAACGTATTGAGTTCAAGGCCAGCCTGGACTAAAGAACCTGTCTCAAGACAGCACAAAGATGAAAGCCAGTGGTTCAGTTGGTAAAGGGGCTTGACATCAAGCCTACTGCTGGCCTGGGATGTCAAGTCTGCAGATGACCTGAGTTCAGTCCCCAGAACTCACACAGTGCAAAGAAAGAAACCATTTCTACAGGTTGTTTTCTGAACACTACATGCTACATATGTAATGCTCCTCTGCCCAAACAAATAAATAAAACGAGGGCGGGAATACAGAGATGAAGCGAAGCCTTTGGGAATGTAGGTGTGGCCCAGAAGAGAAAACAGTTACCTTCCCTAAGGCCCTCAGGACCCTGGGGTCTGACTGACTTCCCTAAGCAGGCACAGCATCAGTAGAGACAACAGAGAGACAAGATCCTAGATGAAGGAGGGGGCCACAGAAATAGGGATGATGGCATTG
Organism: Micromys minutus; assembly: GCF_963924665.1. Taxonomy (NCBI): domain Eukaryota; kingdom Metazoa; phylum Chordata; class Mammalia; order Rodentia; family Muridae; genus Micromys; species Micromys minutus. Next base: position 37,142,142 of record NC_137985.1, read on the forward strand.
ATTGAAAGACAAGACAGAGGCCCATTGTTCTTGCTGTGATGAATTCAGCAAATTTGCATGAGCGCATGGGGTAATCAGTTTATGAGGCTGGGAGTGTTAAATGAGATGCATCAAACCCCCAGCACATCACCTAGCACAGAGTAAGCCTCTGTGTACGCAGTGTTCTCAGTCACTGGGTCTTGAGTATTATTAGAAGCACAGCTAATATTAGCCACACTTCACGAGGGGAAAGCATGGCCACATCCATGTTTTTTTGTACCTTAGAGCTTTGTCAATTCATACAACACCAAAGTGTCCCATCCCCAGACACTTAGTGGGTTAATTTTTCAAAATTCCATGATCAGTTTAAACTAAGCCTTTTTGGAATTTAAGGCGAAACTGATTCTCTCTTAAGCTGGGCTCAGAGTCTATTGTATCTTTGGCTGCTTCCAGTTTTAAAAAAAATCCACTCTACAGCTCAATTGGCTGCTTTGTTTCCGACTGCAGCTGCTCTCCCCAGAGCCGTCCGTGTCCACTGACTCTGTGGGTGCAAAGGCCACCGGGCAGGAAGAACATATTATTGCTTTAATATTTCAAACCCACTATGTAACCTCTTAAGAAACAGGCAAGAGTTAGAGATGGAGCCCAGGTGACAGGCACAAGGATGAGGGGACGGCCAGGTGTGATTACAGGAAGGACTGTCTTGGTGGGATCTTGCTTTGTCCCACCTTGTCAAAAATAATCTGTATGGCTAAACTGCTTCACTCGGTAGGACATGGGGTGTCATGGTTTTACCAAGTACCTGAGGCATAATGGCTTCCATATGATTACCTCCAGAGACTAGGACAGTTTTGCTCTTGTGATTTCTGGCTAGACATCCTGAAGGAATGGGGACAGAAGTGTCCCAACTCTGGGGAGGTCAGATGATGGTTGAGTGAGTCAGCTGAGATTCCTTTTTAAAGATGCATTTTATTTTTAGTTATAGGTCTATATGAGGATATGTGTGCCCTCAGAGGCCAGATACATCAGATCTCTGTGAGCTCACTGACATGGGTACTGGGAACCAAATGTGGGCCTTCTGCAAGAGCAGTAAGTGCTCTTAACCTCTGAGCTATCTCTGCATCCCCATGATCTTTACAGGTAGGCCAAGATTCTTAGCATTAAAAAAAAAAAAAAAAAAAAATCTAGGTCCCAGAGAGGGGATTGAACTTGGGCAAGGAGGTAAGCCACCTTTAACAGATGAACCATCCTGGTCTATCTTTTTTAAAAAATAAATAAATAACTACATTTGAACACATCCGCCTACCTTGAAACTGTTAGTGGAATTATCATGCCTAAACTGCCCAGGCATGATGATGCAGATCTTTAATCCCAGCACTGGAGAGGCAGAAACAGGCTGAAGATCTCTGTGAAGTTGAGCCCACTCTGGTCTACATAAAGTGAGCTCCAGGTCACTGTGGGCTCTAGTGAGACACTTACACACAGCTTAAGCTGAAATTAAAGGAGAAAATTGCCTCTACCTCCGGAGGCCAAGTCCTTCCAGGGAGAGGAACAGGCTGGGATGAGGAGGTCTGGGCGCTGGAGAGATGGGGTGAGCTCCTTTTGCCCTGATTTCCAATTCTACATTATTTTCCCATTCTCTCTTCTAAGTGGCTTGTATTTTTTCCTGTCCTGCCTCTGGATGTCCCAAGAGCCTCTCCTTACCCAGTCCCTTGAGCCAGCCTGAGAGCCTCCTCCTCTGCCTTGCCAGTTGCCATCTCAATGGCTAAGGAATTCTAAGAATGAGAATCCAGCAAAAGAGCGGCTCCTGGGCCCCTGCTCACAGTCTGTCACTCACTCCTCTGTACATCCTACTTCTGGCTGCCAAGTGCCAGGCACCGCAGCAACTACAAACACAAAGCCCAGGGCTCAGGGAGTACTCCGGGGCTGATGGGGAGGCAGCTGGGTAGATGAACACCAGGCGGGCACTCTAGGGGATGCCGGCAAAAGCCCCCATTCTGGAATTCCCTCCTCTACAGCGCTAGCTAGGCTCTGTTAAAATTAACTCCACCAATTAAAAGCATGTTAGGAGACAATACTGCCTGTCTTCTGCTTTATTTTTAATTACAGGCCCTGGCCATCCATTTATAATTAGAGCAGCGCTCCTAAGCCCGAGTACCCAGGAATCGAGAAAGGGTGGAAGGGGTGGGGAAGGCACCGGCTCTCCTCCCACGTCCCCGTCCTCGTGGCCAGTCCAGGCTCCATCTACCCGTGGACAGCTGTGACAGTCCACTGCCCCACTAATGGACTGGGTAGCTAGGGAAACACTCTCCGCTGGCGGCACCTCCCGCGCGCCTCTGCACACATTCTGATTATAGTCATTAGGGAGTCACCCTGAGCGACAGGAAGACAGGAGGGTGGAGCCTGGCGGCTGCAGGGTGAAGCAAACACAGCTCAGGCTGGAGAACGGAGGTGACAGGAGCAGGGGTTGAGCCACTCTGATGCCCTGTCCCCACACGAGGTTTCAGTTCACCGAAGCCCACGCTGGCCTGGTGCATAGCAAGCCTTGGACAGGGTCACCTGGAGACTGTCACTTGAGTCTCTGGAAAACAGACAAGTGGGTGTGCCTTACAGTCTTGCCCTCTAGTCCCCAGCACAGCTTTGCTGTCCCCAGCAACCGTCCTCATGTGACTACCAGATTTCAGAATGACACCCCTGACCTCCCATCCTACCCCCACCTTGCCAAGGCCAAAGACCCTCCAACACTCATGAACATTTAGCAGAATCCCGGCCAGGTTGCACAAAATGCTAGCTGGCCCTACTTGCTTAGAACAGAGGTTAGGCTTATGTTCCTGGGGATTCTGATCTACTCTCTGCTCGGGCCAGCCACAGAACTCAGTCTTGTCCTCCCATAATGCCCTTCTCCAAGGGAAACCCTGTACCTTCTGCGCACAGCCCCCAACCAGCACACCTTTGATTCCTTCTAGCCTTTTGTTGTTGTTGTAATGATGGTGGCTGTGGTTGTTTGAAGGGTAGCCTGTAGGCTAGAGAGCTGGCTTGGTGGTTTAATAGCACTTGGTGCTTTTGCAGAGGATCTGGGTTCTGCCTGGTGAAGAGGACTTTGTTGTTTGCTTTTGGTTTCTCTCTTTCTATAAGGCACCCTTCTGTCTGGACTTCTGTCTTGAAACAGTTAAGTTTCAGTTTCATTGTCTGACCAGGAGCACAGGTCCCCTCACAGGCAACATCCCTCAGCGAGCTTTAAACGTTACCCTGCATGCACACTCAGTTTTGCAGGTTCGGCTGAGGTGCGGACTGGGTGGGGCTTCTTTTCTGCCCCTAACTTGGACTGTTTCCCCCATCCAGCACTAACTGATCAGTCATAGAAACCATACTAGCCAATTCACACACACACCTTTTTCCTTAGCCCCTGTGAGCTTTTGTTATCTCCCAGGTATGGAAATTTACACTCAGAGACACAGGTGGCAGAGGTGACAGAGGTAAGGACTGGATGGTTCTGCTTCTCGGTGAGGAGCAGGGGGTGACAGCCTCAGGGATATATTCCATAAGCTTTAAAATACCATTATTCCAGCTGGAGAGATGGCTCAGCCAGTGGAGTGCCTATTTCACAATGAGGACATTTGAGTTTTAACCCCGGGAAGCCAGGGACATGTTCCAATAACCCTAGCAGAAGATCATGTGGGGCAACTAAGAACAGGCAAAGCCCTGCAGCTCATTAGCCAGCAAACCTAGCTGAATTTGATGAGCTGCAGTTCAGAGAGACCCTGTCTCAAAAAATAAAGGTGGAGAGGGTTCAGTGAGCACACAGACCCCTGTGCACACGCACATACACACAAGCAAGCATGCACACTATAATTATGGGAAACTGTCTTCATCCTCTCCTGACCTCAGATTTCTTGGGGGCTAAACAAGATGGCGTCCACCCAGTCACTGAGGACACTGCCTGGAAGTGGCAGGCGATGTGCAAGTGCCAGCTATTTGCAGGACCATTGCCACACTGGCAGGGTTGGGTCAAGTAATTCAGCCAAAGTCACAAGTCAAATGTGTGTGCTTCTGACAGCTGCCTGTGTTCCAAAGCAGCATTAGTCCATTCTTTATTTACTAGCTCCATAAGACTATATGCTTCTCAGAGATTGAAGCCTCTACTGTGCCCTGAGGTATCTGAAATACCTAGATGGGTCCTGGATTATGAAGAAATAAAAGAATTCTTACTACTCATGAGGCAGAGGCAGGTGAGTCTCTGGGAGTTTGAGGCCAGCTTAATCTGCATAGAGTTTGAGACTAGCCAGGGCTACATGTGGAACTTAAGGCTAGCCATAGTTACATAGCAAGACCCTGTCTCAAAAACAAGAGTGCAGAGACTTGGGCTTCTAAGACCCTAGCTGTAAAGCACCTTTCCGTCCTTGGTTCTTGGTTCTTGGGACTGTCAGTCTAAGCCTTGGCTGGAGGCAGCCGCTGTGGGTGAAGCAATTGTCTAGCATGTGCATTGTCCTGGGATCAGTCTCTGGGGAAGAGAAGGAGGGAGAAAGGGAAAGGAAGGTGGGGTGTGGTGGCTTCTGTCTGGCAATTCCAACCATTTGGGAGGTGGAGGCAGGAGAATTAAAAGAGCAAGGAGTCCTGGGCTACAGATGAATTCAAGGCCAACTTAAATAACTTAATGAACCCTGTCTCAAAACTAAAATTTGTAAAGAGGTCTGGAAATACAGCTCAGTGGTAGCCTAGCATGCCCTAGACCCTAGTCCTGGGTTCAAAAGAGAATTGACTTAAACAATCCTAATGGAGTAGGTGAAGAAAGACCGCCCATCTGCCTTCCCTGAGCTAATTAACACTGGCCTTCTTAGATAAGAAACTTTCTCAGGACTCATCAGCATTGAGACGCCCCCAAGAGTTTCTTTATCTCTCTTTTACAGGGAAAATCCCCAAAGAGAGACCGATCTGCGCTCCACAGCGCCCCCTCGCGGCACCCCCTCATGGTGCGGCGCAGCTCCTGCCCCCTCAGTCCTCGGAAAGTGTCTACACTTCCCTTTCTGCTCCGCTAATTATCCTTTTAACTGGGGCTGGCATATTTTTTGCCACGAGATCTTCTGGTTTATTTTTATCCACCTCTCCATAATGGTATCAGGGCCGTTACTCAGGGAGGCTCCGAGCACTGAGCTGCTCCCCAATTTACAATGGCAATTATGATCTCCGACAGAAACACATGCAGCTGGCGTCAATTTTAAGCAATATTTTGATCATAATAATTAAAAAAGTAACTTATGGTGTGCACGCATTAGATAAATTAATGTTATTCCAAGGCTCTGCTAAAAGACGTGCGAGGCAGAGAGAATGAAAAGGGAACGAGGCCCAGATCTCTGGAGCTTCGGAAGTGTGTCTCCAGCCCTGCGCACTACCTGCGCTCTCAAATTAACTTCCACAACGAGTGCAGTATCTGCGTGTCCTTCAAGTTGAATGCTTCCCGTCCCCGCCCCTCCCTGGACGCACACATGAAATTGAGGGTTATCAAGGTATTTGGGTATAAACAAGCACATTTTCTTGTCACAGCTTCTAGAACCTGTGACAGGCAGCTAAAAGGAAGCTCTTCTCTCTCTCAAACTTCTGGTGCTAGACTCAAATGGGAGCAGGACCCAAGGGCGTGGGGGCTGGGAGGGAGGGACTGCCTCCTCTCCAGTGCTCGAGTGGACACACACATACACACACACACACACACACAGAGAGAGAGAGAGAGAGAGAGAGAGAGAGGACCTGCCCCAGGAATGGGATTCAAAACTACACATCTCACACCTCATTTACACACAGCAAGTAATTTACATGTGATTTTATACACATTTAACTCAGCTGGTGGAGTGTTTGCCTAACATATTGGAAGACCTGGGGTTAATCCTCAGCACCACATAAAACCCAGTGCAAGGAACACATTTGTAATCCACACACCCAGGAGGTTCCAAGTCATCTGGCTATAGTGTGTGTAAGGTTGCCCTGGGCTGTATGAAACTCATTTTCTCTCTCTGCATGTGTATTTGTAATACATATATATGCATACACATATACATATATAACAGACTCATGTGTAGACATTCATATGCAGACGCAGGCACTCTCATGCCCAGATGCACCTGTCTTTATAGACAATACTCACCACAGTCACACAAACACAGATTGGTCCACATGAAAGAGCACACATCTATTCACACATTGGTTACAGACACATATACAACTCTGTGTTCACAGACACATGATTCACAACCAGAAAGACACAGTTGAGATTTGTTTTATTTTTAATTGGGAGAGAGCTGCATGTGATTCGGGTATCTGTGGAGGCCAGGACATCAGATATCCTGGAACTGCACAACAGATAGTTGTGAGCTAACCAACAACCAACGTGAGTGCTAGGAACCAAACAGCTCCTTTGCAAGGGAGGTACTCACTCTTAATTACTGAGCCATCTCCCTAGCCCCACAAAGTCACATGATAAAACTTAGCCACGTGCACATACATACACACATGTACATATACACACATACACACATATGCTTACATACATGCACACATACATACACATACACACATGTGCACATATATACATGCATGTATACTACACACATGCACACATGTACACATAAGCATACATACATATGCATACACACATGTGTGCACAAAGACATACACACATACACACCTTCGAACAGGTAGAGCACTCACCTGAGGGCAGACCAGGTCACAGCTATCAGGAATGTTCTCACTTTGGTAGAAACCAAATTAGAATGTTGTTCCCACCGCCATACAGTTACATGTGCTGTCATGTCATCCCAAGGGCTGTGTTCTTTTTCTAACCACTCAGGTCCCAAGCTTAAGTCCCTTTATCTGCACCACAGACATCCCTGGGGACATGCACAAATTCCTGGGAGCAGAGGGACAGGAGCAAATCTTCTTGTCTCAGTACTGGAGATTTTCTCTTGGTGGGGGCTTTGCTGAGTTTTCTTATTTTGCTTAATGATCAGCCCCACCACTTTGGCACATGATAAAGTATATGTACATTTGACTGGGGAATGTTACTGTTTGCTCATTTGTTTGTCTGTTTTGAGACAGGGTCTTTCTATGTAGCCCTGGCTGTTCTGGAACTTGCTATGTGCACCAAGCTGCCCTGGAACTCACTGAGGCCCACCTGCCATTGCCTCCTGAGTGCTGGAATAACAGGCATACACAGTTATGCCTGACAGACATATAAACTTAAAAACAAATGCTTTCTGGCCAGCAAGATTGCTCAGTGCTGTCAAGCCTGTTCACCTGAGTTTAATCCCCAAAATCCACATGGTGGGAAGAAAGAACTGACTTTTGAAGTTTTCCTTTCTCTACACGTGCGTGTGCTGTGGAACACTCATGTCTAACTTGAACGCCCATTCATGTGAATGTGCACACACACACACACACACACACACACAGAATAATATCTAAACAAGCCTTTTGAATAGCTTTTTAAAGTTGGTTGTGCTTTTAGCCACTGAGCCTTCCTGCTGGCTGCACCAGCATGCTCTCTTCCGATGCCTTTGAGACCATCCTTTATCATTCGCTTCCTTCGGGCTCCACAGCCAGGGTCTCTGGCTCTTGATGGCTTCCTGCAAAGCTACTGGCTGATTCCCTGCCACCTTAGCCATGCTGGGCCACTTCCTCCAGGCACTGCAGTTCCCAGGTGAAGAAATCTATCTTCCCTGTTGGCCCAAGAGCCTCTTTTCTTCCCCTTTGAGAGCAAAGTTCAAGTGGTCATTAACCAATCAGGACAAAGAACACACTACACAACCAAGTTAGATACTCTCTCAGATGTTTCTGGCCTGCCTTCACCTCCTCAAATGTCTCCCCTGAACTCCTGTCTAGCCTCAATCATCCACAGAAGACACCCTGATTCCTGAAAGTGTCCCTGGCAGCCAGAGTGTTTGTTTGTTTGTTTTCTTTTTATTATTATTTTTTATTTTATTTATATGAGTTCACTGTAGCTGTCTTCAGAAATACCAGAAGGGCATCAGATCTCATTACAGGTGATTGTGAGCCACCATGTAGTTTCTGGGATTTGAACTCAGGAACTCTGGAAGGGCAGTCGGTGCTCTTAACCACTGAGCCATTAGGAAAAGATACATAAATACAGATAATGTAACTGAGAGTATGCACCCAACGCTTCTGTAATTCTTTTGTTTTAGCAGCACTGCATACAAATGTGACTTTAAGGGTCATGCAATTCTACTTTATTTGATACTACAAAAGAGGGGGCAATCTTCAATGATTTCCACCCCCAACCCAGGGAGAGGCAGCAGGTTCCTAGAAGACAAACCAGGCAACATTTCTAGAGAATTGTATGACATTCATATTCACATCTCTTTAAAATGTGCTTATATTGCTACATCATGGCTCTTCCTATTTGGGGCATTATCTATCGACTTCCAACTATATAGAATGAGCACCCAGCTTTCTTTAACCTCCAGCTATCACACACACACACACACACACACACACACACACACCAAAAAAAAAAAAACAAACAAACAAACAAAAAAATCCCCAGCACTCCGTATACCTCCCCTTGATCATATATTTTTAAAAAATCAATATGTGGCATTTTAATATTTAGTCCTTTGTTAATGGTGGCCTACCTAATTTCTCTGGAAGGTTGCAGGTTTCTCTCTGTACCCAGCAGGGTGGAATTTGACAGTGTGTCTTGGTATAAACTGGATTCTCAGTGTGTGAACATATTGTGGACCTTTTTGGGTTTTGAGACAGTGTACCCAAGGTTTGTCTAGAACTCACTATGCAGCTGAGGCTATCCTTGAACTCCTGATCATCCTCCCCCCACAATACTAGAATTACAGAGGCCACAGGTCATTCCCAAATCTCATGTTCTTCAGACCCAGGATTTGGTTGTTCGTTTTGTTTGGGTGGTAGAGATGGATCCAGGATCCCAGGCAAGCAAGACAAGCACTCTACCCCGACCTGCACCCCCAGCCTAGACTTAGGACTCCCCTCTGCCTCCTCTTTTTAACCCTTTCACTCCTGATTGCTCCTCTAGAATCTTTTCTATTTCCCCTCTCTTGGCTCCCTCTTTCTAATTTCTAGGAGACTTCCTGAACTTTACCCTCTAAGACTTCGGTTGAAAATCTCATTTTTCATTTCTCACTTCTCACACCTCTAATTTCCACGAGCTCCTTTGTTGCTGTTGTTCCTTTTATGTCATCCATTCCTAGTTTCATGTGATTGTCGTCGCCTGTCTCTCTAAGGACATCAGGTAGAGTTCTGAAGGTTTCTTCTTCCTGTATAGCACTTAGTTCTGCTAAATTGCTTTTCCTGTTTGTTTTGTCCCTTTATGTCCCAGTTCTTTCTCATAGACATGATAAACCTCAGCTGAATCTTATTTTTAAGACTTGTGGATCAGGGCTGTGTGTGTGTTGGGGTATGTTTATAATCTCAGCACCGTGACAGCTGAGGCAGGTGGATTGCAAGCTTGAGGCTAGCCTGGGCTATACAGCAAGATGTTATTTGTTTTGTTTTTTAAGAATCTGAGGGATCAGAAAGAAGTTCAAATGGCTCAACAGATAGAAGTGTTTACTGTGCAAGTCCGGCATCTTGAGTTTGACCCCTGGGAGGGAAGAATAGATTCCACAAAGCTGCCTCTGACTTCTGTGAGCATGCTGTGGCATATGCATCCCACACACCTATCATGCCTACAAGTAATAATAGCAGTCTTATTTTTAAATGGAGACTTGGGGATCACACTCATAGAAAAGCTCTCAGTAGACAACAGACACTATTGTCTGAGAACGCTGTAGGGCAACAGGCTGACGAGTTGAGGAGTCTCTGCCATCTGCATCTTGAAATCTTTTTACTATGGCTGGTTTGGAATCCCCCAGAGAAAGCCTGTCTAGGTTTTAGCCTGGCTGGAAAGAGGGAGGTGAGGACCTCAGCATTCAGCACACATAAGTTCATTTGGAAGGGAACCACATCTCAATAGCAGATGCAGAAAGAAACAGCGTCCGTGTCTTAGTTTGGGTTTCTATTGCTGTGAAGAGACATGACCACAGCAACACTCATACAGAAAAACGTTTCATTTGGGGCAGGCTTACAGTTTCAGAGGATTAGTTCATTATCACCAAGGTGGGATAATATCACCAAGCACGGCAGCTTCCAGGCAGACATGGGGGTGCTAGAGTTCTACATCTTAATCCACCTGCAGCAAGGAGGAGACTGTCCTCTACAGTGAGTGGGGCTTCAGCATAGGATACCTCAAAGACCACCCAGACTGTGACACGCTTCCTCCATTAAGGCCACAGGGAGGGGGGGGTGAGGAGAGAGAGAGAGAGAGAGAGAGAGAGAGAGAGAGAGAGAGAGAGAGAGAGAGAGAGAAGAGAGAGAGAGAGAGAGAGAGAGAGAGAGAATATGCAGGTGTTCTTATGTCATGGTGCACATTCGAGTTCAGGGTTAATTGTGTGCTTTCTTCCAAGTCTCCATCTGTGTATCACCTTTGAAGTGGTGGGCTTGTGCTCTTTAAAGGCTCTTTACCTTCCTTCCAACAGCTTTGGGGAGGACATGAACTAATGGATTGATGCAGCCTGCCATATTTTACTGAAATGGTTCGGCCTGTGTTTTATTGATAAAGTGTTAAATGTCTGTCTCTCCTTTAGCTATAAGTGTCTTAAAAGAACATTATTATTATTATTATTATTATTATTATTATTATTATTATTATTATTATTATCATTAAGTGGCTGGATAAGGCTAAAACTTGTGACTTATGGCTAGTGTGGTGTCTGCGTGCTGTTTATTCTAACTTCCCTTTGCTAACCTTCACAAACAGGCACACAATCAAATAAATATTTACCAAATATTTATTAAAGACCTACTTTTTGCCAGGCAATACCCAGGCTCTAGGCATGAAGCTAAGATCCAAGTGACTGAGTCACTGCTCACATAGGACCTGCATCCAGCACTGCAAAGGTAGCCCTGGAGCTTCCAGACAGTCTGCTTAGCTCTGGAGGAGGCTTCCTTTCACTCAAGGGTCCCACTTCCTCCCACAGAGCTTCCTGCCACAGGACAAACCTCCAGCCATCTAAGGGCTACCTGTGACCCTGACTTCCTGAGGTGTTCTTCCTTACCCCAATCATATTGCTTTCTTGCAATGAACCTGACCAAGTTCTGTTCTCTGCTGGGCAAGACAGGGTTTGAACCCTTGCGGTGAGCAGGAGGGTCTAGTAAAATAAAACACACATCTTAAAATTTTTTAATCCCTGGTTCCTGACACACACTTACAACCCCTTTGGAGTATGTACTGGTTGGCAGCGATGCTGTGAGGTATTTGTAATGAGCCCCTCCCAGTTACTTGTGGGTTTGTGCTAAGGACGTGAGTCACGGTAGAAGACTGTAACAGAGCTGGGCTAATGCTCAGGAAAAACCAGCCAACTAATTACCAGTGTGGGAACTTTCACTCTCAGCTCCAAAGAGAGTCCAAGGGCCAGAGCCTACGTTCAGTCATGTGGCCAATGATTTCATCAATCATGTCCACACAATGAAACCTCAGGCAAAAGCTCTCAATAATGAGGTTTGGACAGGTGCCTAGATAGTCAGACTATTGATAGTCACATACCAGAAGGTGGGACGCCCTCCCTGGTTCTACAAGGACAGATGTTCTTGAACTTGGAGCTCTTCCAGCTCATGCACTATGTATCATCTGGCTGTTCATTTGGATATAATGGTGATCAGGGCTAGGGATGTGGCTCAGTTAATAGAGTGCTTGCCTAGCATGCACAAAGCCCAGGGTTCAATCCCTAGCATAACATAAAACCAAGCGTGGTGCTACTTGCCTGTAATTGCAGCACTGGGGAGATCTGGGAGGTCAGAGGCCAGGGGTTCAACATAATCTTCAACTACCAAGAAAGTTTGAAGTAAGCATGGGCCACCTGAGATTCTGTTTCAAAACAAAGAAACAAAAGCTAAACCAAACATAAAGGATTCAATGTATGCAGTAAATTTTCTAAATTGCTCTAGTGAACTATCCAGTCTGAACTTGAGGCCAGATGTGGGGAGTCCTTTTTGTAAATGGGCAGGCAGAAGTACAGAGCCTTAGAAACGTGCAGGGATTAGGGGTGGCATCTGATGGGGGCTGTCTTGTGGGGTTAACCCACTTAACCTACAGAATTTGCGCTACTTCTGTGTAGTTGGTATTGCAAGCGAACTGGATTGCAGGATCCCCACCTGGTGTCTGTGAGATGGCACTGTATGGTGAATCTGCTGGGATGCCTGACCTTCCATTGCCTTCTTTTCCCCTCAGAGTATTGCTGTCTCCTGGGATGGAGTCTGAGCAGCTTTCCAGGACTTTAGTGCAACCCTGGGAGAGAAAAGGTGGATTTGGGCTTGTGATTTGGGGGATTTTGGTCCATGGTTTGGGATCCTGCTGTCTTGGGTCTGTGTCAAGGTGGCACACCGTGGCAGGGCACACGGTTAAATCTCAAAGCAGGGAGAAAGAGAAAGGCACCAAGGTTCCACAGTGCCCTTCAAAGGTGAGTCTCTGGTGAGCCAATAGCTCTTAGAGGTTCTGTCATCTACCAGTAATGTCAAGCTGAGGATTATGGATTTAACGTCGGCGATTTCAGGGACACCTCAGCACCAGAATATAGTAGATAGACATTGTACTCAGAAGAGAGCACTAACATGTATGGAACATACACTCTATATTGCCTATTTGAGGATGAAACCCTGGAACATGGCACTTTAGTATGTTGGTGACTTTACATGGAAGGCAATGGAGTGTTTTTGTTCTGAGACAGTGTCTCACTATGTAGGCTGGCTGGGAACTGCAATGATTTCTTTTGCCCGGGTCTCTCGGGTGCTGGAGTGTGAGCAGGTACCACCACCGTGTCCGGCCCTTTTATCTTTTTAAGATTAGTCTCTTCAGAAGTAATTCTCTTGGTAAGAGTTCTTTCTCTGAGTATCCTCCTAACACAAGGAAGTTGATCCATACCACAGGAAAGAAGCTGTATTAGTTACTCTTCTGATCGCTGTGGTCAAACACCCAACAAGAAGCATTTTGCAGGAGAAAGGGTTTATTTAGGATGACAGATAAAGGATGTAACCATCATCGAGGGAAAGCTATTGAGCTATCTGTGAGGCAGCTGGACACTCACACCCTTATATGGTCAAGAAACTGAGAGGAGACAGGAAGTGAGGCCAGGCTGTCTACATCAAGATCCACCCTCAGTGACCCACTTTCTCTAGTCAGGCTCCACCTCCTAATGTTTCCACAATAGTAAAACAAAACTAAGCATGGTCCAACACTAGAGTGGCTGAAGCCAAGTGGATCTCTGTGAGTTCAAGGCCAGCCTAGCCTACATGGCAAGCTCCAGTTCAGCTAAGGCTTCATCGTGAGACTCTGTCTCAAACCAAACACAACAACAAGCAATAAACAAAACAGTATGGCCATTAGGAATCAAGTGTTCAAACACACACAGGAGACTAAGGGGCAGATGTCACATTCAGACTACAATAGAAACAAAAAACTAATTAATTAATACCTTCCCAAAGAGACTCCAGCTGAGCCTGTGCTCTCTGAGGTCTGCTATCTTAAAGATTGTCTCTATGGAGAAAGACAGCCTTTCCTTGCCAGTGTTGCCTCCCTTTGCCTGTGGCTTGTTGCCCCCCCCCCCCCCCGAGACCGGAAGTCCTTATTTCTTTGATAACTCCGAATACTATATACGTTTTATCAACCACTCAGTTCTTCTTCCGTTAGGTTTCAAATGACTCGTGACTTCCCTGCACATGCATGCTCTTCACGTGGTCTTTCTCATGCTAATCTGTCTATTGTCAGCTTGTGCTCAATGTTCAATTTGAGAAAAAAAGTCAGAGAGGGGTGCTTTCAAGCTTTCCTATTTTGAAAGGAAATTTTCTACTTTTGAGGGAGGTCTTCCTGGTTCTTTCCATTGGATGGGAGAAATAACTGTTTCCATCTGTCCTGAGTCCAGCTAGGCTACCAGCAACACTCTATGTCCAGGGGCATGGGTCCACTCAGTGTGGATTAATTTGCCCTTGCTAAGACCTCAGCCCTTCCCCAGCCTCTTCTCAGACAAGCTCCCTTGCAAACTCTCAGCACTCAGGGTCCCTCTCCTGGCGGGGCTCCTAGAGGACCTGCTCTGAGGCTAAACCTCCTGTCAGACAAAGAGAAACAGACATGCTAGGAGCTTGTGGTTGGTTTTTCAGGTGGTGGTGGTGATGGCAGGTTATTTGGTCTTTATCTGGGAACCTGCACCTGTACAGGTAGGAGGTGACCCCACAGAGTGACATACATGCCTGAGATAAAGTAGCCTGGCCAGGTGCCCTGCTTCCTGTTGGGTAAGAGTAATAATAGCCAAAAGAATTCACACTTGATACCACACTGCCTCTGTCATTCCTGTGCTTTGTCTGACCAGCACCCCCAGTTTATAGATGGAGGCTGAACAAAGCCAGACAACAGCTGCAAAGTGAAAAGAACTCATTCACACCCCCCAACCCCCGACAAATTTCATTAGCCCAGGCTAGCCTGGAACTCACCATGGTAGCATTGAACTTACTGCCTCTACTTTCCAATTGTACCACTGAGCTTCTGTCCTATGATTCTGTGCCTGTTGTGGTTACAAATGGAAATGTCCACCCATTGAATGTCACATATGTATATTGGGGGCTTGGCTACCAGGGGATGGGTGTTGGGAGAAGGAACTGGATCCTGAGGGCTCTCTGGCTTCTGTTTTTTGTTTTTTGATGCCTGTCAACTATGGGACAGCTCTCCATTGCTTGATGCAGGGGAATGACGCACAGTGTGGCATCAGTGGAGACCGTCCATGTGCACTCAGATCCTAAGTGCACCCATTTCATCTGTCTTCAGGAAAAGGGAGTTGTGGAGAGTCTCAGAGAGACAACCTGAGAATTCCCAGCTCTGAACCTGAGAGTTCTGCCATGGCTCGGGGAGACCCTGCAAACTGGCTTCGGGATGGAGAAGGCTTCCAAATGCACCAGTGTCAAGAGCGTGTCTTTTGCAGCCTGTTTGGAGAGCTCAGGCCCACATCCACTCTGATGTACCCAGGGTCAGCTCTCCAGTGCCTCTTCTTCCCAAATAGCCACCTCTCTACTCTACCGTGTGGGTTTCAAGGAGCTACAGGGACTGTGAAGAACAGGGAAGCGATGCCGTTCTACTGCAGAGAAAATGTAGCCTCTGAGCCCTCCCTAGCTGAGTACCACCCTTAGCCCCTTCTCCAGGGCCACTTTCTGGAGGTCTGAATAGGAGAAGGCCCTCACCCGCACATGGTACTTGAACCTCCAGGGTTCAAGACACTAGCCCAAGTGGTTGTCAGTAAGGGGATTTAGAGTCCCACCCTCCTGTCCTCCTAGCGATCCTTTCTGAAGCAGCATTCTTGGGAGCTGGTTCTTGAAGGTGGAGCCTTCTGGGCTGGGTGCCTGGGGAACCTTAAGGAAGGTCCCTCGTGTGAATTCTAGATCGGTGGGGGCTGAGGGTGGGGGCTGCCACAGACCAGTCACTCCTTCCTCTGCAGGCTAAGCGGGCTCTGGCTCCCGCTGCACCCTGGCATCTGTCTGCCAGCGCCCAGAAAGCTGATTGCCATGTTTGCAGCTTCTTTCCTTGTTTGGAAAGATCTGGAGGCAGGTGAGGCCGCAGGGAGAGCGGCAGTGACAGGTTGTGATTTGTAAGTTCAGGCATCGCGCTAGATCACCTATAGTAGTAGGGAAGGCTACTGTCGGGGGGAGGGGGGCGTCATTGTGCTCTGGCCGACCCAGCTGGTCCCCTCTTCCCGGCTCACAAGACCCCCTCACCCATAGACACCAGATTCCAACAAGGAATCTCACAGCCCTCCTCCAGGGTCAGTCCTTCCCGACGTCTGGCTCAAATCTCTGGCTCTGACACACGACTTGTCTTTATGCAGGTCCATTCCCGCGCTCTTAGAGGCATCCACCTAGACATCAGTCACGTTGGGATTTTTTTTTTCTCTGTGCCTGACAAGGCAATTTGCGAGGCGCGAGGCTTTCTTTCCCTCCGGTATGATGCTAAGTGGGAACCGAGGGGGTGGATGTGGGGGTGTTCTAAAGAGATACCCAAATTAAACATCCAATCTGCCATGTCCTGTGTCATTCAACACGATTCATCTTCTCCCGAGCTCCCCGCTGGGACGGCTCCCAGAAGCCTGTGGACGTGGAGTTGCGGTCTTTAGCAACGCTGTTTAGCGGCCTCCTCCGCTAAGCAGAACAAATGGACGCCCGCGGTGCCCCCGCCCAGTTGTCATTCAAAGAGCCTCAGCGCATCTGTGCTCCGCAGCCAGAGAAACCGGCCTCCCAGGCTGAGGGGGACTGAGGAGGGATTCCAGCCTACTACAAGGACAGAAGAGGCTTGGGGGGGGAGGGGACACTAGAGACCCGCTTTCAACTTCCACTGTCGGTTGCCATAACCCAGCGGGGGCCTGAGCTGGGAGCTGAGGGAACAATTTGTGGTGGTTCAAGTTTACACTTCCTGGAGCCCACAGGGGACTCCACCACTGCCTTTATGCCTGCTGTGAGCTCGGTGGGAGTTAGTGTCTTCTTTCAGCCCTACAGACCTGTCCTTCCTCTATTTACGGCTACAAGGCGGAGCTCGGAGGCTTGGAGGATTATCTCTCAATCTTAGGGAAAGGTTTTCTGACTGCCTAGTCTGTAGTTGCAAAGTTTCTCCCTAGCTCCCTAGGTCCTGGGACTCACTGGACAATGTCGTCATCCAGCCAGTAGGAGGCACTCGGCCCTGGTTTGGGAAGGCAAAGAAACAAACAGTAGTGCCAGTCTGGGAAGATCACAAGAGAGGGGTGGGAGGCTGAAGGTCCTAGATGTTCCGGCCTCCCGCCTCGGGTGCTCAGGAGGCAAATACAGCTGTACCCAACCTCCTAGGCCACTGTCACCCAAGGCCTGCAGCCCCGTGTTTGCAGAGTCTCACTGCTGTCATAGACATCCAGATCCACTCTCCCTAGACAAGCCTCCTCCAACTGGACTGCTTGAGAGGAGTAAAGAGGGAGAGAGCTGGTTAGAGTTTCCTTTAAAATACTGGTTTGTATTTTTTGTTTGTTTTGTTTTTGTTTTTGTTTTGCCTTGTGAATTAGGTAACGGGGAGCCTGAGACAGAAGGACCCAAAGTTCAAGACAAGCCTAGGCAACTTAGAAGAACTCTTTCTCAAAAAAAAAAAAAAAAAGTAAAAATGGACCCAAGGTATAGGTATACAGTGGAGCACTTGCCTGTTCATATGCAAGGCCCTAGGTTCAAGGCCCAGTATACATGGGAGAAGGGGGGAGGGTATGGCTGCACTGGTAAAGCCCTTGTCATACAACCTTGAGAACTTTCCTCATATACGAGGACCTGAATTCAATCCCTCAGGACCCATGTAAAAAACCTAGAAGCAGCAGTGTGTGCCAATAATCTCAATGCAGGGAAGGTGGATTCTGGTAGATCCTGCAGCTTACTGGCCAGCTAGTCTAGCTGAATCAGAGAGCTTCAAGTTCAATGAGGAGCCCTGTCTCAAAAAAATAAGGTGGAGAGAAACTGAGGAAGAGACCTAATAGCAGCCTCTGGCCCCACACGCAGGTGCAAAAGTGCACGTGCATAGGGTGCATACAAAAGTCGGGGTGGAGAGAAAGGAAGTAAGAGAGGAAGGGGGCATCGGGAAGGAGGGAAGGAAGGAGGAGGGAAGAAGGAAAGGAAGAAAGGAAAGAGATAAATCTCAGTTGTACTGTGATTAAAAAAAAATGCACACACTCTTTATTAGATTCTGGCCCTTCACCCACAGTTCCAAAGCCTTCTCAACTTGGACTCTCCAGTCTCACACCAGCTTCTAGTCTCTGTTCTGACACTGATCCTCTCTGTCAATTATAAAACAACAAAATATGCCACCCCAGAATAAGACTGTGACAGACCAGAATAACCCACCCCAAAATACGCCTCTTCAGCGGAAGGATTATTCTGAGCGACAGCAGACACTGGGGATGGGGGGGTGCCTCTAGGAACGTGCTGCCCTTTTGTGTGGAAATCCCCATTTATGAGATGTCTCTCTCTGAACGCTTATCAATGGGCCAGGCGCTGACTGTGTACCGTGAATTCCCAGCTCCACCTCACCTTTCCTGAGATTCGTGTACCTTTATTCCTGTTTCAGCTGAAGATGGTGTGTGGTCTGAATGCTAAGCCAATTTTTAAAGATTTACTAATCTTTCCCTGGGTGTCTACTATAATATGGATTTTTGAGTTTCTGCGTGTGTGTGTGTGTGTGTGTGTGTGTGTGTGTTCACGTGTATGCTCACATAATGCTGTTGATGCCCAAGGAGGGTATCAAGTCCCTCTGATCTGGAATTATTGACAATTGTGAGCCTCCCCAAGTAGGGGCTAAGAGCTAAACTCTGGTTCTCTACAAAAGCAGAAAGCATTTTTAACCACTGAACCATTCCTTCAGGCCCTAGAAATTGAACTTCAAATTCCCCTTAATGCCAATGTGCAAAATAAGAGCTTGCGCGCGCGCACACACACACACACACACACACACACACACACACACACACATACTGGGACTATTGGGAGACAGTGCAATCTTTAAATCATGGGGTTTACTCCATCGGGAGGATGCCTTTACAATCACCAACTTTCTCTCTTTTGTTTCCAAGCCATGGAGTGCTTTTACTATGTGCCTTCAGCAGGCTCAGAACCAAACAAGCAGTTATGAATCAGAGCCTTCAAATTATTACTCAAAGCAAGTCCTTTCTCTTTGTAAATTAATTATCCAAGGTATTTTGTTACACTCTTCTCTTGTCTGTCTTTTGTCTCCTGGGTCCAAGCCAATGAGCCTAGAAGGGAAAGACTGGTTTTTCTCCTCTGCAAAACCTGAAGGATGACACCTCTCTCTTCCTCGGTTTCTAACTAGGCAGGGAGTGTGGATGTTGATATCTGAGGGTCCTTCCAGATCCCTGGTTCCTTTCTTGGTCTAGGACAGTGATGAATGTCATGGGGGGTCCTAGAAGTCTGTGGCATCAGGGCAGCTCCTGTTGCAGGAGTAGAGGGTGAGGGAATTATTCTTTCCCACTGTGAGTGTTGAGTATTTGAATTTATGAAATGACAGCCAGGTGTAGTGGCTCTGTTATGGAGCTCTTGACCCTTGGGAAAAGACTTTAGGCCCACATCAGTGATAATGAAAGGATTTATTGAATACTGTTAGCAGGACAAACTCCAGATTGCTGTGTAAAGTGGGGTGAGGAAAGGCTTTTTAAAGGTGAAAAACCACAAGAAGACTCTGCATAAGCAAGCCAAGGCTGTTCTGTTCTTCCAAGATTAGGCAGTCAAGGCAAAGTCAAAATAGTCCTTTACTGTCTTCACAAGCCGGTTGTGGAAGCCAAAAAAGCAGTTAGTCACATCGTAACAAGTGGATGGCCATGGCTGTACATTTTTGGGTGTGTATTGGGGGGTCATGACTACTGAGAACTTGTCTTTTAGGGCCTGAAGCCAGCCACAAATGGCTAGTGGGTACCAAGCAAAAAATGGAGTTTCTTTAGACATCATAGCACACACCTGCAATATTCTCTCATCCACCAAAAGCCCTGACCCCCCAAAGTCCCAATCTGTACAAAACCAACCAATCAACCAAACAACCAAACAAACAAACAAAACCTAATGCTTTCTGGTTCTTCCCTCTAGCTCTCACTAAATTTCTATTTCAGGGAACTGAGGAAGTGGCTCAGTGGGTAAGGCCCCTTGCCACCAAACATGAGGACCAGAGTTCAATCCCTGAGGTCGAAAGAAAGAATGCCCTATAAATTGTCTTTTAACCTCCACAGTGCTATGGCACCAACATGAGCCTATGTGCAGCACACAGACACACACACACACACACACATACACACGAGTGTCTTTAAAAGAGAAAAGTTTCTATCACAAGGAGAAAGATGGGAAATCTGTCAACAAAAACTGTACAATATTTGGTGTTTCTTGCAGGGTCTGATGTATCCCAGGTTGCCTTCCAACCTGTAGCCAAGTCTGGCCTTTGAACTTTCCACCCAGGTGCTCAGATTGCAAGCCTATGCCACTATATTCAGCTAAAACCAGACAGACTTCTGTCCCATGCCATTGCCCTCTGTTTTGGTGCCATAGAGAGAGTCGTTATCTAACTATTGTCTGCTCCATGGGCCAGGCTTTGCCCCAGACTACGGTATAGTCTCTAACCCCAGTAGATTCATCTAAAAATGATTTGCCACCCCACTCAACACTATCTACTTTTCCCATTATTCTCCTCCTTTATGAAAAGAAAAGCTGTAAGTCAGTGCAGTAGTCCACATCTGCAATCCCAGCTATTCAGGAGGCCAGAGCAAGAGGATTGCAAGTTCAAAGCCAGCCTGGGCAACTTAGTGAAACCCTATCTCATAAATAAGAAGGGTCTGGAAATGTAGCTCAGTGGGAGACCACTTGTCCAGTTTAATTATCGGTACTGGGGTGGGGGTGGGGCAGGAAAAGAAGGGAAGGGACATTGTTAAATTCATTTGTTAACATGTCTCTAGCATCTCATGGTTTTAAGGAACCATCAAGGGCAGAAAGGACATTCCCCTTTACTTTTCTATAGCCATGTGGAGACATGTTGGGAAGGGAGTCCCATCCACTGAGGATCCAAGGATTTCACAGTTAGGTAGACAAAGGAGCTTCGAAGGCAGTTTGTCCCTACACCCATTTATTTTTAAAGATTTTCTTTTTAATTACTTGTATATATGTGTGGATATCTGCATGCCAGTCCCGATGTGTGCAGAGATGCTTAATCTCCAATGATCTGCTTGATGTAAATGCTGGGAATCGAACCCTGGTCCTCTGGAAGAGCTGCCAGTGCTGTGAACCGCTGAGCCATCTCTCCAGCCACTGTTCCTACTCTTTCCAAGACTTTTTCAATTTGAAGTAACATTGTCTCAACACACCATCCTTTAGGACATTGTTTTCCAAGCCTCAGTGCAAATAATCCTTTCCCTTGGTCTTTTCATTGTCCCGGTGCTTGTGACAAGGGGAAACTTGCCTTTTGCTTTGGAAAGTTGACTCTAAAATTCAACACATTCCCTGTCACTTCTCCTGGTGACAAAACCAGGACTTAGGGCGCATCCTGACCCCGAGGCAGGTGTGGACTGGTGTTGGTTCATCTTTGTTGACTTAACAGGTTTTGGAATCACCTAGAAGACACACCTCCAGGAGGAATGGTTGGCACTAAGCAGGGGCAGCATTCATCCAAATGCTGGGATCCCAAACCTAGGAAAAAAGAAATAGGAAAGGAAAAGAAAGAGGAAAGAACGAAAGAAAGGAAGCCAGCAAAAGATTCAGCAGTTTCTTCCCCTGATTCCTGGTCCACCCAGATGTGATCAAGCCATCCCACACTTCCACCACCACCCTAGACTGGAGCCATGCCCACCACCACGCCTTTCCCCACCACACCTTTTCCCACTACACACAAATGAATTGTGTCCTCACACCTTTATGAGCCAGATCAGACATTTCCTGTCCTAAACTGCTTCATGCCGAGTATTTGGTTACCACAATGAGGAAAGAAACTAGTATAAACTCCTAAAGAGTTGGGAAGATACTTAAAGCTGGTGATAAAAAGTTGCACAAAAACAATGCCACCTGTTTCTCAGACCTGAACTTTCTCCTACAAACATTACAAAGTTACCTGTGGAAATGAATAAGTCCAACCCCAAGAATAGTCAAGGACTGCCAGCTGTGTTCCGAAAGAACAGCAGCCAGTTGCTCGTGAGTCCTGTTTGTAGGCTGTTTGCAGGAGTAATGATGAAGCCCACGTGGATGGAGAGGTGCGACCCTTGCTAATTCTTTGCACGCTCTGTTTGCTGCCTTTTATATATCAACCGAACTACAATTATCTTTATGGCTGGCAGAGTAAATCACCAGTATGTGTCAGAGGGATCCGCTCCTGTGTTTTATTATACTGTGTATGAGCTCTGCAGTTTTAAGAGGTCATTACTCAGCTAATTATATGAAACGTTTTCATGGACAAACTGACTCTGCTGGCAGCTGAAGCCAAAAGAACCCCTGGCTGGGTCCTTCAGAGTTCTTGGAGGAATCTCAGAGATCATCTTGTCCAACTCCTTCCTTCCAGGCTTAGAGAACTCAAGACAGGTGGAATTCTGCACTTTGTGTGGGATTTCAACAGGGAGCAGCCATCACTGGGAAAAAGACCCTGGGTGATCACATTTGCCTCCTGCAAATCCACCCGACAGAAACGTGATACCGTCACCAAAGGAGCTGCTCCGGAACGTGCATAGTAGTAGCTGAGTTATCCACAACAGAGTGAAGAACAGTCTCTCTCTGTGTATCTCTCTCTCTTTCTCTCTCTCTCTCTCTCTCTCTCTCTCTCTCTCTCTCTCTCTCTCCCTCTCTCTCCTTCTCTCTCTCTCCCTCTCTGTCTCTGTCTATCTGTCTGTCTGTCTGTCTGTCTCTCTCTCTCTCCTTCTCTCTCTCTCCCTCTCTGTCTCTGTCTGTCTGTCTGTCTGTCTGTCTGTCTGTCTGTCTGTCTCTCTCTCTCTCTCTCTCTCTCTCTCTAGTGTGTGTGTGTGTGTGTGTGTGTGTGTGTGTGTGTGTGTGTGTGTGTATGTGTGTGTGTATGTCTGCATGCACCTGTGTGTAGAAACCAGAAGTCAACAGTGGGTGTCTGCTTCTCCACCTTGTTTTGGAGACAGAGTCTCTCACCTGGAGCTCATTAATCCATGGAGACCAGCAAGCTGCAAGGATCTTTCTGCGTCTGCCTTCCCAGCACTGGGGTTGCAGGCGCAGGTCACTGTACCTGCCTTTAAGGTGAGTGCTAAAGGATCCAAGTCAGGCCCTTCTGCTTGCACATTCATCATCTTACCTGCAGAGCCCTCTTTTCAGACATGGAATTCACTAGGATCCTCCGGCCTCAGCTTCCTGAGTGCCGGGATTACAGAAGAGGCTTGATCGTGGGACGTTACATACTGGAGCCAGCCGGTGGAAAGAGTGTGTCATCCGTAACTAAGGAACTGCTGAGAGGTGGTAACCCTGACAAACCTGTGTCCCCCCCCACCCTGGCATCACAGCTACTGTGCTGCTCCTGGCTTAGGCACCAATTTCACCCACTCATACCGCTCTCAGAGAGCCCCAGGAATGTGCTCCTCCTCCAGCCCCAGGTCCAGACTGGATGGAGACTCTCAGGATGACTCCTCCCCTCACCCTCTCCTCTGTGTGTCTGTCTTCAAACTGACTTTGTTGTTGCACCTGACATTGGTGCTCCTTCTGATGCTGCTTACGTCTCTGTCCGTAGGTTGGGTGGCCGAAGGGCAGTGTGTTGAAATACACACAGACCGAGGCTCTGCAGTCAAACACCTGGCCTTGAGTCCCAGTGCTACCCCCTCCCATGGTGTCACGTTAAAAAACAGATCAACCATTGTGTCACCTTAAAGAACAGATCAACAACCCGAGTCTCAAGTGCACATACATTAGGCTGAACAAATATGATCCTCTTTGCAGTGCCGGTTTGGGAAGTGACTAAAAGCCTTGTACCTAAACTCTCTCCAGCTTCCCTGATGTCATCATCCTTTCCTTAACTCCCACTCTGTACCAGGCATCTTGCAAGCAGTAGACATGGCCAGCAATGATCTCCAGGGTTTTTCTTTTTTGGTATCTGGTGCTCCTGTATGCCGATCTCTCTTTTGGCAACCCCTCATCTGTCACTCAGGTGGGTCCATCTCTAGCTGATCCCCCATTCCCATCTCCCAGTTCAGAACACTCCATCACCAGAGTTACCGACATCTGTTCTGGGCTAGGCTCATGATGAAGTTTGGTTCTGTGGAAGTCAGCTCCGGGGCATCTGTGGAACGGTTGAACATAGGCTGCTGCTTGTTCACTAAGGTTGCTAGTCAAATGGAGCCCTGAATCTGCTAGGGGATATCCTTGCTAAAAGGAAGCCCATGACAAGGGATTGCCAAGAAGCAATATATTTTTTTAAAAGATTTATTTATTTATTATGTCCAGTGTTCTGCCTGCATATATGCCTGAGCACCAGAAGAGGGCACCAGACCTCATTACAGATGGTTGTTGGAAAGTGAACTAAGGACCTCTGGGAGAACAGTCAGTGATCTCAACCGCTGAGCCATCTCTCCAGCCCAAGAAGTGATTCTTTACACCCTTAAGCAACCAGGTTGAGAACACAGTGGGGTTTCTAACACTTGCTGGTGAAATAATGGTGATGATTTACTGTCCTCAAAATGACCAATATTGACTGGCATTCGCTGTGCCCTGGACATTGAGCCAAGCATCTCATTTAATTCTCCCACTGCTCTGCCAAGGCAGACACAGTGAGTGAATGTGTATTCTCCAAATATCTACATCAAACCAGAAGCTCACTTCCCTGTCTCAGCTTTACAGATGTAATTATGGTGAGCTCATGTTGGATTAGGGTAAACTCTAACCAGTGACTGATGTCTTTATAAGAAGAAAGGAGGAGACAGAGACAAACACAGAGAAGTAATGAATCCTATAAACGTGAAGGCGAAGACTAGAGTATTGCTGCTACACCCAAGAGTCCCAAGGGATGCTGAGAGTTTCCCTTACTGGGAAGAACTGAGCAAACATTGCACCCGGGAGCCTTTCACTGAAGTAGCCTCTCATTGGTGAGAGGATAAGCATTTGTAAGGGTTCATCTCTTCTTCTCTCTCCTCTTCCTCCTCCTTTTCCTCCAGCTCCTCTTCTTCTCCTTTGTCTCAGTTACTGTTCTATTTCTGAAATAAGACACTATGACCAAGGCAATTTATACAAGGAAGTATTTAGTTGGGGGCTTGCTTTTGACACAGGGTTTTATGTAGCCAAGGCTTGACCATGAGTCTTTATATAACAGATGATGAACTTGATACATCAACTCCTGATTTCCTGTTAAAGCTATAGAGTGATGGCAAGAGGGCTGACAAGGTTAGACAGGAAGAGGAGGCTGAGGGTGGCAATCATCCACTTAGGAGGTTAGTTTTCAGGCTATTGTGATTAAATGGAAGGGATTCATTAGATTCTCATTATGCACTAAACACTTGGCCTCGGATGACCACCTGATGGTACCCAAGCATGGACAATGCTCTCACAGCTGTATTGGTGGACATCACCTTTACTGACGGCTCAGAAGTCTTACCCAGAGAAGCAGAGCTGAGAGAGACAGAAAGCCTTAATTTTGCTGCAGGCTTTGGCCTATGAACAATAGCTGCCCTCACAACTGACTTGAGCTTTAAAACAGTCATCCCAAGATCATAGGCAAAAAGAGTAAGTTTAAAGAATTGCTGTTATAGCTCATTTGTTATTCATTTATGACTCCCTTCCCCGTACCGTCTCTAGATACTTTCTTAAGAATAATGTAATTATGGACAATAAAATTATCTCCTTTCAAAGAGAAAGAAGAAAAAAGAAAGGTCTGCAGATGTCACTCAGTGGTAGAATGCTTGCTTAGTGTGTGTGAGATTCTAGATTCAATCTTTGTATTGGAAAGGAATTCCCTTTGGGACAAAACTCCTTTTCATGTGACTGTATCCATCAGGATATGATGTTCATGTTGCTGCATCAAGAAGACCATTCGAAATCTTGGTGCTATTAAATAACAATGGGGTGTTTCTCTGCACTTACAGCAGCCTCTCGAAGGGTAGCTGAGGCTTCTAGGCTGGCGCTGTTGGCTGGATCTCCCCATTTTGGGTTGTCAACTAAGGCATAGATGTCATCTGGTGACTCCAGTTTCTGTGCAAGACAGAGTGCACAAGCAAGCCAAGGGGATGCATATGCTTCTGCTCACATGCAAGTGACAAGTGAGTCCCACAGCTACACCTAGTCCAAGACAGGACAATGCCTTCTCAAGGAGGCCCATAAACACCCCCACACAAAAGCAAAAGGCTTACCTCCCAGGGAAAGGTTTGAGACACTGACATTCTTATAATATTTGAAAACCCAGCTTCTTTGATAAAAAGTACTGGAAAACCATCAAGATGAATGTCGCTCCAGTGACAGAGAGCCTACCTAGGATGAAGGAGGCCCCAGGCTCAATCCTCCATAAACCACATAAACCAAGTATGACTGTGCACACCTGCACTCTTAGCACATGGAGCTGGAAGCAGGAGAATCAGAAGTCAATGATCATCCTTGGCTACGTAACACGTTCCAGGCTAACCTGGGCTACATGAGACTTGGATTAAAAACAACAAGGATCTGGGGACATTGTTCAATGGGTAAGAACACTTGCTGTGTCCACGTGAGGACTTGAGCTCAAACCCCCAGCTCAAACTTGTAAAGGTGCTGATCATGTGCTTTTAATCACCCTCCACCCTGGAAGATAGCTTGGGCCACCAGCCTAGCTCCAGATTCATCGAGAGACAATGTTGCAAGTTAGTAAGGGGGAGAGTGACAGAACAGGACTCAGTGCCTTCTGGTCTCTATGTGCCCAAAATGGGCACACACTCGCACGCGTGCGCACACACACACACACACACACACAAAATTAGAAACAACAACAACAACTGTCAAATAATAATAACTGCAAACAAGGAATTAGCCACAGAGATGAACAGGACTAGAGGGTTGTAGCTTGGAGGAAGTAGAACACTTGCTAGGTATGCACAAACCTCTAGCTTCAACCCCCGAACCATCCCAACCCCTAAAAAGAAAGAAAATATTACAATCATCTTGTACTAGATATGGTGTGGAGGGGGGTTCTCTACAATCCCAGCACTTGGGAAGTAAAGACATGAAGGTGAAGCTATGGCCAGCTATATAAATCTGGGGGTTGGGCTATGTGAGACTCTGTCTGGGAAAAAAAACAATAAAAAGATATGAACAGACATTTATAGAAAAGGAAATTATATCCCTTCATTCAGCCATCATAGGAATATTGCACGTTGTTCTAAGGTATTGTTTCCAGCCATGGACTGGGCAAGGGTAAGTGCAATCAGGGCTGTCTGTACGTGACAGCCAGGCTGTAAACTGACATACCTCCACGGCAGGCGCTTGGCATATGTGTCAAGATTTAAAGTTCAAAGCCAGGTCTGGTGATGTGATACACACTTGCAATCCTAGCGCTTGAGAGGTAGAGGCAAAAAGACCAGGAGTTCAAAGTCATCCTCCACACTGCCCAGTGAGTTCGAGGCCAGCCTGGACTATGTAAAACCTTATCTTAAAAAAAAAAAAAGTTGACAAAATACCTTTTGATAAGATTCTTGATTTCAGAAGTGCATATTCTGAGGAACATTTTATGATGCTCTTGGGCTCCTGGAAATGTATCTTATACGTGTGGGAAATGACATCTGCTCAAGGTTTTTCCCTTCACATTATTATTTGTAATAACAAAGGATTAGAAACCACTTAATGCCTTTTAATTGAGGACTGTTTAAATTATTTAAATTATTTCCTTCCATTCAGGAGATTACCACACAGATGTGAAAGGAAAGCAATGTCTTCTTGAAATGAAGTGCAGTGATCTCTAAGATTTCAT
The DNA here is from genome assembly GCF_963924665.1 of Micromys minutus. Lineage (NCBI taxonomy): Eukaryota > Metazoa > Chordata > Mammalia > Rodentia > Muridae > Micromys > Micromys minutus. The sequence goes on from NC_137985.1 coordinate 37,169,641, forward strand.
TCTAAATGAAGAAAGAAAGGAACAGGAGGGGTGAGACTTGTTTATCCCCATCTGTCTAAAAGGAGGGGCCCAGCCACTGCTGTTTAGATATGACAAAAATCTCCAAAAATATATTTGAAGTGGGAAATATGGGTTGGCATTGAGAGAGAAGAATGCTCTCTTTTAAATTGTGAACTGGGGGGGGGACTTGGGGGGCTGGTCAATGGGTGTGGAGCTCGCTAAGAACAAGCCTCGGTATTCTGCTGCCCAGTGGGGTGGCACGCTAAAGAATAATGTACAATACATCTCCCGAAAGCCGAAAGAGGACTGTGGATGCCTCACTACAAAGAAACGATAAGTGGTTTAGAATGAGAGGTATGTTAATTACCCTGCCTTGATTATACAACGCGTATAAGGATGAAAACATTATGCACTACCCCCATAAACGTGCACAGTTGACTCAAAATAAAATAAAAGAAAAATGAGAGAGGAAGCTGAGGCAGCGGCTCGGTGGATGCAATGCATGCTTTGTAACCATGCAGACCCGAGCTGGGCTCCCCAGCACCCACATAAAAGTCAGGGATGGTGGTGCACCCATCAACCCCATGCTCAGGGAGCAAAGACAGGGCGATTCCGGGGATCCGTTGGCCAGCCAGTCTACCCAAAACATTACATCAGTGAGAAACCCTGTCTCAAATAGTAATGATACAGTGTAGAAATGATTGAGGAAGGCACGCAACCTCAACCTCTGGCCTTCATATGCACAGGTGAGTTAGACCATACACATACATACATAATACATACATACATACATAATACATACATACATACATACATGCATGCATGCATACACACATGCATACATGCATGCACACATGCATGCATACATACATATATACATACATGCACACACATGCAAGAATAAAATAAAAGTAATGTTTTTAAGGTAAAAGGGGCTGGGGAGATGGCTCAACAGTTAAGGGATCTTACTGTTCTTACTGCTCTTGCAGAGGACCGGGGTTCTGTACTAAACATCCATATAGTAGCCCTTAACCACCTATAACTCCAGTCTGAGGGTATATCACACCCTCTTCTGGGCTCCACAGGCGTCTGTCTCTGCATGCCTTCGGTGCACACCCATGACTACACACACATAGACATAAATAAATCCTTAAAAAATAAGATGAGAGGGGTCAGGGCATGGGGTGGGTGGAGGGAGAGAGTGCTGGGAGACTGGAGAGATTACTGGAATTGGGGGAGGCATTTCAGGGGTGATGTGGAAACCTAGTGCAAAGGAAACTCTCTGGGATCTACAAGGGTGACCCTCGTAGTAATGGAGGCACAAGCCTGAACCAGCCATCTTCTGTAACAGGCAAAGCTTCCAGAACCGGGGCATTAAATCATCCACAAAACCAACCTATGCTGTGGTTCTGTAGCCTGGCCATCTTGTGGGAGTGGGCTGATTCTGACTCTGTTGCCTGCTTTTGGAATCTTTTTCCTCCTACTGGGTCGCCTTGCCCAGCCTTGATATGAGAGTCTGTGTCTGGTCTTATTGTAACTTGTTATGCCCTGTTCGGTTGATGTCCCTGGGAGGCCTGCTCTCTTCTGAAGGGAAATGGAGGAGAAGTGGATCTGGGGTGAGCTTGAGGAGAGGAGAGAGGAGATGCAACGTATGAGAGGATCAGTAAATTTTAAAAATAGATAAAAAAAGAAAATGAAGTCAGTGTGTGTGTGCATGTGTGTGTGTGTGTGTGTGTGTGAGAGAGAGAGAGAGAGAGAGAGAGAGAGAGAGAGAGAGAGAGAGGGAGGGGTCTGTGATGGCGTATCATGGCCGTTGACTTCACTGCATCTGCAGTCAACTAAAACCCATGCAGCTGGGCACAGCTGTGAAAGATTTTCTTTCCCTTTTTTTTTCTATTTTTTTTTATTAGATACTCTCTGTATCTACATTTGAAATGTTATCCCCTTTGCCCATCCCCCTCCCATCCCCCTCTACTTGTCTTCATGAAGGTGCACTAGCTCCCAGAGGGATTTTCTTGATTATATCATTGGAGGCCCACCCTAAATCTGGGCCACATCTGGTGGCAGCCAATTAATAGAAAAGGATGTGAAAGAAGGATGCTTTTGCTTTTTGCCTGCTTGCCCTTATCCACACTGCCACACTCAGCTAACTGCTGAGGAACTCTCTCACTGGTGTTAGAAGCTCCTTCTCCGTGATTCCAGTGTAGACTGAGGACCAGCAGCTCTTTAAGAATGCTTGTCTGTCTGTCTGGTTTTTGTTTTGTTTTGTTTTTGTTTGAGACAAGGCTTCACTATGTAGAAGCTGTCCTTGAACCCAGAGACCCACCTGCCTCTACCTTTCAGGTGCTGGGATTAAGAGAATGAGCCACAATGGCAAAGCTGTTGTGTTTTAAAAAAATAAAGAGCAAAATGAATGACCGAGATAAATATTTCAGTTCTAGGTCTTATTTACCTAACTGCTAAACCATCTACCCACCTATTTAAATACTCAAATATAAATGTACACACAAACATACACACACATATGTGTATGTGTATGTGTAATGCCTAGAGATACTACAAGCACACATGACCTAATGCCCCAGCTAATCGGCCCCTACGTTCAGCTTGCAAACTGCGTTGAAATCGTCTTTGAGTTTATTTATAAACCTCTAAAGAAATCCAACAGGGCAACTGTCAGGACCTAGGTTCTTCCAGATGCAACCCTCTCTTTCAGGTAGTGTGTTTGGGGAAGAGAGCACAGGGAATGTCAGTAGTGGGAGGGGATGGGAAGCGTGAAACAAAGGAGGGGAGAAACCAGTTCAAGCTTTCCTGACTGAAGGGAGCTCCACTGAAAGCCTCCGAAGCTGCCAAAGAATCATTGAGGAGCCATGCCAAACGCACATGATTCACAGCCAGTGTATTCAGTGAGCCTGAGTTGTGTGTGTGTGTGTGTGCACACGAGCGTGTGTATGTGTTTATGTGTGTATGCATGCTTGCTGAGGTCAGAAGAGGAGGTGTAAGATCCCCTGGAGCTGGAGTTATAGGTGGTTGTGAATCGTTCATTCATCATGGGTGCTGGATTAGGTCCTCGGGAAGAGCAGGAAGTACTCCTAAACAGCAACTCCTCTCTCCAGCCTCCAGTCACTTTCTTCTGATTTTGCTTCTAGCCCAGAGGAAGTTCCTCTCCCCAGCCAGTCCTTCCTGGGTGCATCTGGGGATCCCCAGGGATCCCTGGCAAATCACATGAGCTCTACAGCCGACCCTGCCTCCTCCTGCACATGCTCCTACAGAGACACGCTGCCTCAACACAGTCAAAGCAATGGGCCAAACCAGACCAAAGCTTCCAAAACTATGAGCCCAAATCAGCCTGCTCTCCTGTTAGTTGATTTATCTCGAGCATATGTTACCACAGCAGAAGGCTAACACAGGCTCACTCGAACACACCAGATGTGGACATATATATATATGTCCACATTTTTTTTTCTTTAAATAGGAATCGGCACTCGGGGAATTATCAATCTGCGGGCTGCTGTTTTGGGTCAACAGTGAGGTGACTGGGAAGTAAGGCATCTGATTACTGTAAAGTGCCTGACAGCTACATCCACAGGGAGTACTGGGTCATGGCAGCATTGCCAGTGCAGGAGGAGGCAGGGTCAGCTGCAGAAGTAGATGGGGGACAGGGACAGAAGGAAGAGGATGAGGTGGTTAGAGTAGTCCTCACCCCTGTACCCTGGACTGAAGCCTCCCCTCAGCCAGTTCCTCCTGGGTGAAACCAGGGCCCATGCTGCTCTCCGGCAAACGACAGGAGACCAGCAGCTGACTCCAGCTCCCTCTCTAGGCTGGCCAGGGAAGACAGGGAATGGAGAATGGGTTCCTAGACCACTCTGTTCTTGAGGCAGAGTCTCTTATATCCCAAGATGGTCTCAAATTTGCTATGTGGCCCAGGGTGACCTTGAATTCCTGCTCCTCCTGCATCCACTTCCCAAGCACATTGGCATTACAGGTGGACACCACCATGTCCAGCTAATGTGATACTGGAGACGGAACCCAGGGCTTTAAGGATGCTGCACAAACATCCTAGCAACTGAGTTACAGGATTCAGCCCTCAACCTTTTCTTTCCCTCCACTTCTTGAGACAGGGCGGGCTTGGAACTCACTGTGTACCAAGGATACCCTCGGCCTGGCTGGACAAGACTCCCCTACAGGCAAGTGCCGTGTTTCCCTAGTCGGTTCATGTGCCGATGGTTCTGTGCTTTAGCTGTTGTGAGTAATATCACACTAAAAATGGCTGCACAGAGATCCCTTTAGCATGCTGGGTTCATTTCCCGTTTCCTTCCGATATATAACCGGAAGTGGAAGACTGGGTCAAATGACGGATCTATTTTTAGTATTTGGGGACATGTGAGTTTTGCTTCATTGGCTTTACTGACACTACCCATGTTGCTACAGTCCTAGAAAGGCCCCCAAAGTCTCAACCCCTAGTATGTGTGAATATCAGAACAGCTACATTGAGGAAAGAGGAATGGTTGGGGGAGGGGGGTCCTCCTGAAGCTTCAGAGCGGGTTTGGCCATACGAACACTTGGATTGCAGACTCTGTACCCTGTGATTACGACAGAACTTGTTTCTAACCCCCGGCACAAGGTTTGGTTTGGTTTTTGTTTTTAATTACACCAGCCCTAGGCAACTGTTGCTAGTAGTTTATGAAGACGTTCCCATAGAGCAAGTTCTATCTAGAGTATGGCAAAGCCAGAGGGAAGACATACCGGTGTGGTTCCAGTTCTCAGGCCAGGCTCACTGGTCCCAGTGTTCTGAGCATCCCAGCTCAGAAGATGCAGAAGTAACTCAAAGACACCGAGAAGAAAGAAGGCTAGATACTGTCACCTATAAGTAACAAACAACAAAGATGATGCCAACTTTACTTTTTGTTTTTTTTTCTTCAGACAAGAAAGCAAGTTCAAAGAAGAGCTGTGGTTGTTGGGGTAGTGCCCCAGACACCCCAACACAGCTCTTCGACTTTGGAGTACTCACCTTCGCCTGGTGGGATGCAGGGTTCTAAGAAGGAAAACCCAATGTGGTAGGAGGTAATATCAGGCTAGACTGAGGGAAGTACTGAGCCTCCCACAATGCACTTCAGCTGGAGGCACATGGAAGGACCTGAATAGTAGGAGGCAGCATCGGAACTTGTTTCACTTCAGGCCTGGAGCCTGTGCTCCCCTGACCTTCAGCCTCTGGATCCTGGCTTCCTGGTTTGCAATGAGGCCTCTGGTTGACTGGAGGCTGTTCTCCATCAACCTTCCTTCACAGGTTCAGTTCCCAGCAAGAAGCCTAGGCCTGCGGGAAAGCACCCTTTCCTCAGAGGAGGCAGACAGTGAGATGAGGGAACATCTGAGTTGGGAGAAGCAAGGGAAGTCCCTCCCCAACTCAGGGCTCCCTAACTTTCTGTAGGGAGGCTATGCCTTTGCTAGCTCTGAGCCCAGTGGGCTGCAGGCAGGCTCACAGGATGGAAGGCTGCTCTAATGTGATGCAGGGCTCCGGAGGTAATCAATGTTGACTTTGGGAAGGTGGGAGCTGTCGGGTGTTTTACTGGTGTTAATGTGACACAGGCAGAATTAACAGCTCCCCATGTGACCATGGAATATAGCACATGAAGGAGGGACCCCCTCTCCCCTTCTACTCACTATAGGGCTTGATTAAATCGGTGATGAAGACAGAATTGAATTGGCAGCCTCTTGTCCCTGTGCCTCCAGGTTTTCTGTAAGACAGCCAAGGGAGACACCCTGCCCTCTGAGGCCTGCCTCCTGAACTCTGATCACTGGGAATCCCATTCGCAAATGCTCTGACCACTTTCCTACCACACCCAAGGTGAGTTCCAGAAACTCCTTTAGAGAGAAAGGGTCTCCAGAGTCCTAGTCAGCTTGAGTTTCTCTGGCTCATCCACAGAGCAAGGGCTTGGCGCCAGTTGGAGACAGAAGGGAAGTGGGGAGCAGCAGAGACCTGTGAGCCAGCCAGCCTGCTGGGGGAGGGGGCGGGGATGTCAGGCTTCTCAGTTCCAGACCTGTTATACATAGTTTTGGATTGTTTGCTTACCATTTCAGTCCCTCCTCTCTTGTTGACAATGCTACCTCAGCCCCTGTGTGCAACCATGTGGTGCTGACCCCCGACCTTTAGTTGTATCTCCTCAAGCCATCCTGCCCGCCCCCCCAGGTACATGAGCTTCTCCACGGGCCGTGTGACTGCACCTCTCCTCTGGTCTGCTCCTTGTTCTCCCCGCTCCTTGGATATTCATGGAAAGACCATGCCTAACCTCTTTTGGAGCCCAAATTCTCGTCTGCACAGCCAAATCATGAGCACGTGCTTGCATGCAATCAAGCTGAGATGTCTGCAACACATAATCCCAACTTGGGCGTCTAGTTGCTAAACACTAATGCCCAGGAGAGGGTTCTAGAACTCGGTCATGATAGTCCCCAGCCCAGTCTGTGTCACTTTGCTTTTGCCTCCAATGGTACTGAGAATGAGATAGTGCTTTAGAGATGTGTGTGTGTGTGTGTGTGTGTGTGTGTGTGTGTGTGTGTGTGTGTGGTAAATGGGTATAGTGTGTGCACGTGAGTGTGTGTTCAGCTGCACGTGGAAGCCAGACAGGATGTTGGGTATCTTTCTCCATTTCTTCCCACCTTATTATCTTGGGGCAGAGCTAGGCTGACTGAGCAGCAAGCTCTCAGGGTCGTCCTGTGTCTGTCCCCTTCTTCCTCCGATGCTGGGATTCAGACGCTCACAGCCATTCCTTGCTTTCTAGATAAGCACTAAGGATTCAACTCCAGGCCCTCTTGCTTCCAGAGTTAGTGTTCTTACCCCCTTGGGCCAGCTCCCCAGCCCCTCCAGACACTGTTTTACTTAATGCTTGTATCAACCCTGCCAAAAACAACTGCAACCATCCCATTGGACAGGTAAGAAGCTGAGGCTCGGCCTGAAGCAGCAGGAAGCAGTTGGCCAACATATGGGTTGCCCAGTTTCATCTGAGCCCCCAGTTCACAGACAGTCTGTCTGGAGCCAGCTGGGCCCTCACATGGTCTCATCATGTTACTGACCCATCATCCTATTAAATGTTCTGGAGCTACATTTGGTGGCACTGTGCCCAACAACGTCAACAAAACAGGAAACTTTAAAAAAATTCCTTACATACCCCTTTTCACTTTTTAGCTGGAAAATCCAGGAACTGGTATAAGGAGGCTCGTGTGCCCATCCCCCTGCCTCAGAACACCAACCGTGTTTGCCTGTCTTGTTTCTTCTGTTCCCTCCCACGTGCTTCTTTTCTGAAGATTGTAGAGCAAATCTCCGACATCCTGTAAATACTTCATGATGCATCTCTGGCAGACTCCGGGTTCTCTTCCTTGATTCTAATTACAATACCTTTACCCCCCAACAAAATGAGCACCAGCTCTCAAGGTTATGAAATTCTCAGAACGTCTTTAGAATTCCTCATTTGAGTCAGCCGAGGCCTTTGACAGTTGGCTCGTTCGGATCATGATCCAAACAGGCTTGTCTGCTGCACTTGGGTGGAACAGACTCCAGAATCTCCCACCCCACTTTCCCCAATTCATCCTGCCCCCACCACCTGCTACAAGCTCTGGGCATGGGTGTCCCTTGGGATGTACCACATTCCAACACAATATTACTTGTTTTTATTAATGTTGTGGGGTTATGCGTATGTGTGTGGACTTTCACAGGCACATTGACACTCATAGGTATGTACACCCTTGTGTGTGTGTATATATTTGTGTATATGTGATATGTGTGTATGTGTGTGTGCATATGTATGTATGTGTGTGCATGTGTGTATATTTGTGTATATGTGATATGTGTGTATGTGTGTGTGCATATGTATGTATGTGTGTGCATGTGTGTATATTTGTGTATATGTGATATGTGTGTATGTGTGTGTGCATATGTATGTATGTGTGTGCATGTGTGTACATTTGTGTATATGTGTGTATATATTTGTGTGTATATATGTGTGTATGTGTGTGTATATTTGTGTGTGTGTGTGTGTGTGTGTGTGTGTGTGTGTGTGTAGGTTGCCTTCAGATGTCTTTCTCAGTCACTCTCCAATATCCATTGGGGGGTCTCAAAATGAACAGTTACTTTCTCCTGTCTGTTTCCCTGGAGCTAATTCCCCCCTCCCCCTTTCTCCTCCCCACCACACCCCCATCCAGATAGCAGGCTTTAGGAGGACAAGACTGTCTGGTGTTTCTGAAGCCTAAAATAGTCAAGTACTTCTTGACTAATAAATAGAACAAATGGGAGGCAGAGAGGGAGAGAGGCGTTCCTTCCAAAGAGCTTGCAGTACAGACTAAGAGGAAGGAAAACGGAACACAAGATTTTTCATCTGTCAATTAGTCAATATCAGCTAATCACCAACCGATGACCTCCGCACGCCGTGCCTGGAGCAGGATGTCTTGGCTGGTAAGGCTGTAGTTAGAGGATTAATTGATGGATGATCTCTCTGTGATCCAGAGCCCGGCTGGGGACCTAGGATAGGGAAAGACTCCTGGAAGCTCTCCTGGAACTACAGTAGGGAAGAGATGACCGAACTGGGTCTACAGCCCAAAGATGAGAGTCCTCCTCATTCTGCTGAGGAGGACAAAGATGAAAGGGATACTGAGGCACCACTGGAGCAAAACCCAAGAGGAAGAGGAGCCCCAGGAGTGAAGGGACTGAGACTCTCTGCAGCCCCGGGTGAAAGAGTCCTCACTGGATATGTTATATCATATGTGGCCCAGGAGGTCCAGCCCAGGCCCAAAGCTCCCTGTCCAGAGCTCCATCCTGCAGCTCCAGGGAACCTCCCTTTGGTGTGAGCATCCAGAAGCTTCACACACGGTTTCTCAGGCCCCCTTGCTTCATTACTTTACTTATTTTTAATCTAGACAAAAGACTTTGCTTAGCCCTTTCTGGTCTCATCCAAACAGGCTTTCATCTTTGCACTAGAAAGGTCTGTTTTTACAGGTTTGAGCTCAACTGTTTTTATTAAGTAATCCTTTGGCTTTTAAGAAAATTTGGGGCCTTATTCTTATTTATTTCACTTTTTTTTCCTTTTGCTTTTAAATGCAGAGACAGCAATATTGCAGAGGGAGGCCAGCAGAGTATCCTAGACTGCTGAGGCTCATCCTAGAGGCCTTGGAAAACAAGGGTAATAAACTGAGGGCCCAGACAGTCCTCCAACAAAGACTGATACTCCCATTAAAAATTACTCATTTCAGCCATATGGAGAATCAGGGCAAATGGCTCTCACAGAGAAGATAAGATTAGCCCTCACAGCCCAGAGGACTTACCAGAACAGGGACTTTTAACTTATTTGTGGGCAGGTAAGTGACATTTTGTTAAAACTGCTTTGACAGGTGGGACACCTGATAGGGCCTCTGTGTTCTGAAAGCAGCCATTACACCCTCTGCTGGTGCTCTCTACGCAGCCACAAGAGAAGCAGGATTGTCACCCCACCCCAAGCCTAAGGCACAGTTAGAAGTAGGGAGGGGGGGGGAGAGGAATCTAGATAACAAGCAAGCAGCCTATGTCATTCTGACTTAGCTACGTCTAATGTGACCTGTGTCACCCTGGAGGGTGGGACTATCCGTTCTTCCATCCTATCGCTTGGAGTTTGGCTGTTTAGACACATGGGCAACGTTTAGAAGCATGGTGTTCCCTGAGTCTTTGAGACGTATGTAAATGGTTTCTGACCTACTCCATCTCTGACATTTCCTGCCTCTGGGTTGCTTGAGACAGCTTCCCTATTTCTGGAGGAAGATGTAGTAATTGCCCACTGCTTTTGTTTACAGCCCGGTATTCCATCACACAGGAGAGCTGTGTTTTGTTTAAAAATACAGAACGCTTTATAGATCTGTGTGTCATCCGTGCACAGGGACACGGCTAATCTCCTCTGGATCGTTCCAGTTTTGGTCACATGGGGTGCAGAAGCCAGGACTTGTTTTCTGTTCTCAGGACCAGATCTCACGAAACTCATGTCAGTCTCAAACTCCATCCATGGCTGATAACAACCCTAAACTTCCTCTAAGGGCTGGTATCAAACCCAAAGCTTGCTGCATGTTAGGCAAGTAAGTGTTCTGCCGCATGAGTTCATCCCAACCCCATCACCATTTTTACCTTCCCATTCCTGCAGGAGGACATAAACTGGCTCAGATAGTCATTATCACTTGAGAGGACTTCACTTTTCTCAGTTTTGACAAACCAAAGGGTTAAAACTCTACCTTCTTGTTTTAACTGTGTTTAAAGAGATTGGACAATAATGGTATAATTCTTTTTTCTTTAAAGACTTATTTCTTTATTCTATGTATGTGAGTACACTGTCACTGTCTTCAGACACACAGGAAGAGGGCATCAATTCCATTACAGATGGTTGTGAGCTGCCATGTGGGTGCTGGGAATTGAACTCAGGACCTCTGGAAGAGCAGCCAGTGCTCTAGCCACTGAGCCATCTCTCCGGCCCCAATAATGATATAATTATCATTTGTTCATATGTCTGCTTCTGTGAATGGTCTGTTCAAAACTTTTCCTTACTGGTTGTGTGTGTGTGTGTGTGTGTGTGTGTGTGTGTGTGTGTGTGTGTGTGTGTGTAGTTTGAAAAACCATCCCTAACTCCATCCACCACCCCCTGTTAACTGTGGATCCAGTGGGGTTTTTGTTTGGTTGGTTTTGAGACTCACTATATAACTCAATATATAACTGGAAGTCACTATGTAGACCAGGTTGGCCTTGAACTCACAGGAATTTACCTGTCTATCTGCCTCTAAAGTGATGAGATTAAAGCCCATACCACTGTGACTTCCACTACTTGGTTTTTGTTTGTGGTTGTTTTTTGGTTTCCGGTTTATGGTTTACGTCCTTTAACAGCAATAAATAATGTTGGAATGATCAAATCCATTTATTTTGTGCCTTACATTCCTGTATGTTTTTTTAAAAAATCTTTTCAAAGGAACACTCACTCTAAGGTTCAGAGTTCTTTTCCATTCATTTTCCTATATTTGTGTTTATAATTTTGCTTCTCACATTTAAGTCTTTATTCATTTGGAGTTTAAAAAAAAATAGAGTATGACCCGAATTTAACTTCTTCCCAAAGAAGTGGGCTGTTTTCTTTGAGACTGTTCCCTATGGAACTTACCCTTCCGGCTGCTTTGAATGCATCTCCCGTCGTCTGCCGAGTTCCTTCACGGTCTTGTTTATTCAGCCTTGTTTGTATTTATTAGATGTGTTTATCTACGTGTGTCTGCATCTGCTTCTGGACTCCTACTCTGTTTCTCCAGCTTGTCCGTCTAGTCCTCTGACAATAATGCACTGTGTTTATGGTTTTGACTTTGTAACCATCTTGAAGATGCACAAGCACTGTTTCTTCGTTCTGTTGACATTGGATCAGCTGTTTGCAGCTCTCCGTTCTCCTATGTAGAGTTTATAATCAATTTAATTCCCTAAAATTCCTGCTGGATGTTAATTGAATGTCGAAATTAATTTCAGGCTAATAGGTATCTTTACAAAATGAAATCATCTCAAAGATACATACAGTGTTTCTTTTTACTTGGGGTTAATGGCCTTTCCTGGACTTTGTTTTCCTCTGCCATCTTGGGCCTTCTTCGATAGCTAATGATCCCTTGGACCTTTGTGGTTTTCGTTGTTACTTTGAGAAGTTGTTTTGCTCTGTTTTTTTTTTTTTTTTTTTTTTTTTTTTTTTTGAACCCTGGTAGGACCTAGAGTAAGTGGAGGTAACTGAAAAGTTGAAAGGCAGGGTGTTCTCACCATAACCACTGAAGACTGCTCTCTTTCCATCCATTGTTCCGCTCCATCCCACCTGCCTGAATGTTGACTAGTACTGAAAGCCCACAAGTACTAGGCTCCAGTACCTGTGGAGACATGTGTAGCTGGAGCCGTGGGTAATGAGTGTGTGGCTTATCTGTGAATAGTGAAGGTCACTGCCGAATGTCCTGGTGTATAAATGCCCTCTGAGAATTACAGGACTCCTCCCAAGCTTCCGGAACTGAAGGTGCAGACACAGCAGTGCACAAACAGAGGGAAACCGAGGGTCAGTGAGTAAGGGGCTGAAGAGATGGCTCGGCAGTCAAGAGCACGTGCTCTTGCACAGAATATGGTTTGGATCTCCTGTACCTACATGGTGCCTCAAAAAGCCCTAAGGGAACTGGACACACATGCAAACAAAACACCCATACACATAAAATAAATAACCTTTAAAAATCTAACATTAGTAAGAAAAAAAAGTACTTTTTGTTTATTTTTTTAATTTACACGCTTGTGTGCATGCCTGTAGCTTTATGTGCACAATTTGCACGCAGTGCCTATGGAGACCAGAAGGGGGCATCAGAACCCCTGAAAGTGGAGCCTCCTGCAAGAATAAATGCTCTTAACCAATGAGCCACACCCCCAGCCCTCCAAACACTTTTCATGTCCATTAGACTTTGCAATTAAAAAAAAAATTATAGCTATTTTGAGTTCTCACTCTAAGTACGATATTTTATAATTTAAATTTTTAATTTATTTGTTGGTTTTTTTTTTTTTTTTTTTTTTTTAGTGTATTTTGCCTTCATGTATATTGGTGTACTATGTGAGTACCTAGTGCCCTTGGAGGCCAGAAGATGGCACTGGATCGACTGGAACTGCAGTTAAGTTAGTTTTTAGCTGCCATGTGGTGTTGGGAATTGAACCCAATCTCCCTAACACATAAATAGCTACGCCACCCCTCAAAACCTGGATTTTTAAAAGAAAGATAATTTATTTGTGTTGCACTTTCTCCACAGTGTGTGTGTGTGTATGAGTGTGTGTGAGTGTGTGTAAGTGTGTGTGATTATGTGTGAGTGTGTGTGTGAGTGTGTGATTATGTGTGAGTGTGTGTGAGTGTGTGTGATTATGTGTGAGTGTGTGTGAGTGTGTATGTGTGAGTGTGTGTTTAAGTGTGTGTGAGTGTGTGTTTAAGTGTATGTGAGTGTGTGTTTAAGTGTGTGTGAGTGTATATGTAAGTGTGTGTGTGAGTGTGTTTAAGTGTGTGTGAGAGTGTGTGTAAGTGTGTGAGTGTGTGTGTGAATGTGTGGGTATGTATGTGTGTGAGTGTGTAAATGTGTGAGTATATGTATGTGAGTGTGTGAGTGTGTATGAGTGTGTGTGAGTGAGTGTGTGAGTATGTGTGTGTGTGAGTGTGTGTATGTGTAAGCTAAACCAGATTTTTAAGTTGCTTAACTGGAAAGAGCTCCATGCATTCATTCACACTGAATGTGTCTGTTTTTACATCAGGACAGACGCCACTGAACACCAATCTGATAAGGTTTCCTATCTGCTCTTTGACAAGGAAATGTTTGCCAATATCTACCTTTTGTTTCTTTTGTTGTTTTTTTAGGCAGGATCTCCTTTGCACAAGACTGGCCTCAAACTTGCTATGGAGAGGAGAAGGTTGTGGAACTCCCGGTCTTCCTGCCTTCCAGGTGTAGGGTTACAAGCACAGGACACCATGCCTGGCCTGCTAATTCTACTTTAGAGAGATTAATTCCAACAGCACACATTATGATAGAGAACTCTCACATGACTTACATGAATCCTTCTCATTTAGAATATTTTTTTGTCCTCATATGATTGCCTACACTAAAGTACACAAATCCTAATGAAGTTTTACATCTATACACACTAAGCACTATTCTGACCAAGGTCATGGATTCTCCAGCACTACAGTGGACTTTCCCAATCCCCTATGGGTGAGTATTACCGGTGCCCTTACTCACAAGGTAGCAATTCTGAACTCTTGGCTCCTGCCACCCGTGCTAAGAGTCTCAGAAACGGGATCATATAGTCTGTGGTATTATGAGTCTGACCTTTTCACTCCACAATATAGGCCCAATTATACTGTGTGCACAGTAGTTAAAATTTTAATGTTACTCACCATTATATTACTCGGAAAACTATGTATTGTTCTTAGTATAGTATCAAATTCAACTGATATCCTAAAGTGTTTTATGCTTGTAATTTTCAATAAAAGTAGCCTAAATTTTCCTTCATATTATAACTCCCCCTTCCTTTTCTTCCTCCTCCTCCATCTTCAGAATATTTGTTATAACATATAAAACACATTGTATAAAGTTGGCTTGGATAGTTTTCTCTCTTTTCTATTTTTGGAACAATTGGTGTTAGATACCAATTAGGAACTGAATGCAGGCCTTCACACATGACAAATGTATGCACTACCACTGAGCTTCACCCCAGCATAAAATGGGTGGTTTGAATAGGAATGCCCCCCATGGCTCACGGATTTGAAAGTTTGCCCCATAGGGAGTGGCACTATTAAGAGGTGTGGGCTTTTTGGAGAACGTGTGTCACTGTGGGGATGAGCTTTGAGGTTCTATGTTCAAGTCTCCACCCATCTGCCTGTGGAAAATAGTCCTTTCCTGGCTGTCTTTGGATCAAGATGTAGAACTCTCAGCTCTTCCTGCACTATGCCTGTCTAGATGCGGCCATGTTTCCTGACATGATGAAAATAGACTGAACCTCTGAATCTGCAACCAGCCTCAATCAATGTTGTCCTTAATAAGAGTTGCCTTGGTCATGACGTCTCTTCTCAGCGATGAACTGTGATATAGGAATTGTGTACATTCTGTTGCTTGGGCCTTTTCTTGACATTTAGTAGCTCACTTTTGAAAAGTTATAAAATATCCTGAGCCTTGGAGAGTTGGCAGGGCAGAAAGAGTTTATTCATTACAATTCTTGCAGTCCGATCACTGTCTTTCCACTGTCTCCCTCCTAGGTTACTTTCTGTTGCTGTGATAAAACACTGACCAAAACCAACTTGGGGGAGAGCATTTGTTTTATTTCAACACCCCCAGGCCACAGGCCATCATGGAGGAGAGTCAGGCAGGAACTCAAGGCAAGGACCGGGAGACAGGATTTTAGAGAAACACTGCTTACCTACCTGCTTTCCATGGCTTGTTCAGCCTGCTTTGTTATACAGCCTAGAACAGCTTGCCCAGAAACAGCACTGTCCACTGTGGGCTGGCTGGACTCTCCCACATCAATCACTAACCAAAAACAGCTTCAGGAATGTCCACAGGCCAATCTGATGGAGGCAATTCCCCAGTTGTGGTTCACTCCTTCAAGGTAGCATTAGTTTGTGTCAAGTTGAAAAAAGCAAAGAAACAGAGCACATATGTTTGTCTTGAACCACTTCTACTGCACAACCCACCATACACAAGACACCAAACACACACACATATACACATGCATACACACATACACACATGCACACACATGCATGCATGAACACACACTCATACACACTCATACATTCACATGCACGGGGACATACACACATGCACGAGGACACACACGCACACACATACATGCATGTACACACATACACACTCATACACAAACACACATGCACATGCACAAGGACACACACACAGGCACTAATAAGATAAAGATGTTTGTCTTTCCAAAGCAGGCCTGTCAATCCTGTGTCTAGTAACATTCTCTCTTTTGTTTTATTTCCATTATTTTTGTTCCCGGGACTTTCCTGATGCTTTTCCCGCCATCCAGATTTAAATACACAGTTTATTTGCTCTCCATTCTTGTTTTCTGCAGAGGCTCTCCTCCTTGACTGCTTTAACCTTTACATAAGTAACAACACGTTGCTTTAAGTTTTCTCCTTGATCTAAGAGAGTTCATAGCATGGTTTTGTTTTTTTCTGACATGAAGGGTAGTTTGTGTGACTCTTTAACTATTTCCCAGCTCCTGCATCTCTTGGTGGCAGTCAT
Organism: Micromys minutus; assembly: GCF_963924665.1. Taxonomy (NCBI): domain Eukaryota; kingdom Metazoa; phylum Chordata; class Mammalia; order Rodentia; family Muridae; genus Micromys; species Micromys minutus. Next base: position 37,185,430 of record NC_137985.1, read on the forward strand.
GCTGATCGATCTGCATTCTGCTTAACCAATGACAGTCCATTTAGTCAAATATAAGTAGAGTTTGATAAGCTTATTTCCAATTTTGTCTTTTCTTATCATGTCTGTCCCAATGATGATGATGATGATGATGATGATGATGTGTGTGTGTGTGTGTGTGTGTGTGTGTGTGTGTGTAGTATGTGTGCTACAACATGTGAGAGAGGTAGGTCAGATGACAGCATCCTGGAGTGATTCTCTCCTTCCACCATGTGAGTTCTGGGAGTGAATTCAGGTTGTCAGGCTTACGAGAAAGAGTTCCTACCCATTGAACCATCTCACTGACCACCACTACATTTACTTTATTAATTGCTGAGAGACATTTTGTGTGCCCTTTGCAATTAGGGACATTTTCATTTGCCTTTATAGTTAAACAACATTTGGGACTGAAAGGTTTTCCCCATGACTTTCTCCTAGTCATTTTAATGCCTCCTCATGGTCCTAGTTTAGGGGATCTGCTCTTTCTCTCTAGAAACTGCATCTTTGTTTGTGATCCTCCCAGTGATGAACAAATTTAATTTGAAATTAAACTCAATACCATTTATATTAGAACCCATCGAGAATGAAATACTTAGGGATGAAGGTGTAGCTCATTTGGTTGAGTACTCGCCCAGCATACTCAAAGCCCTGGGTTGGATCTGAAGTACAGCATAAAAATGAGGTACACAGCTGAGGCCACAGCACTTAGGAGATGGAAGCAGGAGGTTCAGGAGTTCAAGGTTATCTTGAGCTATATAGCAAGGCCAAGGTCAGCTGAACTACATAAGCTCTTACCTTAAAAACATACTTAGATATAAATATTTTATATAATTATATATAAATTATATGTAATATAATAGTATATAAAATATACTTAGATATAAATATACATAAGACCTGTATGAGGAAAACTATAAAACTCTTATGAAAGAAATCAGGGAAATAAAAGACTAAAGAGCTATCCCATGAACACGGATAGGCAGGCTGCCAATTCTTTCCAACCTGGTAAATCCTGGGCCATGAGAAGGCCCAGGTAAAGATGCTTGCTGCCAAGCTTGCCAAGCAGAATTTTATCCCCATAATTAATCTCAATCAAAATCCAGGGGAGTTATTTTGTGTCTATTGATAAGCTGATCCTAAAGTTTAAATTAAAACAAAACAAAGGCAATAGGCCCAAAGCAGCCATCACAACACTGAAGGAGAAACGGTCAGAGAACTGATGTTTGTAGACTTCAAGAAAGTTTATTGTGAGTGTGGTATTGGAGGAAGAATAGACACTGGACGGCCCAGGATCTCAGAAATAGATTATCCAACAATAATGCTGAGCAACCTGCTATCTAGTAAGGAGCCCGTGATCCTGGGAAGCATGGTTCTGTCTTCAACTGGGATCCAATACAAAGATAAAAAGGGTAGCCAGACCCAGACAGGACTTCATGGACAGTAACTCAAAATATGCCAGAGTTTAAATGTAAAACTCACAACTATAAAGCCCTGAAAAGATAGCACAGGAGAAAATCTACATTACTTTGGCTTTAAATACAGGAAAAAGCAGTACCCTTTGAAAACAAGAGTCAGCAAACTTTATGCTGTGGTTTGACTCATCATGTGGTAGAATTAGAATCCCTAGGACAACATGGTAGGGAAATAGATTCTCTCTCTCTCTCTCTCTCTCTCTCTCTCTCTCTCTCTCTCTCTCTCTTTCTATCTCCTCTCTCTGTCTCCCTCTGTCTCCATCTTTGTCTCTCTCTGTCTCTCTTTGTATCTCTGTCTCTCTCTCTTTGTCTCTCTTTCTCTTTGTCTCTCTCTCTCTCCTCCCCCCTCCCTCCTTCCCTTCCTCCTTCCCGCCGCCTTCTCTTTCATCGTGTGGTCATGTTATATTACCCACCATGCAGTAATGCAGCTGAAAGCCCTTACCAGAGGTAGCCCCCTAACCTTGGTCCTCTTAGCCTCTAGAACCTGAGAAAAATAAGCATCTGTTCATACAAATGACCCACTTTAAAGCTGAGCATAGTGGCCCACACCTGAAACCCCAGTCAGACTGAAGCACAAGGATTACTGTGAGTTTAAGACCACCGTGGGCTCCACATAGTATTCGATCAACAAGGGCTACATAGCTTCAAAATTAAAAACAGCAAGTCACAGGGCTGGAGAGATGATTTAATGGTTAAGAGCACCCACATGGCAGATCACAACTGTCAGTCCAGAGACCTCTTCTAGTCTCTGTAAGCACTGAGGCATATGATATATATATATGTATATATATATACATATACATATACATATACATATACATATACATATATATATATATATATACACACACACTCACAGATAGAACACATAAAAAAGAATAAAAAGAAATAAGTTTCTTATAAAATAATACACATTCATCTTTGCTTAATCATTTTATGCATAAATCATTAAAATAGCAGTAAGTTATTCACTCTACAGTATTATGTTGTAGGAAGAAAGTGAACTGAGTTACTAAACTTTATTAAAATTAAGCTATGACATTAACTTTTATGAAAATTTAAAACTTCTAACTGAACATGGTGGAACACGTCTATAACCTCAGCACTCAGGGTAGGTTTAAGGTTAGCCTGAGCCACAAAGCAACATCTTCTCAAAGAAAAAAGGACAAGAAGGAAGAGGAATGTCAGGCAAAAAGGAAAACCTTAGGTTCTTCAAAGAACAATGTCAACAAATGAGGTGATTTGTTACAGAGTGGGAAAAAAATCTCCAAAATTTCATAAAGGACTCGAATACACTAAGAACTCTTAAAATTCAACAATAACAAGACAACCCAGATTTAAAAAAAATAACAAAGCCAGGTTAATCCCAGTGCTTGGGAAACATAGACAGGCAGATCTCCATGAGTTCAAGGCCAACCTGGTCTACAGAGCAAGTTCTAAGACAGCCAAGGTTGTTAACACAGAGAAACTCTGACTCAAAAAGCAAACAAAAAAAGAAATAAGACTTTAACAGATACATCAAAAGAAAGTAAATATATTCAAGAAATGCCAAATTGTATGTCAAGAGGTAATGACTAAATAAAAGGAGGCATTAGATGCCTATTTATGAGAATGGTCAAAGTCCAGAACTGACATCACTAAAATTGCTGACGAGAACGTGGAGCAACAGGAACTCTCTGTCTGTAATTTCTACTTATCTTCTTGTTTGTTGTTCTCATATTCCTTGTAACAGATAATCTTGTCCATTGCTCCCATGATCCTTACATGGTCCAACCACTTCCAACACAGTTTAACAGACATGAAACTAAATATGGAACCCAACAGTGCCACTTCTTGGTATCTACCTGTGTGTCATAAACCTAACTTCACCTCAAAACCCCATGGGGATGTTCCTGTGATGGTTAACACGGACTGTCAACCTGAACAGAATCTAAAATGACCAAGAAGACAGGCCTCTGGGAATGCCTGTGGGGCTGTCTTGATTGGGTTAACTGAGATGGGAAACCCTACCTTAAACATGTTTGGTACTGTTCCTTGCACTGGGGTCCCAGAGTGAATAAAAAGGAAAAGAGAACACCAGGGTTCACCTCTTGTCTTGAAAGCACATGTGACCAGCTGCCTCACCTCCCAAACTATGATTTCCCTCCATGAACCAGAAGCCAAAATCATCTCGTGCTTAAGTTTTTTTATCAGAAGTTTTGTCACAACAGTGAAAAAAGTAACTAATACAGCATATCTATTCATAATAGCCAACACTCAGAGGAAATCGAGATTGTCCTTCGGTAGATGAATGGAGAAACCGTGCTGCATACAGACAATGGAATATTATTTGTGTCCCAAAGTAATGAGCATCCATCCGCCCATGAAAAGACGTGGGGGAACCTTCAAAGCATACTGCCCAGTGAACAAAACCCATATGAAAGGCTACACAGAGAATGACTCCTGCTGTGACATTCTGGAAAAGACAAAAAAAAAAAAAAATGGTGGAGACGTTGGAAAGATCTAATGGTGGCTGCTGAAAGGGAGGTGGGGATGATCTGGCAGAATACGCAGGATTGTTAGGCCAGAGAAATTATCCTGCGTAGCATTACAATGGTGGACACTTACTTACATTACACATTTTCGAACACCCACAGAACGTAGAACAGCGGTACTGAAGCCAAATGTAAACAGTGATAATGACCTGTCAGTGCACGCTGCTGTAGAAAGGTGTCAATCTAGCATGTTGACTCTGGGAAAGAAGCAGGGCAGAGGGCATGTGCCTTCCTCTAGCTTCTGCCGTGAGCCTAAATTTATATAAAATTTCGCAGGTTAATTTTTCTTATTTCTCCATCTTACATGTTTATTTTTGTATTTTGTGTGTGTGTGTGTATGTGTGTATGTGTGTGTGTGTGTGTGTGTGTGTGTGTGTGTGTGTGTGTGTGTATAGGTGGGTGTGTACATGTGCTTAAAGATCAAAGTCAGGTGACATTCCTCCATTGTTCTCTACCCTATTTTTTGAGACAGAGTGTCTCGCTGAATATGGAGTTAGCCAATTTGACAAGACTAGTCAGGAAGTGAGCTCCAGGGAATCCTCCTATTTCTGCCTCCATCCTGCTAGGATTTCTAGGCCCGGACTTTGTGGTCTCCCTCACTAAGGAGAACAGGCACTCTGTAAAGGCAGAGCACAAGCAGCCAGGGGGAGCCACTCAGCATCTCCTGTGCTGGAAGAAGGCAGAGTGGTTGGGGCTGAGTGAGCAGGTGAGTGATCAGCTGACTGGAGGCAGAGCTAAGGACACAGTGCCTCCAGGACCGAGGACAGCTCTCACAGAGTGGAAAGAGAAATGTTCCTTTTGTTGAGGCAAAATCTCACACATGCATATTCCATCCAGGTTGTCCTCCAACTTGATAAGCAGGGAGGGAGAGGGAGAGGGAGAGTGTTATTTACAGAAATTAAGCTGGAAAGATGGCTTAATAGGTAAAGGGATTGCTGCACAGACATGAAGAGCCCCTCATCCCTGGCCCTGGGCACTGGCCCAGAAAGGAGGGATAGAACAAAGGGAGGTCCCATATTCTTCTCCTCCCCTACATTGAGCTGGGTGTCTAAGTTACTTTACTATTGTTGTGACCAAACACCACAACCGGGACAGGGAAACTTACAGAAGAGTTTATTGGAGGCTTGGTCATAGTTTAGAAGATTAGAATCCCTGGCCATCATGGTAGGAGCATAGTAACAGGCAGGCAAGGATGGCTGATGTGGTTTTGGTGTTTTGTTTTTCCTCCGTCTCATAGGGTTTAGCCTATGGTTTCTTGACCCCGTGTGCTTGGACAGAACATTATGGCAGCAAATATCTACATCAAAGGACGGCTATTCTTATTTAACAGACAGAAAACGGAAAGGGAAAAGACAGGGAGGGGCTTAAGAAACTGTAACCCCCAAGGACACGCCCACAGTCGATACACTTCTTCTGGCTAGGCTCTACCTCCTGTCTATCCTTGCTTCCCAATAGCACCATCGTATTTTGAATCCATTAAGGGCCCAATCCATTGATTAGGTCAGAGCCCACACACCCTTTCAGCATCTTCTATGCATGGACTCGCTGTATTATAGATGCATAAATGAGACCCAAAGGTGGGAGTCATAACCTAGGATCCCCTCATTAGTGCCACTGGGCTCAGAGTGCCTGTTCTCCTTAGTGAGGGAGACCACAAAGTCCCTGCCACATCCTCCAGCACAGGAGCTTGGAGTGGCCACAGTGGATGAGGGAGGGCAGACATGTTGGATCAAGGGAGGGAAAGAGGCAAAGGAGCAGTCATCCCCATGATCTGTAAGCACAGGGGAGTGAGATATTTGCTCCCCTGGTGTCAGGAGAAAAGCATCTGGGCTAGCAAGAAACAGGCACGCGGGAGAGACACCCAACTTCACTTAGAGATGGGAAGCTGCATTCCTAGCAGAGACAGGTGAGTCCCAGGGTGCACTTCCTGCCACTTTCATTGACGAAAATGAGCAAAGGTGGAACAGAGAGCAGAGGACCAGGAAACAGGGTGGCCCAGGCAGCAATGGTGGGCCGGACGTGTCAGGTCCACATAGCACAGAAGGATGGGAAGCTGGGCAGAGGTGAGCAGTGAACTCGGACAGGGAGAGTGGACCATGAGGAAGGACAGTGCTTCCGGGAGATAGTGTGCAATATGGTAGTGAGGTTAAAGGAAACAGCCTTCCTTACACACACACACACACACACACACACACACACACACACACACACACACTGGGCTGAAGTCTACAATGGAGTGGCATTTGGGGCAGGCCCTTTGGGAGATAATTAAGGGTTAGCTGAGGTCATGAGATTGAGACCTTCATGACAGGATTAGTACCCTTATAAGAAGAGACCCCAGAGGCCTAACATCTCCTCTCCCTGTCCCTGTCCTAGTTCCTTGTAAATGCACAAGGAGAAGCTGTGTCAGTCTACTGCAAGGAAACAGCTTGCAAGCCGGGAAGAGAGCCTTGGCCTGGATTTGGCCAGGCTAAGACCCCACCATTTAGGCTCCCAGCCTCCAGAATCCCACTGTGATAGTAATTCTGATTGTCAATGCGATCAGACTAAGAAGCCTCTAGGCAGTAGTGAAACACACTACCGGGTGTTTTTGACAGAGATGATTAGATTGCAAGGGCTCTGACCTAATCAATGAATTGAGCCCTTAATGGATTGAAAATATGATGACATTATTGGGAAGTGAGAAAAGAAGGGAGGTGGAGCCTCGCCAGAAGCGTATCGCTGTGGGCCTGTCCTTGGGGTTACAGCTTCTTTAGCTGTCAGGTGTCAGACTGTTTCTTCAGTCGCTCTGTTCTTTGAGGCATGGTCTCTTACTGACCCGGGAGCTCACTGCATCAGCTAGACTGCTCAGGGAGCCCCAGAGATCTCACGTCTCTGCCTTCCTCCCGGCACAGAGCCCCACACTCATCTGAATGTTGAAGTTTCGAACTTAGGTCCTCATACTCGCTTTAGCTTCCCCACTGAACCATCGCTCCAGCCCCGCTCCTTCTGTTTTAATAGAGCTGTAAGCCACAGGCCCGGCGGTGAGAGAGGCGTGCTGGCCTCCTGTGCTGCCCTCGGTTCTCCAGTGGGGCTTATCTGTACCTTCACACCATGTTCACTTGTCAAAGGAGCCGGGGGCTGCGTGTGACAGCCAGGTTAAATAAATGCTGCCTCCTTCCACCCCCCCCCCCATTCCTGTCCTGTTGCCGAGGACAGCGAGTGTCTCTTCCAGATTCCGAGGATGCTGGCGTATTGTCACCTGTCCTTATTTGATTAGTGTCGCACTCAAAATGCCTGAGGCCATCTCTGCACAGCAAGAGCACAGAATGGATATGTCCTCCTTTTCCTTTGCTGCCTGATGGCTACTCCCTGAGAAAGTGAAGAGTCAGGACAGTGTGGAAGGAGGAGGGAAGAAGGAGGAGGGAGAAGGGAGGAGGGAGGGGAGGAGAGAGGAAGGAGGAGAGAGGAGGGAGGAGAGAGAAGGGAGGAGGGAGGAGAGAAGAGGTAGGAGTGGGGGAGAGGAGGGAGGGGAGAAGGGAGGGGAGGAGGGAGGGGAGAAGAGGGAGGAGGGAGGAGAGAAGAGGGAGGAGGGAGGAGAGAAGAGGTAGGAGGGAGGGGAGGAGGGAGGGGAGAAGAAGGAGAAGGGAGGAGAGAAGAGGGAGGAGAGAAGAGGGAAGAAGGAGGGGGAGGAGGGAAGGGGAAGGGGGAAGGGGAGGAGGGAAGGGGAGGAGGGAAACAGGGTAAGTCCAGGAGGTCAAAGAGAGGCATCAATAAGATCAGAGATTTAAAAGTTCCAAACCTGGGGTCCAACATGTCTGCCATCCCCCATCCACTGTGGCCACTCCAAGCTTCTGTGCTGGAGGATGTGGCAGGGACTTTGTGGTCTCCCTCACTAAGGAGAACAGGCACCCTGAGCCCAGTGGCACTAATGAGGGGATCCTAGGTTATGACACCCACCTTTGGGTCTCATTTATCCATCTATAATACAACGAGCCCAAGAGTGAGCCCATGCCCAGAAGACGCTGAAGGGGTGTGGGCTCTTTCCACAGATGACATGACTTGAAAGAACAGCATAGAATGTGCTACCTCCACACATGACCCCACTTGTTCCGAACATTCTGCCTCCATTAATGTTCTCAGCAGCCCAAAGGACGCCCTTGGTTATGAGGAAGACGAGGCTCAGAAAGCCAGCAAGTAGCAGAGCCAAGTCCCTCAATTGGATGCCCTGAAGACTTCAATACTGCTCACTTGACTCCAGCTGGTCTTGATGTTAGAAGGGCTGTCTGTCTGTCTGTCCCGTGAGGAACTAACTTACAAAGTCTATGAAGAACGGTGCTGTGGGGCTGGGGTGATTGTCAGAGGGTAAATTGCTTGGCTTGCAAGTGTGAGGATGCAAGTTCAATTCCTCCCATCCCAAGTCCGTGTTTTAAAAGGCAATCATGGGAGTAAATGATTTTGCTCCCAGACCTGGGGAGACCGAGACAGATGGATCCGAGGGTCACTAGTCAGCCAGCCCTGCTGAATGTGTTGGACTCGAGAAACCAAGAAGAGAGGACTGAGGCACAACAGCCAGGTAGTCTTCATGCACACATGTGTGAACACACATCCATACACATGTGCATCTGCAGACACATACACATATAAAAGCTAAGCTGTCAGAGGGTGTGGGTGTGGCTTGCTGGTAGAGCACCTGCCTACCATTCATGAACCTTTGTGCTTCCTCCCCACCGCTGCAGGGGAGAGGAGAGGAGAAAGAAATCCACTACATCAAGCATAAAAAGGCAAGTTTGGCCCCTTGAACTGTCTATGTATTTGGCAGGTGAGGGTGAGCAGTTCCGGCTGATGTTAGACATGGTCCCCGGTGAGCAACGGCGACAGCACGCACAGCCTCTCGTTCACAATAGACTGACACAGGCACCCATATGCCAGAGCACTGGAGTGTTACCTTCCCGAATCCCTTGGGAATCCATTCAAATCTGCCCAACAGAATGGGAGGAGAGGAGGATAAACCCGCATCCAGCCACATCCAGCTGTAATTCTCTCCCTCTCCTTGTGAGAACAAAGAAAATAACAAACGCCTCATCCAATATTCATTGGGAAGCATCCCGACATGATCCAGGAAAAATAAGTCTCTTCTGATCCCATGATTCCCGAGCCTGGGAGCAGCCAGGACCAGTTAGAAGTAGGGTATGGGGCTGGAGGAGGCACTTTGTAGAAAAGCTTAATTATGATTCACAGAACTGTGGTGTGGAGATGGTATAAAGCCACTTAATTAGTGTAGGGATATACAGCCACAATTATCCTAAAAAAAATGGCCTAATTAACCCATGGAAAAACCAGGGCCACCACTCAGCAACACTGAAGACGTTAGTAGCCTCTTAATGCACCCCATCTACTCTTGGGCACAACTTTGTGTGGGGACACAGGTCTAGAGACAGAATGGAATGGGGCTGACTCTGGAGGGTGTCCGTGCTTAAGCAAATATTAATAAGTAGCAGACAAGGGAAATCCAGAATGATAGTTACTGAGCACTACCAGAGGCCAGGCGAGATTCTGCTCCGTTTCCCATGTAATTCTCAAGGTAATCCTATAGCGTGAGTATTCAAGTTCAGAGAGGTTCATCCATTAACACAACGTCACACAGCAGGGAAACAGTTAAAGACTCTGCTTTTCCTGTTATTCCATACTGTCTTTGCCGGGCCCAACAAGCTAAGGGAACCCACTTAACCTGGAAGAGGGTTAACTGCAAGGAGGCACCACCCTCTCTGACATGCCAAAATCCCAGAGTTATTCAAGTTGAGGAGGGCCTCCTGGAAGAGTGGACTCTTCACAAAGGCTGCAGGGGCGCCGCGTGCTGCCGGCACAGCCTTTCACAAAAACCCAAGATGCCACCTCTAGCCTTGGTTCTGAGCCCAGATCTTGGCCCAAAGCCAGAGAAAACATATCCGGGAAGCCATATGAAGCTAGATTCATTTGGGCCAGTCCTCAGGGACACCCTGGTGCCGCACGGGACAAAAGCGCGGAGTCCTCCAGGGGGCGCCCGAAAGCCGGCCGTGTGCTCCAGTTTATCTGGCCAGCAGGTCGAGGAATATTCCAACAACGTCCTCATTCTTCGCTGATCAAAGGAGCCGGGATTGAACCTGCTGTAATCATCCGCTGGGGAGTTTGCTTAAAATTCCCCTAATTACGGGAGAGCAGAAAATTGCTATGCCTCAGACTGAATAGAGAAATCGAAGGCGCCCTGCTCCAGCTGCCTGGGGGAGACAAGCCAGTCTGGGAACAGAGAGGCAAGGGGGCCCTGCTACAAACTGCGAGGAGGGGAGGGAGAACCAGGTTCCTGGCCTGTGCCGGGAGCTGGAGAGGGAGGGAAGGAGCCGCTGCACCGAGGATGTGAATGAACACTGGTTCCGGTGTGGTACCCACCTACCCCTCTGCGAAAGTGCAGGAGCAAGGAAATGAGTAGCTGGCCCATACTTCTGACTTGGTCAAGAGTGTAGCTCTGGACTCTCCCATCTGCCTGGAGAGGGATGGTCACGAGTTTTGGAGACCAGTCAGGGAGTGGTCCTTTGGGCTCAGCTCTGCTTCATGTGGAAGGATCTGGAAGTAAATAGGGGACAGGACAGGACACCAGCTTTCAGGATGTCTTCGTCTGACCAGGAGAACAGGTAAACATAGCCAAGCCTCCCCCCACAAAAAGGAGGGTGTGAGATTCAAAGACCCTACCCACAACCCACACCAGAGCCATACACCATGGTCCTGAGCTATGTCAAGGGGTCCCAGGATTGGGAGCCAGGTTGAAGTCTGATACACTCAAAGTGATTATGGGTGAGCATTGTTTAGACAAGAGAAGCTTGTCTACAGTCAAACAGCTCTTCAGAGGCCAAGCTAGGCCTCAGACCCAGGCTTTAGACTCGTGATGTGGTGTAGTTCGCAACTGGGCAGGATGGAGGGGTATGGGATGGGTGGCTGGCCAGAGGTAAAAACTAGAAGACAGCTAAGCCTCAGGCTGAAGGATCCACTCCATCAGTAGATGGTTTCCTGATATGTAACTGGTTAGAGCAAGGTGAACACTATTCTAGAAGAGGGCCTTTTCCTCCATGCTCCTGACTGAGTTCCCGGGGGTGGGAGGCTCTGGGGGTTACAAGTTCTCTACAGAGAAGAACTAAATGTGCCACACCTCGATTGTCCCTTCATCTTCTAAGGGATATTCCAGTTGCTCATGCAAATTCCCAGAAAATACCCAGTGTGGTCCCCTTGAGACCCTAACAGTCCTATCTCGTTTGTCCTGGTCACACTATTGAGACTAGAGTAGGGAAACAGAGACCTACTCAAACTACCATTTCAGAAAAAAAGGGGGGGAGGACAGTTTTCTTTAAAAAAAAAAAAAAAAAAAACATGGGACTGTCTCCTGGAACCTAAGTGGGTCATCCAGATCATCGGTATCCCTCCTTCTATTGCTCCATGAACCCAGCCTTGTTTCACCCTGTGGGCGACCATGAAAGTCCATGTGACCCTGTGTGCATGTGACCTAAGACTGGATTTTGGTTAGCGTTGGCTCAGCTGCCAGTTTCTAGTCCAACCAACGTCAGAGGGGAGGAGTTCGATCCCATTGAACAAATGGTTGTCATGAGCCTGGCACTGTATAAAAGAAACGGGTCAGCTAAAGGCCAAGGGAAGTCACATGATCATTCTGCCAATATCCATCCCAGCAGGGAAGACACATTGGGGCATGCAGGGACAAGGCCCTAGGGTGCACATGAGTGTGTTACCGGACAACAGTCGCTAGTGAGAGGGTCAGACCTCAGCCTGCACCCAAGTGGCCCATTGTGTTCCTTGGTGTGTCAGACACCATAGTGCAGATGGCCAGCAGGGGCTGAGGCTCTCCAAACGGAGAGCTAGAGCTAGGGGACGGGGCTTTTACCTGGCTTCGGCCCTGGACACAAGCCTTGGCGGAGCCATGCAGGTGACAGGCAGGCAGCTCTGGAAGCCTCCTAACTCCAGGGTGGTTGTATGAGGCGGGGAGACCCACACTCAGGGAGTGTGACAATTTGCATGCTGTTTGTATTGCGGTAATTACCCTCCCTTTTGTTCTCCCTCAGTATTTATGGAAACCCTCTGTGGAAATGCCTCAAATCTCAGCAGCACAGAAAAGAAGCAAGAGTATGGTTTATGTCTCTCCTGGGCTCACGGTAGAAGACCCAAGCCCTGCAGCCCAGGAGTGAAGGTGGCAAGAATGAGGCAGGGAGGTTGGAAGGATCCCGATTACAGATGTGGGGATGTCCCCCAGGGCCTGTCTTTAAGTTACCTGCCCCAATCCTGGCTCACAGCTCCACAGAACAAAATTTGTCATTCTGAACTGACGAAGCCTGTTCTTGCGGCCTCCCCCATTGAGCAGCCAAAGCCACTGGCATCAAGCCAAGTTTCCTGTGCACTCCTAAGGAAGTTGGATGCTCTTATGTACAGAGGACAGGAATAGAAGCCAGGGATAGAGCTACTATATCAGCAGTTCTCAACCTTCCCGATGCTGTGACCCTTTAATACAGGTCTTCCTGTTTTCATGACCCCCAGCCATAAAGTTATTTTCATTGTTACTTCATTACTGTAATTATGCTACTGTTGTGAATCATAATGTGAGCATCTGATATTCCACCCCTGTGAAAGAGTTGTTCAGCCCCCAAAGGGCTCATGACCCACAGGTTTGGGACAGCAGGGACCCATGGAAAGAGTCCTGGCCCCAAGGCCAGGGTGTCAGAAGGTAGACATCTGAGACAATTTCTCTATTGGTCCTAGCTTGTCACTGGGTCCTACTTCAAAATGAAGTCTTAGAGCCAAGCCAGCAGGGACTCAGGGACTGCTTCTGGGTTCAGGGCCCTCCTCTGCAGAGAACATATTAACCGAAAGGCTCCCAGCTTGAGATGAGAGAGACCATGGAGGTTTGGGGAACGTCCAAAGTAGTAGAAAGAAACTGCAGTAGAGTCAAAGGGTCCTTAACTCTCTGATATTAATTTATTGTTAAACCAGTTGCTATCCTCACACCCCTGAAGGTCTTATCTTGACACTGACTGTGGTACTTCCTGACCAGATGGAGCTGCCCTGGGTGGCTGAGCAGCACCAAGGAGCGAGGTGTCTGCAGACAGAGAACCAGCAATGACACGGGACATTAGGTGCTGATGGCTTTGTGGAGCAAGAGACTTGGCAATTAAAGACGCAATGGGCCCCTCCGGGGGCTGTCAGACAAGATTCAGAACAAGGGCCGGGGAGCTGGGAAGATGGTGTATCAGCAGCTGGTGGAGCCTATAGAAGGAGCAGGATGGGGGCTCCGGGGCAGCAGCCTTTGTCCGCTCAGAACGTCTGTCACGTCAGCCCCTGCTGCCCATCCAAGCTAGGCATGCTTACTGGAGGTCACAGGTAGTTGCCTGGATCTCACTAATGAGATGAGGAAGTGGATTTGGAGGTTAAATGGCTTGACTTTCAAGACATTGAAATCAAGGCCAGCTCCATTAGGTGCCCAGTTAGGACTCATGGCCGCCCCCTATGTGCCTTCTCCTGAGGTATCCCCAGCTGGGCTCTCTGCATTGTCAGAGCTCCAGGTTGGACCGCCCAGCTTGGACTAGAAGATTCCTGGGGGACCAAGAGCTCACCTTGACTCCATGGCAACTATCTCCAGGATCCCTTTCCTGAGATTGGGAAGAGACAGCCGGAAGACACATGAAGATTTCCCAGAAGAGGGGCTGGTCCAGGAAGGTAAAAGTGAAGGAAGGTGGGGTGCATGCTACCCCAGGTATGTTTCTGAGAACTCCGTCTTGTTCAATGTCCCCACTTTGGGTATGCCCCCAGTTCTCTCTCCCCAGGCTTTGTCACCATCATTAACTTGTCCTTCTCTAGCCAAGCCACCACTTCTGGCCTCCAGCCAGCCTTGCTATTCACTTATATCCACTGAGTCCTGGAGCCATCCCCAGAGGTTGGTAGACCTTGGCCACTATCACACTAAAAGAGCCAATGGAGAGAGGCGGGTACAGATGAGCCAGGATGTGACCCACTTGGGACCTAGACGGGGCACGGCTTTGTGGCAATGTTGGCACTGGCAGACAAGGGCTCTGAGGGGAAGGAAGTGTTTTGGGGGAACAGAAGTAACAAATGGGAATGAAGCAGGGAATCCGAGAGGATGTGTTTCTGTTCAGAATGCCTGTCTCGGACATGTTCACAGCCCAGACCTCAGCTATCCTCAGACCTCATCAGAAACTCTACCTCTCCCATGGAAACGTCAATGGCCTCTAAATGGAGTTTTCCTTCTCCTTGTGGACTTTCTCCACATGTGCAGTAAAACGTTGCTCTGTGCAAACATGACTAGATCTGAGGCTCCACAAGAAAGAGGCCAGGTCTTGCCCACCATTATGAAAGCTTTGTGATGGCTAATGTCCACTTAGATTTAGATTAGATTTAGAATCACCATGGTGTGCCTGCGAGGGTGTTTCCAGAATTGTTTAACTAAAGGGAGAAGATACACCCCGAATGTGGGCAACACCATCCCATCAGCTGGGGTTCCAGACTGAATAGAAAGAAGAAAGTCAGAATTGAGGACATGGCTGGATATTGCTGCCCTTGCAGAAGACGCAAGTAATGGTGGGAGGAAGGTTAATGAAGCAGGGTTGATGAGGGGTGGAACAGAATCCAGGGATCCTACCAGAGGTCTCACAGGGGCTCGGAAGACACCAGCCGACAGAGGTCTCCAGAGAGCACATGGAGCTCTTACCTACCACCACCTGCCTACCTACCCAAAGCCAGCTTGCATTTGGGGACGACATAGAAAAGAATATTCTCAGAATACTGAGAAATGAAGAAAAAGAATGTAATCACCCAGGGAAGGGTCGGGGTCAGCGGTAGACATCACTGGTTATGAGAGCTGTTGAAGTGCGCCCCCATGTGGTTTTGCTAGCAGCAGCAGGGCCAGAATGATTTATTTAACATGTTCATTTCAGATATTCTGTTGTTGTTTTGGTTTTTTTTTTTTATAAATCGTGTTTTTCTTAATATTCCACTTATCTGCTCATGCTCTTGCTTCCGTCTGCATTCTGAGCATGTGGAGTATATTTACAATTACTGCTTCAGTGGCATCGTCTGCCAACACTGTCCAGTTTCTCTCTTTTTGTCCTTTTTCTGTTGGCAGATTTTTCTTGTGGCAACGAGTAATGCTTTTCTGCCTCTTTACATAGCTCTTCATTTTTATTAGATGACATATGTTGAAATTCTTACTTTCTCAAGCTCTGGATTGTGTTGTGTTCCTTTAGAGAGTGGTGACGTTTTTATTTGCGAGATATATAGTACAATTTATGTTTTTAAAAAGAGTGGTGGACTTCTGGCTCGAGGCTATTTGGGACAGCTTTGATTTATCACTGTAGTTGTTGTTGTTTTGGGGCAAGAGCTCGCTAGATAGCCCAGGCTGGCCTCCAACTCACAACCTTCCTCCTTTGCTTTCAGAGTGTTGGAGTACAGGAATGTACCACCATGCCTTTGTTCTTACCTCTTTTTAAGACTTAGTTTTTCAGGGTAGCTATGATTATGCAAGTGTGGCTGGCTTGGAACTCAATCTGTAGACCAGACTACAGAAATGAACTCACAGAAATCCTCCTGCCTCTGTTCCCTCCCCCCCCTTCCTCCTGAGTGCTAGGATTAAGGGAATACACTTCCCCACTGACTTCAGACTTGCTTGTAAGCTCTTTTATTATCTCCTCAAATATGTATCTATCCATATTCAGCAAGGTGCTGTTGTTTTAATTTTGTGAATATCAGTGTTTTGCCTACATGTAAGTTTGTGAATGAGAAGAGGGTGTTGGACGCCCTGGGACTTGAGTTACAGACAATTGTGAACTGTCATGTGGGTGCTGGGAATCAAACAGGGGTCCTTTGGAAAAGTATCCAGTGCTCTTAACCACTAAGTCATCTCCCCAGCCCTTAACGGGTTTTAAAGACTGCCACAGATCTTTAGAACTCTGCATGTGAGTCTCTTCTAATTCTGTCAAACAAGTCTAGCCTCCCAAAATACCGAGGTCTCACCAACTCCACCACCAGACTCCCTCTGGGATCCAAGCTCTGGCGCTATGTCCAGCAACTTCCTCTAGGCAGTCAAGTCATACAGAGCATATAGTGCTCTACAGAGCACGTCAGAATCTACTTCTCTTGGACACCACCATCTAAAAGTCGTTGTTTCCTGAACCCAGACTCTGGTTGTTTCTCCAGGTGAGCATTTTCAATAGCAAATTAATTCATGGGCAGAGGGGCAGCATCCCACTCAATGCAGGCGAACAGGAGCTGGTGCAGAGGCCATGGAGGGATGTTACTTACTGGCTTGCTCCCCCTGGCTTGCTCAGCCTCCTTTCTTATAGAACCCATGTCTACCAGCCCAGGGATGGCACCACCCACAATGGGCTGGGCCAGGGATGGCTCCACCCACAATGGGCTGGGCCAGGGATGGCTCCACCCACAATGGGCTGGGCCCTCCCCCTTGATCACTAGTTGAGAAAATGCCTTACAGCTGGATCTCATGGAGGCATTTCCTCAAGGGAGGCTCCTTTCTCTGTGATTAACTCCAACTTGTGTCAAGTTGACACAAAACCAGAAAGAAGAGAAGGTGAGCGGAACTCTAGGAAAAACAAGAATAGGAGAGAAAACACATGGAGAAGAGGAACAGAGCTGATAGAATGGTATTTTAAAAGGATTTATTAGTGTGCCTTTCAGGCTGTGATTCAGGTAGCTCAACAATGGCTGTCTCCCGACGGAAAAGTGCCGAAGGCCGGAGAGGTCTCGGAGAGCTGCTGGTCTTCCATCTACATCAGAATGCTAAAAATGCAGGTACAAATAGCAGCAAAGGAATGTCTCAAGGAACCGAGTGGAAGAACTTGCCAGCAAAAGTGAGGACGAGCAAGTGAAAAAGCAAAAGCTTCCATCTCCCATGTCTTTTTCTGCAGGCTGCTACCAGAGGTGTGGGCCAGATTTAGGTTATGTCTTTCTACCTTAAAGGGTCCAGTCAAGAAAATTCCTCACAGGTGTGCACAGCTGCATGTGTTTTAGTTAAATCCATATGTAACCAATATTAGTCACCAGAGTGGTAAATTTTATTTATTTGTTTGTTTGTTTATGTTTATTTACTTATTTATTTTTGAGACAAGGTCTGGCTATGTAGTCTAGGCTGGTTTCAGACATGTAGCAGTTCCCCTGCCTCAGTGAGTGGTTAAGGTAAAGCCATTGGACTCTTCCTCACAGACAAGATACAACTCGCTGCGATAAAGGCCTTCATTTGGCATTAGTGTTCAGTGTACTGGGTTGTAGGAGGGCCAAGGGAGATGGCTAAGATGGGAGCGCTGGACCTGAGTGGCAGCTTCTGAGGGGATAAGAAAGGGGAGGATTCTGAGGAAGGGGCGGGATTCTGAGGAAGGGGCGGGATTCCGAGGAAGGGGCAGGATTCTGAGGAAGGGGCGGGATTCTGAGGAAGGGGCGGGATTCCGAGGAAGGGGCGGGATTCTGTGGAAGGTGTGGGGTCCTGAGAAAGGGGTGGGGCAGGATTCTGAGAAAGGGGTGGGATTCCGAAAGGGGCAGTATTCTGACTGTTGTGCTGAAAAACTAATGGGGTCAGGGCCAAGGATGTCACTGAACTGAGTGGCCTAGAACAACAAAGTCATCATTAATGTGACTGACAGCGAGAGAGCTTTAGTGGTGGGTGGAGACTGTGCACTCAAGCCTGAGCTGTCTCCTATAGATTCAAGAGGGGCAACTAAGCTAGCAGTTGATAGATCACAGAGCACAGGGTGAAGAACCTCTATAAAGGGTGCTGTTTCTGTTGGTGATGCCCAAGGGTCCCCAGAGAGCACGCTGAGCAGCCATCTCCATGGTGGGGCCTCCATTGACTTCCATAGAGAAAGCAGGATCTGCAAAAGATGCTGGGATGCTGGGTCTTACAGGAGCTAATACCTCCCTGTCATTGCAAGGAAGTTAGTCCAGACCCCAGCAGGCAGCCATGTGCTACACCGGCCTTATTTAAACAGATGTGTTACCTACCACCCAGGGACATCATTCAGGAGCTCCATGAAGCTGAATCAGCAATTGTCCCCAGGGGCCTGTGGCTTGCAAATCTCCAGGTTCTTGCTGGTGACCTAGATTTGCCATTGTGGGGTAGCTCACCTTGACACTCTGCAGCTGACACCCCATCTATCTCCTCTGACTCTACCTTGCCCCCTCAGACCAGGACAACCACTCTCTCTCCCCACACTTGATCTGCATCCAGAAACGGTCCAAAAGCCCTAAAATCAGAAAGTCCTGCTAGAGAGCTGACCTCGACCCATACTGCTTTTGCCTTCTGTGGTTTCATGCTGACGGCTCTCCAACTGGACCAATCATTCTTCCCGTTGCTCCCCTCACTGTGCTGCTTCTCTTCATCCCTTGGTCTCTTCTCCTTCCCCTGCTCTCTCATCAAAGGCAATTAATTGGCTTTGGAGAGTTGAGATGAGACTCAGGCTGGCTCTGGGAGAATCCTTTCTCTTTTCCCCTGGGAGAGAGGCTCAGCACAAAGTTTCTTCTGCCCTCAGACATCTCCATTCCCTCCCCCACCCTTGCAGTCTCCCTGATTTCTTCACACTGTCCCGACCCAGCACAAAGGACCCTGGTCCCTCAGGATACTGATGATTCACTCCCGCCCCCGTCCCCTGCCCGTGCTGGGTCAGTCAGAGCCGTGGCCAGGTGATCTATAGCTGCGTTCCTTTCTGCTGCTGTAATAAAATATGGACAGCGAGAACCATGGGAGAAATGAGGCATGAAAATTAATCTGCTTTACAGTCCTCATGAATATTTAAAAGCTGATGAATATGTAACTACATTTCTTTTCTCCTCCATTAGTGTCTGCTTTTGAGTTACTCTGTAGTTCTCTTTGGCTCCTTCGGGGGCTGGTTGGCTAGACTGATTTTTAAATTGGTTTTACAGGTGTTTGTGGCTTCTGGGTTCCCTCTACCCTCAATCCTGCTGACGTAGCTGTCCCTTTAAAAAAAAAAATTTCTCCAGCAAGGCCAGGCAGAGGGAGACAAGAGGGAGGAGGGGAGTGAGGTGACCCCTACAGTAAGAGACCCAGCAAAGGGGAGGTGTCTGAACAAAGAAATGAAGTAGTGTGCACAACCTACATGCTACTACATGCTGGGCAGAGTTAGCTGGGCACTGCCAATCCCAACTCATCAAAACACTGTTTCAGACAAGGAAGAGAAAAGGGGAACCCTCCCTGGCTCTTCCCTGAGCCTCGGTTTCCCATGGAAGACAGTAACAAGCTCTGTCCCCCAGAAATTGAGGCTTCAGGGATGCTTTGAAAATCAAGAGATTAGACCACATGCCTGTAATCTCAGCACTCAGGAGGCTGAGGCAGGAGGATCACAAGTTTGAAGCCAGTCTGGGTTGCATAACAAGTTCCAGGCCAGCCAGCCTGGGTAACACTGACCCTCTTGCCACACACTAAAAACAAATTAAAGACAAAAGAGCTGAGAATGTAGCTTAGCATAGCACTTGCCAGAAAGGAAGAGAGGGGAGAAGGGGGAGAGGGAGGGAGGAAAGGAGAGAGAGAGACAAGGAGAGACAGGGAGAGAGAGGGAACTCACTTAGGGACTCCCTTTGGGAAAAGCTGATTCTCTGTATCAGCTTGTATCCCTTTAGATCACAATGTTTGGATCAACTCCTGAGCAGATCCACCACTGACTGAATCAAGCCTCGATTAGGAGGACACACGCTGGTGCTGCTCTTGATTAGGTTGGCTTCAGATTGGGTAAGCAGCAGATTAGATTAGTCAATGATGGATCACCACAGAGGACACCAGCCACTGATGGAATCAACTACCAATTAGATTGGATTGGCTTTTGGTGAGATCAACCACTGAGTATATTAGTCACCAGTTGGGTCACTCCCTGATTGAATCATCCTCTGACTGGCTCATCGCCTGATGAGGTTATCTGGTCTATCTTCTATCCAAGGACAAAGGTCTCACTCAGTTAGGGCCTCCCCTTCTTGGCACCTCTGTGAATAACAGTGTGAACTCTATTCATCTTTCTAAGCTCATTCCACAAAAATCTCCCCTGCAGGCTGCTCTTGGGGTCTCAGGGGTTGGGCCCTCTTGGGTTTGAGGCAAGCCTGGGCTATAACACATTGAGAGCATACACTAATGATGAAGAAGAAGAGGAGGAGGAGAACAATAGTAATTACAGATATTGATATAACCCATCTTGTAGAGGTCATTGTTGCCTACTTTGATGACCTGACTTCTGTCCTCAAGGCCCAGGTGTTGGAAGATAAAAGCCAACTCCCACAAGTTGTCCTTGGACCTCCACCTGTGTGCTGTGGCATACATGCATGCACCCTCACACACACACACACACACACACACACACACACACACACTAAATGAAATAAATGAATTCAAACACCAACACTTCACAGAAGGAAGAACTGCAGCCATATTGGGAAGAGAGTAGGAAGGAAAAGATTTTATCGCTAGAATCCACGTGGTTGGCCTTTACTAGGTCAAGGGTGTAGGCTGGAAGCATCATTGGGCGGAACAGCTGCCAGTCTTAGGGTAGGGAGGAAGGAGCCAAGGAGAGAGGGCAGCTGTCACAGTGTGTGTGGCAGGAAAGCAGTGTTCTCAGAGGGACCAGTGAGGTCTGAGTGGAACATTCAGTACATTGCAGTATTTGTGTGTTTCAGGAGGTAAGGCCAAAGGCCTTAAGGAATCAGGACCTGGAGACCTTTCTAGAACTGACCTGGGATGAGATTAGAAAACAGGAGACTCATATCTACAAGGAGAAAGCCTGAGATATCCATCTGCCTATGTCTGACTCCCCAAGTGCTAAGATTATAGGTGTGTACCATTCAGCCTGGCTTTTTACATGTGTTGTAGGGATCTGGGTACAGGCCCTCAGGCTTGTGATGCAACCACCTTACCAAATGAGCCTTCTCTACAGTCCATGAGTTACTTTGAAAAGTACAAATGCCATTTGAACAATAGGAATGGCTGCCATGTGACAGTGACAGCAAGGGTTATGATGCTCAGCTTCCGCTGTACCTACTTTCAGGGGTCTTCTGGCCCAGCCACCCATCTTACCTTCATTTCCAGGACCTGAGGAAAGGCAGGTGTGCCGGGATGGATTCATGTCCCTTGGTGTCAGCCATTCATCTTCCAGGAAAGGTTCCCCAGGCAGCTCTGTCCCCTCCATCCCCTGACCTCCCAGATCATCTCCCTGGATGCCTCTGTGGCAGGAACAAGCACACATCTTGTCAGACAAGCCTGCACCTCGTGGAACAGGCTGGAAGTATAATCACCCTTCTGAGTGATGTGTGGGTCCCACCCTCTTTTCAGAGATCTCATTGTACTTCATGTCACTGCTGTGGCAGCCATTGAGAGCTGAGTGCCTCTGGACCACACTAAACAGGGCTTCACAGAACAGACCCTTGGTCCAGAAAAACTAGTGGAGATGGGGACTCCACAGCCCAAATAGATTCCTAGTCCTGCTTCCCCGCCCCTTGGAGCTCACCGTCTTGAGGCTCCCTCTGTGCAGTAGTGCCACCACCCTGGGCTCCCTGTCCCTTGCCTCTGACTCATCCACCTTGACACCTACTTGAGTCCTTGGAAGCCCCAATGCAACTTTCTAGTCTACTCTGTCCCCGGGGGCCAACTGAGGTGGAGTCTCAGTAGCACAAGCAGCAACCTGAGGATGAGGTGACATGTAGAAATGCACAGCAGCGGACAGAGGGAGCCCTTCCCTGAGGATAGATGCAGAGCAGGACCCCTGTCACATCCCTTACCACCTCAGCCCTGCCATCTGCTCGCTCGGAGAATATCAGGACAGCCCAGATATCCCTCAGGTAGGGCGGGCTTTCCTGCTCTCATCTCAACAGGCCACAGCGACCACAGGGACTCCATACCCATGAGTGGATGCCACTTCTCTCCTTCCAGGCTCTTTCTCACAGAGAAATAGCCAAACGCCTTCATCTCACTACAGATTTCTGTCTCGCCATCTATCTCCAGACAGTGACCCCTTCGAGAGATAGGTGGGGTGAGCTAGCCTCAGGTCAAGAGCCTGACTCCCACCTCTCATCATCTGGTACCTTGTGAACCATGGCTACAAGGGGACCTTTGGGTGTTGGGAGTCCCTGAAGCAACAGGTCTAGCTGGGTGTCTGTAGAAGCAGGCTCGCCTGTTTGTCCTTCCAAGAGTCTAGGCCTTGTGAAGAGAGAGACAGGTTCTTCTTTCCCTCTCATTCTCACAGGGAAAAAGGAGTCAAGCCCCTCCCTCTAAAGCTAGCTTCCTACACTTTAAGCTCTGCCTGCCTTGTCCCCTAGGTGAGACTGTAACTGGTAAGTAAAGATTGGCCCCTCCACAGAGTCCCAAGCCTACTTCAGGACCAGATCCTACTCTTCAGCTCTACCCCACACTTCTTGCCTTAGACTGAGACCTAAGCCAGCCTAGGCTGGAGAGACATCTGTACCAAATTAGAATCCCAAGCCCAGCCCCAGCTCCCCCCCAACCCCCCACAGAGCTCAGCTCTCAGAGAGTGACAGCTAGAGTGGGCAGGCGGCATTGAGACAAACGGCACTGTGATTAGCCGGCCATCAATATCTCTTAAAGGCCCATTCTCCCCAGAGCTGGCAGCTCCCTCCAGTTCCCCGCCCTCAGAGCTGAGCAAAGACCCCCTTGGCAGCTCCAGGCTCTGTCTTTCTCTCTCCTTCCCGCCTTGCTTCGGTCATATCAGCCAGATGGATTATGTCTTATTTCTCATGGATTTGGCTGCAGGAACCAAACAGCATTTAAGGCCATTGATTGTTCAAAAGGCCAAGTGTATAATGTACCAGAAAATTAGTTTGGAGTGCCCGGCAGGGGACCAGCACTGCTCTGAGCTCAGATTTACTCTGTACTGATGGGTGGGGATGAGGAAGGGGGTGGGAACAAAGAAGGGGGTGGGGATAAGGAAGGGGGTGGGGATGAGGAAGGGGGTGGGGATAAAGAAAGGGGTGGGGATAAGGAAGGGGTGGGGATGAGGAAAGGGGTGGGGATAAAGAAAGGGGTGGGGATGAGAAAAGGGGTGGGGATGAGGAAAGGGGTGGGGATAAAGAAAGGGGTGGGAATAAGGAAGGGGTGGGGATGAGGAAAGGGGTGGGGACAAAGAAAGGGGTGGGGATGAGGAAAGGGGTGGGGATAAAGAAAGGGGTAGGGATGAGAAAAGGGGTGGGGATGAGGACAGGGTCTTTCCATGTCTATGGGAGTTCTAGGAGCCTTGCTCACTGCCTGGCCAATAGTGCACATGGCTATAAGCTACCTCGTGAGCAGTGCCCTTCCTTCATGCCCTCCCATTCAGTATCCACCATATACAGTGTGAGGAGAATATTCCCACCCACATACCTGTGATTAATGGGGCATGGCATATACCCTCATCTATGTGCCTTGAATCCTTTCTGACCCATGGTTATGGGATCAAGGGGTCCTCCTGGTGGTAGTGAATTTGGAACCGTGGACAGCTCCCTCCCGTGCCCTTTTCTAGTTCACACAACCCAGAGTTCACTCATTAACAAGCTGGTAATCACAACAATCACTGTCTATAATGGCAGGGATCAATCCAGGGTCTTCTTTAGGAAGTTAAATGCTTTACTATTGAGCTACACACCCACCATAGCTTTCGTTTTATTCTTCCTTCCCTCCTTCCTTCCTTCCCTCCCTCCTTCCTTCCTTCCTTCCTTCCTTTCTTGTGTGAGTGCCATGGCTTACATGTGGAGGTCAGAGGACACTTTTTCAGCAGTCAGTTCTCTCCTTCCGTGTTGTTCCCGAAGCCAGCTCTCTTTTGTGTCTGCCATTGTGCAGTGTATCTCAGGGCTGCTGTTCCTTGAGCTTCTGGGTTATTATCCTGTTGTCTCCCTTCCTTCCACAGGAGTGCTGGGACTCAGATGCACGCTACCACATCTGGCTTTTTGTGCGGGTTCCGGGAATCCAGAATTGTGTTGTTAAGGTTTTGCATCATGCACTTTACCCCAAATGAGCCTTCTCTCACTTTTGGATGCCTATTATGCACCAGTCATGAATCACCTTGTTTCAGCACAAGCCTCCCATAAGGTGTTATCACCCTCCACTCTTCAGGTGACAAGGACAATGTCAGAGGTGATGCCACATGCCACTTCCCACTAGTCTCACTGAGTACAAAGCTCCAGGAGCCATTGCCACATGCATATGACATTATAAGATACTCCCCGACCACCCAAAATGCAGAGAAGGAGACATGTCCACAGAATTTCCTCCAACTCCACCTACCACACACTCCAGAGGCTGCAAGAAGCAGACATGTGAGTGGGTGCTGGGTTCCTCCGAAACACGAGCATTTCTAAAACCTGAACATCAAGGTCTAGTACAGCCAAAGAAATGGGGATCTGCCAAGGGGAGACAACAGCAAGAAAGATGAAACACAGGAGAGACTTATCAAAGACAATACATGGCCAGCTCTAGTGACAGGAGAGCCAGAAGCAATGTGTCCCACTTCCGTCTCTGGGACCCATAAAAATACAGAGGAAGGCAAGAGAGTTTGTGTTTGGGTCTTGTTAAGTTGGTTTTTTTTTTTTTTTTTTTTTTAAATGAATAGTGCTGATAAAGACAACAGGGCTAGACCCCCTTGTCCCTGTGGACAAGAGAGAGTTCCCACTCACAGTGCCTTCCAGCTAAAGCCACGATTCACAGTGGGGGCAAGGAGATGGTAATCTGTGGACCACCCAGATACCCCAGAGCCAGCGGCCAATCTCTGACCGAGGAACTACAATGCCCTAGGTCCCAAAGCAGCTTAGAACATGAGCAAAGACTGTAAATCCTTCGGTACTGAGCACCGGAACCCCCATCTCATACAACTGCCAATCGAGCTTCAGTTCCTTTATTTCCTATGCCAAGAGCTCAAGCCCCGAGGAATGAGTCTATACCACACAGAGCTGAGATCAGCAGTCCAGAGGCTGTCTATACTGTACTTCACTGAGAAATATTTTAGTCCTTTGGAGGGGAGAGAGGGTCGAGACAAGGTCTTCTCACATAGCCCAGGCTCGTATCAAATTCTAATGATGTAGCTCAGGTTCGCCTTGAACAGAAGCTCTTCCCACTACCCTCACCAAGCTCAAAAGGGATTATTTTACTCCAAAGAGAGTCTGAGCTGGAGAGATGGTTCAGCGGCTAAAAGCACTGGCTGCTCTTCCAAAAGTCCTGAGTTCAATTCCCAGCAAACCACATGGTGGCTCACAATCATCTGTAATGAGATCTGACACCCTCTTCTGGTGTGTCTGAAGACAGCAACAGTGTACTCACATACACAAAATTAACAAATAAATAAATCTTTGAGGGGGATAAGGGGGATTCTCCTATTCTGGTGCCTCTTCTTATTCTCCCAGCTTGAATCCAAATGCTTTGGGAGAATTTCCTGAAGACCCGGAACACCCAGAAAATACCAACACATGCCTCAGACTTGCAAAGGGAAGTTCCCAACGTGCCTTGACAATGCAACATGCCTGGAATCCATACCAAGCTTCACAATGGACCACACAGAAGGAACACATGACTTGGATGTGAAGGTTCCAACAAGTAAAAAGCCTGCTTGCTTATTTCCCGTCACATCTGTGGGTAACCAATCGCTTGGGGTCTCGGCATTCTTGCTTTCTTTCTTTTTTAAGATTTATTTACTTATCATATATAAGTACACTGTAGCTGCCTTCAGACACACCAGAAGAGGGCATCAGATCTTATTACAGATGGTTGTGAGCCACCGTGTGGTTACTGGGATTTGAATTCAGGACCTCTGGAGGAGCAGTCAGTGCTCTTAACCACTGAGTCATCTCTCCAGCCCTCAGCATGCTTTCTGATGTTAGCCATACAGTATTGGAAAGGAGCAAGGGGATCAAGATGGCTTGGGGAAGGGCACTATATTAGAAGCCAGAGGACTGAGTCTGAGTCAGTCTTAGTCTTATACCACCTCTGTGACTGGTGTGGGCGAGCCTCTTCCCACATCCCTTCCCATTCCAACTACAGTAACAATCTCAGTTCTTAGGCTTCCCAATGAGAAGACTTCTCACTGGAGTACAGGCAGAGCCAGCAAGTGACCAAGCTTTATTTTAGTTTTAAAGATTACATTACTTATTTTGAGAGGGCAAAACAACACGTGCCGTGAAGCATGTGTAAAGGTCAAAGGACAACTTCTCAGGGTCAGTTCTGACCTTCCATCATGTGAGGCTAGAACTCAAGTTGTCAGAGTTCTCAAGCAGCAAGAGCTTTTACCCAGAGAGCCATCTCCCAGCCCCCAGCCCCCGGGGTTTATTTTAGCAGGTGTGAAATCAAAACCAAGTATTTTTTTCCAGGGTTGAGGGCCGACTGAGCTGGGGCCACAAGAGCGAAGGGCTACCTCTGTGACCTGGACCCCTCTAGTCTCCCATTTCACCCCTTCCCACCTTTGGGGAAATCTGGGGTGATCCTTTCTTGAAATATGTGAAGGTTTTCTTTGACATGATTCTCACCCACAAGTCAGTCTGTTAAAATTAGGTGTATTAAATACAAGAACATGTATCGAAAGGTGAAACTACCCATAATGTTGAGAAGTTTACCAAGGAAAAGGGCAATGATGTCCCATATGCACTCCATAGAGAATGTTGTGGGAGCAAGCCAGAGCCTTCTGAGATGGCCGTGGTTGTCTTTCTAGAGCTTCCTTTCATCTCGTCAGTGTTCAGCTGCAAGCTCTCTTATTAACTTCTGCAGTGGTCCTAACCTGGCTGTTTTAACCCTCACATTTGTTTTTTTCTATGATAACATGAAAAAGACCTGTCCTCCTTGGTAGATACTCTGTTTTAATTTGTAAAACCACGGGACCCCAAATCCTTACCTGTGGAGACTGGCAGTCTGGCTAAGAATGCAGTATAAGACTTAATGTAGAGGCTGTTTGTTGGTTAAAGGGTATTTTGTTTTCAGATCTTAGTCATAATGTTTTTTTTTTCTGCAGTGCTGAGGATCAAACCTAGATCCCCCTGTTTGCTAAGTAGGCACATTACCCCTGAGCTACATCCCTAGTTCTCTTTGACTCTTCAGTTTGAAACACTACCCAGGCTGCCTTGAACTTCAAAGTATCTAGGATGATAGGCCAGCACCTCCAGTGCTACAGAACCTTTGAGAGTCAAGGAAAGGTGGGGTTTGATGAGACGGAGAAGAATGCATGAGGAAGGATAGTGGGGCCCTGAGGAACAAGCTGGCCCTAGGGGCGTGAATCATGCAGTCTTGCATCTCACTGCAGGGACACATGAAGGAGGCAGACTTTCATCACCACAGGGATAATGAAGGAAGCAGGCTTTTCAGTCATCCAAACCAACTTAGGAGGGATGCAGAGATGACTCAACAGGTTAAGGTCTTGCCATGCCAATGTAAAGACCAGAGTTCAAATCCCCAGAGCCCATGAAGAGTCAAGTGAACATGGTGGCCTGCCGATGAACAAGATGCATAGGTGGTGAATCCCTCGAGCAAGTCTGGTTAGTCATACTAATAAAATGGCTCCAGGTTCAGCAAGACCACCCCCCACCTCAATATACAAGATGGAGAGCAATTGAAAAAGACACCCAATGTTAACCTCTGGTAGCTACACACACATGCACACATATATACCACATGCACCCAAACAAGTATACCCACACACATGAACATATACACACTCGTGCACACATGAACCCACACATACATATACACCACATGCACCCAAACAAGTGTACCCACACACATGAACACACACACACGCGCGCATGCACACCACTCACATGCACATATGAAAAACAAGTAAATAAATAACACAGGAGCTGAATTTAGCAAGAAAAAGCAGCAAAATATTCTTCAGTCCCATTGTGAAAGGTCCAAATGACTCAGGTGGCAGGGAATGGAGAAGGTAGACAGGAGGACCAGGGTCCCCTAGATCCTTAAACAGCGGAAAGAAAGGTGCCCTCAGCATCTTTGAAAGGAGCAAGAATGTGGAGAAGGGAGAGTGGATGAGTGAATGGGTGAGGTGAAGGCCTAGGTAACTACTTCCTTCGTTCCTGAGATGCAGCACACAAGAGCTATCTTAAGCACTGCCCCCCAGCATCTGGAGGGGGCTCCGCAAAGCCCTGGGAAAATGCCAGTGTGGTAATTTAGTGGTGAGCAGGAACACTAATGAGTGCCAAGAATAACAGTGGCTTCCTAATGGAGCCCTTAATGAAGACTCATTTTGGGTTTTATTAACGCAGAGAGAAAGCACATACTCTTTCTCCCCCTCCCCACTCCCCTCCTCCCGCTCTTGGAAAGCAGGTAATAGAAAGCAGTCTCCACTGCAGCCCGACCCATTTCTAGATCCCGCTTGAGGTACAATGTGGGCTCAGAGATTCAAACTCACAACTCCTTTTCACACAGAGGCTGCCAACAAGGCTTGGCTCTGAGAACTCTAGGCAAGCTACAGATGGAAAAACAAAAGATTTTTAAAAAAACAAAGAAGAGCCATCCCCAAGGTGACGGCAATGATTCTAGCAGACAGATACTTCCCATTAGATATTTAATTAGTAAGAAATCGGGTCAGAGCGCTCTCCCCTCAAGAGACCAACACTGTACAGCCCTCTAGGCTGAGCAAAGGGTGACTCACCTCACCCAGTGGTGCCCCCGCCCACCACCAGAAATGTCGGTGGCTTCAAATGCAGCAAGAGAAATTCAGATCAGACCTACTCGCTCTCAGACCTACTAGCTGACCTCAAGAGCTAGAAAATCAAAACCTTGGGGCTTGTTGATGACTTGCCTTCTGATGAACCCCCCTGTTTTATGAAAAGTTAGGGACTTATCAAAACCCAAACAGCTGACATGGCTGGGCCATAGTTCAGGGTTTCCTGGGTCTCGCTCTGTGTGACTTCTCCCTTTGCATCTTGTTACGCTCCCTCTCCAAGGCCTAGAAAATCTACCTAAGGAGCCAGCTTGGGGCTGGGGAAAATGGCATCTGAAGGTCTGGTATAAGCCCAGAGCATGGCATAGATGGTTCTCTTGCATGTCACAAATGCTAATCGGCCTGCTAGATGAAATTTGATCTTACAGGTCATTGACCACCTTACATAGGAAACCTCAACAGAGGGATCATAATTGTCCTCCAAAAACTCTCTGGTTGATACCACCATCATGGCACAGAATGTGGGAACCTGTGGAGTGGGTGTAGGAGAGGTTCTCACAGATCCCTCCAGGATGGTGGTCGTCTTTGCATGGAGCATGGGCAGGCCTGAAAGAGAGAGGAGTCAGTGCCTGCCTGGGGGGGAACATGTATATATTCACAGCAGTATGGATGCAGGCTCAGTTAACATGTGCCTGTCTGGCACATGCAAAGCTCTGGGTTTAATCCATAGCACGGCATGAACTAGACATGGTGGGGCATGCCTATGATCCAGCACTTAGAATGAGGAGTTCAAGGCTACCCTTGTATGCATTGAGTTCAAAAGTAAATATTGTAGGTGTCGGGTAAGTGCAGTGCACACGCACGTGCGTGCACACACACACATACACTACACTGTGTAAGTATTATTTTGTTTCTTTTAACAGTGGGGAGCAAGACATAAATGGAGTGAGACACAGACATCTCAAGACAGCTACCCAAGGTCACACAGCAAGACACTGTGAAAGCCAGGCAACAGAACAGGCCATGAAGCTCACTGGCCATCTTTGGCATCTGTAAACAGCACACCTCAGTGTCCAAGGAACCACAAGTACTTGCAAGCCAGGATATGGGCTTTTCCTGGGACCTTAGGGAAAGTCAGGAAGTCAGGGGGTAGCTGGGAGACTCTCATTAAGAAGCGAAAGACCAACCAGGAAAGATGTAGTGTTTGGTGACCACTTGCTATGTGCCAAGCTCAATGGCACACACCCACTCACTTTGCAACCTCATCTAAGTTTCATAAACTGCTGAGGTCAACATTACCATCCCAGAGAGACTTAGGTTCAGAGATGGTAAGCAGCTTGCCCAAAGTCACACAGCTAGCAAATGGTGGATAGGAGATCTGAACCTGACTCCAGGAGTGAAAGGCAAAGCCACTGAGTTCACTGGAAGGCACAGTAGAGGCTGAAGACACTGCAGAAAAGAGTTCAGAGGCCAGCACAGGAGACCTTTTCTTCTCAGGAGAGGGTTTGTGTTCTTTGGCTCTGAAAAGGCAGGGAAGGAAAGAGAGTTTCTGGGTCTGTGGACATTTTTCTCCTTATCAGACTGTTCCTCATTCCGTGAAATGCCAAAGGGATGTGTAGATAGATAAGAGTCCACTAACTCAGAAGTAGGCTGAAGAGATTTTAGGCACCAAAACAGTCTCGCTAATCCATTTCCCCAGAAAGGTTTCCACCCCCTCTGCTCACATAGTTCCCAGCACAGGACTGCACGCTAGTGACAACCGTCAGCATCCTCAGTGGCCACACAGCCCAGCTGCCAGCAGTGTCAGGGCCGAGTGGATCAGATCAAGCCCTGGCTGCCCAGGCTTGGAGTCTCAGTTTCCACATCTGTTAAAACACCTCCCTGTGAGACTGTCCCATACTGTTCTCTTCTTCAAGCCAAGTGACCACACAGCTTGCCCTCCACCCCACAGGACAGGGG
Organism: Micromys minutus; assembly: GCF_963924665.1. Lineage (NCBI taxonomy): Eukaryota > Metazoa > Chordata > Mammalia > Rodentia > Muridae > Micromys > Micromys minutus. The sequence goes on from NC_137985.1 coordinate 37,216,081, forward strand.
CTCTGGGAAAGCCAAGGGGAGGACATCCTGGGGCATTCATGGAACCCGTGGGTGGTTCTCATATCTAGTCAAGCAGAAGGGACAGGGTGTGTTATCCAAGAGAGTCTAAAAGCAGAAGGACCCCCAGAGTTTGTGCCCCATGAGGTTGTTGGCGGGTGGGAAAACAGGAACACTTAGTCACCAGGGAAGCTTCCACCCTAAAGAACCCAAAAGGAGTCAGTGACAAAGGGTCAAGTGCCCACACTGTACCCACACAAGATCTACCTCATGCTATTCTGAAAATAGCTCTGTGGCAATGCCACCAACCTCAGACTTCAGCTCTGCTTCCTGCCCCCTCAGGTTCTTCCTAAGAGATACATCCAGCCACCTGCCCCCTGCAGGCCCCTGTACCTCCTCAGTCTGTCACAAGTCCTTTTTTAAATGTCACCCTGTCCCCTTTTGCTCAGGTTAAGAGGCCCCCTGCCTCATGGTAGCCTTTCCTGAGGTATACATGTCAGAACCTCCTGGGGTTGAGCGGCTATTTCAAAAGCCATCACCTCTCTGAAGTCCAAGTGTTCCCATGTACTACTCATGCATCCATGCTGTATCCATGCATCTGTGCTGCATCCACATATCCATGCTGTATCCATGCATCCATGCTGCATCCACGCATCTGTGCTGTATCCACGCATCTGTGCTGTATCCACGCATCCGTGCTGCATCCACATATCCATGCTATATCCATGCATCCGTGCTGCATCCACGCATCCATGCTGCATCCATGCATCCATGCTGCACCCACACATCTGTGCTGCACTCACATATCTGTGCTGCATCCATGCTGCATCCATGCATCTGTGCTACATATAAGCTGCATCCATGCATCCGTACTGCATCCATGCATTCGTGCTGCATCCATGCATCCATGCTGCATCCATGCATTCATGCTGCACCCACACATCTGTGCTGCACCCATGCATCTGTGCTGCACTCACATATCTATGCTGCATTCATGCATCTGTGCTGTATCCATGCATCTGAGCTGCATCTATGCATCTGTGCTGCATCCACACATCTGTGCTGCATATAAGCTGCATCCACGCATCTGTGCTGCATCCATGTATCCATGCTACATTTATGCTGCATCTGAACTGCATCCATACATCTGTGTTGCATCCATATGTCCATGCTGCATTTTTGCTGCACCTGTGCTGCACCTGTGCTGCATCCATGCACCTGTGTATCCATGCTACATCCTTGTTGCATCCATGCTGCATCTGTACTGCATCTATGTTGCACCCGTGCTGCATCCATGCTGTATCGTGTGTCTGTGCTGCTCTGCTGCCCTGTCTGTCTCACTTCTCTAAGAGCACAGCCCTGGAGACCCTGAAGCTCAGGACAGAGTGACACCTGGGTCCCCAGCATTCAGCCCAGAGCCTGGCAAGTGACTGGTTCTCAGGTAATGCAATAAGGAAACTCAGATCTCCCTTCTCCACAGGGCACCAGAGAATGTGCCTGTGTGAGTTGTCAAGACACCAGGAATGACCGAAGGCCAGACTTTGGGTGATACTCTTGGCAAGCGCTTAGTTCCAGTGTCATTGCTCCTGGGAAGAGGAAATTTTGGAGTTTTTTCCCACTCTATTTATGGTAGAGTTTTTTTTTTTTCACTTATTTTATATAGGAGGCAGGACAGTTGTGGAGATCAGAGGACAGCTTGTAAGAGTCTGGTCTCCTCTTCTACCATGCATATTGAATTCGGGTTGCCAGACTTGGCCACAGGACCTTTACCAGATGAGTCAAAATTACTGACCTTTCAGTTTATGAGCTCTCAAAGGGACCTCATTTTCATGACTCCTGGCCACCTCCATCCACCGGTTCCAAGACCAACATGTGCCTGCATAGTCAGCTCCCTGCTCAGATCTCCAGTCCCTGCCTCTCTCCATGCAGCCCCTCCCATGCCCGCCTTGTATCGGGAATGTAATTAGACCTTTCCCAGGATGGCAACCCCTCCGCACAGTTGGGCTGCCCGTCCAAAGGGGATAATTTATGGAAATGGGTAAAGGTGTTTTAAATTATTCAATTTAAATGTAAATAGGGGAGATGGTTTCTCTGAATAAATTGTCTTATTTATGTTCCTCCCGGCTCCCCTCCCAGGGAAACAGGGAGCAGTTTGGAGCCCACTGGAACACAAGGCCCTCCCTCCTCTTTAAATAATGCGGAAGTGGGGAATGGTGTTTTGAGACACAGCAATGTCCTCAACAACCAATGTCTCATTTGGAATCACAGACATGCAAGAATTCACTGACACCCAGTCTCAGGAGCTCTTTAGCCTGGCAGACAAGAGCACAGAAAGCCGGTCTCACCCCTCTAGGTATCCTAGAAGGCAGTGCCCTGGGGCAGCATGCCCTACTGTCCTCCTGATCTACTCTGGGTCTCTTTCCAGCTGAGTCCCAAGTGTTGGTAGCTTCACACTTCCCTGAATGTGGCTGCTCCAAGATAGTAAAAAGGCAGGAGACACCTTCTCCTTGAGAATCCTTATCCAGATGATGGGGTCTGCTAGAAACAGCAATACTTCAAAGGAAGGTTCCTCTGTGTATGTGTTTATGCATGTGTGTATGTCTGTGTGTATATGTGGGTTTCCTCTATGGCTCTCTTAAGTTAATATGACATCCTATTACTAGACCAGGAGACAGTTAGAGTAAGTTAGGGTCTTGGATCCATCAATAATGATAAACCTGGAAGAGAGCAACTCTGAGACCTTTACAGAGAAGCAGGAAAGTCTGCTTCAACCCCACCATCAAACTGCTCGCTTCACACTGGCTTCACACGTCACCATCTTCACCAAATGTTGCTGAGGAGAGGAACTTGACTCAGTTCCATTGGATTTTTCAGGTCCCAGAGACAAAGCCAGCACTGTGCACACACCCTGCATCATGAGGAGTCCTGCATCCTGAGGAGACATCTGAACAATGCTAGAGAGGAGCAAACGGGGTGAGGCACGGGCTGAACAGTCCTTGCTGTCACCACAGTGGACTCAGTGCTTAGGCACTGCTGAAATCAATGTGTCAATTGGTCATGTTGGTTGCAGCCTTCCCCTTCTTGGGCCAGTACAGTTCCTTTCCACCCAATTCTAAGAGCCAGGCTATCAAGTGACCTTCAAAGAACAGAGAATCAGATGGAAGGTTCAGATCACAGGCTGTGTGGCAAGACCGGTACACACATAACACGAAGGGCTGTCCAGAGGCCGGAAAGCTTTGAGGGAGATCCATAAAATAGAAAGACTGCATATGCGGTCATCACCAACCTCACTACTATTGTACAGTACAGAATGGCTGCCGACTTTGTCCCAGGCATAGCTGAAGTTCACTGGTAGAAAGGGGTAGGGGACTCTTCTTCTGAGGACTCAGCGTCCTTGTGATGGACCATACCGCACTTCCTGGTTGAGCTGCAAACGTCTTTCCGAGGTTTGGGAGTCGAATCTACCTCATGACTCATGCCTTCCCAAGATAGAAAGTGGAAGCTTGACTCTCCAGCCTCCAATTCAGCTGGAGTTCAGACATGTGATTTAGACTCCACTGTTCAAATTGACTCATCAGAGGCCTGGCTCCAGAAGGAAGGAATGTGAGCAAGGAGACAATGCCCAGAATCCATCATGCTTGGCAGGGCTAGTAATGGAAGTTTCTGGCCGCTGAGGTAGATGTTATATCAAGATTAAGCTCTTGGCCTGGAAGTTAGTCAGCAGGGGGCTGACAGCAGGACAGAAGCCCGACAGCAGGACAGAGGCCCCACTGGTGCCTGGAGAGACAGCAGTGGCCTTTGTAGGCTCCCTATGGTCTGGCTCTGTGCACAATGAGCATTGTGCTTGCAAGCTTAACCTCTACACTGGCTCTCCAGCCTCCCCATCTTGCCCTGTAAGCATATGAGACACCCAGAATTTGTCAAATAAAGTCCTTTTCTGCTTCAGCAGTGAGAATCGGCTCCTATTGCCACAGTTCCAACCCTGACTCCATTCAGGCTGCTGTACCAAAATACCATAGGCTGTGAGGTTTTCAGACATCAGAAATGTATGTCCCATAGCTCCGGAGGCTGGGAGATACAAAAAGAAAAGCCTGGCAGATTTGATGACCAGTGACGGGTTGGAGGGGGGTCACAGCACCTGCTAGTTGTGTCCTCATGTCATCAACTGGGAGTGAAGGGTCTCCATGAACCTCTTTTATCAGGGTATTGAGCCCATTCGTGAGGGTATTAAAATTTCACCATACAGACTTGGGATGCATCAAGACCACAGCGCTGATGGATGCAGGGCGCTGCTGTATCCCTAAGGAACTCTTCATCCTGTTGACCCAGGCTGGGCAGCCCTTGCTTTTTATAGCCACCTTACTCTGGAGCCTGAGAACTTTGCTCATGCCTCCCTTTTGGGAGTCTTCCCAAGAGCATGGGCTTCTATTTAAGTCTCTGATATCTCATCCCCCACCACACACCCACAAGCAGCAATCTGAGATTCCTGAGACTTAGACCACATCTTCTCTATCCTTACATCTCAGGTCTCCTGTAGAACCCAAGCTTAACAGTAGCTCGCTGATACCGATGTTGCCGCTGTCTTCATTGTGTGACATCAGAAAGTCCAGGCTCGGGCCAGGATGGCGGTGTGTCCCTTCAAGTCCAACTTGAAACAGAAGTTGCAAACTTGCAGTTGGAAACAGGAGGATCAGGAGTTTAAGATCATCTCTAGCTACTTATCAAATTTGAAGCCAGCCTGGGCCACGAAAGACCCCCCACACACACATGCACACAAAGAGGGGGGAAGCCAGCAGGAAGGAAGGAAGGAAGGCACACACACACACAGAGAGAGGGGGGGGGGCAGACAGACAGACAGACAGACAGACAGAGAGGAGGGAAGGAAGGAAGGAAGGAAGGAAGGAGGGAGGGAGGGAGGGAGGGAGGGAGGGAGGGAAGGAAGGAAGGAAGGAAGGAAGGAAGGAAGGAAGGAAGGAAGGAAGGAAGGAAGGTCAGACTACTCTGGACTCTGCTCAGAGCAACGGTTATAGATCAGATTGACACTTTGCTACCTTACCCACCATCAGCCACCAGGTCCTCATTCATGGCTCCAGGCACTGTAGCCCCCATCAAGAAATGTCCCCCCAAATGCCACAGGTATGCATATCCTCTGGCCCCTCACGGGTTCCCCACCTCTGCCTGGCAGAAAACCTTCTGTGCAGCTGGTCCACTGTGGTCTGGAAATGTATGTCCCTCACATATCTGAACATGGATCCTCAGCTGTTTTTATAGGGGGATCAATGCAGCCTGGTAGGGTCTGGCAGGAGGAAGTGAGTCACTGGGGAATGGCGGACAGACTTTGAGGTTTATAGTTGGCCCTGCCTCCGGCCCCCTTTCTACCTCCTGATTCGTTTCGATGTGAGCAAGCTGCTGTTGTGACCACAGCTGTAACCCATTCCCTCTTCTGTGACTTCCCCACCATGATGAACTCCATCCCTTCTAATCCCGAACCAGAATAAATCCTCTTCCCTTTAAGTTCATCTTTCAAGCCTTTTATCATAGCAATGAGAAGAGTAAGTAATAGTAGCAGCTGTGTCTGCTCACCCACCCCCAGCCCCAGGACGAACATCCTTAGACATGAGGATGGTGTCCTGGGGGGTGGTGTCTCTGGAGAGATATGCCCTCATGTGGATAACCCAGGCGTGTCCCTCATCCTAGCCAGCCCTTGCGCACGTACACCCCACTCTATCCCCTCTGCAGGAAGAGCAGGAGGAAACGGACAAGCTTTCTGGAATCAATTTCACGCCCTTGGGCATGATAAACAGCCCAGCAGAAAGAAGCCCTGTGAGAGAGTTAATGGCTGTTGGGTAGCTAGATGATGCATCACTTCCAGAGAAGGGAGGCGCAACCCAGAGGCTCTCTGCTCATGCATCTCTCCTCCGTACCCTATTTGCTTCGTAGCCTCACACAACCAACTACCCCTTCTCAGGAATATCCAGTGTCTTCCCACACTGCTGCAGCACGCTACCTCATGCTTCCAAAGGGGCCTTAGACCGGCATAGGGCAGATGGCAGCTGTCCACATGGCCTAAGCAACAAGGGTCAGACCTCAAACGGAGTTAGACCATCTGGTTCCAAACCCATTGCTGTCCAAAGTACAATAGACTTCATACGGTTCTTCTGTAGATCAATCTTGCTGCTGTTTGTGTTGGGTTTCAAAGTGGACCCGACACCCTGAAAGCCCTTAGAAACGTTAGATGGTGACTATGACCGTTAGTCCCCCAGTCCCTGGGCTCTCCTCCTTCTCACAGCTGCTGGGGAAAGTTGGCCAGCCCCACCACAAGCAGGAGAGAAACACATTCGGGTTTCCTGCTATTGGCAAATCCTACAAGTCATATCCACCAGGCCCCACCCCCTATCTAAAAAACTGTGACCCTTGTCGCAGAGCCTACATCATGTGTGCCCCTCTGCCCACCTCTGTCAGGTACCTAGGTTACAAATGAACTCAGACTGGTTCTTCAGCCTTGATGGAGGTCCTCTCCCTCCCACAGAAACCTTTAAGAGTAGACAGACACCTTGCTCTCTGGAGGGATCGAATGTACTCACTGAGACCCTCTCCTCACTGGGATGACTACCATCTCTGTCTAGAGTACAGTTTGGCTCAGCACCTCGTTTTCTTGACTCACTTCTTATCTCCCTCTCCCAAACCCCACATCGATGATAATGGCAGTGGTGACAGGAACAAGAACTTGTCTTCACAAAAACCTCAACTAAGACCATAGAGTTCAGCAGAGATGGCAGCAGGCCAGTTCCAAGGCCAGGATGCTACAGACCTTGTAGCTTTCTATTCATTCCTAGAACCCCACAACGCCATCAGACTGGCATGCCAGCGACCCATCAGACTGGCATGCCAGCGAGGGACAAGCGGACAAGGCCCAGTTGTCTCAGATGATATCTCCTTGCACTAGCCTGTAACCACCTGACCCCAAAAACTTAGACCTCCCCTCCCAAACTTACACCAATACAGATGCTGCTCGAACCATAGCCAGCCTCAGTTCAGCAATGGGCTTCAGCCAAAAACCAGAGAATGGCTCAGGTGGCCAGTATCTCTGAAGTAATCATGAACCATGTCTGGGATGATCTGTTTCCAAATCCTAGGACAGCAGCTCTTAAGAAGAGGCCTGAAATGCTGGGCAGCTGTGGCTCAGACCTTTAATCCCAGCACTTTCGAGGCAGGGGCAGGCAGATTGAGGCCAGTCTGGTCTATGGAGTGACTTCCAGGACAGCCAGAGATAAACAGAGAAATCCTGTCTCAGAATAAAATAAGGAAGGATGGCAGGCAGGCAGGCCTGGAGCAGAGGAGTCATATAGCAAGAAGGCTTAGTAGGAAAAGGTGCTTGCCACCAACCCTGGTGACCCGAGTTTGATCCCTGAGACCCACATGTCAGAAGGAAAGAACTGCTCCCATGATCTCTACATGGGTGCCACGGCTACACACAAATGTGTGCAGATAAATAGATAGATAGATAGATAGATAGATAGATAGATAGATAGATAGATAGATAGATAAATGTATGGGGCTGGAGAAGCGCGGGTCTCTGTTCCATGGGGGGCCTTGAAGAAGCTGCCCTTCCTACAGAGCTTCTCAGTCCAATTTCCTGGTCTGGGCCATCTCAGCCCTAGCCTTTCACTTTCATTGGCCCCAGCTGTATCCACCATGCTCCACCCTGCTTCATGATTCCTCAGCTAGGAAAAGCCAGGCTAAGTGCTGCTCTGGATCTGAGCTGCCCACAGTGGAGAAGAGTCTCTTTCCAGACAAAACCTGGGGTGGGATCTTCACGGTGTAGAAGCATTCGGGGCCAGACACCCCTACCCAGAGAAAGCAATCAGCCCTAGGAACCGCAGCAAGGCCGCTTGACATTTGATGGGAGTCATTAGCAGACACTTATTCCCAATCAGGCCTCAAGTGCCTCTGAGGGCCCCTCTACTGCAGCCTCGCCTGCCTCGTTTTCAGAGGATGGCTGGGAGCAGGGAGGTGTCCCCACAGGCTGGGCAGAGGTCCTTGGAATCCTCTCTTTGGACTCTAATGCCTCCTTTCCTGCAGAGGCTCTCAGGGCCAAGCCACCAGTGGGTCCACAGGCAGCAGGCTGGTGGATCTTAAGCCAGGTTCACCACAACCTGTCCTGAGTCAGCGTCAGACCCCAGCTGGTCCTGGGAAGGGCTCTGCCTCCCGGAATCACAACTCCAGGGGCTGTGAACCTCTGGGAAGTTTCTTCTTCATGTTCTTCCAGACACACTCCAGTAGTCCTTCCCTTTTACTGAACAGCCATAATAGGAGATGGCTGTTTAGGAGTCCGAAGGCTTGAACTCGACCTCTTCCCCAAAGAGTGAGGGATGGGTTAGCTCACCTTTCTCCATCTCCCTCTGGGGGAGGGAGGGGACTGCACAGGGATGCCTTTAGCCTCTGCCTCTCTCTGTTTGGAACTGCTGAAAACAAAAAAGGCATAGTCTTTAATTTACGGAAAAGCACTTCAGAAGTGTCTGCAAGCAGGCAAGCTCGGTTGAGCCATTCGTGGACCTGATTGTGTGTGTGTGTGTGTGTGTGTGTGTGTGTGTGTGTGTGTGTGTGTGTGCACGCAGGTCCATACCAGCATCTCATTTCCTGCTGCAGCAACCTAATAGCCATATTTCTTGGTTTAGAATTATCTGCGATATTTCATCACCCCTGTCTCTATTCGGGCAGTGAATCAGCTGTATTGATGGTTTCAGCGTGAATGCAGAGGCAGCTCTGCACTTATGAAAGAAAAAGTGTCTTAAAAGCAATGTCCAGAAGTGTGGCTCAGTGGTAGAGTGATTCCGGGCTGTGCAAGGTCCTAGGTTCAAGTCCCAGTACTGCATGAAAGAAGAAAGGAATCGAGAGGGAGGGAGGGAGAAACAGGCTTTCTCCTAGCCTGCAAGTCTTTTATAAAAGACACACACTTGTGTGTGCTCACACACACACACACACACACACACAGCATGTATATACACACACACACATACATATGTTCTCTGTCAATGAATTTAAAGACTTAAAGAACAAAATGTGAGATACAGAGAAAGTGGCAGGTGAAAAGTCACCAACTATGTCTTTGAGAAAGGTTAACCCAGGAGGCTTTCTGGAGGAGGAAGCAAGGTCTGAGCTGAGTTTTAGAAGCCTGAGCATACAATCAGTAGGAGAAATGGCAATGTATGGGACAGACATAAGGGAGAACGGGAGCATAGGGGACAGAGAGGGGTCCATCTCAACTTCTCTTGTCAAACAATGGCAATTCTACTTTGCCTCTGTAGAGCAATCTGGGATTGGCAAGGCTTCCCATGTGCATGTGTCATGACCATCACTTACACTAGGCAGATGGGGGCGGGTGTTTGTTTACATTTGGTTTGGTTTGGTTTTTTGAGCCAGAATTTCTCTGTGTAATCCTGGAGACCCACCTCCCTCTGCATTTCTCACAAATGCTGGGATCAAAAGTATACTCCATCACTGCCTGGCAGGTCATTTTTAAAAAATTGTTTGTATTGGATGTTCTCTGTATTTACATTTCAGATGTTATCCCCTTTCCCCCAATCCCATCCCCCCCTCCAGGCAGGTCATTTTTAATGATTTCCACCTTACTTTTATTCATGTTTTTTTAATCTTCTCTCTGTGTATATGTGTGTGTGTGCCTGTGCATGGGTACGTTCATGCGTGTGCATGTATGTGTGTGAGTGGGCGTGACTGGGTTCCAGGGGTCAAACTCAGGCCATCAGACAATTTGTCACTAAGATGAGACACCTCACCAGCCATTTTATAGATGAGAACACTGGTCTCCATGTCCTTGGAGTGCCTGAGAGGCTCGGGGCTGCTCTCTGTCCCAACCCAAAGTCCTCTTCACAGAGTCCACCTGCCCCACTCACCAGTGTCTGAGCAAAGGCTGGGCCTGGGCAGTGAACTCTGCTTTCGTGTGGACCACTGGTCAGTAGAGGGCAAAGGTGGCTTTAGAGCGAAGCAGAACTGAGTTCAACCTCATGCTCTGTCAGTTTCCTTGACTTTGGCATCTATATCCCTGCCGGAAGCACTCAGCCCTGTGTTGGACGAGCAGGGTTTGCTCAGTTTATGGTAACTCCTCTCTTTGGCAACCAAGACTTTCCTGGCTGACTTTTCACCAATTCTCATCTTCTGAGACGAGCAGGTTCCGCATTACCCAGTCTGTGACCTTCCCTTACCATGTGACAGCTGACCCAAGCCATCACAGGCAAATATGCTTCCTCTCCATCCACTTGGTCTCAGAAGCCCAGACTTTACATCCTGGGGGCCACCAAACTAGTGCCCACTCTGACCCCCAGCAACCTGTTGAAATCCATCTCAGTTGCCAGAGCTCTTATTTCTATTAAAACTCCATTTGCCAAGAAAGTGGAAAGGTAATTACGAGCCCTAGCCTTGAATCACTCCGCCGCTGAATTATTAAAGGGGAGAATTAAAAATAATCAGGCTTTTTTCATTACACTCCATAGCAGGGAAATTAAAGGTGTAAGAATGTATTTTTTTGCCTCAAATTTAAGTATTCATTTTGGAGATTTATAGGGGAGTTGAAATGATTCCCTGCATGCCCTGCCTCATCTCTCTATAAAAGGGGGAGAGAGAAAAAACCCTTGTAAAATTAAAAGGCAGATAGAGCATAGAAGGGGTTTAACATAAAGAAGTACAATGGAGTGTTTTGCATTTTAATACATTTTTTTCTGCACAATTACACCACTGAGTGATATGGCAGAGAGAGATTAGGCTTCCAGTCTCGGGCACTGAATGGTGAGGTGGTAAGTGGGGTGGGGGGTGTCTCACCAGTTATTGGGTAAGAAAGGCACAAAGATTGTTAGGGATGGCCCTGGATCCCAAAACCCTGGGGAGCAAGCACAGTCTGAGCTGCCTGATTACCTACACCCTCTTTTATTCAGGGAACAACAGAATGAGTCACCAAGGACTCTTCATAGAGAAAAACAAAAACTCTATGTCATCAGGGATAGATTAGGGATGGTTGCTGCTTCCAGAAGACCAGAGTTCAGTTCCCACAACCCATGTAGAATGGCTCATAACTGCCTGTAACTTCAGTCCTATGGGGTCTGACTGACACACTCTTCTTGCTTCTGAGGATGCTCATATGTGTGCACCATGAATTTACACACATACAGACAGGTTGAGCGAACATGCTTGTATCTAAGGCACTAACCATATAAGGAGCCTGGGACCCATCAGGAAAAGACCTGGAAGGAAGATAACACAGGGAAAAGTCACAATGACCTGTCTTAGTCAGGGTTTCGATTCCTACACAAACATCATGACCAATAAGCAAGTTGGGGAGGAAAGGGTTTATTCAGCCTACACTTCCACATTGCTGTTCATCACCAAAGAAAGTCAGAACTGGAACTAAAGCAGGTCAGGAAGCAGGAGCTGTTGCAGAGGCCATGGAGGGATGTTGCTTACTGACTTGCTTCCCCTGGCTTGCTCAGCTTGCTTTCTTACAGAACCCAGGTCTACCAACCCAGGGATGGCACCACCCACAATGAGCTGGGCCCTCCCTCCTTGATCACTAGTTGAGAAAATGCTTCACAGCTGGATCTCATGGAGGCATTTTCTCAAGGGAGGTTCCTTTCTCTGTGATAACTCCAGCTTGTGTCAAATTGACACAAAACCAGCTAGTACACCTTCCAACAGCAACTCCTCCATCCAAGGATTCCTGCTACACGTAGGAATTAAAGAAGAAACCAGAAGCTTTTGGAAGACTGCTCAGATCCAAAACAGCAAGATGGCTTGAAGGGTGCTTGCCTCTGAGCCTGACCACCTACCTGAGTTTGAGCCTTAGAACTTGCATAGCAGAGGGGAGGGGAAACCAACTCTTTTTTTTTTTTTAACTACTAAAATAATTACATTGTGGTTTATTTACAAATGAGAGCAAAGTAACAATGATCAGTATTTCAAAAGCCAAGAAAAGTCAGTGTTAATAGGACTATATACATTGGAGAAGGGAGTGGTGGCGTGGAAAAGCCAGACCAAACAAACAAACAAACAAAAAACCAGGACTAAATACATGGCCTTTGTTTCTTTCAGATCAAAGATTTTGGGTATAATCATATAAAGATGAAGAATCAAGTTTTGTAACCTAAAAATTTTACTTCTTAAATCTATATTAATACTTTAGTAAACTATACAAAAAAGATCAGGAGACAAACATGTGCATTTATAGAACTGCATGTCAGTCAGGCCAGATCCTGCAGAGGGAGTTCCCATGACCTCATTCATCTGTGAGGACCCAGAGCAATCTTCGTTTGGACATGCACCACCTTCTCCTGCATAAGCTGCTCTCCACTTCTTGATGGCTCCCTTCTATCCGTATGTATGTCTAGGTTGTCTGCTTCTCAGAGCAGAAATTTACCTTCCTCATCCACCAGCCATTGGAGGAGAGCTGGGGCCATGAAGTTGACTGATTGAGCCATTCTCCATGCAAGGTTTCCTGGTGGCTCTCTTCCGTCATTGTATCTGGAATCAGAGGGGCTCCCGTTGCCTCTTCTTTTCTTCACATCTTGCTGAAGCAGAGTTTGGGGGGTGGACACAAATTCTGCTATTCCCCAGAAGAAATCTGTTATGAAAGACAATCTCCATGGGGACTGATTCCAGCTGTCCAACACTTGACCATTCAAGATATAAAACATCTTCCCTCCAGTTGCCCGCTTCCTAGCAACAGAGAAGACTGGAAACCCTGATGTTGATGTCGAGAACCAACTCTTACAAGTTGCCCTCTGATCCCCACATGTGTGCCCACCCCCACACAAACCCACACATGCACAAATCATGTAAATGTAAGAAAATAAAAGTTTTAAAGACTTCTGGTTTGTTGGTGTGTTTAAGATTTCTCAGAACCAAATGCCAAGACTCCCAGATGAATGGGTAGATAAGAAGGAACCTGAGACAGGCCCAGCCAAGGGAGAGGGTAAAATAGGTTCCTGGTCACGTACTGACACGCCCATCATCCCTGCATAAAGGGGATGTTCAGGTGAAGCAACCACAAGGTGTTTCTGCCAGGGAGGGGCAGCAGAGAGAGGGGAGAATCTGCAGGCGAGGAGAGACCACAGAGCTGCCCCACCTCAAGTCCTGTGCTGCTCAACTGGGAGATTCTTGTACTAGAACCAATTTAAGCTTATCCCTGACTAGCTAACAAATAAATGAGACTCAGACTATGGTTATTTTGTTTGGCTTTGACAATGACTCGAGGGTAACCCCTAATCTATTCTTCTAACTGCTGGCCTGGTCACACCCCAGCTGTGAACCCCAGATATTTGCTGTTTCTCCTGGCCATGTGATCATGGCCCATCTCCCCTCAGGGCAGCTTTCCCCTCTCTCCCTATCTGAACATATACCTCAATTTCACTTACAGTTTTTTTTGTAAATTTTCTTCTAAGACTTCACTCTAAGTTTTTTAAATAATTTTCCTTTTCTTATATCTTTATTATCTTAATCTCCCCCTCAATTTTGCTTTTAATTTTCTCTAAAATTTACTCTAATGTTTGTTTTTCTACCCCTATCAGTATCCTAGTATTCAACGTGGGGCATGAACCCATGACCCTGGGCCCTACCGACCATAGCTCAATCCAAATAGGTTGGTCAGTCAACCACCTTAGTGGAAAGGCTGCTGGTGTATTATCAACAGTGGCTCGGTTGAAGAGTTAGTCTCTGTTGTATTCTGCCTATGAACAGTCTGCACAGTCTGCAACTGTCTCTGATAACATCCCCCCCCCCTTTTTTTTATCAGAAACACCTTCTTCCCTGTCGCCTATCTCTAAAGTTGGAGGAATGCTAATCTGTATCTGAGTCTCTTTTATCTGTAAACTAGTCTGGGATATGCTTAAATTGGTTCCTGTGCTGTGTTTTACCTTCTGGACAAAGTATGGGGACACAACAAGACACAGGTGTGCCATCCACACACTAGCATCATCATTGCCAATAGCTTGTGAGCTTGCAAGTCCCAAAGCAGCCCCATGGGATGGTGCATGAGACTGACTCATCCAGATGTGCCCCAACAGCTGGCCTCTCTCTACATGAGGATACCAAGCCGGAACACCTCTGTCCCATGTCCCTCTACCCACAGAGCTTCAGCAACATTAGATAAGTTGAAGAGGTGAGGAAAGGCTCAGCCCCTCCCCCAGGAGCTAAGCCCTGGGCCCCTCCCTACAGTAATGAATTGCAAGGGAACACCGCTGAGAGGTGTCAGAACAATTTCTATTAAACATAATTTCCTAATGAAAAGGTCACGAGGGAGCCCGGTGGAGCTAATCAGGATGGAATGCTCATTCCAACCACTCTGAGGGAGGGAACTCGATGCCTGGTCCTTGGTTCCACTCTTTTGGATCAGAGACCAGAGGCCCTAGGGTGGAGGGAGGCCCCCATCAGCTTTCAGATTCCTCTTGTGTTCTTGAATGTGCTATTCTTGGTGCCAGATGCTGGGGCTGGTGTCCCACAAAACTGCTATAATTATCCCCATCTTCAAGATGAGCAAACCAAGTCTTTGAAAGCCCCAGTGACTTGTCCAAGGTCACACCTTTAGAAACTAGGAAGCAGAATCAGACCCAGGATCTGTTCTGCTGCAAGCCAGACAGCCCTGCCACTCCTCCTCTCTGCTCCCCAGTGGCCATTGTACACTCTGAGGGACAAAGTCCCTTGAAGGACAGTCATAGCCCAGGTCTTAGGCAGGCCTGGGATCGCAGAGCCAGCATCTGCTAGACTCCCTCCCAGGAATCCCTTTTGTACAAAGCCCCCAACTCTTGCCAGGATTTGACTGAGAATTTGGGTGTTTATAAGAAACTCATGAATGGTTCTGTGATACCTCAGAGGTCAACACTGGCCCCTGATGAGCCAAGAAGGAAAATGTTTACCTCTGCATGCCAAGAGTTTTCCATAACTGTCAACCATAAGCCTAGGTACAGCAGAGTCCTGAATAGGTCCTCAAGTTAATCTGTGTGTGTGTGTGTGTGTGTGTGTGTGTGTGTGTGTGTGTGTGTTGTATGTCTCTCTGTCTCTCTGTCTCTGTCTGTCTCTGTCTGTCTCTGTCTCTGTCTCTCTCTGTCTCTCTCTGTCTCTCTCTGTCTCTCTCTCTCTCTCTCTCTCTCTCTCTCTCTCACACACACACACACACACACACACCTGGATTTCTTAGGCTTAATTTGTACATGAAGGAGAGGTCCCCATGCCTAAAACTAAAGGAGAAGCAGGGGCCTTGCTTAGAAGGTTCACATCCTTTCCAAATCCTTATAGCTCTTTTAAAAATGCCATGGCCTGTTCTAGAGGGAGAGGGATGTGAGGCTGGAGCAGGAAGGGCAAAGGGAGTAGATCTGGGGCTGAGTAGTTATGAGCTTCGACCATCTGCTACTCAGAGGCCCCTGAAGCCACTAGGACCCAGCTTAGGGTAACTTTGGGAAGCTTCTGCAGGTATTGAGATGCCTCTTTGGACCAAAGCAGCCCCTTGGGGGGCGGCACTAAAACATGCAAAAAATCTCACTATCATCATCACCATGTTGGAAAACCGATATGAGAGGAGGGCTCCCACTGCAGATCCTCCATCTCCCCGACATCCTCATCCTCTCCTCCCTGATCCCACCACACTCTACCTATCTCTCCACACTTCCCAGGAGCCTCTCACTCTGAACCCCACCCCAGCAGGTCTGTCCCCCTAATCACTAGGATGACGCTGTCTCACAGTGGCACGTGCCTGCCAACCCAGGACATTGGCATCGAAGCTGGGAATAGCATGCGATATGCAGCCGCCTTCCCAGCTCCCACCTCTCTCAGCTCTTGCCCCTAATTGCTCCTCACAGATTCAGTTAGGAGG
Source organism: Micromys minutus (assembly GCF_963924665.1). NCBI lineage: Eukaryota > Metazoa > Chordata > Mammalia > Rodentia > Muridae > Micromys > Micromys minutus. Next base: position 37,231,949 of record NC_137985.1, read on the forward strand.
TGGCAGTGACAGTTGTAGACATCCAGTGCTTGGGCTCTCCATGATAGGGGGTGGAGGAGCTTAGTTCCTACTCACCAGCCCCAACCTCCCAGGATGAGGGTGTTCTAGTCAATGCCCTTACATCGAAAGAGTAAGCAAGGCTTCTGCTGAAACCAGCAGCAGTTCTTGAAGTATGGCCTCCCCAGCCAGCAGCATCAGTACTACTTTGGAACTCACTACAAATGCAGATTCTCGGGCCCCAGACCTTATTTACTGAGTCAGAAACCAGGCATGGGGGTAGATCTAGGCTCACATGGGGTTTTGATAAGTCCAGCAGGCTCTTCTGGGGCGTGCTTCATTTGGACAACCGCTGGACTGAAGATGGTCTCATCAAATGGCATCAATGTGATGGTAATCCTGCGGGTGCCCAGGGATATACGGAAAGATGGCACCTCTGCTGCATGAGGCCCAGTGACTGCATGATTGACATATGCTGGGATGGGGACCTGCCCCAGGCTACAGGCTCAGCCTAAGAATGCTAGAAACCCTGGAGAAGGGGCGCTGTGAAAGACAGACAGACAAAGAAGCCTCTGTGAAAACTGACAATGCAAAAATAATAGAAGCCAAAAAATTACAAGCAGGAAACGGTGGTCATGACACCAATGACCCTCTAATTTGGAGGCCATATGCTCACCACATGCTATCTGGGAGATGAGAAGAGAAGGGATTGATATTCCTATTTACATAAAGGGAGAGGCATCAGGACAGGGCCTCAGGGTAGGGGACAGAAAGATGGGTTAGGCTCCTTTCACTCTTGTTCCAGAACCAAGTTAATGGGCGCCGAGCTGAGGGTGGTGAGGGGTAGCCCTGAAGATTCATGGAACCTTGGCATGATACCTGATGTCCATGCACAGTCAACGTTAGCACTGATTTCCTTGAGCTTTGGTGGTATCCCAGTGTAGCTATGTCGTCTGTCAACCCACTTCCAGGGAACCCACAGAGCCAGTGAGGTGGGGTTTGTCATAAAAAATGAAATACAGGGGAGGGGAGTTTCATAAAGACCCTCTGGTTGCAAGAAGACGATGGCGGATGGAGAAGATTAGAATTGTGACCAAGGATCATAGTCTGGCTGTGGGGAGAAAGGCATAGGAGGAGCTAGGAGGAGGCCCCTTGACAGAGACAGGTGGGCTTCACTGTGCCTCTTCTAGCAATGCCAGTGTGTTTTCTTCTGACTGCTGTTTTCTCTACCCCTGTCTCACAGGAGAGCAGACTCCAAGCATGAGTTTGTGTGCTGGAGGAAGAGCTGAAATTCCCCCTTTGAAATTTCTCCGCCTCTCTACAGTGGGCAAAGGCCCAGCTCAGGCTAGCCCATAGAGACATATCGGTTCCATCCCAGTGTCTCAATCAGCCAGTCTCTCTTCTATACCTTCTGCCTCCCCTTTGCTCCCTTACCACCAATACCCAGTCCCCATCCCAGCAGCCCTGAACTCATCTCCTGCAGGAAGACTTTTCTGAATCCCTTCCCAGATTCTAGGACTTGCATCCAGAGGGCTTAATTTGACTTCTAGGTCTTTCCTTTTTGGGACCTAAGGGAAGTGACTTGTGATCTAACCCCTCTGGACCTTTAACTTTCTTAGCCCTACTCTGTCACAGAGATCACCAAGGAGCTGGCATGCTGAGTCTTCTGCCGCAGATGGACGAGGATACCCCAGCATTTACACCCAGATCATATAGACTTTCTCCTCTTCTCTTCCTATCTACACCAGCACTCATGGTGAGATCCCAGGAGGCAAAGAGACATGCAGAAGATGGGGAGCAGGGACAGAATCCTTCTTCATGAAAGAACCCCACAACCAAGCCCTATTCGTTCCTTTAAAAATTGATGGTAATGTTGCTTTCTCCAACTTTCTCCTCTTGAGAGACTGCCATTCATAGTGACAGGAATAGACCTATCTACCCCGAGTGCCTGTCACAAAAACCCAGCCATCCAGGACTCATCCTGAGGGCTCAGACAATGAGATGAAGAGAAGAAAAAAAAGAAAGGTAGGGAGACTTCTAATTTCCCTATGGGAAGGGGGATCAGAGGAGAAGGATGTCTTGCTGAGCGGAGTGAACCCGGGGATTAAACGGAAATAGAAGTGCAGTGTTAGAAAAACAATCATCCAAACCAGAGCTTTCTAACCGGCACCCAAGCCAAGAGACCAAGGCCCTGGGAGATCTGCCCTCATCTCGGTCTTCTTGGGGATCTGCGATGTCATGGCTTGAGGGGAAACAGGTGGGAAATGCCCGCAGCTTCTTTATTGAAGGCAACCCTCAACCCCTCCTGGAGCTGTCCGTGGTGCTGGCTTCAGATCCTGCCTGGCACTGCATAGCTCACTTCCTACCATGGAGCTTATTGTCGGCCAGGCTCTTTCCCTGCCAAACTTCTGACCCAGACCGCAGCTCTGACCCTTGCTGCGAACTCCAGCACTGCCTGGTACAACCAATGCTAAAGAGAGTTCTTGCTCAGGTCGGACAGGTTGCTAACAGTAACCAAGTCCTTAGCCACTCTGGGTCTTAGAGCTTGCTTTATCCAATGACTCCACCCAGACCTCACACCTGAAGCCAAAACCCCAAGTCTTCTTTAACCATGCTCATTATCCTAATCCTAGTGCTGATATCAACTTACATTCCACCCTGACCCCAGGCTAACCCCGAGCTCAAAGCCTTGGGATTGGGAAAAAAGAAAACCCCCTCTCATCTCTACCTCCTCCCAGCCAGACTAAGAATTCCTCTTCATCCTTGATGTTACCCAACACTCCCTTCGCAAGAAGAGAAACTGGAATCAGAACAAAGGTTAAGGAAACTGGCCTATGCACACATTTAGTTAGCCCAGTGTCTACAGGAGACAGAGAGATTTCCAATGTCTTCAACCACAGACCACTGATTAATTCCTAAAGAATGGAAATGTTACTATTCTGCACTGAGAACATCTACTGTAGTATATTGAGAGCCTATACTACTGTACTAAGCACCTACTTTGTACATTAAGCACCTATACTACTCTGTACTGGGCATCTACATTGTATACTGAGTAACTCTACCACTATGCACTGTCTACACCATCATATACTAAGCATCTACACACCATATGCAGTCTACACTATCATACACCAATTGTCTACACTATCAAATACTGAGCATCTACATACCACAGACTGTCTATACTACCACGCACCAAGCATCTACACCACCATACACTGATCATCTAAACCACCATACACTGTCTACACCACCATGCATTGAGCATCTAGACCACCACATACTGGTCATCTACACCACTATACCCAAAGTACCACTGTATCCTGAGCACCCACTACCATGTACTGATTGGAATCAACAGGCTTAGGATCAGATCTGAGTTCAAAGCCCAGGTCTGCTGTTGACTAGTGAGGTGCCCTGTGTAGATCATTAACCTCTTGGGACCTCAGCCTTTTCAGGTGTAAGCAGATAACTCATCTACACCCTAGGTGGGCTTGAACACTTGCTGATCTAATACCAACAAATTCTAGAACATCACAGGCGCTCAGTGCACACAGCTGTATATTTGCTGGATGAACAATAGTGTATGTTCTCAGTGCACAGAGCGTTAGGTACTCAGTGCATGGTGGCGGTGCTTATTGGATGTTGGTATAGGTGCTCAGAACATGGTCATATAAGTCACACTGGTACAGGCACTCAGTGCATGAACATAGTAGATGTTTAGTAATATGGTCTAGTTCTCAGCACACGACAAGTACATCTGTCATTTTCCCACATACCATGAACTCTAATTGTTAGCAAGGTCCCACTTTGGCATCAGGAGACCTGGATCTAAGTCTCTTGGGCATCCTCCAGGCTGGGCAGAGGAGATTTTTTTTTAATCTAGAAAGGGGTGATATCCCTTTCTAGGGCCCAAAGTTCAAGTCAGTGGCCTTTAAGCGGCCAAGCAAGCAGTGTGGTATTTTCTGCTCCCTCAGTTCCAAAGGGACATCTTCACACTACACAACAGCATGCTCCGTGGTCAAGCCTGGAATTACTCCTTTGGGAGAGTAATTCCAGAATGTGGCTCCAGAGACAGAGGTGGTAGCCCCCAGATCTGCCCCACCTACTCCTCAGAAGTCACCTGTGCAGGGGATGCTGGGAAAGCAGAGCGGCACCAGTCTGGCAAGGCTTTGGGTGAGCCTGGGCCTGGATCTCCCTGGTCCCTCTGTAGTAATTAACAGTCCTTTGTTCCCATCCCTGATCTCGTCTGGCAGAACCTTAATCATCCTCTTCCCTGCAATGAGCAGCCTTCTCATTAGGGCCTTAAGAACCTCTATTATAAACATGTAAATGGAACTCAACGAGGAGGGAGAGATTTGACTGTTCCCATTTCCTTTGTGCGGCTGCCAGCTCCGGGCCGCGCACGCCCGTGATTTCATTGCTCAGCAGCCCGGCGCCAGTGCGGCCCCCACCGCCCGTCACCAGCCGCTCCATCTTCTCCTATTGGAATTTAATTACCTTCTATGGGAAATGTTTGAGGAACCTTTCTCCATCAATTGATTCTGATGTCAGATTTTTATTCCAAGATACTTAATGGTGCTTGAGCCATCGATGGGAACCTAGGAGCAGGTAAACCTGGGCCACAAGGAACACTTTAACAAGGTTAGGAAGGGTCATTACAGTTATGCCCCTGACTCTTCCTTGATCAATCTGACATGCAGCACAGATGCATGTGAATCTCTTCCTGACAGGCCACAGAGAATTAGATTTGTGAGCCTCCTGACCTGGACTAGAAGTCCTTTCTGTTGTCTGCCTGATGTGGAACAAACCTTTTTTTAAAAAAGTCATTTTTTTTCCCCTTGATGATAGAGATATCTCTCACATAGAAGCCTGGCTTATTACCTGGGGAAGAAGCGGACAGTATGATTAGCACCTCCCCACAGTGGCGCAGTGTGACAAGATTCGTACTCACACCTTGCAAGCCCCAAGCAGCTAATAAACCCTGGACTCCCTCAACTCAGGAAGCCTTTCTCATTTGTCTTCCTGATCCCTGGTCCTTACTGACACCTGAGCTCTCAGAGGACTCTCCTCTGTTCATTCTGCTTCTAAATCCACAGAGCTGTTTCATAGTCCTGTCATGGCGGTCTCCTCCGGGTCAACATCAGAACTTGCTGACAGCCCCTGTGGCAAGTCCTTGCTGACCACACCTAGTTATCGGCTCAGCTCACACTTGCTCGGGTTTGTTTCTGTTGCTTGCTTGCTTGCTTTTCTGCATTTGAACAGAGCCTGGGGCCTGTGCACGCTGGGCCAACACTCCACCTCTAAACAACACCTCACACCATGTCTAACTCTTTGGATAGACTCCCAGGGGGTCCCCTCTTCAAGGTGGAACCCAAGTTTCTGCTGCTGGGTCCCCCACTGCTCAGATCACAGAGTCAGAAACAGATGTATGCTGGGAAAGCCAGCTTGCTGGAATGATCTAAAGGGAGCAGCTAACTAACATTGGGAGGAGGGTGCTGGGAGATTGCAAAGGCCTGTGAACATGTTTTTTCTTTACCCCCTGGCTCTCTGTTCAGACATTTGGGACGTGGGACTGGAAGGACTCTGTTGAAGGAATAGTTTTCTAGCAATTCCCAACAAGCCAGGCATCCACAGCAAACAGCTTTCTGTTCCTCCAGCAGCAGTGTGGGATCTCATCAAACTCCAGCCACCCAGAGGGCTGGCTGTCCCTTCCCAGACAAGGCTCAGGTCTCTGCCCTGGAAGTGCTGAGGTGGAAGGCGTTCCTCCTGATAAAGTCCGATTTCCAGTGCTCTGCCTGAGCACTGGGAAGTGCTCTACCACTGATCCTGGCCTGGGCATCTCTGTACTTTCGAGAGAAGGCATACCATCCCTTATTATGGTAGAAAAAAAATCTCCCATAATTAATAGTTCTTTGGAGGTTTGGGTGCTAGTTTGGATTATGTGTTAACTTTAAGATAGGGTCTCCTGTATGTCAGGTTGACTTTGAACTTCTGATCATCCAGCCACCTGACCTTAAATACCAGGACTATAGATTTCGATTCCCAGGTTAGGTGTCGAAAATCAAAACTGAGGCTCCAGCAAACCTGGCAGGCACTCTACCAACTGTCATGTCCCGGCCTGTAGTTCTTTCTGTTCAACCTTCTCTGTCACCATTGTCACATAGAGCCTGGCTCCTGGTTGGACAGTGGGGAAACAGGTGATGATGGATTGGTTGGTAAACTAGGGTGAAAGTTGAAGAAGGGATAGACCCACTAGCAGGTCAACTGGTCCATGGGTTTCCTAGTTGATGAGCAGTTTGCTCTATAGCTTAGAAAACCATGGCCTGGTAATGTGGCAGGATGTGGGGACATAGACCCGTTGACAGTGTGGATGGGTAGCAGGGTGATGGGTTAGTTGCTTGGAGGCGGTAGGTAGTTCAGGGCTAGTTGGAAGATGGATGATGGACCCGGGCTACAGGGTCAGCATCATGTCAAAGGAAAGGAAAGGCACCTGAGAGGACCCTGGGAGTCTCAGCCATCACTTCATGCCTCTCCTGAGGAAGCCTGTGGCTCTCTAGGCCAAGCTGTTATAATCACTTCTTCAGATCTATAAAACAACAGAACTGCATGGGGAAACTGTGTGACCCCAGTACACACAGCAGACAGCAGGGAGGGTTCAGAGCTTGTCCAGATGCCTCTGATACTCCATGCCAGGACCCTGTCTGATACCAATGCCCCCAAGGTATTACCTGTCTATCCAGGACCCAGAAAACTTGCCCGTTAAGGAGGCTTGCAAAGTATTGGCCTATCATGGGGATTTGTTCTTCTGCCCACACTGTCTCCCAAGTTACAGACCCTGGAACAGTGTCTCCTGTGGGTGCCTCCATTACATTCAAGCTTGGAGCTCCCCCCAGCACACCCTCCTATCTGCCAAGATCTTCCTTGTATCTCAGCACGGTTCCCCCAACACTTTTCCTTATAGGTGAGCTGGTCCAACAATCCGGCCCAAACCACCAGGACACTTCCAAATTGCATCTTCTGAGAATCAGAAGAAGAGATTTGGAGAGGAAATTGCTTCTCCCTGCACAATCCAGATGGGGCTATTTTTCACTTGCCCCCCCCCCCCGCCATTCCCCTTCTTCCTTTCAATCTCAGTTAAAAAAAAAAAAATGAGAACGTGCCCAAAGCTTAACCCCTAGTTTGGACCAGCCTTTATCCCTCCTGAGGTCTGCAGAGGTCTAACGGCTTCCAAGAAACCTGTGACAGAGGGCCAGGGTGACACTATAGTTCTTTTCCTGTAGTAAGGCACTGCCCAAAGGTCTTAGGCACAGATGCCAGGCCTGGGAGTTGCCCAGAGTGGACAGGTAAGGCTGGGGCAACCTGGCCCCAGGGGACTTCACAAAGGGTCCTAATGATCCTTCCAAGAACATCCCATTCCTACCATGAATCTCCAGCTCTCTGTCTCAGAAGCTAAGTGCCTAGCTACCATGCCATCAAGATCAATAGTTACCAACCTACCATAACCATGCAATAGTTATCAATAGTTATCGACCTCTGAGACCACCTACTGCAGAGACAGCCAGCCCAGCTGAGTCCCAACCCTGCTGAAGAGTCACTCTTCCTCCTTTCCAGTCCTCTCAGGAAGAGGTGCGATGAGTCCGCATCGCCCCCTGGGGTGAGACCAGGATCCATCACAAACCTGGGACAGGGCCTGGGGGTGATGGGGGTCCCCGTTGCCTGTTTGCTGACTGAGCACACTAATGCTTCCATTTGCACCTGAGTCTTCCCAATGTGTTGCTTTCTTTCCTCTCTGCAGAAGTCTTCTGTCATTTCATCTAAAGAAAAGAGATGAGACCAGGATCGGTGGCTCACACCTGGGAAACTGAGTCAAGAAGGTTGCCAAGAGTCTACAGCCATCCTGGACTACAAATTGAGATACTAAATCAACCAACAAGGAAAAGAGGGCCTGGGAATGTGGTCCAGTTGGTAGAATGCTAGTTTAGGATGTACTGTTAGAGCCCTAATGCTACATAAATCATGGTGCAGAAGGATCAGAAGTTCAAGGTCATCTTTAACTCAGAGAGGCTGAGGAATGACCTAACATCATACAACTGATAAAACACATCTTTAGCCAGACTTAAAATGCATGAGTATATCCACACTATATTTACAACAGATGCTATTCTGCATATTTTAAAAGGTTTTGTGGGGAAGCTATAGCCCCAAAAATAAGTGGAAGAAGGATTTCTTGTTTGTCTTTTTGGATTTTGAGATAGGTTCTCACTATGTAACTCCAGCTGACCTCACGCTCTCCATCCTCCTGCCTCAGCTTATTGAGTGTTAGAATTACAGGAGTCTCCTGCTATGCCCAGATGAAGGGGGAATCTCACTCAGGTTGTGCAGCCCAGGAAGAGTTGTTGGGGTGGTGGCGGCTTTTAGAATTCTTCAGATGATTATAGTGGCTGGACCTTTTTGAGCAGTACATTAAGCAAATGTTCTGCAGAATTAATTCCTTATCATATCAATTCATGTAATCCTCACACTAACTCCCAGGCAAGGCACTGTTACTACCTCCAGTGTACATGGTGGAGAAACCAAACAGAAAAGTTTCTTAGCTTGTTCAAGGGCATGGGCCAATTAGCCATGGTGCCTTGGCCCTGATGAGGAGTAGCCGCTACTGCTCCCCACGACCTTTCTTCCTAAGCCAGGATGTGTGCCAGGGAACAGAGAAACAAGGTACTGTATTAGCTACTTTTCGCAATGTTGTGACCAAAGCAATTCAAGGAAGGAAGGACTTGCTTTGACTCCTGGTTTTGGGGACCAAACCATCAAGGCATGAGAGTTATGACACAGGAGCCAGAGGTGGCAGGTTATGCTGCCCCCCAAATTAGAAAGCAGCGTGCAGGATATGCTGGTGCTCTATACCTTCTCCCCCTTTCTCTTTCACCATGTGTTCTCTGTCTGCTCTGTTATACCTCTCTGGGAACACATCACGGGCACACCCACACGTGTGTCTGCTGGGTAATTCTAGGTCCATTAAGGTTGACAATGAAGATTAATCATCTCAGGAACAAAAAAGGGCTGTGTGTCAGAGTAAAAGTCCTGAACCCAGGGCCACAAGGGGCCTGGGCTCCTCTGACTCTCGAGAAAGGCTTCCTCCATCTTTATCACTCTCTGAAGTGTAGTCTCGTGTTTAAGCCTGTGGTGCTGATGAGATGATCTATCTCCCCATAAGAAGAGTAGGGGTTGCCCATAATTCATGCCCCCCCCCAGCTCCGCCAATCACTGCTGCCTCTCCATTCCCATCAATAACCCCTTTTTGTTAACACCAAACTTCAGAGGACAAAGGTCACCCTAGCTCAATAGTGCAGGGATCCAAGGAAGTTTCCACTAAGCCACTGCCAGGCCACACTGACTCTTAGCCAAGGAGCCTAACAGAAAAAATGCCAGCAGCAAGAGGCTGTTTCCTCTCATGCAGAACATCTGACTTCAGCTTATCTCTCTCAAGTCTGTCATCTGAACTTGGCTTCACTCTCCAGAATTATTCCTGTTCCTGTTACACACACACATACACACACACACACACACACACACACACACACACACACACACACAGCCACACATGCCACACTCACATGTGTACACTCACACATGCACACACAAACATATACTCACATACATGCATGCACACACAGGTACATCTTCACAGACACGCATACATATACACAGAGGTGCACACATACACTCACATGAGCACATAGGTACATATGCACACATGCACACATACATACACACATACACATGTGTGTATTCACATGCACACACATTCACACACATGTAACCACAGGCACACACACATGCGCTAACACACACTCACACACATACACACATGCACACACATGCATTCACACACATACATGCACACACATACATAGGCACACACAACTACACCAATAATCTATATACATTTTCTGCCAGAAGACTTGAAATTGTTGAAAATAATACATATAATACCATAATGAGTTAGAGAGCTAGATCAGTCAGTAAAGTCCTTTCTGCACAAGCAGGAAAACAGAAGTTGGCTCCTCAGCACCCACACTAAGAAAGTCAAATGTGGCAGTCTGTGTGTGTAATCTCAGCACTGGAGGTGCCGATAGGAAGATCCTCACTTGCTGGCCTGTCGGACCAGTTAAATCAGCAAGCTCTGGATAGAAAATGACGGTGTCTCCAAAACTAAGGTGAAGATTCAGGAAGACACCCAGAGGTAGCCTCTGGCTTCCATACATACAAGCATGTACACACACACACACACACACACACGCACATGTGTGTGCACTCACACACACCAAGAATTAAATAAATAAATAAGAAAAATGTGAATGGTACCTTAAGATTGATTATCTAGGTGGATAACTTTGTCACAGTGACAGTGATGGGACCTTGTCTCGGAAATCAATTCAACCAGTGAAAGAAGAAGGGAGCAGGTGACAGAGACCCGGAGACAAAGACGAGGTACAGAGATCTCAGAGAGGAACCATTGGAGCCTCCATGTGGCTGGCCACTGGGAGTCTACTTAATGAATTCTCTCGCCATTAACATCCACCAGGACAGTGAGGAGGGAAGTGAGGGGGTAAGAACTCAGAGGAAGGGTCTTTAGATGCGGAAAGTCTCACTAAGCTAACTCTTGGCATGGGGACGGCCAAAGCAGAAGAGAGAATAGGACAAAGGCCTCAGGACCCATGGGAGACACACTCACCAGTAGCAGCCATGTCTATCTGCCTGGCGTGATGGTTTCCACACCTAGACATAGTAGGAACTTATAAAGCCTATCTGATGAATGAATGAATGACCAGATTAGGAAAAATGAACACACAGGTCTTCAACACATACTAAGGATTTTCTAGCATTTGACCTCAGGGTAAAAGTAACAGTGAGTCATTCATTCATGCATTCATATTAATTCACTCATTCACTCTATAATGCTGGTCCACCCCTTCGCAGCAATTCCTACCACAGATGAATTGGTGAACATGTTCCTGAGTTCCGGGAGTGTTCGCTGTGCTGGCTGGAGACAAACTGCCGCTCAGTAAACATGGGCAACTGCTCAGGCGCTGTGTGAGTCTGTGTCTATTGTGAAAGGACATCACAGAGAATAGAGCTGGGCCTCAAACAGGAGGTAACATTTCAGCAGAGACCCGAAAGAGGCCAGAGTGTGCCAGGCAACATCTGGAGGAGAAAAGGCCTTCATGGCTCCAGGAATGTGTGTCTGGCAGGGGTGTGGGGTGCACCTGAGGGAAGGAGATACCAGGAGCAGGACCCACGGGGCAGGTTAGCCAACATGGCTTTGAGACCTAGACTGTTTCTCCAAGCTGCTCTGTTGTGCTAGGCATGAACCTCGGGGTCACAGAGGAGCCAAAGATTATGTCGCACAGATGGGAGATGTGGTTGGGTTCTGAGAGTATTTCATGTTCAATGGCTTTCTTAAAAGGCTGAGTGTAAGGTCTGAGACAGGCAGCAAGTGGACGCCTCCTGGTACCCTCCTGAAGCCTAGAAGGGGGCACCTCATCAAAGCCCGGACCAGAGACTAAACACACACACATTTATAGACACATATATATATACATGCACTCACACAAATGTACTCACATGCACACACACATACACACATGCACTCACATGCACTCATTTATACATGCATACACATATGTTCACACACATGCATTCACACACATACACACATGCACTCACAAATATGCACTCACACATAAGCACTCACATACATACATACACACAGACACATTCACTCACACATACACACATGCACTCACATACATATACACACATGCACCTACACATACACATTCGTACTTGCATACACATATGCACAAACACACACAATGGCCACAGGTCCAGCACACATACAATGGGATCACCAGCCCAGAAAAGGCTGCTGAACATTGCCAGCAGGTCACTTGGGTGTTACTGCTTCCATGTGAGGCACGGGGGCCAGGTCCCTGCAGAGCCTCCAAGAAAGGACCACAATGACACCAGGCTCCTCGATGTCCCCAGTGCCCTCGAAAGGCTAACACTCACACACTCTTGAGGACTGCACGCACTCATGCACACATGCTGTCCATTTTCACACTCACACTTCACACCAGGGGCACCTGGGACTGCCCAGAGCACCATGCTTTACAACCTTGGTAACTCTGTAGAGCATCAGCTGAAAGGCAGGGATACCCCAACCCCAGTAAAGCCCCGTTCTTTCTCACACGCATCTGTACCGCAGTGCTCACACAGACACCACTCAGGTATATCACACTTGATCTTGCATGCCGTAATTTGTTCCCTTCCAGAAGGTCCCTGTGGGCAGCTCTGAGCGCCAGCAGACATGAAGTTCAGCCCCTAGAGTTCTGAGCACCGCCTGGCAAGGCTGAGGGTCTAGAAGCTAATGAGATGAGATGGCCCAGGTGCTCCTGGATCAGTCCGTGCTCCCCCCTTCATTCTTCCCAATTAGGCACAGGAGTCAGGAAAATTAGTAAGATTTCTGGCCTAAAGGGTCACTTACATCATGCCAGGATGAGAACTGGGCACTTAAAACATACATACAAAAAGAACCTCATCTTGAATCCTAGCAACCTGGCTGAGACATGCTCGTATCAGCCATACCTGGCTCCGAAATGCTCCAGCATCCCTCGAGACATTGCATCCCATTCCCTGTGCCCTGTAGCCCCACCTCCCATGCCTCTCTACTTTACTTACGAAGAAAGGTATCCAGGCGGGGCCCTGCTCTGCCAGGGATGGTGTAGAGAGCAGGTCAGAGGCCCAAGAAGGCAGCCTGGCATCTGATGACTTTGGGCTGGCCAGCATACCCAGCCTCCAGGTCCTAAAGCCAGTGGGAAGCAGAGTGGGGGTGGAGAGAAGCCAGGAGCTGGCAGGCTAAGCGAGATGAAATATTGATGCCCGTCCTAGTAAAGCGAAGAACGCTGCTTGTCCATGAATAAAAGATAAGATGGAGGACCGGGCTGGGCCGCAGATTAATTAATCTGAGTGAGCCTTGCTCTTTGCTGTGGGGGATGGACACGGTGGAGCACACAGGCTGTCCCAGCCCCAGGGTCCTAAGGAACCAGCCAAGGCTCTGTGTTCTAGGCAGACGGCTAGGCAGGGTAGCATCACTGAGCTTGGGCAGACAGGGAGAGGGGCAGGGATAGCCAGATCTCTAGGACCAGAATCGGGCACTGTGACACGCTTGACCGTTTACCCAGGATGGCAGTTTTTGTGGCAGTGGAGGGCCACAGAGGTCAGGTGCTTTAGAAAATGGCGGTGCCATTCTGAGCACCAGCCTCCAATATCCTTCCCTGCCACCTTAAGCCCTCCCTCGGGGAGTCTTTGAGAGCCAGGACGAATGGGGACACGGGAGAAAGGTGCAGGTGGTAGACACGGGACTAACATGGAAGACTGGCCACCCTGCGCCTTTAAATCAGGAGCCACATGGCCCTCCCTGCCCCTCACCCTATGTCTCAGGTCCTTGGCTGCCTCTGCTGTAGGACAAGATGGAAATGCTGGCCCACTGGTGCAAGCCACAAGATTCCTGGACATGGTGACAGTAGGCTCAGCAGGACACAGTGCTCACAACCTAGTGTTCATCTGTCAGCCGCTGGCTGTGGCAACTTTCACAGGCTCTTGGCAGTTTTATTTTTCCCAAAGGTGACATTAGGACAGGGTGGTGACAATCCTCATCATGCCTTCCATCCACAGGATCCAGCTGGATCAGCCCCAGGCTCTGTATTGTCCTAAAGGACCCCTGGGGTCAATGCCCAAGCCTATGGTACTAGCTCCTCCTACCAGACATCCCCAGTGTGACATGGGGACCCTTTGCTCAGCATGCCACCCTGTTCACCCCTCTGTCCACACACAAACTGTTCTCTGGGAGAGGATCAGGTCAGATGCCAGGTGGTCACTGCTGATGCCAGCCACAGCCCCACGCTAGTGACAGGACACCTCCAGATGGCCTCTCCCCTCTTTCTCCCCAGCATTGATCATAATCAAGAACAGCTCCTAGAATCCAGCCCAAGACCAACCGTGGGTGCCGCTGAGGATGGGGCCATGTAGCTGGAAGCATCCCAGCCTGGTTCCCTTCACAGCCACAGCCACATGAAGCCACCTTTCTCTCCCATGTGTACCAGGGCTTCCCTGCTCCCACACCCCAGCCTCTCTGGCCAGCTCTTTCCCATCTCTCTCAATCAGCGGGTATTCATCACGAGCAGTTTGCTGACACCTTCTGTACTCTGTCTCCTGGTAGTTATTTAACTTTGCTTCCTGTGGGTTCGAGCCCATCTCTTCCATTCCTGACTCCGTCAATGCAGGAGCAAGGTCACTTTGGTCCCTCCAGTTCTTCCAAAGCTGTGCACAGCTGTGAGCACATGGCAGAAATACTGCGCTTGTGCGTGTTAGGTGACTATGAAGGGATGCTAGTCCTATACCTCCTGTCTCGATAACAAGACCTAGCCCTTCCAGCAGGTACCTGCTCCGTATGCTCCCCAGGACTATCTCACCTTCCTTACAACCTTCTGGACAGGCAAGTCTCTCCCAAAAGCCAGATGGCAAAGCCCAGGTGCACACTTAACCAAGGTCATATGGCTGGCAATCAAGCTGAGAACAAGCCCTAATCTAGACTTCGAGTTCTATAGGGTACATCCATCTGATGATTGATTGCAAGATGCAAGAGGGTCCTTAACATTCCTCACCTGCCGAAGAACAGGGATGCTGGAGAAGGCCTCCAAGGGCTGGAAATGAGCATAGCTAGTCTTAACCCGGGGACTCCAGGCAGCTCCCCCCTCCCTGTACCTTCCCCTATCCCAGAAGGAAGGACAGAGATGTGACTGAAGGCCAGGGAGGCTGGCTAGCCTGGTGTGGGGCTCGTAAAGATTCCTTGTGTTCATCTATCAGACGCTGCCTGATATCCCTGGGCCCAGAGCCTAGTGGGAGGCAAGATATTGGTGGTCCTCCACAAACTGGTGGTAGTGGTAGGTTCTCTAAGTTTAACCAGGAGAGAAACAGGCAGAAGCTTGGCCCAAAGAGGCACATATACCGTTACATGCCCATCCAAAAATGTTACCTCTGAACTAGGGGTACTGAGGGGAACTGCAAAAGGTAGCTGGGAGCCAGGAGTCTAGTATCGCTGTGGTTATATTGCCACCTGTTGGCCATTTAGGGAATAACAATACAACTGGATGTGGGCATGGATTGTCCATCGTCCCAGCACGGCAGCATTTGAAGGCTGGATACACAGGAATGAAAAGACCACAAGCCCAGCCTTGCTGGGGGTTACAGTTGGATAGGAGAAAGTGTTAATGAGTGGGTCTGACATGTAATATACATGTGAAAAAGCATGGGAGGCTTGAACACTAAGGAGGAATCTAACAGACAGGGAGCGCCTGGGATACCGTGAGCTTATTCAAGAGGTCAGACATGGCCTCACAGAGCCAGGGACACTGAGGAAAGCCCAGGAGGTGAGGAAAGAGCTGAGTCAATATCTGAGCTTGCTTATCCCAGTCTGGGGTAGGAATGAGTTCCACCTGAGGACCCGATTGGGAGGGGCTGGGTATGGCAGGACCCAAAAGATGACTTTTAAAACCTGGGGCTTTGTTGCTGAGCCCAGTGGAGAAAAACAGCATTATCTAGCCTTGTAACATCGACACTGGTGGAAACAGGAGCCAGAAACTTGGGTAAACTATATAGGGAGTTACCACTAGGCCATACCATTGGTCTACGTACCATATTGTTGATCTGAGAGCCACCTGTAGGTCAAGGTCAAGAAGGGATGCAGGAAGACAGGTTAGTAAACTAAAGCAACCTCTGATCAGAAGTCCAGGCAGCGGGAGAGGCAAGGGGCTTTCTGGGACATGAGAGAGGGACTCAGAAATAACTGAGATCAAAGCTACAGAAAGAATGTACACCAAAACAGACTGATGGGCTTAGGGAGACCAATGGGGACCCCTATTTGGAATTTGTGGGATCAAAGTTGATTGTCAGATGTCTATGGGTAGCAGAATCTGGAACCAGGGGAGAGCGCCTGCCTAGGAGTGGAACTGCAGCAATTGGGTGACAATTAAGTCCTGGCATTAAAAATGATCCCAGGCCTGAGAGACAATGGTCTTTACACCAGGGTCCTATGACATCTCTAGGTGTTTCTCCAGAACACTGGAGAAACAAGGAAGGAGAAGCCAGACAATGGTGAGAAGAAACCGGGTGGGGGGGCTGTACCTGGACCCCAAGTTAGGAAGGAGAAGGGAGCCACTGATTCTTGCTAAGAGATGGCCAGGGCCATGGGATAGGGTCACCCAAGTAGTCCCAACTGAAAATGCAAGAACTAAACAAGTGCCCAGAAACACAGAGACACAGGCCCCTCTTGAACTGTTGTGGAGAATGGGAAAGAAGCAGCCACTTTGGGGAAGAAGATGATAATCCCTCAGAATGTTAAACATAGGGTCTAACCCACAGTTCAGCAATCACTCCCAGACAGGCTCCAAAGATGGAAACCCGCATTGTCCCAAACACCGAAACAAAGAATCAACGGCTTATTCTCCGTGACTTCCAGGTGCCATCTGCTCTTGATCTTCTGACGTTACTTAACTAGCGATAACACCTCTGCTCCCCATTCCCCAGAAATCTGAGACTTGGGGCTTCCTCTCTCCTCATCTTTGGTTGATTTCTTTTTTTCAAAAATGGGTTTCAGGGGTTGTTTCGCACAGGACTGGGTTAGTAATAGAAACGACCCGAATGCCCATCACCTGTAAACAAACACGGTATATCCACACAGAGGAATGTGAATCAGCCATGAAAAGGAACAAAGTATAGCTATTTCCAGTTACACTGGGGACAATGGCCTGAGAGAAAGAGGCCAGTCACAGTGGACCACAGCTCGTGAGTCCATTGGTAAGTGCTGAGAAGACGTCAGTCTAAACTACTAGACTTCACAGACAACACAGAGATGGTGGCCAGGGCTGGAGGCAGAGTGGCTACTAATGGGTTCAGGATTTCATATGGGGGATGAGAAAAATATTCAAGAATTAGAGAGGGCTGAGGGTTGCATGACACCCTGACTATGCTCCACTCTACTGAATTTCAAATGCACACATTATGTGGTATGCTTGTATTGGCTGGTTTTGTGTCAGCTTGACATAAGCTAAGGTTATCACAGAGAAAGGAGCCTCGGTTGAAGAAATGCCTCCATGAGATCCAGCTGTAAGGCATTTTCTCAACTAGTGATCAAGGGAGGAGGGCCCAGCCCATTGTGGGTGGTGCCATCGCTGGGCTGGTAAACCTGGGTTCTATAAGAAAGCAGGCTGAGCAAGCCAGGGGAAGCAAGCCAAAAGTAACATCCCTCCATGGCCTCTGCATCAGCTCCTGCTCCCTGACCTGCTTGAGTTCCTATCGTGACTTTGTTTGGCGATGAACAGCAATGTAGAAGTGTAAGCTGAATAAACCCTTTCCTCCCCCAACTTGCTTCTTGCTCCTGTTGTTTGTGCAGAAATAGAAACCCTGACTAAGACAATGCTGTATCTCAATAATACTTTTTTTAAGGCTTTGGTTTGAATGGAGGGGTAGCCTCAGCACAGGAAGGAGGCAGAATATCGGGACACAGAGGTCTTTGTGCTCACAGACAAGCTCCAGGGAACCTGGACTGTTAAGTACTCAGGGTTGTTCCTTCAAAGGAAGAAATGTCTGTTATCCTCCCAGAAGGCTGGAGCAGACATGCTTACTAGCCTGGAGACCATTGCTCTCTCTGTGTGACCAGAGGCTTTTACAGCACTGGCTCCTCCCCCAGACACTCAGTGTAAGCTTGTTTTTCTCAACCTATAGAATCTGTATTAGTAAAGGATTTTGTTGCCGTGAAGAGGCACCATGAATTCATACACAGGAAAACATTTCATTGAGGATGGCTTACAGTCTCAGAGGTTTGGTTCATGATCATCATGCTGGGAAGCAGGGCGGTGTGCAGGCAGACATGGTGATGGAGACAGAGCTCAGAGTTCTACATCTGGTTCCACGGGCGGCTGAAGAACTAACCTGAGCTTCTGAAACCTCAAAGATCCGCCCCCTAGTAACACACTTTCTCCAACAAAGTCACACCCACTCCAACAAAGTACACCTCCCACAAGTGCCACTTCCTAAGGGCCTATGGGGACCATTTTTATTCAAACCACCACACTATCTTTATGGACCTTACAATGCACTGCACCGTAGTACATCTGATCCGTATTTAGCTTACTTTGTCTTCAGGGGGCATTCATGTATGCTTTGTTGTACTTGCAGAATTGAGTGACTCTCCACAGTAACTTTTATCAAACTGTGCTGTGCTTAAAATAAAACACTCAGGTCAGACTCCTTGTCTTGGGGTTTCATTGCTGTGAAGAAACTCAAGGACCATGGTAACTCTTATAAGGTAAAATATTTAATTGGGGCTTGTAGATTACCCTGAAGCTGTTTGTATTTTAATGTTAATTCTGCTTCGTGTACTCGAGAGGTGACAATATCTGAACCTTCCCATTTTAATTAGAAAAATAAAGGAAAGCCAGTGACTGGACAGGGAGAGGGAGGTGGAGAGAGAAGAGGTCTCAGAAGTCAGAAGATGGAGGGTAGAGATTGTGGCAACATGGAGCTTCCCAAGGACCAGCCAGACCCAAGTGGGGTTGATTGACGTTAATAAGCTGTGAACATTAAGGATTTTATAGATCTAATATCTCATATAGAAGGGCAGTTTGTATCTTTGTCTATTTGATGTAATCTTGTTATGTAGAGGATTTGTGGATTAAGAGTTGAATATATAAACCTGAATTAAAAGCTATCAGGCTGTAGAGTTGTATTTATGTGGGATTTTGGGGTAGAGAAACACCCCAGGACAGAGGCAGAGAACAGGCGGTAGAAAACCACCAGGGAAGGGAGTTTCGAGGACAAGTTGGGCCATGGTGGTGCCTCAGACCGGGTGCCAGAGGTGGTCCATACAAACACACCACCTGCTCCCTGAACATACATGTGCACACATGGACATCTGTGTCATGAAAGTAAACCACCAGAACTATGGGCTGAAGAGATGGCTCCATAGCTAAGAGCACTTGCTGCTCTTCCAGAGGACTTGAGTTCAATTCCTGGCACCCATGTGGAGTAGCTCACAACAGCCTATAACTCTAGCTTCAACTGGTGTCTCTTGACTTCTTCAGACACCTACATGACAGACAGACAGACAGACACACACACACACACACACACACACACACACATCCTTTTTTTTTAAAAGAAGAGCAACTGGACTGGAGAGATGGTTTGTTCAGTAATATGCCTACCATACAAGCATAAAGACCTAAGTTTGACACATGCCTCCAAGACCCTCATGTAATGTATGTTATGGTGGTAAATTGTCCTGTGCTGTCTGAGCTCACTGGGAAACAGGGTTGTCTCCACACACACTTATGGCCTGTGCTTAATCAAGCGTCCTCCGCGAACTTTTGTCTTTGGGTGACCTGGATGGTCCTGGCTTCTCTCACTGTGACAGAATAGCAAAGCAACCCAAGTGTAAAGTTCTGTACCCTGGAGAACTGCTTGGGGGCGGGGGTGGGCAGGCCATTCCCAACAACGAGATAAGATTGTCTGAGCCTGAGCAAAGAGAAGTCACAGAAGAAAAGGTATTCAGACTCTAGCTGACTGCCTCAACTTCCCCAGTCTGTTCCTGCTAGGTGTTGTCAGTACTCAGTTGGATGATGTCATCTCTCTCTGTTCCTATTTCTTCTTTTACTTTGAAGTCTCACTCAGGGGGACCTCTGCTCTGCCCAGAATTCTATCAGGAAATCCAGCTGACCAAATTGCTGATGTTTGTCTCTCTGTCTGTCTATCTGTCTATCTATCTACCTATCTAAATAACTCTCTATCTGGTCATCTATCATCTTCCTATAATTTTTTATATCATTTGCTCTTTAACCTTTAGCTTCAACTTGCTTTATGATTAATAGACTCATTCACTCACAACCAAAAGCATGGTTATTGTAGAACACTCTCTAGACCATACCCAACAGCACATAAATGAGCCAGGCACAGTCACATGCACATTTGAAATCCCAGTGTTGGAGACTGGTATGATCAAATCCCTGAGGGTTGATGGCAAGATGGCCTGGCCCAGTCAGAAAGCAAGTGCTGGGCCAGTGAGAGACTGTATCTCAAAAACCAAGATGGAGAGTTCCTGGAAAATAAAATCAGGGCTTGATCTCTGGCTTATACACCCCCCGGACGCCCCCAACACACTTGTACACACACATCTCTGGAGGAGATGGCTCAGTCAGTAAAGTACCCACTGCATAAGGAGTTCCAAAAACACACATTAAAAGCCAAGCGGCTGCACATGGCTGTGATCCCAGCACTGGGGAGGTGGAGACAGGGGGTCCCTGATACTCATTAACTAGTCGTCTAGCAGAATGGAAGAGCTTTGGTTCAGCATGAGGTCTTGTCTCAAAGGAAGTTCTGAGGATGACTGCTGAGGTTGCCTCTGGCCTCCACACACATTCAAACACACATTCAAGCACTCCCCCCTCTCCTCCTCCTCTCCCTTCTTCCCCCTTCCCCCCACACACACTGAAAACTGGGGCAGGGAATGTTTAGTTGGTATTCACCTAACCTACACAAAGCCCCCATCTCATCACCAGCACTGAATAAACAGAATGTGGTGGTTCACGCCTCGAATCTCACTTCTCAGGAGGTTGAGGCAGGGGTCACCTGCAAGAACCCACAGAGTGTGTAACCTGATAACTCACGACTCTGCCTCAAAACAAACAAACAAACAAAAACACAACAAAGCAGAAATAGCCTTACCTCAGTGTGCTGGCTGGTGTACAGTGACTAGGAAATTTTCCACAATCCAAGGTTTAGAAAATGCAAAATGGCATATGATAGATTTTTTTCTTCATTTTTATACAAAAGTGACATATAGGGTATGCAGTGTTTAATTTCAGTTGTCACCATGATTGGATTAAAAGCCCATGGGGCTGGGTTTTGTACAAACCAGACTCTTCTGGAGAGCCTTGGCTGGGAGGGAAAAACCACACTAAACATAGGTGGCACCAGCTCCTTCAGTGGGAAGGGGAAGCTGAGTGCAAACACTCCCCGCTCCCTGGTGTGCTGGGAAGTCCCCTGCAACCCTGGAGTCACCTGCCACCATGCTTTCTCAGCTATCCTTAAACTGTAACCCAAATGTGCCTCTTCTTTCAAACCGCTGTTATTGGGTATTTGGTCACCACAACAAGAACAAGAAAGGATACAATATTAAGTTATTAAACACTGTATGGCAAAGATCTAGACAGGATGCAGTTTAAAATTATTGACAGTTTAATTCCACAGAAGAGGTGGGGGCAGGCAAGCTGTGGGTACCTGCGGAGTTGCCGTCCCTTTGAACCGGTAACGTGGGACAAATAACACAGAAGTCATAAGGAAGAACTTGTCAAACCTTCCTCAGCTCCAGCCTTCCGCAGATCAGAGCCCGGTATAACCAGCATCCCACCCTCCCCCCCCCCATCCATGTCCATTGGTCTCAACACCGCCTTTGGAAGGCAACTGGAACCTGTTCCGCTGCAGTGTGACTCTGTGCTGTGTGATCGATCAGGAGAGACAGAGCAGGCTCTCAGCCATGGACAGGTCATCAGTAAGTCAGTTAGCCTTCAGTTCCCGTTTGCTAAACCGGGAAAGCTCCAGGTCAGTCGGGGGACCAAAGAGCTAGTAAGAAGATGGAGAACAAAGAAAAGTCAAGGGACACCCCCTCTCCTCTCCCAGGACTGCCGAGAGTGAAGGCATCCTAAATACAGACTAGCCGCACCTTCAGAAGGGTCCACAAGGCTTTGTGATCTCCATTCTTCGCCTTTGAGAGGCCCACAGAGGCCCGCAGCAGGACCCAGGACCTGACCTCCTCCCTAACATAGCCCATGCCTCTCCACTTCGCTCACCTCCACCTGAGGTACCAGGATCGTAAGCGGAGACTTCATAACCCCCGCCCCGCCTTTCTCTGCCCCACTTCCTGAGTTTCCAGCCTGCCTAAAGTCTATGACCTCGGGGTTCCTGGGATGACAGGTGTCCATCCCGAATGTCACTACCCCACCATGCAGCCTCTCCTACCCTGCATGTCCCCCTTCAGGTCGCAGACCAGACCATGCAACCCATCTTGGAAGGAGAGAAGCGCATGACTCAGGCAGCATAGAGGATGTGCCTTTCCCCTCTTCACGCCATGGCTTCTTGTGCAATCCCTAGAGTACCAGGGCCCCATCCCAGAGCTGGGGCATCGCATGGTCCCTAAAACAACCAGCAGGCCCAGAACCTAGAGCCCTCCCCTCCCCCAGCCCCAGGAGACACCGTCTCTACCCACACCCCTGGCCCCTGTTTCTAATTTGGGGTCGCCAGATGGGACAGACCAGTGACAAACAACCAGCCCTCCGTCCGTTCTCCCCTGGGCCTGTCTCTAGGATCTAGAATTTTTTTCCGGAAATTCTGGGGGCTCCTGGCGCAAAGATGTTGAAGAATCAAAGACAGAACAGAAAAGTCTAGGAGCAACAGGACTGAGGCAGAAGACGTTGCCTGCCCACGTCATCCATCTCTCAATGTCACTGAATGTGACAATTCCCACTCAGCAAACTCCCCAAAGCCACCCAGTTCCAAGACCTGGTTCACTGCTATCCTCTCCTTTCAGTTCCTGGGCCCGTGGCGGGGGAGGAGGCCTCTTATCTGCCACGCCAGCCCCCTGGGTCTTCACCTTGGTGTGGCCCACCTGAAGCACAGACCCCCACCCAATCCAGTCTCCTTGAGGCCACCTTCCAACAGTAGCACAGGTTAGCCAAGGAGCCATTGGGGTTTTGGAGGGAGATATGTGTCTCTACCTGTCTGTATGAATGTTGGTGATCATCTGTGAATGCATGTGAGGGAATGTGTGTGCATTGTCCTCTGTGTGTCTGAGGTTGTGTTTGTGATGGAGTGTAGGTATGTGTGGCTTCTCACATGCCGGATGAAGCAGGATAAGGTTTGCCCCGGAGCTTTCTGGGACTAAGTACAGAGCAGCCCCCAGGGATGGACAGAACATTACTCAGCTCTCAGGATGTCCAGACCCACTTGAAGGAAGGCTCCCCCCACCCCCAGGGCTCCCCCCACCCCCAGGGCCTGCCTCGACTCCTTTCTTCCCTAACCTGACTGGATTCTGGCCTTGAAGCTACCCTGATCCTTCTCCGAGGATCTCAGTGCCTCTCTTGGGTTCAGGTCTGCAGAGAAACCTCCTCAATGCCATCCACCTTGGCTACTTCCATCCTGTGACACCGTTCAACTTTCCTACCTGAAGCTTGGAGTGTCTAATGCTGCCCTGCAGTCATTAACTGCAGGGACCCCCAAGCACTTACATCCCCAAGTGCCCTGACAGCCACCCAAAGCCAAGCAAAGGCTGCGGAGGGTCCTGTGCTCCTCTGTAGAACCAGGAGCAGAGCCGCGTCTGCAGAGAGCAGAGGACATTTCACCTGCCCTCCCACAGGCTGTTCATCTTGCTTCTGTTGCTGCGAATCAAAACAGAACAGAAAAAAAAAAAAAAAAAAAAAAAAAAAAAAAAAACCACTAACCAAAAGCAAGCTGCAGAGGGAAGGGTTTGTTTCATTGTACACTTCCAAATGATAGTCCATCACAGAGGGAAGTGGGGTCAGAACTGCAGTAAAGACTTAGAGCAAAGATGCCTGCTGGCTTTCTCTCCAGGCTTGCTGGACTTCCTCCCTCCTTCCCTTTCTCTCTCTCTTCCTTTTTTCTTTTTCTTTCTTCCTTCCTTTTTAATCTTCCTCTATAGCTTACCAGTTTAGTTTTTGACTTTTTGTTGATTCTTTCCCACATCATGCACCCCAGTCCCTCTCATCCTCCCATCCCCTTGTATCCTCTGCCCTTGTACCCCTCAAAAAAACACACAGACAAGAAAAAAACAAAACAAAGCATAGAAAACGTCTCCTCATGAAAGCTGTAGTGTGTCAGTGTGTCCCACAATGATCCCTCAGTCCACACATCGTCACTTTCGGATGCTCTTGCAATGAGTCATCGGCCTGGTTCGAGGTCTCTGGCTTCTGTGACACCGTCAATACTGGATCCTCACCGGGACTCCTCCCAGTTGTCCGGTTGTTGCCCTGTGTCATGGAGGTCCTGCAGCTTTGGGTCAGCAGGACTGGCCCTTTCACGTGCCCCAACAGTTGACAGATGATGTTGATGTTGGGGTGAGCCAACTCAAAGCCCTGAATCTGGGCCTGGGTGGCGGCTGAGCTGGACGGGTCAGCAGCTATCCCTTATCTGCCCCACCCACCAGGGAGAGTGCCCCAACTGCTCTAGCTGGGCCACATGGCCACCAGCAGGAGGCAGGCTCCACTCTCCCACACCCACGCCTCTGGAGTCAGCTCCACTGTGCTGCCCAGTAGAGTCGGTACTGTAGCTGGCAAGGGGCAGCTCACTGCTCTCCTCTCCAGACTGCCTCAGATGGCGAGGGTCCAGAGGGGGTGATGGCTTATACAGCCCATGCCCAGCAGTCTAGGGAAGGACCACTCACAGTGCTCTGGGCCCTCCTGTAATAATTATAAATTAAGAAAATGCCTTACAGACATGCCAGCAGGCCAATCCAATGGAGGAAGTTCTTCAGGTGAGCTACCCTCTTCCCAGGTGACTCTAATTTGTGTACAAATGACAAAACCAGCTCCAGAGCGATGCTGCTCCTCCCAACTCCCAACCACCCCCAACCCCCAGGGTATCTACAGATAGGAGTTTCAGGAATTCAGAAATTCAGAAACATACTTATACATAGGTACATATATACATACATCTATACATTTATAGACACATATGTACATATACAATATATATATAAAACCATATATATATATATATATATATATATATATATATATATATATATATCCACCCATATATGCATGCACATACCATGCATCTAGCCATTCAGCAATATGTATTACCAGATGTCCTGGTCCCTTATGCCCTGAGACGGACACATCGAGGCCTTCTCCTCCTCCTCACCACAGTGGGAAAGAATCCGGGAGTAGGATGTTTTCCAAAACTTGTTCTTTGGTAGTGCTGACTAATGGAGCTTTCTGTGGTGACACCGGTGTTCTGAATCTGCACTGTCCCCTGAGACCCACCATCTCTAGCCACACATGGATGCTGAGCGTCTGACTTGTGGCTATTGGACCTGAAGAACTGAATTTTCCCTCTTCATACAGTTGTAAGGACCTTAGGATGAAAATGAGCAGAAGCCACAGCTGTAAGAGCACCATGTACCCTTGTGTACATGTGTGTGCACACACATACATATGCATTAATGCATGTGCATATATATATCCATAGAGAAGGAAGGGAGGAGTCAGAAAACGGTGACTTCCCAGACATCCTCTTAGCAAGTATTTATTGAGGGCCAGGAAGGGACAGACGGTGATAATACAGCATTTGACACACAGGTAGGGAAGACAGAGCTGTGAGCAGTTAGCATTAACCAGCCGTACAGCACTGCCCATCTCAAACACTGTAAATCAGGGAAGGCTTCACAGAAGAGGTAATTTCAAAGGTAAGGGGTTTGTGCAAAGGTCCCGAGGCCACAGCAGACCCAGTTAAGAAGTAAGTGGGTAGGGAACCCAACACAAGCAGCAGGGCTCAACCTCTCCCAGTGGGCAGTGCATGCTGGGCCCTCCTCACAGGAGGAGAGAAACAGGCACAGTGCCACGCAGGCCATATCCAGCTTGCTCATTCCTCTCCCCTGGCACCCGATGTCTCCACCCACCCCATAAACATGGTTTGGAAAAATCTCTTGTCACAGTCCCCAGCCGAGCCAGTTCCTCTGCCCTTGTGCACCCTCTCTGAGGTCACCAAGAGGTGGGAATTGAGCCCTCATCCCGCCAGGAGCTCCTGACTCATTCTGGAGAGAGCAGCTAAGCCCACATTTTCGAGAACCAGCTCCAACCGGAGAACAGACATGACCCCAGCTTAGGGACACAGACACAAGAGAGCGGGGGGAGGGGAGGTTAGAGACAGCAGGAAAGAATTTGACAGCCAGACAGGCTGATGAGAAGAGATATTTGACAGACAGCCCATAGCAGTATGGCAGGGAGACCTGCCATGGACAAAGATGATACAAATAAGGAATAATGACATGCCAAGGCAACCAAAGACAGTACTAGGACATCCAAGGATAAAAAGCAGACTGGATTGTCACCCTGGAAATAGTGGGGTGGGCACTCCCGCAGCGCTGAGCTGTCACTTTCACTGCCTGCAATTTCAGAGATGACCACAAGAGGGCAACATTGCTCCAAGAAAGCTCACAAGCCTGGTGGTTCAGAATGGTCAAGGCAGACAGACACCCTGGTTTTGGCAAGTTAGACATCAACTCCCTGAAGTCTGTAGGAGGCTAAGAACCAAGAACATTCACACTCTAAGCTGGAGAGTGTCCTTTCCTTGCCCCAGGATGTCCTCAAACTAGCTCCTTGCCTCCACATTTCTCAACCCCAGCCTTGCTCTCTATTACTAGCTGAGCACTAAGGCAGAAGAAGCTGGATGTACCTAGCATGGCCCCTGCCTTTGCCTAAAAGGGGAATAACACACTGGTCCGGAGTCTGAGACATGCTCTCAGCCCCTAGAGCTGGCTTTGTTTTCTTCCTGATGAGTCCCTGGGTTCAAGCATGCCCCACGCAGATCCAGAGTCTCAGCTGACCCCATGTTCAGTGGCAGTCTACAGGGCCAAAACAGTGCCACATTAGGAGGGCTGTTAATAAACCATGTGAAGGCAGGAGGAAGAGCCCCGTGGAGCTGCCCTTGCTACAGCAGTGACACAGCAATATTGTTAAATACACTTGATCATCTCTAGTCAAGCACTGTTTGTAACTGTACCCATTTTGCAAATGGAAAAACTTGAACAGACTCCCTCCCATGGTTCTTCTCTTCTCCCAGAGCCACAGCCACACTCCACAGTTTAGCCTTAGTTTCCAAACGGCCTTTCCAAGCTTCCTCCTGGCCTTTAGCCAATCCATCCACTGCCTTCTCCTGGTTCTGTTCCCTAAGTCCTCGAGATGTAACCAGGGTTTTGCACATCTAGGTAACTGCCTACTGCTGACGTCTAACCCTGAGGTGGCTATTCTTCCTTGTCAACTTGACTACATCTGGAATTAACTAAAGCCCAAGTGTCCGGGAACATCTGTGAGGGATTTTTCTTGATTGAATCATTAGATCATCTGAGGTCAGAAGGCCCACCCGAAATCTGGGCCACACCTCCTGTTGGCAGCCTATATAAAAGACAGAGAAAGGGAAGCTTTTGCTCTTTGCCTGCCTGTTCAAACTCTCACTGGCAAGTCTTCCACTGGTATTAAAGGTCTTGGATTTCTGTTGGGGGGTGCAGGGAGAGAGAGAGAGAGAGAGAGAGAGAGAGAGAGAGAGAGAGCTTCTGTTTCTCTAAAGAACCCTGATTACTCCAATCCCCAAACCTCTGCTGAGTTCAGTGTCTTCAGACACCTAAAGTTCTAGGCACCCAGGATGATTTTCATCTTGTCACTAATATGTGTGCAGCGTGTGGCCACGGCATGACCCAATGGCCTTCAACCAGACGCCTCATCCTGACCCTGTCTCCCTGATTCTAGCCTTCCATCCCTGCCCTGAAGTCTATGCCTCACCCCAGGACCATGGTGCCCTCATCCTTCCCCTCCCCTGTGCTACTGAGAGCCTGGGGACACTGCAGCCAGAGTGGCAGGACGGAAGATTCTTTCTAAAGGGACATTCTTGCTCCTCCCTTTGGCCATCTGACTAATGAAACAATGGTTCCCCAACAAATTAGCATCTCAACCAAGAAGCTGTGATGGAAGAAGGTAAAGACTGGGACCCAGAGGAGGATCCTGTCTCTCAGAGATGATTTACGGTGCTGGGACAATGAAGACTCCGTGATGGACAGGACCACACCTTGGCCAGGACTGCTCAGACCATCCCTCCTTCTGCCTTTCAGTTAAGCTTTAGTTTCATGTCAGGATCTCAAGATGAACTCAGGGGTTAGACATCAGTCATATTGGATTAGGGCCTGTCCATCTGTCCTCAATTTGCCTTGATTTTCCTTTCAAAGCCCCACCCCCAAGTACAGCCAAGTGCTGGTTGGTATGCCTGGGGTTGGTCGAGCTTATGCGTTTGTGGGAAGAACACAGTCCAGTCCATTAAGGACCCAAGTGAGGCAGACACTGCCATTGCCCTTACTAAGCCTTGGAGAAGCAGGGAAACGTCACCCATGTTCAAAGCACACGCTTTCCTAGACACACAAAGCCAGCACACAACAGCTATGACCATCCCAGGCCATGTGGCTACTGCTACCAAGGAAGTAAACTGGATGAAAGCAATTTCTCTAGACCACTGGCACGAGCCGAAACATCACAGCCCTCCCTGGCTCAGAGGCTCTGCACCCCATCCTCCCCTGCTATCCAGCAGGAGTATGGATAGAAGTCACAGGGAGGCAAGGAGAAAGCCTTCAGATCCAGGTCTTTGATAGCTTTTGGAGCCCTCTATGTTTGGCAAGAGCAGTAGCAACAGGCCAGAGCAGCAGGAGGTAGAACTCTCTCCTGTTACAGCTTTGGTGCAAGCTGAAAGTGGTGGGACTTAGATCACGGAGAGCACTAGAAGCCTTCACTCTATACGCTATAACAGGATTAAAGCAGCATGTCTCCCCAGTCCTTGGGAACAGCTGGTGTCATACGTTCTGGCTTAGATACTGGAATTCCTCAGGCTTTGACAGGAGCCACTGTTACAACCTGCATTGTAGCTCACAATTCCAAGAGAATGCACATGGTACACAAACATACCTGCAGGAAAGCACTCATATAAAGTCGTAGTGGTCTTAGTAGTAATTACTTAGTTTTTTAATTCAAATAAGAGTAGTAGTGGTACATGCCTTTAATCCCAGCACTTAGGAGACAGAGGCAGAAGGATTTCTGAATTTGAGGCCAATTTGGTCTACAGAGTGAGTTTCATGGCTACCAAGGATACACAGAGAAACCCTGTCTCAAAAAAAACAAAAATAAAATAATATAAAATAAGAACAAGGTAAAACAATGGGCCTGAGAGATCACTCAGTGGTTAAGAGAACGTATTGTTCTTCCAAAGGACCTAAATTCTGTTCCTAGAACTCATGTCAGACAGCTCACAATGGCCTGTAACACCAGCTCCACATGCACACACTCTAACACAGACACAACATTCATGTAATTAAAAACAAAATAAACCATGTGTGAGTATGTGTATGCTGATGGATGGATGGATGAATAGATAGATAGATAGATAGATAGATAGATAGATAGATAGATAGATAAATAGATAGGTAGGTAGTTAGGTAGGTAGATAGATAGATAGATAGATAGATAGATAGATAGATAGATAGATGATAGATAAATAGATAGGTAGGTAGGTAGGTAGGTAGGTAGGTAGGTAGATAGATAGATAGATAGATAGATAGATAGATAGATAGATAGATAGAGGTAGGTAGATAGATTCAAAAGTGTGTGTGTCTGTGTCTATGTGAACTTCTGTGAGCACATGAATAGGTCAGAGCAGGACAACAAGACATTGGATGTCTTGCCCTACCACTCTCAGCCTTGCTGCCCCGAATCAGGCACATTTACTATATGAGTATCGGGGATTCAAACTCAAGTCTTCATGTTTACAAAGCAAGCGCCTTTACCCACTAAGCCATCTCTCTAACCAGGGCCTCAGACTCCTGCTGCTGCTGCTACTGGAGCCAGGGAAACATGGAACACCCAAAGTCCAGAGAGACAGCTGCAGGAGGACCTTGCTTATTTCATACAGGGCTGATGGGATGCCATCTGAGGAACTTGACCTTTGGAGACCTCACTGTAAAGCAGTAGCCCGGGGTCAGGAGTAGAGAAAGGTGGCCTCTGTCCCAGTATGAAAGGCCAAGAGCTAGAGACGGAGCCTGTCAGGGGACCTTTAGCTGCAGAGGAAGCCCAACCCTCATCCCCAGCAAATGGGTGGGTTTCCAGTTGTTTTCTGTGCCTGTTCGCCCTTTATCAGCCCTGGATCTATTTCGTTAGATATTTCTTTTCTGACTCAGCTATGTTCAGAGACACTGAGGCAGTGATCCCAGTCCAGCCAATGGGAAGTGGCCTTAGAACTCTTTCATAAGGAGGCTCCGAAGAGTAGAATGTAACCTGGAGTTGAGACTGCTCCCTACCCCCACCCTCCACCAGCACCCCACATTCCACCCCTGCCCCCAGAGGGGGACCCTGACCTGCCTCCTAACAGCCATCTCCTGGGCACAGAGGGTCCCTGCTCCCTGACCTTCCCCACCCAGCAGGAGGGCTCTCAAAGGCCATTGGCTCCAAGCCTTCTGCATGCTCCAGGATGAAAACCAGAGGCCTGCATCCCAACCTGCCAGGTTTTCCATGAAAATCCTCCCCCTCTCCTTCCAACTTGACCACACGTTCCCCCGAGAACCAGCCTGCAGCCATTCCATCTCAAGAGACTCTCTTCCTCTCCTCAAAGCTTTCACACCATGGCTGGGGAAAGGGAACTGGATTTCATCAGGCACTCAGAGATCCTTGTCTCTCCGAGAAGGAGGGCATGGGAGCAGGCTGTAGCAGTGGGAAAAGGGAAGAGAGGCCCCTTGGAGAACTCATTACCCCAGGATGTGGTTTGAATTCCATTCCCCTCTCCCAACCACTCCCTGTGCATTTATTAAGGGAACCAAATCAAAAACACAAGATGTAATTGCAACATAGACTCAGGCTCCAGAGATCGGGGGTGGGGGAGGGGAGGCAGATGGACCACACGAATGACAAATCCAGGAAGGAAGCCGATGTTGAATGGCCAGGCCCTGCTCCTGGGAGCTCAAGAAAGGCTGTCTGATGAGTGTCACTTCAAGACACACACATACACTGCCCCCAGAGAGCAGGCCCTGTGGGAGGGACAGGATATGCCCCTTCACGTCCTCCATCTATGCAAACATGTCTTCAACTGCTCAGTCATCTCTGTAATGCGGCCTCTCTCCTTCTAACCAGAGGTTTTCCTCACTGCCTTCTTCCTTCCTCCTTTCCCATCCTAGTCCTAATCTAGAGCATTCCCCACCTTGTGTAATTCCCTCGCTCAGCATCAGACCCATCCAGCTTTGCACCCTTTGACCACATGAAACCTTTTGACCCCTGCCTGCTCCTACCTCCTGGCATGGAAGTTTCCAGCCAGAACTCTCTCTCCACCTTCCACATGAAACCAGCACATTGCACTGTTCCCTTGGTCTTGAATCCTCTCAACGGCCTGCCCAGTGCCCTCTAAACCCTTCCGTTTACTACTGCGGTAGGAAGGGCACCGTGGTCTTCTGCAATCTGGTCCACCGATCGATCTCTAGCTGTCAGCAGCACGGCCCCACCCCTGCCCATCCCCGAAGCTCTTCTATTCCTCCATACCTCTTTCCTAACTTCCTTCCAGATTCTCTCCCTGGTCAGCCTCTCCAGTATATTTTTCAGGATTTGACCTAGAACCCCCTTTCTTCCAATTACTAATATCTTCATGAAACAGCCTGGAATCTGCCACCCATGTAAGGAGGGTGCCGCAGGTTTTCACTTGCTGATATTTGTCTGATATACAGTCTTACCCACAGGAACCCCAATCTTCTGTACACCCTTATCTTCCCGTACCCCTGCAGTCCTCCAGATGGGAAAAAGTAGCTCCTCACCAGCTCCAGCCCACAACCTTGCCCCTCAGCACCGCCCACCAGCTGCTGGTCATAAATCAAAGAAATAAAGGATATTATTTTATTGAGTCATTGGGCTCCCAGAACTGGGCGAAGAGCTTTCTTGTGTTTCCAGTGACCTTGTGTATTAGATACACCACATGCCCATTTTACTCTTTATGTAAGGTAGCCCAGACTGACCTTAAACTCCCAATCCTCCTGTCTCGGCCTCCTAAGTACTTCAGCTCTGGGTGCTTACAATCTTACTTGTGGGCCTCAGTTAAGGATCAGAGAAAGTAAGTGACCTGCTCCAATCTAAGAAGGTTACCAGGGACAGGGTCTAGTGCATTTGGAGCTCAGATCAAACTCAGCCTGATTGATCTTTTATCTGTTCCCCCAGAATGAAGACCTTGTCACATACATTCCCTTGTGGCAGCCTGGCCCCCAAAGTATGTCCCAACCTATCCCTGCTCCCTCCCTAGCCTTAATGAAGGGTTCCAATCACCCTCACCAGTGGAGACTTTGCTACCCTTTTAACAGAAGCAAATTTCTTGGCTTCGAATAGCTTTGTCCTTCTCTCTCTTGAGAACCACAGTCTCAGCCAGGGTTTCTATTCCTGCACAAACATCATGACCAAGAAACAAGTTGGGGAGGAAAGGGTTTATTCAGCTTACACTTCCACATTGCTGTTCATCACCAAAGAAAGTCAGGACTGGAACTAAAGCAGGTCAGGAAGCAGGAGCTGATG
Source organism: Micromys minutus (assembly GCF_963924665.1). NCBI lineage: Eukaryota > Metazoa > Chordata > Mammalia > Rodentia > Muridae > Micromys > Micromys minutus. The sequence continues at coordinate 37,264,435 of NC_137985.1, forward strand.
CAGAGGCCATGGAGGGATGTTACTTACTGCCTTGCTTCCCCTGGTTTGCTCAGCCTGCTTTCTTATAGAACCCAGGTCTACTAGCCCAGAGATGGCACCATCCACAATGGGCTGGGCTCTCCCCTCTTGATCACTAATTGAGAAAACACCTTACAGCTGGATCTCATGGAGGCATTTCCTCATCTGAGGCTCCTTTCTCTGTGATTGACTCCAGCTTGTGTCAAGATGACACAAAACCAGCCAGTACACCCACCAATGGTGCCTGTCCCTTCAGAGACCTCCAATCTCTTTGTTACTCCCAGGAAGCACTAGGCATGCTGGGAATTGACGATCAACATTCTGTCCTATGTTGGCTGGTTTGTATCATTTGTTATTTCTTGGCCTTTTAGCTCTGGGGCCCAACATAGGCCCAGTCTATCAAACTGACCCTCAGTAAAAGCCAAAACTTGGAACAAGAACTTTGACCATGGTGGTTCCACTCATGGCAAACTCAGAACTAGGTTCCCCGAGGCCCGAGTCTGGGGATCCAAGCTTAAAATAAGCTCTCCACCCATTCTTAGAGTAACTAAAAAATTCTGACTTAATCCAACAGTGGATTGTTGATCCCTACCAGGGCAGCCTGAAATAATGCCACACTTACTATCCAACCAATAGAACAGGACTGACCCTTGTCAAAAGAAAAAAAAAAAAAGCCACTTCTAGAGAACCTGGGGTTACTTAGAGCTGGAAGTAAAAGGCCAGGAAATTCATACTTCCCCTGGTACCATGAGTTTTGACGATCAATACCTCAGCACTCAGAAACCCATTCCAGACTTGCTTGGCTCTTGAAAGCTCTGATTTCTAAGAGCTTCCAGCAAGTGCTCAAAGCCAGGCACAGCTGCCGGGCACTCACAAGACTCTAATGAAGCCCCAGTGAACTGTGGATTCCAAGATAGCCAAGGCCCATGCAGCAGTGTGGGCTTCTGTAGCTTGGAATTATACAAAATGTAGTTCTCCGTTCTCACTTCAGGACACTGGGCAATGGTTTCCCAACCCAAAAAAAAAGAGGAAAGAAAGGGGCTGTGGCTGGTATCCATGGCAACCCCTGGGATCCATCCCTCAACACTAACCCTGCCCCTCCTCCACGTGGGTGGGACCAGTGCCTGTTCTGTTCTTTTCTGGTGCTGGCTATGAAACCTAGCATCTCATGTGTGCCAAGCAAGCACGCTACCTCAGAGCCACATCTCCATCCCACTCCAACACTCCTTTTGTCATTGCTGGTCTTTATTTGACTTACCAAAACCCAAACGGTCTATTGAAACCTTCTACGCTAGTCTCCATGACTGTACTTGAAGTTTAAAAAGTGACTTCCATATCTGTTCCCTTACTGCCTATCTCTCTGGCTTTCTTCTCTTAAACTTTCATTAGATAGTCTGTTTTCAGTTGCTATAACAAAATACCCAAGGCTGAGACGGGAAAAAGTTTATCTTGGACCACCCTTCTGGAGGCTTGGGAGTCAAAGAATGTGGTGCTGGCCAACTGTGTCATTCACGGCAGAACCCAGAAGGGCAAGCAGCTGTGTGTGGAAGACAGGAGAACAGCCTTGCTTTGCAAAAACCCCAGTTCCCAGCTGTTCATCCAGCTCAAGAACTCCCTCCCTCAAGAAGCATGCTGCTCCCTCTTAATGGCCAGTTCACCTCTTAAACTCCTACCACCGTCAATACCACTGGATTAGAAACAAAGTTTCAGTGTGAGTCTTAATAAAAACAAATCACACCTAAGCCATTAGATTGTCTTTATCAACATTCTTTTATTTCTCCTATTTCAACCTCGTCCTCCACCCCCCCCCTCCCCAGGGATTAAATTTCTCAGATATATCTTCCCATATACTAATCCTCTCTACAACCAGGCCTAAACTGCTTTTGATGAATTATTTTCTGACAGGAGGTCTTGCTAAACTGCCCTGACTAGCCAGAACTCACCACATAGCTCAGGTTAGTCCTGATCTATCCTCCTCATGAGCTCAAGACCCTCCTTCCTTAGCCTGCAGTGTTGAGATTACAAGTTCCAGTCACCATATTGAGCACCAGTGAGTTTTAATTGGGAGAATTATGTTTTTAATTGTGTATTTAATTTGGACTATTGCTTTTCTATTTGCATGAAGTTTACATAACATTTCTACTGAACAGTTTTAAAGTGACGATTAGTCCATTTACAGTGCAGTAAAGCCATTTTATCGTTTTACAAATCTTTTTCCTGGTGTCCCTGCTTTGTGTCCATGCCTCTTTGCAATTGTATTTCTTTATGTTCTATACTCTTAGCCATTAAGTTTTCATTTTTCTTTTTTAACTGTTCTATGGATGATATATAGTAATCTAGCATCTACAGCCCTCAGAATCTGCTGTTCTGGGTCATTCATTGGCTCGGCTGACAAGAGGTGTTTAGACCGGTGAGGGTCCTTTGAATCGAGAAGGCTTTCTTACAAGTTTGCTGAAAGGACTCCCAATCGAGAACATCCCAGCCCAGCCTGTATTGAAAGTTGCTTTTAGAATCCGGATCTGGGTCCAGCATCTGCTTCTTAGCCCTGTTCCATTTGTCAATAGGCTTCCCTCCATTCCACTCTAACTTCCTGCCCCCAGCCACCCAGGCAGCAAGAAGACCTGGTTGGCTTCAAGATTTGCCAAGATCAAAGGCATCCTGTTCCATCAGACCCCCGTTCTTCTGTCTCTCAATAAACCATGGCTGCAGGCATGGAAAGAAATATCGTTTATTGGGCCTCTTCCACACTCCCAAAGACACGGCTGTAAATAACTGGGAACCAGCAAGGCTGACCCTGATGAGCCCTGACTGATTACTCCCAGGATTGTCGAATTAAGTCAGAACCAAAAACAACAAAACAGGAAACCAACCAACCAACCAACCCAAAAAAAAAAAAAAAAAAAAAAAAAAAACCAAACCCTTTGCTAGCCAGAAAGGAGTCAGATTTACAGTAATGTTGATGTTACTGTCGTTGTTATTATCAACATTAATCACAGTAGCTGGAGACACAGGGGAGACAGCCAGGACTTCAAAGGGCCTTGAGTTCCTGCTCAGGCTGTGGTGTGGACACATGAAGACTGAGTTGTGCAGTTTTATTCCCGAGCTGGGACTGCTTCAGTGAGATGGCATCCCTGATAAAGCTCAGGGGGCAGGGGAGGCTAGTGGGTTTGTTGTTTTGAGCCTCAAGTGCGCTCCTCTTCGGTTAACTGTTCCTGCAACGATCCGGCAGGAGCAAAGACAGACTAAAGAGAGACCCTGGTGCCCCTCCCTTCAGGCCATTGTCACGATGCACCCTAAGGGACTGAAGTGTCCTCCCAAAAAAGTCTCATGCTGGAGGAAAGAGAAAACCTGTCACCAGCCAGAAGAGGGACTTGCCTCTCAGGAGAGAACACAGTGCTGCTAACTGCATGACCAGGGAGAGGAGTTGAAGGTGTGCTGTGTCGGTGACAGGTCAGTGATGGGTGGCCACACCTGAGCAGTACCGCTTGGTCACACCATGCTTGCTGTCTTCTCAGTCCTGCATCAGCACCCTGAAGGCAGACATGGGGGACTCACTGGGCTTCTTCATTTGTGGGCACAATGGATAAGTCTGCCCTTCTCTGTGGCTCTTTGTGTTTGATGTACCAGGGACAGGTACTTGTTTAGGGCAGCTGAGGCGCAGGCTTTGACGTACGGCACCATAGAAAGACAGGGAAAATTAAGGGACTGTGAGAAGGGCAAGAAGCCCCCACCCTGCAACCTGGTTGAAGCCTCTCTCTTGCTGAGAATCAAGATATTCTAGCACAGTTAACATTTGCTGTGAAGGCTTCCCACACAGAGATAATAATCCTTTTATACAGGGTTGTTCCAAATAAGAATGCTGAAATATTAATAGCAACAAATCATGCTTTTGGCCTAAGCATATATAGCCTTTCTAGCTTCCCAGCTATAAGCCTGCATTTTCCTAGCAATCTCAGAAGGAAGCAAAAAGCCCCAACTCCAGAGACCCAGAGTTGTCTCTCTCTCACACATTCTCTCTCTCTCTCTCTCTCTCTCTCTCTCTCTCTCTCTCTCTGAATATCTTTTATTTAATTGATTCCAGTTTTTTTTTAAAGATTGACTTTATATCTTTGTGTTTTTATGACTATGATGAAACACCATGAATTAAAGCAACTCAGAAAGGAAAGGGTTAATTTCCCTCACAGTTCCATATAAATGGTCACCATTAAAAGCAGAGAGGGCAGGGACTCCTGCGGGGCAGAAGCCTGGAGGCTGGAACTGATGCCGAGGTCATGGATGAGTGCTGTTTACTGGCTTGTTGTTCCCTGTGTCTTGCTCAGCCTGCTCTCTTGTAGAACCCAAGACCACCACAATTGGCTGGGCCCGCCCCCGGTGCCATAAAACTAGCCAGTTTGGTTTATTGCTTGTCCTTATGTCTATGGGCAGGTGGTGTGTGCACATGAGTCCTGGGGCCCATGAAGGCCAGAAGGGGTCACTGGATCCCCTATAGGTGGAGTCACAGGAAGGTGTATGCCATCCACCTGTAGGTGCTGGGAACTGAACTCGGGGTCTCTACAGGAGCAATGAGCCATCCTCAAGCCCAGAATATCTTTAGTTAATCCTTTGACAATGTCATATGTGTAGACAGTATATTTGGTTCACATCCACCCCACACCTCTTAACACATTCCCCAACCCCAACCCCTCATCCCCCAACTCGCACTTTGTGAACCACTGGGTCCAATTAGCACCGCTTGCCTGCTGTAATGCTGACCTCTCACGCTGGCATCGGGCGCCTGATCACAATCCTATCCAAGGCACCTCTGGGACCATCCTATGACCTCATTTATCCACAAAGAGCAAATGTTTTTTCTTGGCTACCCTTTGACATGTAACTTGGAAACCAGGAAAATCACACACATGCTAACTGCTAAGCACCTCTCTTTTGAGAAGCCCACACCCACACTGGAGAAACTTTCCCCGAGTGTCTCTCCTTCTATGAACCACCGTGTATAAATCTGTATTAAATTCTCTTCTTAATAAGTTCTAACTATGCCTCAAACTGGTTCATCTTAAAATTCCTCTTTGCAACAAAGTCACCAAGGCCATCTTTGGGCTGGCAGGTGGCAGTGCTTGCCTTGCAGCCTAAACAGCCTGAGGTCTGCTGGACCCTACCTGGTGGACAGGAAGAACTGACCTCTGACCTCCACACGCGTGCCTCAGCAGCAACACTCATTCACACACTCACAATTAAAGAAATGAAAAAATAAGAAACTCATCTTCGCCGGAGTAGAGAAAATAACGGAGATGCTTCCGTGTGACGCTGTTCCCAGCCGTGCACACCGAGACTCCATCATCCAGGGAAGAACTAGGAATGCCAATAACACACCCGTTGAATGCCTTCCTCTGTGGAAGAGACATGAGTTGACACTTCATCCTACTCAATGAGGAACATCAAGTTTTCTAAGTTTTTTCTTTTTAAATGTCATTTGTTACTATTATTACTATTACTATTATTATTATTATTAAAAATAGAATTTGTTGCCGGGCATGATGGGGCAGACCTTTGTTCCCAGCACTTGGGAGGTAGAGATGGGTGGACCTCTGAGTTCAAGGCTAGCCTGGTCCACAGAGTGAGTTCCAGGATAGCCAAAATGACACTGAGAAACCCTGTCTCGAAAAAAAAAAAAAAAAGATATTTTGTTTATACAATATATTCTGTTCTGGTTTCCTCTCCTCATACTCCTCCTAGTTTCTCCCCTGTCCCCTTCCATCTGGATCAACATCCTTTCTGTTTCTCGGTAGAAAAAAACAAAACAAGCATCTGCAGAGAGAATATCTTATGTCTGTGCGGATGTGGCACCTGTCAATATTAATCTGATGGCCTATGGCTTAGGCAGCAAATAGGAGAAGGGGCATTAGGAGGCAGAAAGGATCCTGGGATAGAACCAGGCATGGCTGATTTGCTCAGGAAGATGTGATAAGTCACAAGCATGGTACCTGAGCACAGGTAACCAGCCACGTGGTAGAATATAGATCAGAATAAATGGGTTATACTAAATTATGATCCAGTCAGCTAAGAGCCTAGCTATATGTTCTGAGTCTTATTTCTGAGAGCATGGAACTGGGAGGAAGAACCAGACCTAATTTCTATAATTGACACCCAACTTACTGCAATTAGAACCCAAGCTTACAGCCTGAAAAGTCAGGGAAAAGACAGGCTAGCCAGACAAGAGGCCTGGTCTACTTAAAAAGGAACAAAAACATACAGAGGCCTGGGGGCACAACAGCTGCAACTTCTCCCAAGAGCAGCACAGTTAAAAGCAGGCTAGACTAGGCCTGAACTGGAAAGCTGCATGTTGGAAGGCCCGGACGGACAGTACCAGCATAAGGTGGAACAAAGAGCCCTGAGCTATCTGAATGGCTAAGGGCTGAGCTAGCAACAACACAAGATACAAAATTAAAAGTCCCCAAAATCTAAACTGATAAGATACTAAATTTAAAAGACAATAAGAAAAGAAAAGCAAGATATAAAAAAAAAAAAAAATTACAAGGGGCTGGAGAGATGGCTCAGAGGTTAAGAGCACAGACTGCTCTTCCAGAGGTCCAGAAGTTCAAATCCCAGCAACCACATGGTGGCTCACAACCATCTGTAATGGGAGCTGATGCCCTGTTCTGGTGTGTCTGAAGACAGCTATGGTGTACATATACAATAAATAAATAAATCACAAAAAGAAATATTTGATTTAAATGTAAAAAAATAAAGTTCTCAGGCAGAAATGTTGATATTAAAAAGGAAACATGTTTCCTATATTGGGGATGGAAGGAAGAACAGAGAGACAGAGTATCTGGATTTTATGGGACTTGCTTCAGTTATCAGCATGCAAATGAATGTTTTTCCAATGACTACAGTTTTGTATGTCCTCTTTAGGAGAGATTGGAGGAAGATAGATTTTAAGAAAGAATAGACTAAGAAATGAGATAATAGATCGGAGACCATAAAACAGAGGTTAAAGAACCTTTAAATCAAAATAGGAAACACTCAGAGTAATCCAATCTGGAACTTATAATAACATCAAAAAAAAAATCAGTTCCAGATGAAAAGTTTCCCCAGGGGCTTAAGAAATCGGAATGGCCACCCATAGAGATCCAATGTATTGAATTAAGAATTCAGATTCTGCTTATTGATGCTAACTTAAAGCAATGGCCCACAACGGAATGTGTGTCTCACTTTATAGGGTTTGGAGAATCCAAATATGTACACTTACTGATACATCATACAGTTGATACATGTTTGTAGTTCCAATGGACTTCTGTCTTGAGTTCTGCGGGGGATGATTCTGAGATTGCACATTTGTTAGATAGTGACTGTCTTAAAATGACTTTGCAAATTAAAGCTGATCTTGCTCAGGCGTGCACATCTATTAGGATGGGACAATATTTTAGAGATTGTGACATAAAATCTGTTACAGGCAGACCTTATAGTCCTACAGGTCAAGCCTAAAAAGACCTAACAGGATTTGGAAGGAAATGCTCATAGAATAGACAGGAGATATGGTGTCTCCCAGAGATGGCTCCAGCACTTTCATGTGCACACCCACGTGTGCATGCACACACATGTCCATCCATAACTTTATTCTATTTTCTCTTCCTAGGAAGATCCATCCCCCTCCCCCCAGGCCCTTACTCTCTACCTAAGATCTATGGATATAACTACATAGTTATATATATCTTGCTTATCAATGACTTGCTTATCAATAACAGCTTATTAATAGTAAACACATACTTGTCTTTCTGGGTCTGAACTATCTCACTTGAGATGATTTTCTTTCCTAGTTTCATCCAATCACCTGCAAATTACATGATGTCATTTCTTCTTACACATCTGAGTAAATTGTATAAATGTACCACATTTCCTCTATCCCCTGACATCATCTAGGTTGTTTTTAATGTCTGCCTATCATGAATAAAACAGCGATGAACATGGTTGAGTAGCTATCTTCGTAGCAGGGTGATGTGTCCTTTGGCTATATGCCCAAGAGTGGTGTAGCTGGATTTTGAGGTGGATTGATTCTCATCTTTCTGAGGAATCACCACATTGATTTCTAAGTTATCCAAGTTTTTTTTGGGGGGGAGGCGTGTCAGTTGGTTGATTGTTGCTGTTTTTAATATATAGCTTGTGTGTGTGTGTGTGTGTGTGTGTGTGTGTGGGTGGGTGGGTGGGTGGGTGGGTCAGAGGACAACTTGACAGAGTCGGTTCTCTCTTTGTATAACGTGGATTCTGGAGATCAAACTCAAGTCATCAAACTTGGCAGCAAGCCCCTTTTACCCACTTAGCCATCTCACCATCCCTCACTTCTTTTTTTAACCATAAGTCATAGTGACATTCACCACATACAACAACTCAGTGCAAACAAAAACAAAATAAAAATTGATGAAAGGACCCCTGGCTCACACCACATGTGCTTGTAGATCATTCAATCCCACTGCATCTGTTCTGTCAGTTACTCTTCGTCTAAATTCACAGTTGCGAGCTCTAAACTCATCTCCAAAATGAAATAAATGGGGAAGTGGCCTGGGGAAGGCAGTGCAGTCCCTTCCTCCACATTTGAATGCCCTTTTCTGGGGCGGGGGCTGGAGAGACTCAGGAAATGAAGGAAACTTAGGAAACATTATTCACATGAATAGGATAGAATAGAACTCCTGAATGTTCTAAGAGTCCGGGGATTATAGAGACAGTAACTACTGCTACCTGCAAGGTGTGCAAACTGCCTAAGACTTGTGGCTCTTGAGTCATGGCGATGCTGGGGTAGGTTCTTTGGTGACACAGCTCTTTGAGTCAGACATTCCAATGAACTCATTTGGTTCACTACAGTAAAATTGGATGAAACTGTCTCTTTTCTCTGTCATTGGTGCCCAGCTTGGAGGGAAAAGATGTGGCTCTTGCACTGGGTTCTGAAACAAACATACAGTTGAGGCTGATCCACATGAGTGTGGAGAATCTGGGAATGGGTAATGGCAGTAGGGCTGCCTTTGCCTGTAGGGATGGCATGCCTCCTCGCCATGCTCTTTGCAATAATCGATGAGACATGCAACCAAGTCTAAACCACCTGAGAGCCATCTACTTCTACTGGGTTTGTGGTACCATGATGAATGATGTCACTACATCACTATGAGATGCCCCCAAACTACTCTGAGCTGGAGACTTCATTGCCCTCTCTGAACAGAGCACTCACAGGATGGGTTAATCAGGCCACGGTGTCGGTTATTTATGTGGTCACCCACATGCAATTCGAATTCAGCTCTCTTCCCAGAAAGACCTTCCCCACCCAAGGGAGGAGTGACAAAGCAAAAGAGGCACTGGATGCTGCCTGCTGCGTCAGCCTCTGGTTTGGCAGAAAATCCTTTGTAGAGGAGGGTTGTGGGAAGATGAGATGGAAGTGTTGGCTTGCTGTTTCTTACAGTTGGCAAGATGCAAGGAAATGAGAATACAGATGAGATCTGTGCTAAATCGTCCTTCCTGGACCAAAGACTTGTGTTAGCTTACAGGCGATTCCACTAGACTCCTTCCAGGGGCATAGCAACAGCGTGCAATATCATCTGCCACTGTTAACCTGCCATTGCCAGGTGTGAGGTATAAAAGGACTGCTGTCACCCCTGTTCTCTCCCTCTCTCCCCCTTCCCCTCTCCTCCTCTCCCTTCCTCTCCCCATCCCCTCTCCCTCCCTCTTCCCTTCTCCTTTCCCCTCCCCTCACTCTCTTATATACACACACACACACACATTTCTCTATTCCCGAATGCTCCCAGTGGTCTCTCTCTTTCCCCCTTTTTGTCCTTTTTTATGTCCTTTTCCATCCCCATTTCTCTACCCTCGTGACTTTGCTCTGGTCTGTCTACCTCTACTCCTTCTCTCTCTCCCCTCCCCTCAAATAAATGTCCTTTATACCAGGTCTGTTGCATAGCATGATTTCTCAGGAAAACACCTTGGCATGGGCCTACCAGCCACACCACACCCCCAAGCACATATTTGCGCCATGCTATATTTCATAACAACTTGAAATTCATGGGAAGATGTGGACAGTGGAGAGCAGGAAGAAGGATAAAAGTGACAGAAGACGCCCCTTGAATCCAGCCTGTTAGTGAAAGAAGGGAATCTATGATTTGACATGCAGACGGGGGTGGGGGTTAATAATGGTCCAATGTAAGATAGTGTGAGGACCAGGGGACACTCTGAGTCTGACCCAGTTAAACGGGGAAGGACTTGAAGCAAAGACAGTCTGAGGGTGACGTCCTAGGAGGTGGGGCTGACTAATCGGGCTGAGCATTTTGAAAAGAGGAATTAATATAATTTCCCATCCTTCCTTGAAACAAAGCTGCACAGCCTGAGGCAATATGGGGATATCAGCCCTTCCCCACTCCTCCCCTCCCCCCATAGATTGGCTCATAGGAAGCCCCCCATACACTGGCTCATAGGAGCCTTTAAGGACATTGGCTGGTCCTTTTGTTCAGCTATGTATGAATAGCAGAAGTGAAAGACCAAAACCAACTGCAAGTTTTACTGAAGGAACTGAAAGTGTGGGGGCTGTAGTATGATGCTAAATTCACAGGACCCACCAGAGCTGGGTTCCATGTTTGTGGGAGGGTTAAGAAAGAGGTTGGTTGATTTCGTAGGGCTGGAGGAACTGATATGGGGTTTCACTGGCTTTGCTGAGCCTGTGTTGAGATGAGATGTTTATGAGGTGGAAGCTTATGCCGAGTAAACTTAGACCAGCTTGTCAATTACATCTGTACGGTGCTAAAGTAATCAGGAGGGGACAGAGAAGGACGAAGCAGACATCTGGGAAGCTCAAAGGCAAATGTGACAAGCTGGAGTTCCTAAGGGGGGGGAGGGATTAACAGAAAACCAAATGTTATTGTAGTTTCTGGAAACCTCTAAGCCTCAGGAACACCGGTTATTCCCCCAGAGTATGTTGCGAACATTTCTCTCCTGACTAGACAGATATGCCAAGGACCCAGGACAGGATAAGGAAGGTGAGGGAGGAGAGATGCTCATATCAAGTGACTGCGTTGTCAAGAACTACCTGGAGCAGTGTGCCCTCTGTCAAGGCTGCAGTTCCAAATATTGCTCTTTGACAAAACAGCTGATACGGGAAACCAGACCATTTTGCACTGCATTCACCCTCATACCTTTCTGTATCCCCTTAACTGCTCATGACCAACTGGCAGGCACTTAGAATGGACAATGATGATCCTCAGAGCCTAACCGCCCTTTCTAAAAAGGCTCCTTTGTATAATGACTGGAGTGTCTTTCAGGTTTGTAAGAACATCTAGAAAAAAAAAACAGCAAAGCTAATGATTATGGAATTTAAGTGAAGGTACCTTGTGTGAGCAGGAAGGGTCTTGCCCAGATGCCATATGACTGTCTATTAAAAGTCTCAGTGCCAATGGGAGGGTCTCCCACACCACACAAGCTGTTGCCACTGCTGTTGGTGGCATGATAGAACTAGATGGTAAGATCACATCACCAAAGACATTGCACATTTTTGGCTAGAGGACATAAAGAAATGGGACTAGGTCTGAATCAGAATCTCTCTTCCTGCTGGCTAGCTTTCACAGTGTGTGGACTTCTGGGAAAGAACTGTCACCAACAGCTATAGGCACTGCATGCTCACAGTTCTGGAACCTGGAACCCTGAAAACAAGATCACAGCCCAGTTATTTTCTTCTGAGACTGGCAAAATGACGCAGTAGGTAAAATCACCAGCCTAATGACCTGGTATCAATCTCTAGATGCCATACTGGAAAAGGGAGCTGACTTCTGAGAATTGTCCTCTGACCTCCACACATGAACCTTGGTATGTGTGTGTCTGCACTCACATGACCAACATCATGTGCACAATAATAATGCATTTTTAATGTGTTTGTTTTTCAAAGAGTTTTTTTTTTCCTCTAAGGTCTCTGGGCCTGGTTTGTAGAAGACTATCGTCTGGTATCTTTGCCTGGTCTTTCCTCTGTGTCCACACATATCTGAGTTCTGCTGTCTTTTTCTTACTGGGACACCCATTGTATTGTATCAACACCTACCCCAAAGATCTCATTATGATTTCATTACCTCTTTCAAGCCTTTATCACCCAATTCTGCCACATTCTGAGATAATGAGTTAGAACTTCAACACACAAATTGGGGGTGGATGGAGACAATTCAACCACAGTAATAATGACACACTTTGTTTTAGAGCTGGTCCTGGGTGATTATACAATGTCTTTGAAGAAGAAAGTAACAGTGGAGCCAGAGAGACAAAGAGGAGGAGTTGCCATGGAAACCACAGTTTGTCCCTGTATCCTGTAGCTCTCCAGTAGATGGCCAGATTCATAGAGAAGTAGCCACAGCACTGTCAGCTCAGTATGGGATTCTCCTGCCCCGAGCCTGGGCCCCAAAGAGCTGGTAGGGCAGAGCAGGCCTAAGGGGACCTCTGCATCAGCTCCTGCTTCCTGACCTGCTTGGGTTCCAATCCTGACTTTCTTTGGTGATGAACAGCAGTGTGGAAGTGTAAGCTGAATAAACCCCTTCCTCCCCAACTTGCTTCTTGGTCATGATGTTTGTGCAGGAATAAAAACCCTGAATAAGACAAATTGGTACCAGCATAGTGGGGTATTCCTGTGAAAACCTGACCATGTTTGGGGGAGGACTGTGGAAGAACTTAGGAACTTTGAACTAGAAGAGCCATTGGAATGTTACGAGGTCTGTGGGATGTTCTGTAGGAGCTTGGAAGATAATGTTGAGAACAGTGCAGAAGATAGAGGCCTGGCTTGTGAAATTTTAGAGGACAGATTAAAGACTCTTATCAGGGCTGTTGCTATTTTGATTGTGAAGATTGTGTGATTTTGGCTAGCTGGGGCTGAAGAATCAGCTGTGATTAACAGGGTACCAGAACTATTAAATTGAAAGCTTTGCATTACTGGGACTATTGATGCTGGTCAGCTGGAGCTAAGAAATTAGTGGTGATTAAAAAGAGACCAGCATCATTGAGGAGAAATCTTCTGGGAAGTGTTTTCTGAGAGCACAAAGAGATAGCCAAGGTTGTACCTCCTGCTGTGGCTGGACTTGGTAATGTGTAAGTGTGACCTAGGTGATACTGGTTTGAATGAATGGGTCATGAAGAGCAGCTGAGGCTCAGCACTGTGAGAGGCCATGGAAGGCCACTGGTGAAGGTGCAGCCTCAGTTGCAATTAATGTCCCAGGACTGAAGGGGTCATGCAAAGGAGTTGAGGCTTGGCACCATGAAGAGAGCCTATGAGAGGCTATTGGTGAAGGCTAGTCGCAGCAGAAGACAGCGGTATTCTGGAGATGCCAGTGCCATGGAGTGACCACCAAGAACAGCAGCAGCAGTGGAGAACAGACAGCTGGAGCCTAGAAGACAAGGTGTGTGCTGCAAAGGGCAGAGCTGGAGAAGTGAGTGACCCAAGCCCTTGGAGGAGCCCAGAAGTTTGTAAGTAGATTCCCAGACATTGGTTGATTAGAGTTTGATTTTGCTTTTGATTGTGACTGTGCCCTGATATTTTCCCTCTTGAAGGAAGAAAGTATTTAAGTGGAACCCACAGATAAGAGACTTTTGAATTGAAAAAAAAAAAAGGCTTTGAATTTTAAAAGAGACTGGATATTTTAAAGGGATTAAAATTCTAATATGTAATAATTTGCAAAGACTATGGAACTCTTAAAGTTATTTAGATCTTGGGAATGAACAAGAAAGTAAGGGTTGAGGCGTAATAGTGATGTGTTTGTGTGTCAAGTTGACAAGGGATCAATTGTACTGGCTGGTTTTGTGTCAACTTGACCCAAGCTAGATTTATCACAGAAAAAGGAGCCTCAGTTGAGGAAATGCCTTCATGAGATTCAGCTGTAAGACATTTTTTCAACTAGTGGTCAATGGGGGAGGGCCCAGCCCATTATGGGTGGTGCCATCCCTGGGCTGGTAGACCTGGGTTCTATAAGAAAGCAGGCTGAGCAAACCAGGGGAAGCAAGCTAGTAAGCAACATCCCTCCATGGCCTCTGCATCAGCTCCTGCTTCCTGACCTGCTTGAGTTCCAGTCCTGACTTCCTTTGGTGATGAACAGCAATGTGGAAGTGTGAGCTGAATAAACCCTTTCCTCCACAACTTGCTTCTTGGTCATGATGTTTGTGCAGGAACAGAAACCCTGACTAAGACACTAAACATAGATAAAAATTCCTCTTGACTGCACAGACTGCTCTCATAGCAGCATGCTTGCTCTCCACACATCACTGCAGAAGGAAAGCCCTTGCCAGGTACCAGTGCCACGATCCTCAGGATTTCTGGCCTCTAGAACCAAGACCCAAAACCCCTGTAATTTGTAAGTTACCCAAGCAATGATGTTCTATTATAACAGCAGAAAACAGACAAGGGAACCTGTGTTGGTTACTGCCATAAACAACTTAAACAGAAAAAGAAGTGTTTGCCTTGGCTCATAGCTTTGGAGGTGTCTACAGTGAACTAGCTCTGTTGCTTTAGGCCTGTGGCAAGGCAGAAACTCATTGCAGGACATTCCAGGAGAGAACTGCTGGCCTTGCAGTCAGGAAGCAGAGAGTGACAAGCAGAAAGGAAAATGAACAGATGTCCTTTAAAGGTTTAATGACTTCTTCCCACCAGGGACTCCTATTAGTCACCCAGTGGGAACTCAGTGGGTAACGCCCTCCTCTCCTCCCAGTGCCAGCAGCTGGGGACCAAACCTTCAATACCTTTTGTTGTAACAACATGATGGCTTAGATCTCAAATGGCCCCAGAAACCAGTATGCTAGTGGCTTCGTTGCTGGTCTGTGACACTCACTATTGGGAGGTGGAAGAGTTTAGTTTGAGGAGTTAAGTCAATGGACAGACATGCTCTTAGAGGGGATTCTGGGACCTTGGCAATTTCTCCTCTGCTTTCTGAATGCCATGAGATAAACAGAAGCCACCCCTACTCCCAACCCCATCATATACTTCCTGTCATGATCTACTTTGTTCCCAAAGACTCAGAGCAACAGAGCTGAGCAACCATGGCCCAAACACTCTGAAATCACGAACAAGTGATAGCTGTTCTCTCTTCATAACTTAATTGTATCAGATGTTTTTTTCACAGTAATAGATTGTGGTTTAACATAGGCATTCATACTGTCTATACAAGGTCACTTTAAATAATAATAAACAAGGCACATGTCAGTGAAGGAATATACAATATTGTGTATTTAGTAGTTCGAGTGGATGGGGGTGGTAAGGGATCTGGATGGGGAGGTAGGGATGGGAACAGGAGGAATCAGGTTGGGGAAGGATGAAGGGAGAGAGCACTGGGGGAGACAACTGGAATCAGAGGGGCATCTCTGGGATGAGCTAGAAACCTAATGCAATAGAAACTCCCAGAAATCTATGGGGGTGACCCTAGCTAAGACTCTTAGCAATGGGGGGTGGGTATGGAACCTGAATCTGCCATCTCCTGTAACCAGGCAAGACCTCTAGTGGAGGGATTGAGACACCAACCCAGCCACAAAACCTTCGACCTACAATCTGTCCTGCCTACAAGATGTGCTAAGGCAAAGGTGACACAGAAATTGTGGGAATAGTCCACTTGAGACACAAGCCATGAGAGGAAGCCCACCAGACACTGCCTGGAGAGCCAGGACCCAGAGGCCAGATAGCCAGATAGCCCAAAGAACCAAACAGGACTGACAAAAAAAAAAAAAAAAAAAAAAGCAGGCAATGAAATGATTCCTAATGATATTCTGCTATACTCTTAGACCAGAGCCTAGCCCAACTGTCATCAGAGAGGCTTCATCCAGCAACTGATGGGAACAGATGCAGAGACCACAGCCAAACATTAGGTGAAGCTTGGGGAATCCTGAGAAAGAGGGGGAGGGTTGTAGTAGACAGAGGGATCAGAGACACACCAAGAAAACCCACAGAATCAACAAACGTGGGTTTTTAGGGGTTCATAGAGACTGAACCAGCAACCAGGGAGCCTGCATGGGACTGGCCTCAGTAACTCCTCTGTTCATATGTTACAGTTGTATAGCTTGTCTTCTAGTGGGACACCTAACAGCAGGAACAGGGGCTGTCTGACTCTGTAGCCTGCTTTTGGGACCCGTTTCCTCCTATAGGTCTGCCTGGTTCAGCCTTACTAGAAAAGGAGGGGCCTAGTCTCACTGCAGCTTCATGTGCCACTGCTGGTTGACATCCACAGGAGGCCTGCCCATTTCTGAAGGGAAACTGAGGCAGAGTGCAGTGGATGGGGGAGGGGGAGGAGGGAAGATGGGGGTGAACTGAGAGAAGAAGGAGGGCCCTGCAGTGGGATGTAAAACAAAGAGGGAACAGGAGAGGAGACAAGGAATTCGTGGTAAGAAAAAAAAAAAAAACAACTTCTGAAAGCTATTCTCTTACATTCACGTATGCACACACGTGCACACACGCACACTTGAAAGAAAGAAAGGAAAGAAGAAAGACTTCTTATCAAGCTTTTAGAACCACACAGGCTTGTCTGAGGTGGGGCTTGTTTGTGGAGTGTAGCTGAGGACTGCCTTGAAGTCCCGACCCACCTGCCTCCACCTTCCAAGTCAGGTTTCCACTACTGTTTCCACCCCTTTCCCATATAGATTTACAGCTGTGGTAATCGGGACTGTGGACACAGTTCAACTGAAAAGCACTTGGCTGGCACGCATGAAGCCCTAGGTTCAACCCGAGCACCATAATAAACAGGCATGGTAGCACATGGGAGGAGGGGGAAGGAAGGAGGACCTGGGGAAGGGGTAGAGGCAGGCGAGAGGGCGTGTAGACAGGCAGACAAATGGGGGCAGTCATGAGGGCAGAGAAAAGGGAGGCAGAGAAGAAGAGAGAAGGGGTGCTAAGGAAAGATAAAAATCTGGGAGTGGGGTGGGGTCCTTTTATCCACCCGCATGCACCTGGCAGGTGGCAGATAATGACGTAAGCAATAACTCGGTCCCTGGGGCAGGCCAGCTGAATCGCCTACACACTAACACCTGTAATCTCCGTATTTAAAGGGAAGGTCAAAGGTTCAAGGTCATTCTTGGCTACACGGTGAGTTCCAAGTAGGCCTGGAATGACATAAGGCTTTGTGTGTGTGTGTGTGTGTGTGTGAGAGAGAGAGAGAGAGAGAGAGACAGAGAGACAGAGAGACAGAGAGACAGAGAGACAGAGAGACAGAGAGACAGAGAGGTGGGGGGAGAATTAGCTTATGAACTAAAATGAGAGCATTTCTGTGCTCTGGTTCCTGATACAGACATTAGTACCTGAGAGAGCCTGTGTGAGAAAAGCCAGCAGAGACGGAGAAGGGGTTGAGTGCAGAGAAGAAGCGAACTTCCTGGGCTTCTCTCGTCTCTCCAGCTGGCCTTGAGGTTTCCCTGTCCCCAGCATCAGACACTGATCTTATCATAGGTACAGACTTTCCTTCACAAGTGTGTTTCTGCCTTAAAATCGTTAAAGAGGATGAACAAAGGGCTGACTATGCTCATCCCCCGGGCCGCCAACCCACCCTGTTCCAGGGAGGAACCCACCTGGTGTTCTTTAAAAACTGGCATCTGGTCAACATACATAGATGCAAAAGAAACCCAGTGCTGCTCAAAGGTGGAAGTAAATGGGGACAGTCTCCTGCAGCAGGACTCCCACTGGGGAGAGAGGGAAGCCTTGGTCTGGAGCTCAGTTTGTCCAGGCAGAGAGGGAGGGGCCGGCACAGAGCTCACAACATCCCCAGCTCTCTCAGAAACCAGCTCCAGGCCTTCCAAGAAGCCGGGGGAACTGTCACCATGCGGTCTCTTTCCTGTCATGATTTATTCAATTAAGCTGTGTCTGAAAATATCCTTGGCAGGTGGCTTATTTTCTGCAGGGCCAGGATGTAGAAGGGTAAAGAGTGTGCCCTCCTAATAGATTAGACACGGACCAACCCGGTTCACAGATAGAGACACTGAGGCTGAGCAAGCGACGGACCTCATCAGGACTCTGCAAAGCCAAGAGTTAATGGAGAAGAGAGAAGGAAGACTGGACTATATCTAGAGAAAGAAAACATGCCCTCTCAGCCAAGGTGACAGAGAGGCCACAGTGCCCTAAACCTCAAGAACTCAAACCTATACCTGCCAGCTCAGCTCTCTGGGGGAGAGGGAGGTGCTGAGTAAGGAGACCCAGCCCCAAGGGGAAGAATTGGAGTCATACAGACGCCAAGACTCTTGAGTCCCCACCGACTTCAAAACCCCACCCTCATCCCACTCCCTCATGCTCAAGAGCCAAAAAGCAAAGCCTGAACCTTTTCAGGCATCATGTCCTCTGTTCCACATAGATGTAGTAAGGTTCCTGCTACACAAATTAACCTGACAGTCTGCAATGGTGTTAGAGGCAGGGACTTGGGTAAACCTATTTAGAATGGGAGGCTGTGTTTCCCATCTGTGAGATGGGCATGTGAGGAAGGGCTGCTGAAGGGCTAGGTGGGATGCAGTGTAAAACCCCAGAGACTGCCTGGACTTCAGCCATTAAGGAACTCTTCCCCTCCGCCGCAAAGTTCTCATCCACGCCCCTCCCCCTGCTTTTCTTACTTTACCCTTTAAATGTAAGAGAGATGCACTTGTGAGAAAGCCAGAAGTCATAGATAATGAATGACTTGTTTCTACTCAAGAGGCCACTGCCTTAAAGAGCACAGATGAAGACGCTTTGGAGGTAAAGCTTGGAGCATCCATCAGGGACTGCATGCAGCCTATCAGTGACGTCACGGGAAGAGCCAGATGAGACCGGCAGAGGCGAGATGTAAGGAGGAACACAGTAACATGGCCGGGTGTGCGCCAAGGTCCCAGCTAGAGGTTGCCTGATGTTATCTAAAAGTAAAAATCCCTATTTTAAAAGAAGCTTAATTTATATAAGCCGGTGAGCGAGGTTACATAAACGAAGTGAGCGAATTGCTGGGTAATGTTTCCTGCAAGAATCATGGTAGCTCTTTCCTCAACTCACTAACCACCCCGCCTTTCCAATTTTTGCCCTTCTCTTTCTTAAATAAGCTGTGTATCAAGCATCACTGGAATACAAGAGTCTAGATTCTTTCCACTCAGATGCTTGGCTGGCATTCCTAAACATGCTTACTTAGACACTCAGGGCTTTCTGACTTTCTGGCTTCTATATCTAACTTAAGAGACACATCTTCTCTATCTTCTCCCTTCCTAGATCCTGTCAGATACCCAGCTTGTCTTTTTTCCCCTCAAACTTTAATAAAATTATAAAATGAAATAACAAAAAAATTAGACTTCATTTTATAGAATGGTTTTAGGTTCATGGCAAAGCTGAACAGAAAGCAGCTCCCAGAAGAACCCTATACCTACTGCCAAAATCCTTCCTCCACTAGAATTCCCAGTCAAGACCCACATTCTGAGGCCATGAGATGGCTTGGTGGATAAGAATCCTTGCCACCAAGCCTGAGAACCCTAGTTCAATCCCAGAACCCATACAGTAGAAAGACCCAACTCCTGCCCTATATATACACTAACTGCTGTAAGGATTTAACACAGTGTAGGGTTTCACACAGAGACAATCTCCCTGACCTGACAGTCCTGAGTATCCCCACCTCTCATCCCTCAACTCCAGGACCACTGATCTATTTGCTGCCTTCATTATCTGTCCAGAACGTCCTCAGGTTGGAATAAAATAGTATGTAGCCTTTTGTGTCCATCTGGCTTCTTGAGGTCCTTTTCATGACTTGACAATTCATTTCTTCTTAATTCTAAAATATTCCATTGCCTGGATAAGAATATCTTTTTAAATTCATTTACAATTCTCTTTACAGTGAATTTTGATCTTCTGATCATTCCAACCTCTGTCATCTCCCCCCTACTCCTGTGTGTGTGTGTGTGTGTGTGTAAGAGAGGGAGCTACTGGGTTTAATTAGGATTTTTTTTCCACTAGCATGAAGGAAGGGCTTATTTTTTGGAACATGAGTAAGTATTAATGGCTATACCACTGAAGAAAATTATTCCCCCATCCTAAGAATCATTTCAGCTGGCACTTGGGAGCGAGAGACAGAAGAATCAAGAGTTCAAGGCCAATGTCTGGAACACAGTCCAATGTTAAAGTGTTTCCCTTTAGTCCACAAAAGCCCTGGTTCAGTCTTCAGTGCTGCAATAGGAACTGAAAAAGACAACAGCTACAGATTTAGCTCAATGGTAAATATTCAGATACCCAGAATTTACAAGGTTCTAGATTTGACTCCCAGAAACACACACACACACACACACACACACACACGCACACACATTTACGCACACACATGCACACATGCACGAACACACACCTTTTTAAAAATTTAACAATCACAATTCATAGACTCCACAGATTGAAACTGTGATGCTATCGCCATTTAAATGTATTGTGAACTCCAATGATCTCTACGTGAACTATTCACATCTTAGATTTTAGATGCTAAATAAAGACGGGAATGGCAGCACCTGACAAATCCATGAATTCAGATTGTGGCCCAGTGTTACAGATGCTGTAGGAACTGGGCAGCGGCTATGGCTGTTCAGCTGGGCACAGGACAGCTCGGATTTGCATTTCAACAAGAACACTCTGGCTAGCTATAGCCTAGGATGGATGCCAGGATTCTCTCCCCACCTCCCTGGGACTGAACAATGCTTCTGACCACAGGACAGCCAGGAACAGCTGTACCCAATTCAGAGGATTCACTGAAAATTGGTATTTGTCAGTCAACCAAAAACCTTAGCCCAGCTTTACTTTCAAACAGAAACTTGTAGAAAGCAACTCCAGAAGGCAGGTGAGATGGCTTTGCAGGTAAAGGTGCCTGCTACCAAGTCTGATCACCTGAGTTGACCCTGGAGCCCACAGGACGGAAAGAGAGAACACACCCTCACCGATTGTCTTCTGACCTCCATAGTGCGTACACTCCCACTGACAGATTCAAAGGGGGAGGGAAAAAAAAGAGTCTAAAAGCCAAATATGGCTTCAGAATCAAAGAGCTTGGGGCTTACTCCAAAGGAAACCAGAATGTATGAAGGCTTTAAACCAAGCCAAGGCCATAGACAAAATCAAGGTGAAGGAATGAGATGATGTCATAAGAGTCTCACTTTCTCCCCATGGAAACCTTTTTTTTTTTTTTTTTAATTTGAGATTTTTATTTTTATGTGTATGAGTGTTTTGCCTCCGAGTATATGTGTACACACAGAAGAACGCATTTTGCCTAATGTCTGCCTTGCTCCTTTTGGGGGTCAGGAGGGAAACAATATATGGCTTTAGCTGGCTAGTCTGGAGCTCATGAGCTAGATTACGCTGGCCTCAAGCTTGTTGGAACCCACCTGCCTCTGCCTTCCTGGTTATACTGGGATAAAAGGTGTGTGCTACAACACCTGTGTGGTTGGATATATTGTCTAAACAGTCCTCAGTTGGCTTACCCTCGCTCCACCCCTACATTTACTCTAGATTTTTAAGAGCACAGGGTGGCTGGCTTGGGGTTACTTGGCAATTCCTCACTTTTATGTTTAGTGTATACTTTTGAGGCAGTAAATCGTGCAGAAGGTGTGTCCCTCTCCATCCATCCCACGGATGACACCCCATGTCAGTCTCTACTATTCCTGGTGAAGTAAATTCTGTATTCGGTGGAGGTTGCATCTGCCAGGCTTCCCAATTGCACAACTACCCACATTTTCTTTGTAACTATTAAGGAATCTGTGGGAGAGTCTCTGAATAATGTCCGCTTGTTTCTAATCAAACATTCACTCGTGTACATTTTCATGTCCACGGGAACCCTGGCCACACCAGTGTGAGGGCTAAAGTTGTGTTTTAAGTTTAAATCACTGTGCCTTAGAGATCTATAAAACAGTGGGGTGTGGTAGCACACCCCCTGAGTCCCAGCACTCAGAAGGCAGAGGCAGACACATGACTGTGAGTTCAAGGTCAGCCTGGTTTACAAAAATGGAGGGGGCAGTCTATAAAAAACAAAATGCCTCTAACCCGTAAGCCCCACTTGCCCCAAGACAGATAATTTCCTGGAACGCTGGGGGCTGTTGTTTATGTAAGATAGCAAGCCACGTGTTTTCACTTTTGTAAACAAGGTTGGTTGCCCCAACTGCACAAGATGTACTTGATCACACATAGGCAAGAGGTATGTAAGCAGAAAATACATCAGGACATTTACCCCCGATTGAACAAAGGCAGGAACTGTGTAGCCTTGTGGAGTTTGCCTAACATAATTCAAAACCATTCTATGGGAGCCCTGGGTATGGACCTGGCTAGTGTCCATTGTCCTGACAAGTCTTTAGTAATGCTCACTCCAAATCTGTCTCAGCATTATGGTAGTGGTCTTCTTCTCGACCAGTGGGATTAACGTTAGTTCTGACTGCGATGTGAGCAGAGCTGTTTGTTTTCATTATGTTTGCAGAGTCCTTAAGTTCTACTGGACTCCAGGACCAGGCTCACAAAGCCACGTGGTGCCCTCTTGAAACCCACCTTGCCATTACCACAGGCTCGGCGTGTTGCTCCGGGGAATGGTGAAGACCCAGGAAGAGGCTCTCACTGTGTATCCCACATGATCTGTCACTCACTATATATTATACCCTGTAAGGGGCCGCAGCCAACGCCCTGCAAAGATGGCGCCGGTTTCCGGGGCCGTGAGTCAGCTAAAACTGACAAACAACCTAAAAGCGAATGCGTGAAGAGCAAGACGAGCCAAAGTCACAGCCCATCTCGGGGCGTAATCATCAGACCACCAGCGAGCAGCCAATCAGGTAGAGACACGTTTCCCCTGCCTCCCTTAAGGGTATAAAACTGGGTGCTTTTCCGCCCTTCGGCGTCTTCCTCTATTAAAGTTTTGCTGCAGAAGGGTTCTTGTGTACCGCGTCTGTTCTTGCTGGCGAGACGGTGGCGCGGGACAATACCCTAGACCAATCTTGAGCTCATTATATTGCTTAGTTTTGGACTCATGAGCCTCCTCCCTCAGCCTCCTAAGGGTCAACCAAGGTCACAGGCAGTGCCACTATACCAGACTTCTGAATTTTGCTCTGAGATGTCAGCTCATCTTTTTGTGATGGGCTGGGATATTAAGGTTCTATAGAAGACCAAATCCAACAGGATGTATATAGTTATAAAAGGGGACTTATCAGACTGGTGTGCAGAGTCAGAGCCTGAACAATCCTACCATGGCCATCTGAAGGCTGAAGGACCAGTCTAAGCTACTGGAAGCCTTAAAACAAGAGGGAACAATGGGGCCTGGGAAATAGATAATTGGTAAAGAACTTGCCTTAACAAAAACAAGGACTTGAGGTCAAACCACCCACCCCAGAACAAATATAAATGTCACAGAGGGCTGTGGTTAAGAGTGCCAGTTTCTCTTGCAGAGGACCTGGGTCCTTTTACCAGCATCCACATGGTAACTCACACTCTTTTTAAACTCCAGTCCCAGGGGATCCAATGCTCTGTTCTGGTCTCTGGGGGCACTGCATGCATGTGGAGTACAGACATACACACAAGCAAAACAACACGCATCAAAATAAACTTAAAATTACGAAGAAGAGAAGAAAAGGTCAGCACTGTGGTGTGGTAGAGGCAAGTGGGTCTCTAGGGCTTGTTGGCCAGTCGCCTAACCCACACGTATATATTACCTCATGTACACACACACACACACACACACACACACACACACACACCACAAGCAATGATGCAGCCTGCCAGGTCCAGAACCTCCCGGGAGATTTGCTGGTATGAGTCCATGTTCAAGGGCTGAAGAATCTGAGAATGTAATGTTAGCAGGCAATGGGTGCAGAGGAAGGGCGTGTGCACAAGGCCTCCTTCTTGTGTTCTGGTACTAGTCTGTTGGATGATACTGTCCACATTCAGAGTGGGTCTCCTTCTTTCAGACTGCTCACTCACTCCCACGCCAATCTTCTCTGGAAGTGCCCTCAGAGGACTGCTGACTCCAGAAACCAGGGCCGGAAACAGGATAGATATCGGAGGGCTGTTTATGCCTGAAATTTCCCTCCAGGAAGGCTCAGGGGAGTCAATGGGGTCACTGCTGTTTTCTGCTCTTCACGTTCGTCCTTTTGCTCCGTGTGTTCCTTCTAAATCATGTAAATGTATTATTTAATTAACTTGAAGGACACTTCCCAACCAAACATTGAGCAAAAGAAGGCAGACCCCTAGAGCACAGGCTGTAGAGATGGACCTGACATTAATGTACTGTAGTAAAGTTAGGCTAGGCAACTCTTGTGTCCTAATTACAAAGCTTACTTCAGACTACAGAAACAAGGGCAGTGTGGACATAAAGTCATGTGGGTGAATGGGTTAAAAGTGGGGACTCCAGAAACCATGCATCCATGGGGAGTTAACTCTCAGTATAAGTGGTGATAATGTTCAACAAGGAGAAAGAATTGATAGGGGATGAAGCCAGAAAGACCAGATAGCAGTGTGTGCAGAGGAAGCTGTACCCTGTATACCAGACAGTGTCCACACACACCAACTCAAAATGGACCAACAGGCTAAAACAGCCAGACATATAAGAATAGATAACCATGAATCTTCACAAGCTCAGATTATAAAAGGATCTCTTAGATATGACATTAATGGCAAAGTAGACAAAGAGGAAATAGACAAGTTGGATTTCACCAAAACTAAGTGCATCAAAAGCCTTATCATAAAACTAGGAGGAGCATGAGGGAAGAGGAGATCTTGAAGGAAGCTAATGGAATGCGCGTGATGCCAAGGCAGAGTGGGGATAGCTGGAGGAAGGAAAAGGACCATCTGGCAGTGGATGGGAGGCTCAGGGGACGTCTGGGTGTGGGGATAAGGATGGAGGAAAGGGCTGGCAACATGGCTAAGCAGGTGAAAGTACTTGTAGTCTGACTCATGAGCTCAGTCTCTGGAACACCTATGGTGGAAGAAAAGAACCAGATCCTTATGTTGTTCTCTGACCTCCACATTTGCACTATGGCACACAAGTATCCATACACATGCACACATGAACACACATAGATAAATAGATAGATAGAATTAATAATTAATTAATACAACAAAATATTTAAAGAATAATTTTAAAGAACAAAGCTACCTATGTATAAGAAAGCACCATATTTAAACCTATTACTTAATCCTAAAAAACAGACTGAAAAATTAAAAATAAAAAGTGAACTACTACATGCTAAACATTTGTGCCTCCCCAAATGCACATGTTAAAGCCTTAACTCCCAGAGTAACAACATAAAGAAGTAACTAAAATTAGGTGAGGTCATCAGATTGGGTAAGGAATAGAATTAATGTTCTTTGTAATTAATTTATTCACTTGAGTGTATATACAGTGGGGGGGTGGAGGTCAGAAGACAACCTGTGGGAGTCAGTTCTCTCGTTGTATCATGTGAGTCCCAGAGATGAAACTCAGGTCATAAGGTTTGGAGGCAGACACCTTTAGCCATTGCATCTTTCTGCCCAAGGATCAGTGTTCTAATAAGAGACAAACAACTGCAGCTCTGGTGGACAGAACTCTTAGAATCCAAAAATCAAAGAGGCCAGCAATATAGAGTTTTAAATGGAAAAAGTCTTTTTTACTTCTTTTTTTGTTTTTGTTTTGTTTTGTTAGGAGAAGAAAGGGACAAGCTTTTCCTATGTACCTCTGGCTGGCCAGGAACTCACAGAGACCAAGCCTCTACCTCTAAAGTTCTGTGACTAAAGATCACCATACCTGGCTGGACAGAATCTTGAATAGTCATTTCTCAAAATATCATTCATAAGTGGCCAACAAACACATGAAAGAATGTTTAGCATAATTAGATATTTATAAAATGCCAATCAAAACTATAAGGAGAGAGCTGGCATGTAGGTTGATGTTAAGGTGATATACATGATTGGACGGTAGAGAGTGGGGAGGGGACAATGTTTTGGAAAGGCAGGAGAGAAGGAGAAAGTGGGATACTCAAGATAAAGACAGCAGAGGAGGATGGTTCAGATCAAGGTGAACTAGGTGGGTTTTATCTTGTCTAGGTGGTCAGATTATATCTTGATTAATTGACAGTGAATTTATTGTTTGGATGTATTGTGGATTGATAATTTAACATATAAATCTGTTTGATAAGTTATTGATTGTTGAGTCATAATTTTACCTGGCTGTAGAGGATCATGTGGAACCTGGTTGCCAACTAAAGGACACACTATTTTGGGAGAAAGGTTCTGTCTTTATGTTTTTAAAGAGTGTGATTCGACTTTGGATGCCTTCCAGAGTTATATGGATCAGATTTAATAGAGGGAGACCGCCTGAAAAACTAGATTCAAAAAGATCAAACAAAAAATGTCTTGATACTAAAATGTTTCTTTTAAGATTTATATATTGCAGAATGTGCAGCTTTGGTGAAGCTCATCATAAGAATGCTAAACTGGCCTGCTTAGATTCCTGATCTCAGGAACTTTCAGCCAGATCCAGCCAGGACAGACATCAGAGACTACAGCAATCATCCATGAGGCCTTCCTTCTTGAGGCTCAAATCCTCCGCCCTTCTAGATTCTCAACAACCATATACAGCTCGAAGAAGCCTATAAAGAGTTGTCACTCGATTCCCTGGACCTTGGGGGGGGGTGGTGAAGGTGGTTGGGTTTTTTTGTTTGTTTGTTTTTGTTTTTTATGAGAAATTTAGAAATGGTCACAATTTAACAGAGAGGAATTAGCCAGATTGATTTGTACAGCCATAATCTCACTGGGTAACTAAGCTAAAGTCATATCTTTACACTGGTATAGAACCTATTTGTTACAAAATGTTTAAAAGTACAAGGTTTAAACCCAGTGCTCCTATTGATGCCTTTGCAAACTTTTGAGTTGATTAAACGTAGGAATTAGGGGCCAAATTCATGGCTCCTAATTCACAGTTAGGGTGTTTTAAAAACATTCTCATCAGAAATAGCTGAGAATAGTTAATGGACAACAGTCCAGATTGCCTTATATAGCTAGATGGTTTTCAAAAACTTCAGAAATCCATAAATTATGCCATTTAGTACTATTTATCTTTTGTTGAGACATATCTGCTCCTTACAGTTCCCCTTTGGTGGATTTAACAAAGATATTGATCATCTCTACCTCCAGGTGAGGTTATACCTTGTGGCTAGGCAGCCACTGGCCAGAAACTTCCTATTTCACCTACAGACTACTATTGTCCAAAAAGGGATACATTGCAGAATAGTCAACTGATAATTTTTGCTGAGCCAAAATTATCAGCTCTTCAAGATTTCTGCATTGCAAAGATCTGTCAGATATATCTTGGGCCAGAAGGCTGAAGACTTGCTCTCACATGTTGCTAACAGGGAACTACTAGTAAAGATTTGTCTCTACAACCTGTCTCAGTTCTGGAAGCCATGTTAGGCTTCCTGTGTTTACAGATATTTGGCCATTCTCAGATTTCTGATGGAGTTGAAGAATAATTTAGTTTTATAGCCTACCCAAGCAAAATTAACTTTGAGAAAACATAGTCATTTAGATGATTTTCAAATGGTAATAGTTGTATACAGCTTACATTTGAGGGAAAGGGTTTTTTTTAAGTAAACAGAAAGGGTAAGGTGTAGGTTGATATCAAGGTGATAGATGATTGGACAGTAGAGAGTAGGGTGGGGACAAAGTTTGGTAAAGCAAGAGAGAAGGAGGAGCTGAAGATTCAAGATGTAGGCAGCAGAGGAGGATGGTTCAGATCAAGATGAACTAGATCTGTTTTATCTTGTCTAGGTGGGCGGTTTATACCTTTATTAACTGGCAGTGAATTTACTGTTTGGATGTATTGTGGATTGAGAATTTGACATATAAATCTGTTTGATAAGTTATTGGTTGTTGAGTCATGTTTTTACCGGGCTGTGGAGGACAGTGAGTGAAAGCAATGGCTGAGAGGCAGCTGGAGCATGTAGTTCAAGCTCTGTTGCCCATGCAAGTTGAAAGTACCAGGCTTGGTAACTAACCACCCAGAGGACTGTGTGGGAGGGGCTCCCACAGAGTGAGACTGCGGGACCAGTAGCAACACTGGTGATATGGTTCAGTGGGTAAAAACATGTGATGCAAGGCTGATGACCTGAGTTCAATCCCCAGAGCCTGCATGAAGGTAGAAAGAGAGAAGTAACTTTATAAAGTTGTTGGCTGACCTTAGAGCAAGCACCCAGATTTACCCTTAAACACATATAATAAATAAAATTATAGTTAAAAGCATAAAAATTCAGAGAGATTCCACCTCACAGCCACTGGCGTGGCTATAGCTTTTAAGACAAGACAGAGAGGTGTTGGCGAGATGGTTCAGAGACAGCAAGGTGTTTGGGAGATGGCTTGGTGGGTAACTGCTTTGCTGCACAAGCACAAGGACCTAACCTCAAATTGTCATGACCCACATAAAACAATTAGACACCTGCAACCCCAATTCTGGGGGACGTGGAAACCAGAAGGTCTCTGGAGCTTGCTGGCACCACCCTAGCAACAGTTTCAGTGAGAGACCTTTCTCAAGGGTAATAGAACAGGGGACATAACATCCTCTTCTGGCCTTTGCAAATACATGCACAGGTGCATGGACACCACACACACACACACACACACACACACACACACACACACACACCATGCACATACACCACAGGGAGGTGGGAAGGAAGGAGAGAAGGAGAGAGAAATAAAAAGACAATAAGGCTGGGGATGTAATTCAGTTGGTAGAGTGCTTGCCCTGCCTACATGCCTTGCAAACCAGGCATGGTCACATAAGCCAGTCATGCCAGGCTTTGGAAGTTAGAAGCAGAAGGATCAGAAATTCAGGGTCATCCTCAACTATAGCATAAGTTTAAGGCTAACTGGAATGCATGAGACCCTGTGTCAATGGAGTATTTGCATAAGAATGAAGCACTTCCGGCACTTTCCCCAGAGGCTGCAAAGGATGTGTGTGGCATATAAATGGCTATATCCTCATGTCCTCGGTGCAAAATATGGGTGTGTTTTCTCAAAAAAAAAAAAAAAAAAAAAGAACCATAAACCTTGGTCTTTCTGATTTTGTTTGCATTCTTTTTTTTTTTTTTTTCTGTTTCAGTTGTTGAGACTGTGTTGTTCTGTAGCCCAGGCTGGCCTCAAAGACAACATCCTCCCATCTCAAGCTCTCAAGTACTGAGAGCATATGACCACACTGTCACAGAAACTTTTCAAATAGCACAGTTCTCCATCTAGAAATACATGCAAAAGAACTGGGGAAAAAAAAAAAAACAGTGAGTCAGGTGTTCTCCTGCGAACAGTCATAACATAAAAATCAAAAAGTGGGCTGAAGAGATAGATGGTTCAGCGGTTAAGAGCACAGTCTGCTCTTCCAGAGGTCCCAAGTTCAATTCCCAGAAACCACATGGCAGCTCACAACCATCTGTAATGGGATCTGGTGCCCTCTTCTGGTGTGACTGAAGACAGCTATAGTGTACTCATATACATAAAATAAATAATTTAAAATTTTAAAAAATAAAATAAAATAAAAATAATCAAAAAGTAAAGTCAGTAATGCTTAGCAACAGATGAATAAATATAACTAATGTATACTATAGAATATTGTTCAGCCCCTAAAACAGGGATAGAATGCTGGTACATGTTGCTGAGTGATAAACTTGGAAGCCTAGTGCTAAACAAGAGTCGGAGATAAAAGGTCACATGGTGCTTGCTGAAGGCTGGGGTGAGGGAAGAGAAGGAAATGATCATTTCACAGGAACAGTTTCCCATGGGGGAGATGGAGCTGTGGTTGAAATATGAAGGGGCTGGTTGCACAATATCATGAGCATACAGGACACCCCTGAATTGTTACACATTAGACTGTTTCTAAGTGGAGTGAATTCCACCTCAATAAAAATAAAAGAGGAGGGGGCAAGACGGCTCAGCAGGTAGAGACACTTCCCTACAAAGCCTGAGGACCTGAGTGTGACTCCTGGAACCCACACTGTAGCAGGGGAGCACTGTGAAAGCTACCTTCTGCCTCCCTCATGTGCACCATGGCACAAGCAAACACACATTTTCAAAAATAAGTAATTGTGATAACGGAACTAGGTGCTGGTCATGGTAGCGCATCCCCTTCGTCTCATTGCACAGTGGCAATTGGATCTCTGTGAGTTTAAGGTCTACCTAGTCTACAGAGTGATTATGGAACAGTGTCTTTATTAGGGCTTCATTGCTCTGATGAGACACCATGACCACAGCAACTCTTATAGAGGACATTTAATTGGGGCTGGCTTACAGGCTCACAGGTTCAGTCCATAATCTCTATGGCAGGAAGCATGGCAGCATGCAGACAGCCATGGCACTGGAAGAGCTGAGAGTTCTACATCTTATTCTAAAGGCATGGCTTCCGGGCAGCTAAGATGAGGATCTTAAAGCTCATTCCCACAGTGACACATTTCCTCTAACAAGGCCATACCTACTCCAACAAGGCCACACCTACTCCAACAAAGTCACACCTATTCCAACAAGGCCACACCTACTCCAACAAGGCCACACCTACTCCAACAAGGCCACACCTACTCCAACAAAGCCACACCTACTCCAACAAGGCCACACCTACTCCAACAAGGCCACACCTACTCCAACAAGGCCACTCCTACTCCAACAAAGCCACACCTACTCCAACAAGGCCACACCTACTCCAACAAGGCCACACCTATTCCAACAAGGCCACACCTCTAAAGAGTGCCACTCCCTGGGCCAAGCATATTCAAACCACCACAGATAATTAAGACCACACTATGAAACCCTGTCTCAAAAAACAAATTATTTTTAAAGAGGAAGATATAAGCTAAGGGTTAGCCTCAGCTTCTGAGCTGTTTGCCTTGGTGTCTATGCTGTGTGGTATCTATAAGTGCATGTCAGTTTGTGACAAGACACCCAGCTATACATTGCTAACTTAAGCAGAGCTTTCTATGTGTTTTGTACTTAAATAAATAAAAGTTTTGTTTTGTCCTTTTAAAAAACCAACAAAAAGTCCCTGCTGTATTTAAGATGGCAGGACTAGCGAGGGTGATGGGAAGGACATAAGTGTGCAAACTCTGAGTCAGGTTCTGTCCTCGTAACAAATATTAATATTTGATTCCTCAGGTCTCCCTGCATTTGTTCTGAATTTTTGGAATGTTGCCATTAAGCATCAGCTATCTTGGAATGAGTAAAGATGTAATGACAATTCTAGAATTTTGGTTCCTTTAAAAAAAAAACCACAAATATTATATGTTTTCATTTTAACCCTATGTGTGGGGACATAGAGCTGCTTCAGATTGCCCACAGCAGCTGACTATGACTCCCCTCGAGCTCTAGTAGAGGCGTGTTTTTGCCAGCTGTATATAGTTTCTGCAGTTGTATGAGGTTTGGAATTCTGAGAACTTTTCTGAGGATATATAAATGCTAGGGCCCCAAGAGCTGGGGTGGGTGGATGGTTGTGTAGGTTGAGGGCAGTGTGTGTGTGTGTGTGTGTGTGTGTGTGTGGTTTGTTAGTAGTCATGCTCAAAGAAAAAACAGAAAGTTCAGGGATCTCTCTCTCTCTCTCTTTCTCTCTCTCTCTCTCTCTCTCTCTCTCTCTCACACACACACACACACACACACACACACACACACACACACACACACCACCCACCCATCTTTCTTTCTCTTCTATCTAGTGATAGGGGAGAAACTGGGCAGATAAAGAGTAGGAAAAAGAAGAACCCAGAACACGTTGTTGTAAAGGCTCCTAGCTTCTGGCCATATGCGCTCACCACTTTAGAATGACAGAAGTAGAAGTTGGTATAGTCTCACGCATGCAAGTCTAACACTGGGGGGCTGAGACAGCAGGAGTTCCCACAAGTTTCAGGCCAACCTGGACTAAATAGTGAATTCCTGACCATCCTAGCTACTGAGTAAGACTTTGTTTCAAAATAAAATAGTAACTACTAGTTATCTTAGTTACTGGGCCTTTGGCAATCCCCTTGGCTAAGGTCTGAATTCATATGGCCTCTCAAAATTCATACATTGGAACCTAATCCCCATGGTAGTGAGCAGTGGGGCCTTTGAGAGGTCATGAGGTCACAAAATTTACCCTTATGAACAGAATTAGTGCCCTATAAAGAAGGCCTAAGTGAGTTTACCTCCCATTCTACCAGGAGATGGTTTGGAGTGAAACCAAGTTTTCAGGCTCGTTGACCTTGGACTTCCCCAGCTCCAAAATGGTGAACAATAAAATTCTGTTATTTGCTCAACATCCTTAGCCATCAGGGAAATGCAAATCAAAACAACCCTGAGATTCCACCTCACACCAGTCAGATTGGCCAAGATCCAAAACTCAGATGACAACAGATGCTGGCGAGGATGTGGAGAAAGAGGAACACTTCTCCACTGCTGGTGGGGTTGTAAACTGATACAACCACTCTGGAAATCAGTCTAGTGGTTCCTCAGAAAAAATGGACATAGTACTACCTGAAGACCTAGTTATTCACTTCTGGGCATTTACCCCAGAGACGCTCCAACATACAACAAAGATACATGCACCACAATGTTCATAGCAGCTCTATTTATAATAGCCAGAAGCTGGAAAGAACCCAGATGTCCTTCAGTAGATGAATGGATACAAAAATTGTGGTACATTTACACAATGGAGTACTACTCAGCTATCAGAAACAATGACTTAACGAAATTCTTAAGAAAATGGCTGCATCTAGAGAATATCATCCTGAGTGAGATAACCCAGTCACAAAAGAACAGACATAATATGCAGTCACTGATAATGGGATACTAACCCCAGAAAGCTCTGAACACCCCAGAAACAACTCACAGACTGTGTGAAGTTCAACAAAAAAAAAAAGAATATATTTTAATTAAAATAGAACTGTATCACATCCCCCTTTCCTCCCTACTGCCCCTCCTAGTTTCTCTCCTATCCCCTCAAATTAATAGCCTCTTTTCCTATATTATTGTTACATATATATATATATGTGTGTATGTATATGTACCTGCAAATACTTAATTACAACCTTAAAATATGTATTCGTATACTTTTATGCAAAAATGCTGAAAAATTGTACATTTATCTTTGTTCTTTAAAATAAAGTAAAAAAATCTGTTATTTATAAATTTCTTGTTTAAGTTTTATTTTGAGACAGGGTCTTACTTTGTAGCTCTAGCTGTCCTGGAACTCAATATGTAGACCTAGCTGGCCTTGAACTTACAGAGATTCACCCTCCTCTGTGCCTTCAGTGCTAGGATTAAAGTATGTACTATCATACCCTGATATTTGGTTACAGAAACTCAAACAGACTAAGGCACTGTACTGGTTTATCAGTTTGTTTATTTGTGTAACTATAATAAAGTACCTGAGACAAGCTGATTTATAATGTCTCTCTTGTCATTTTATAAGCAATATGTTTTGAAAACTGTTGAAGTGGTATTTTCATTGTTTTAGTAGGATAAGTAAAATATGCAGGGGATATACCTACTATGCAGAATGCCATGACCCATTGCGAAGGAGTGCAACATCTATTTTAATAATCGCACAGGTCCTGAAACTTCAGACACTAAGAGACAAGTGTGTATACATCTTTGAGGTTGCTGAACTCACACTTCTAGAACCAAGCAATTCCTTGACTCTTCCTAGTAACAGAGATTGTGGACATGTGCTGCCATGCCATTAGAGGAGAAAACCTGTGGTTTGGGAGAGTTGGAGCAAGGGCTGAGCACTGGCTGCTTTTCCAGAAGACCCAGATTCAATTCCCAGCTCCCAACTGTAACTCCAGTTCCAGAGGATCTGATGCCCTTTTCTGGCCTCCGATGGCACCAAGCACACATGTAGTGCATGGGCACACATGCAAAGTACCTATATATGTATATTTTAATATATAATTTTATATATAATTTTAATAAAGTTTTTTAAATGTGGTTTGAAATAAAAAAGTCATTCTTGTAACATTCCTGAGGCCAAAGCCACCAGAGATGGAATAGCATCTAGCAAACTATTCTGACAGTCCAAGCTAGACAGTCTCCAATGTAGCAAACTCTCCTAACATGTGGAAAACCCTGGGTGTGATCTCCAGCAATGCAAAAAAAAGAAGAGGAAAGGGAGAAGATAGAAGGAGGGGGAAGAGGAGGAGGGAGGAGAGGTAGAAGAGAGAGATGAGATGAAGGAGGAGAAAGAGGAAGAAGAAGAGGAGGGGAAAGAGGAGCAGGAAGGAGAGGGGGAGGGGGAAGGAGTGAGAGGAAGAAGAGGGGAGGAGGAGAAGGAGGGAGAGGAGGGGGAGAAGGAAGACTAAATTAAAGCTGCATTAGGGAGGATGGAGAGACTCCAGAAAGCATCTTACAAACAGGATCCAAACTTCTCAAACCTCCTGGAAAACTCAAAGGATGTAGGTGAGCTACAGAGTGGGGTGTAAGGCTGGAGATGTAGCTCAGGGGAACAGCACTTGCCTTATACACACAGGACCTGGGTACAGGTCCCAAAACAAAGGGAGAAAAAGATACCGGGCCAGGGAGATAGCGCAATAGATAAAGACACCTGCTCTCTAACCTGATAACTTGAGGTCTAACTCAAAACCTGTGGGGTAGTATTCTTGACTCCATAAGATGAGTGTGCACATACAAATGTACACAGGCACACACACACACACACACACACACACACACAGATGGAAAACCATTTTGAAAGAAAAGAAGAGGGGAAGAGAGAGAGCATATGAAGCCCTGCTTTTCTTGGTGACAGCATAAAGAACAGCCCCAGAGGTCATGTCACGGTGACAGGGCTGAGGGTGACAGGGCAGGGTACAGAAGAAACACCTGTCAACATTATTCTTCCTTTCTCCCTGCCAAGGAGCACAGAAATGTCTTCACCATAGGAAAAAAAATATTTCCGGTTTCCTCCAGTTGCCTGTTCAAGTGTTAAGTCCCCACAATGTGGCCAATCAGCCCAGAGGCCATTTGCATGCTGCCACACTACTAGGAGAAGCCAGCTAGAAGGGGTGCTGTGTAAGAAATGGCCTTTGCCCAAAGAGTTAGGGGTATCATGAACCTATAAATCCAGGGGCAAGAGCTCTCTTACCAAGAATGATGCCTTTGATGGAGTCTGACTGTGGGAACTTCAGGTAGAGTTGACTTTCCAGAGTTATGGAATCTGTCTCCCACCTCCTCTAAAAAAAATTTTTAAAAAAATCTATTTTACAACATTTTAAATAGCCATCTGCATTCCTCAAAGATGAGTCCTGTTCATTCCTTAGCTCAGCTGACTGCCAAAAATCTGCTAATTCATTTCCCCTGTGCAGGAGAGTCAAGACTCAGCTCTTCCTGCTCTCACATGGCTCTCTTTCTGACTTCTGTGGCTTGGTACAGACTGAGGAGAGCTCAGCCAAACCAAAAGTCTATATTCTGCAAGATCCCAGCCAGGATGCACTGCCCAGCAAAGCCTGGGGAAAACCTTAGCATAATGTCTACCCTGGCTTTTCCTGATGACCTACCTATACATCTCTCAGCATCTAAACTATGGTAACTACCAACCCACCTCAGCCATCCAGATAAGTTCCCTTCACATGATAACCTCAACTCTGTCTACACACTCTTCAACACATGGCCTATTTGTATGTATTTACGTGTGTGTGTGTGTGTGTGTGTGTGTGTGTGTGTGTGTGTGTGAAGAGCCTACTTTGTGTCAGGACATAGAGCCCTAAGAACATAGCAGTAAAGAAGATAAGTATGGACTGTAACGGACTGTGCCCTGAAGACACTATCTTTCATATATTTCTCCCCCAGAAATTACTTCCTGCCTCCTACCTCCATGTTGACAGGTTACAAGTATAATGAACCACCAGAGGAGGACAGGGTCCATGTGGGCATTCAGTCACCCCCAGCCCCTATGCCGGGGGACTTTCACTAAAGAACACACCTATAACCTCAGCACAACAAAGGTAGAAAGAAGCAGAAGAGTTAAGAAGTCAAGGCTAGCCTGTGCTACACGGTAAGACCATCTCATAAACGAACAACAGAGCATCTCCCCGTGTCATGGCCTCTCTCTAAACCTTCCATGGCTCCCAGCTGCCAAGTCCAAACAGGCGAGGACCCCATTTCTACAGTTTCCCTTCAGCATTTGCTGTCACTCCACTTTGCTCTGCTTTGTTCCTAGGCCTTTGCTCATGCCACATCCGTCTTAACCCCCTCCTCCCTCTCCTCTTCTGCTTATGTACGTAGAGTAAGAACTACTTCTGCTAGCAACCAAAGGCGGGAGTTCCGTGGGTCAGCAGAGTGGCCGTGGACCTTCTGTGAAACTCACCTCTGCCCTCACTGAGTTGGCTGAGCTCATCACCAGCTAACACACGGGCCGACCGGGTGATTGTAGACGGGTTCACTTCACATCTGGCCACCATCAGGCAGGCGTGTCAGAACGCAGCATGGCAGATCTTCCTCACATGACAACCAGGCGACACTTACACACTGTGTTTAAGGGAAACCATCAGCCAAAGCATCCATGGTCAAACCTGCAGTCAGTGTGAAGGACGCACGGATCTAGAACATCATCAATGCAGGAATCAGCCATAGTCTGCCCCCTACTAAAGCGTCACAAGCCTTCACAGGAACAGTAGACCTGGCCTTCACAAACCACCCATAATATGGTCAGCGCTATCATGTTCCTAGTACAGCCTCTCATATGCATCTAACCTCCAGTCGGCTGGGGTTCCTCCAGTACACTCCTTGGAGGTGGCTCCTCTTGATTTAAAGGTCCATGAAGTAAAACTATGAGTAATCTACCCCCATAGGAAGCAAGGCTGGGATCTGCTCAATAGATGCTCCTAATAAAGAGAGAGCCCACAGAGAATTGTCCAAGACAGTTCTGAACTTGAGGCAGGAACATGGAGTCAGAACCATACTCCAGAGATGGTATTGCAGCTAAAGAGATCCCCATGTTTCTTAGCTCTTAGTCACAGCCTTTGGCTCTTGGTCCTATCTTCTAAGTATCCCTTCTTCCTATTCCTCTTCTTCCCCTCTTCTTGTGTGGTATATGTGAGTATGTACGGATACACTCCCCTGGGCAGTCATTCGAATGTAGAGGCTGAAGGTTGAGTCCAGATATCTTCTTCAATTACTCTCAACATTACTGTTCTGAAAGACCTGTTTCAGGGGAGGGGCATCAGTTCTTCTAGAGCTGGAATTATGGGTGATTGTAAGCAGCCTGACATAGGTACTGGGGACTAACTCTATTCTTCTTCGAGAGTAGCCGGGAGCTGATAACTGATAAGCCATCTCTCCAGCCACCTCCACCTTATACGTTGAGACAGAGTCTCTCACTGAACTTAAAGCTCATCATTTAGGCTAGACTGAGATCCCAAGGTCTACCTGTTTCTGTCCCCCCACCACCTTCAGTGTTGGAATTATAGGCATATGCTGCCACACCCAACTTTTTAAATGGATGCTGTCAATCAAACGCAGGCCCTCCCTTTACTTCCACTGTCATCTCACAGATCCTTCCCTTCTTTGCCCTGAGAAAAAGCTCATGTGCCCTTAGACCTACTTCCTGTCCAAAGAAAGTTGGAATCCACTTTCATCCTGAACTATTCCCAGTCTTTTGTAATCCAAATTTCTGCAGCTTTGTCTAATATAATATTCTTTGAAACCTTGAGGGCTTTTGTGACTGTAACTTGAAATCATGTGTGTGCACTAAATGCCACACCCATGATTAGTCTCAAAAAGACTCTTCTTAGGCTGCTGTACACATCTTCAATGTTCTCAGAAGCCCTTCTGTTGAGCTCAAAGATTCTGCAAAAACACCATGCGATACTTCCTGGGGTCTTAACAAAGGCCCTGCAGCCACACTCTTGATTTAATCTTTTCTTTAGGCCGTCTTCTTACTTTAAGAATCCATTCCCTCACTGACTGTGAGCGAGGAGCAGTTTTATTTTCCAAAGCACAAACTGGGCAGGTCCTACTTAGCCAGAGCCTCCCTCCCTTACAATAGTCACACGGCTAGAAGCATCCAAATGACACTTTCAGCACTCTTTCTAGATCCCTTTAGAACTCACAGCTCCATTAAAGCATTGCCTTACCAGGTGGTAGTGGTGCACAGTTTTAATCCCAGCACTGAGGATCCACTGCAAAGACAGATAAGTCTTTGAGTTCAAGACTAGCCTGGTCTATAGAGTGAGTTCTAGGACTGCCAAGGCCACAGAGAGACCCTGTCTTGAAGGAAAACAAAACAAAACAAAAGAAGGCAGTTTAGTCTAGTATTATCATGGTGGGAACATGGCAACATGAAGCAGACATGGTACTGCAGAAGGAGCTGAGAGTTCAAGATCTGGATCTTCCGGCAGCAGGAAGAGAGCCATCAGGCCTGGCTTGAGTTTCTGAAACCCCTAAAGCCCATCCCAAGAGCCACACTTCCTCTAACAAAGCCACACCTCATAATAGTGCCACTCCCTATGGTCTTGTGGAAGCCACTTTTATTCAAACCACCACACTGACCTTGAACTCATTCTGTAGTCCACGATTCCTAGCACCCCCGATCTCCTCTTCCTCCTCCTCCCTCTTTTGTTTTGTTTTTACCTGAAGTTCTATATATCTGTCCATCTTCAAAAGCAGTGAGGGCAGGAACTCAAGCAGAATAGGAACCTGGAGGCAGGAGCTCATGGAGAATCCATGGAAGGGTGATGCTTGTAGAATTGCTCCCCGTGGCTTACTCAGTCTGCTTTGTTATAAAATCCAGGACCACTAGCCTACAGGTTGCCCCACCCATAATGGACTGGACCCTTCCACATCAATCACTAATTAAGAAAATGTCCTACAGGCTTACCTATAACCTGCTTTTTTTTTAAGATTTATTTATTTATTTTATGTATGTGACTAGACTATCGCTCCCTTCAGACACATCAGAAGAAGGCATCAGATCCCATTACAGATGGTTGTGAGCCACCATGTGGTTGCTGGGAATTGAACTCAGGACCTCTGGAAGAGCAGTCAGTGCTCTTAACCGCTGAGCCATCTCTCCAGCCCCTATAGCCTGCTTTTATAGAGGCATTTTCTCAATTAATTTCTAATTCTCTGATGACTCTAAGCTTATGTCAAACTGACTTAAAACTAGCCAGGACAGCCAGCCTGAGCTGCACAGTTCAAAACAGGAGAAGAGGTGGGTCTATGGCTCAAGGGCTTACGACAAAGCAACAATGACCTGAGTCTAGTCCCTAGGTGCCTTGTGGTAAAGGAGAGAACCAACTCCTGAAAATTGTCCTCTGATCACATATGGGCCATGACATGCAAAAGGACATAGACAAACACACAATAAAAAAATTAAAATGTAAAAAAAAAAATTGTTCTAGTCTGTGTTCTATTGCTGTGAAAAGACATCATGACCAAAGCAACTCTTATAACAGAAAGTGTGGGGAGCCCTCCCCGTGGGACTCTTGCTTTGACATCACCGTTGCCATCTTAACTTCATCCACCATTTCTGAAGCTACTAACAAAGCTTGCGCTAGTTTCTCTTTTTGCATACGTTTACATGTACTGTATCTAGAGCTGTTCCAGTTAGGTACTTCGCACCTGTAACCTACTTTCTGCCTGTGGCCAGTTGCCATGGCAATATCTACGTCAGACTTCCTGTTGTCCTGTTTCCTGTCCAGTATATACCTGTAACTCCTTGCAATAAAAATTGGACTCAATCAGACTATCTTGTCTTGTCCCATTTCTTCTCATCTCCTGTTCCTTTCTCCTCACCCCCCCCCCAGGTCTATGGTTGACTGACTTGCAGGGTGGGTCACACTTGCAGCCTGGGAACAAGGGAAAAGCGGTAAAGGAAGACTCTGATGAACTTCAGTAGTAGTGAGGACAAGATCGAGGACAACTGACAGCAGTCAGGAACTGGCCTTCAGCACAGGATCCAAAATGTACAGAGTCTTTACAATAGGACAGCAACTAAGTCAACATGAGAAGTTTCTTACAGGAATTAAGATACCTTAAAGATGCAAGGGATGAAGGTTAAGATAAAAATATTTACATGCCTTCTTTCAGTTTCTATCTGAATTATGTCATTGGTTCCCAAAAGAGGGCACTATTAATGAGACGAGATGGAAGAGTAGGAGATGCTCTGAGAGGTTATTATGACTCTTTTGGCCCAGAAAAGGTCCCTGTCACTGCCTTTTCTTATTGGAATTTAATCCACAAGGTCATTCATGTTTGGCCATTGCCTTCTGCAGTATCGGTCATCATCTCAACAGGAGAGACAATTCTTGAGAAAAATAAGGACAAACATTCTGATCAAGAGACAAGAGCCTCCAGGCCCAAAAAAACCAAAAAGGCAGATGCCACTTCGAAGGCAGATATTGAGGCAATAAAGAAGAAATTTGACTTTCTCTTAATGGAGAGCAGTAATGACAGTAAAACCTCCAAAACACCTGTGCTCGCTCAAAAGATAAAACCTCCCTTAAGGGACAAACTGAACCAGTAAGAAAGAAGCCCCTTGTCTTAGTTGGGGTTTCTTTCTTTCTTTCTTCCTTTTTTTTTTACAACTTTATTTTAAAAAACAAAGATAAATGTACAGATTTTAAGCATTTTTTGCATAAAAGTATACAATACATTTTTGTCAGTACTTGGTTTTTTTTTTTTTAAAGGTTTGATAGTGTGATTAAGATCTTACTAGTTACAATGAGCATAAAGTACATGCAAAACAAGATGTAACTTGGAAATAGTCAAAGTTTTCTTGGTGTGTGAAGATTTTTTTTTTTTTTTTTTACAATGAGCAAACAGTACATGTAATACAGGGTATAACCCGAAATTTGTCAATGTGTTCTTGGTGGGTAAGGATTGAGCATGACTTTTTTTTGGTTTTTTTTTTTTTTTTTTTTTGTTTTCTTTTCTTTTCTTTTTTTCTTGGACTTCACACAGTCTGTGAGTTGTTTCTGGGGCAGTGCGAGCCTCTGGGGTTAGCATCCCACTATCAGTGACTGCATATTATGTCTGTTCTTTTGTGACTGGGTTATCTCACTCAGGATGATATTCTCTAGATGCAGCCATTTTCTTAAGAATTTCGTTAAGTCATTGTTTCTGGTGGCTGAGTAGTACTCCATTGTGTAAATGTACCACAATTTTTGTATCCATTCATCTACTGAAGGACATCTGGGTTCTTTCCAGCTTCTGGCTATTATAAATAGAGCTGCTATGAACATTGTGGTGCATGTATCTTTGTTGTGTATTAAAGTGTCTCTGGTGTATATGCCCAGAAGTGGAATAGCTGGGTCTTCAGGTAGCACTATGTCCAATTTTCTGAGGTATCGCCAGACTGATTTCCAGAGTGGTTGTATCAGTTTACAACCCCACCAACAGTGGAGAAGTGTTCCTCTTTCTCCACATCCTCGCCAACATCTGTTGTCATCTGAGTTTTGGATCTTGGCCAATCTGACTGGTGTGAGGTGGAATCTCAGAGCTGTTTTGATTTGCATTTCCCTGATGGCTAAGGATGTCGAGCACTTCCTCAGATGTTTCTTGACCATTCGATATTTCTCAATTGAGAACGTTTTGTTTAGCTCTGTACCCCATTTTTAATAGGGTTGTTTGATTCTCTGGTGTCTAGCTTTTTGAGTTCTTTGTATACCTTGGATATTAGGCCTCTATCTGATGTGGAGTTGGTAAAGATCTTTCCCATTCTATTGGCTGCCATTTTGTTTTCTTGACAATGTCCTTAGCCTTACAGAATTAGTTGGGGTTTCTATTCCTGCACAAAACATCATGACCAAGAAGCAAATTGGGGAGAACAGGGTTTATTCAGCTGTTCATGACCAAAGGAAGTCAGGACTAGAACTCAAGCAGGCCAGGAAGCAGGAGCTGATGCAGAGGCCATGGAGGGATGCTACTTACTGGCTTGCCCCCCCCCCGCTTGCTCAGCCTGCCTTCTCATAGAACCCAGGTCTACCAGCCCAGGGATGGCACCACCCACAATGTACTGGGCCCTCCCCCCTTGATCACTAGTTGAGAAAATGACTTACAGCTGGATCTCATGGAGGCATTTCCTCAACTGGGGCTCCTTTCTCTGTGATAACCCTAGCTTATGTCAAGTTGACACAAAACCAGCCAGTACACCCTTTTATCCTAAGCTGAAGAAGGTGGCTCCCTCTGACTCAGATAATTAACTTTCTGACTCAGACATAGAGAGAGGTTCTAGAAGAGGCCACTGCCCAGTATCATAACCCTGATTGGCCCCCATTTAAGAACAAGCCTCCCCCATACAGCCTTCAACCGACCACACTACCTTAAGCAATGTCAGTAATAGATCCAAACAGAGATGTGATAGATAAAATTAAACAAATGACAGAACAGATAAAATTAGAAGAACATCAAGAACTCGTAGACTGACTTAACAAACTTCATGCTGAGAAAAGGGAAAATTTACCCCAGCCAGCCAGAGATCTCCCTGCATTCACAAAAGGAAAGGTCAAGAGAGTACTCCCACAGATATGATTCTAAAAGATATAGATGATGATGAAGCTTTTCCGGTTACTCAGTAACCAGAAACAACTGATCCCCAGGGAGTACCTTGGCAACCTTATACTGGGTTCAACTTTAAAACTGTGAAGGAATTAAAAAGAACCATTGCCCAGTATGGGGCCATGGCACCTTACACCATGGCCATATTAGAATCTATAGCTGAAAATTGGCTTATCCCAGGGGATTGGCAGACCTTGGCAAGGGCTGCTTTATCAGGGGGAGATAACCTGCTCTGAAGTCAGAGAATGTAGAGATATGCAAGGACGTTGCCCATAGAATGCCCAAGCTAATAATGGATGGACCTTGGATATGCTCATTGGAGAAGGGAATTATGCCACTGCAGATATCCAGATGCAATTTGATGCAGGACTTTTTGCCCAAATTCAAAACACAGCCACTAAGGCTTGGAGGAAATTCCCTGTAAAGGGGAACTTCACCTCATCCCTTACAAGCATTAAACAGGGCCCTGATGAGCCTTTTTCTGAGTTTGTTCTTCAATTGAAGACAGCAGCAGGCAGGATCTTTAGTAGCACCGAGGCAGGAACTGACTTTGTGAGGCAGTTGGCCTTCAAGAACGCCAACTCTGCATGCCAGGCAGCGATCAGACCTTATAGAAATAAGGCTGATTTAACAGGATACACCAGGCTCTGTGCTGATATAGGGTTGGATATCAACAGGGACTGGCTTTGGCCGCCACCATGCAAGGTTGTACTGTTTCCGAGTTCTTGGCTCAGAAAAGGAATGGTAAATGCTTCAGTTATGCAAAGATTATTTTGCCATAGATTGTCATAATTCAAATGATCATCAGAAAAATCTAAGTACCCTGTACCTGTCCTAAATGTAAAGGGGACGGCATTGGGCTAATGGATGCCAGTATAAGACTGACACCCAGGATAATCCCCTTGGACAAGCCTCAAGAAATGGGATTCGGAGCCAGCCCCAGGCCCCTTGCCTGCGACAGGTCTTTGAGTTAGTCAGGCATGTCCCCTCCAACAACAATCCATTTCAAAGCTCAGATGAACTACTCTAGGAAGCATAAGACCAAACCTCTGTGCCTTCACCTACTCAGTATTAAGCCCCCAGATGGGAGTACAAGCCCCTTCTACTGGTGTTTATAGACCTCTACCCCCTAATGTCTTTGGTCTTCTATTGGGGCAAAGTAGTTCCACCCTGAAGGGTTTAAATATTTACCCAAAGGTTATAAATAATGATTTCACTGGTGAAATTAAAATTATGGCTTCCTTCTACACACAAATTACCACAATTACCCAGGAGCAAAAAATAGCACAATTGGTCCTCCTTCCCCTTTCAGAAGTTGGAAATGATATTTCTAGCAGAAAAAGAGAAAACCAAAGATTTGGTTCCTCAGATGCATATTGGGTTCAAAACATCACTGCTCAGAAACCTATGTTAACTTGTGGTTGGATGGTAAGGAGTTTTAAGGGCTTGTTGATACTGGGGCAGATGTAACCATCCTTAGAAAAGATGCCCGGCTATCTCCTGACCTCTTATCCCTACCATCACTCACCTAAAAGGCATCAGCCAGAGCTGGAACCCCAAAGGAAGTTCTAAGTTATTAGTTTGGAAAGACAAGGGAGGTAATCAAGGACATATCCAGCCCTATGTAATTCAAGATCTTCCAATCAATTTGAGGGGACGAGATCTTCTTTCTCAGTTGGGCTAATCATTCTTAGTCCTAATGATGTAGTCACTGCTCAAATGCTTGCTCAGGGTTTCTCCCTAGGGGAGGGCCTAGGAAAGAATGAATCGGGCATAAAACAACCTTTACAGGTGTTCCCCAAGACAAAATAGGGTGTAGTTGGAACATTTTCCCTAGAGGTCGTTGATGCACCTATACCCAACTCTGATCCTATAACTTGGAAATCTAGTGAAGCAGTGTGGGTAGATCAATGGCCCCTTTCCAAAGAAACGCTTGAGACTGCCGGGTTGTTGGTACAGGAAC
This sequence comes from Micromys minutus, assembly GCF_963924665.1. Lineage (NCBI taxonomy): Eukaryota > Metazoa > Chordata > Mammalia > Rodentia > Muridae > Micromys > Micromys minutus. Next base: position 37,308,855 of record NC_137985.1, read on the forward strand.
AACTAGAGGCTGGCCATATTACTGAAAGCTCCTCCCCTTGGAATACCCCCATTTTTGTCATAAAGAAAAAAAATCTGGAAAATGGCTCTTGCTATAAGATCTGAAAGCCGTTAATCAAAACAGTGTTGATGGGGGAGCTCCAGCCAGGTCCTTCCCTCTCCATCAGCTATACTGAAGGGACATTTTAAAATAATCATTGAACTTAAGGGTTGCTTTTTTTACTATTCCTCCTCACCCTGATGACCAAAAAAGGTTCACTTTCAATGTTCCCTCTATTAATTTTAGAACACTATGAACCTATAAAGAGGTATCACTGGAAGGTCTTACCCAAAGGCATGACCAATAGCCCTACACTATGCTAAAAATTTGTGGTTTCTGCCATAGAGCCAGTTCTACAAGCTTGTCTCCAAAAGTACATAGTTCATTATATGGATGATATCTTATTAGCCAGAAAAGACGATCAACAAGTACTAACCTGTTTTGGAGATCTAAAAGGTAGTCTCCAATCATGGGACTTACAAATAGCCCCTGAGAAGGTTCAATTAAAAGATTCTTATAATTATTTAGGATTCCAACTTCTGGGGGACCGCGTGTATACTCATAAGGCCACCCTTTCTACTTCCTCTTTAAAAACCCTTAATGGCTCTCAAAAGTTATTAGGAGATATTAATTGGCTTAGACCTTATCTCAAGCTAACTACAGGAGATTTGAAACCTTTATTTTCTATTCTCCATGATGATGCTAGCCCTCGATCCCATGGAGTTCTTACTCCAGAAGTCAAATAGGTGCTTTGTAGGGTGGGGGAAGCCATTAAAGATCAATTCATTTCTTCTATTGATTATAAGTTACCCCCCACTTTTATTATTTTAAATACACTTTGCTCTCCCACTGCCTTATTCTGGCAGACCTCTCCCATTATGTGGCTGCATTCAGCTTCTTCTCCACCTAAGGTTATATACCCATATTATCAAGCTATGGAAGATCTGATTTTGGCAGGAAGAGAACAAGGGAGACAGTACTTCGGTAAGGAGCCTGATCTTCTTATTCAACCCTATACTAAAGATCATGTTTCCTGGCTCTTCCAGACTGCTGATTGTTGGCCCGTAGCCTGTACTGCCTTTGCAAGATCTATTGATAATCATTACCCACCTGATAAACTTGTACAGTTTCTTAAGCTTCATCAATTTGTTTTTCCTGAGTGAACCTCTCTTAGCCCTCCAGCCAATACTAAAATGCTGTTTTCTGATGGTTCCTCTACTGGAACTGCAGGTTATGTTGTTGATAGCCAAACTGTTAGTTCTCAGACCATCGCCACTTCTGCACAACTTGTGGAGCTTCAGGTGGTCATTGCCACCTTTTCTGCCTTCCCACATGATCCTTTAAATTTGTATACTGATAGCTCTTATATTGCCCATTCTGTTCCCCTTTTGGAAACTGCAGCACAAATTGATTCCAGCTCTTTGTTTAAACAACTGCAGATTTTGATCTGGAATCAAATGAGGGACTTTTTTATTGGGCAATTGAGAGCCCGCACTGACCTCCCACACCCCTGACTATGGGAAATTGCCAAGCAGATGCTGCTACTAAGCTTGCTCTTCTCTCTATACTCACTGATCCTGGGGTTGAGGCAGCTCAAAAGGCCCACAGTCTTCATCATCTTAATGCTAATACCCTCAGGCATAGTTCAAAATAACCAGAGAACAGGCAAATTGTGAAACAATGTCAGTCCTGCGCAATTAAGCTCCCTACTCCTCATTTGGGCGTTAATCCCCGAGGATTGGTCCCCAATGCCCTATGGTAGATGGCTGTCACCCATATGGCTGAGTTTGGTGATCTGAAATATGTCCATGTTGTTGTAGATACCTTTAGTGGATTTATCTTCGCCTCCCCACAAACAGAAGCAGGCAAGCATGTTATCGCCCATATGCTATAAGCCATTTCAGTCCTTGGCTTACCTGACACGGTAAAAACTGATAACAGACCAGGGTATACTGGAACAAATTTTTCCTCGTTTTGCAAACAACTCTTCATCAAGCACATTACCAACATAGCCTATAATCCTCAAAGCCAGGGTATCGTTGAATGTGCCCATTTCTCCATTAAAAATACTTTTGAAAAAATAAAAAAGGGGGAATGGTACCCTTCCAAAGGCTCACCTAAAAATTATCTTTCACATGTTTTATTTATATTAAATTTTTAAAATTTGGACAATGATTCACAACCAGCAGCAGATAGATTTTGGCATCCTCAGATACAGAAAAAAAATTGCAACTGTTTTATGAAAAACTCCACTGGATAATAGTTGGCATGGACCACATCCAGTGTTGATCTGGGGAAGAAGTGCAGTGTGCATATTTTCTAAAAAAATGAAAGTGGCCCGCTGGTAGCCTGTTGCTGGTTAAACAGGTAGATGACCATTTACCTGAATCCAAGAAACATGAGGATCCCTGAGCTGTGGTTTTTCCTTTTCTGTCTTCCAGAAATGAAGTGGAAAGGGGGGACTTGGGTCCTTCTTGCATTGATGTGGAATCTCATATGGAAATGTGGAAAAGCTGGATTTGGCCACCCCAGAGAGGCTCAGTGAGTATTAATGGGCCTCCAGAGCAAATGGATTTGTTGCTTGTATATTTCCCCCTTGCAGGACCCATTCAAACTAAAGAGTGTGGCACCTACTGGCCTTATCTACTTACAGCCTCCAATACCTTTGGTAAACCTAATCGCTGACAGTGTGTAAATTATTGCAAAGTTATACCCAATGTTAATGGAGGACCTGGGCCCTGTCTCTGTGATACCTTTCAAAATTCAGTGCATTCTTCCTGCTATATGCAGCTACAGGGATGCCTCAGAAAAGATAATAAACCCCACCTCACTGCCACGTTGTTAACTTTCAAAAAGCCCACCTTCAGGAGTGACTGGACCTCAAATACGGCTGTTGTGGGATACTCCGATTACACATCTAAATTCCAGCAGTCAGGATGCTTGCGCGCTGTGGGAAAACCAGTCTGCTGTCACAGGATACCTCCTGTACACATATCTGATGGTGGAGGTTTACAGGATGAGGTCAGAAAAAAGCTGGTAAAGTAAAAGATTGATCAAATCATTGATGATAGGTTCCCCTCTTTACACTATTATCCTATAGTCAAATTTAATAGAGGGCCTCAGGTTATAGATGATTCTACATTTGGGATCTTAAATAATGCCCACAGGCTTCTTAACATCACCAATCCTACCCTGACATGGGATTGTAGGCTTTGTTTGAAGGTGGGCACTCCTGTGCCTTTAGCAGTCCCTATTGACAATGAAAGCTTAGTGGCGGAGTCCACTTGTCAATATCTTAAACCCTTCATTGTGCAGCCTGATCTAGAATTTAATACCACATGTTTCTACAAATATCCAACAATGACAGTTATGATTTAGAAGTAGGTTATGCAAGCTTTGCCAGATGCAATAAGATTGTTAATGTCACCTCTCACCTTTGCTCGATTAACTCCACCTTGTTTGTTTGTGGCGACAATATGGTTTACTCCTTTTTACCAAAGAATTGAATCGGGAGTTGTGTCCTGGCTAATCATCTTCCAAATTTGGACATAACCAAAGGAGATGATCCTGTACTTATGCCTGGTTTTGATTATATAGCAGGATGCCCCAAGAGAGTTTTGCAATTCATCGCACTCCTGGTAGAACTGGGAGTAACTGCTGGGGTTGCTACTGGAGCCACCAGACCTAGTGTTGCCCTGCATAAGTACATCCAGTTGTTACAACAAATGGTGGAAGATGTGCATTCTCTCTCACTCTCTGTTAAAAATCTGCAGGAGGAGATAAACTCCCTAACAGCTGTTGTCCTACAAAACAGAAGGGGTCTTGATTTGTTGACTGAAGAAAACAGAGGCATATGCCTCGCTCTAAAAGAAGCATGCTGTTTCTATACTAACAAATCTGGCATTGTGCACAGAAGAATCAGAAACCTCCAAGAGAGCCTAGAAAGAAGAAAAGAGTTACAGGGAAACCCTTTTTGGATGGGATGGAATGGGATCCTCCCCTACCTTCTCCCTTTGCTTGGACCCTTGTTGGCACTACTAATCTTACTATTGCTAGGACTTTTTAACTTTAATAAACTGATGGCTTTTGTTAAAAAACAAATAGATGGCATTAAGATGCAACTTCTTCAGGTGCTTTATCACCACCTCACCATGGAGGAAATAGAGACCTATGAGCACCCTACTAGAAATGTGTGATTAGTGCTTGGTCTCATGTGTCAGGGCTGGTTAGCCAGACACGGATAAAAGGGACAGGACAGTTACTATCCTATCACCCAAGACAGGACGCCTGGCAAAGAGTGCCAGACCATCCAGTGGCGGGTAAGAAGGATGATTGTTCCCCAAACTAAGACAGGCACAGTCCATACGGAGCTTCAATATGCACCATTTGAAAAAATAAAGAAGGGGAACCTGTGAGGAGCTCTCACCACAGGACTATTGCCTTGACATCACCGTTGCCATCTTAACTTCATCCACCATTTCTGAAGCTACTAACAAAGCCTGCGCTAGTTTCTCTTTTTGCATATGTTTACATGTACTGTATCTAGAGCTGTTCCAGTTAGGTACTTCACACCTGTAACCTACTTTCTGCCTGTGGCCAGTTGCCATGGCAATATCTACGTCAGACTTCCTGTTGTCCTGTTTCCTGTCCAGTATATACCTGTAACTCCTTGCAATAAAAATTGACTTGATCAGACTATCTTGTCTTGTCCCATTTCTTCTCATCTCCTGTTCCTTTCTCCTCACCCCCCTCCTCCCAGGTCTATGGTTGACTGACCTGCAGGCTGGGTTAAGAAAGCATTTAATTGGGGCTGGTTTGCTGTTTCAGAGATTTAGTCTAATATCATCATGACAGGGAGCACAGCAGCACACAGGCAAATATGGTGCTAGAGAAGTGAGAGTTGAACATCTGGATCCACAGGCAGCAGGAAGAAAGAGGCACTAGACCTGACTTGGGTTTTTGAAACTTCAAAGCCTACCCCTAGTAACACACTTCCTCCAACAAGGCCACACCTCCTAGTCCTTCTCAAATAGTACAACTCCCAGATAACCAAGCATTCAAATATGTGAGTCTATGGGACCATTCCTATTCATACCACCACATACTCAAATACAAGAGTGTTTTTGTTTGTTTTGGTTGGATGGTGTGATTTTGGTTTAGCAAAAAGGAAGAACTAGAAGAAACGAGAGGTGTTTATCTCACTGATTTGGGATATAAAGCCAAAGATTGTAGACCCACTTGGCTAGCTGCTTCTGGGGAATTTGTAGAAGAATCACAAAGAAGAGAAATCATACAAAATGGCAGCAAAAATGAGATGAGACTAACCCAGTCCTTTATTAACCCACTCATGAAGATGGAAACCCTGTGGCCTAATTACTTTCCATCAGGCCCCACCTCTTTTTTAAATTATTTATTATATCTAAGCACACTGTAGCTGTCTTCAGACATACCATAAGAGTGCATCAGATCCTGTTACAGATGGCTGTGAGCCACCACATGGTTGCTAGGAATTGAACTCAGGAGCTCTGGAAGAACAGCCAGTGCTCTTAACCACTGAGCTATCTTCCTAGACTCCCACTTAGACCCCACCTCTTAAAAGTACCACCAGATTTATACAGTTGTACTGGGAACTGAGGTTCTAGCATGAGTGTCTGGGGGACTCCCACATATCTGAACCACAACAGGACTATCTCTTCTAGATCACCACACCCGATGTTTTTCCAACTGTGTAACCACTACATAGCACAAGCACTCTTATTACAGAGTCCATGTAATCTCCTTAGTAATAAAACTTGGGACCATTCAGGGTAGCTACAGAACAGGCAGACTTTTTCCTTGTAGGCACCAGGAGAGAATGTTTTAGCAAATCAGGGATAAAATGCATGGCTCTCTAATATTCATATGCATGAATTGTTTAGTATCACCTCTGCATGCATGACCTGTTGACTGAAGTAATCAGAAGACCCTGAAAAGCTCAGAAGAGGACACAGGGCTGTGGTGTTACACACTGTATACTCAGCACTTGGGAGGTAAGAATAGGACAGTCAGAATCTCAAAGTCATCCTTAGCTATGTAAGTTGGAGACAGAGAGATTCTCTCTCTCTCTCTCTCTCTCTCTCTCTCTCTCTCTCTCACACACACACACACACACACACACAAACACACACACACACATACCCCATCACCAACAACAACAACAGAGTCTCCCTATGTCCAGACTCCCTATGTCCAGGCTTCAGTTAGGTTTTTTGTTTGTTTTGTTTGAAAGTGTATTTATTTATGTATCTGAGTGCTCTATCTGCATGTACATCTGCATGCCAGAAGAGGCATCAGATCACACTACAGATAGTTGTGAGCTGAGTATTGAACTCAAGACATCTGGAAGAGAAGACAGTGCTCTGAGCCACTGAGGCATCCTTGCAGCCCCCAGACTTCATTTTCTTTATTTTTTAAGATTTATTTATTTATTTAATGTATATGAGTAGATTGCAGCTGTCTTCAGACACACCAGAAGAGAGTATCTTATCCCATTATAGATGGTTGTGAGCCACCATGTGGTTGCTGGGAATTGAACTCAAAACCTCTGAAAGCACAGTCGGTGTTCTTAACCACTGAACCATCTCACTAGACCCCAGTCTTCATTTCTTTAAGAAATGTACAATAATTTGCATCTATGTTTTAGAATCAACATGAGCTGATCTGAAGTAGTTTGTTGTCTTAAGAAATTCATTTATTCATTCATTCATTGTTTTTATTTGTTTGTTTGTTTGTTTGTTTGTTTTTGAGACAAGGTCTCATTTTTTTCAAGCTTTCTATGTAGGCAAACAATGCTTTGAACTCCTGACCCTCCTACTTCCAATTCCCAGGTTCTGGGATTACAGACATGTAGCACCATACCTGGTTTAACCCCTGGGACTCATGCATGCTGGACAAACATTCCATCCCCTGGGCTACATCTCCAGCCTCCCTTCTATTGTATACTGGGTCACTTGCAATTACATATACTTTGTGGTCATACATACACAAAATGCATGTCACTTGGGAGCTGTCTGAGTTAGACAGTTCCAAGTGGTGAGTGACTCATAGGCAGTTCTCCACATATGTAGCTCAGATTCTTCACACAGGAACTATTTCCAAGAAAGCAACTGCCAACACAAAGGCAATGCTTAGGCATTTGTTTGCATCACAGAAAGCTTCCCACGTGGCCATACCCAGAGTTGGTAAAGATGCTGAAGACTTAATTCATTGTCATGTGACAACCTACCACCCATGAACAACTCTGGTTCATCTTTAAAGAAATGGCACACACCTCTTGCTCTGATCACTTGATGAGGAAGAAGAAAGGGAATGATAACATCTATAAAATGTGGTGGTCTGAATGAAAATGGCCCCAATAGACTCCCAAGGAGTGGCATTATTGGAGGCATGACCTTGTTGGAGTGGGTGTGGCCTTGCTAGAGGAAGTATGTCACTGAGGAGTGGGCTTTGAGGTTTCCAAAGCTCAAGCCAGGCCTGGTAGCTTATTCTCTCTTCCAGCTGCCTGTGAATCCAGACGTAGACTCTCAGCTACCTCTCCAGCACCATGTCTGCCTGTGTGCCTCCATGCTTCCTGCCATGATAATGGCCTAGGCCTCTGAACTATAAGCCAGGCACAATTAGATGTTTTCCTGTCTAAGAGTTGTCATGGTCATGGTATCTTAGCACAGCAATAAAACCCTAAGATAAAAATCTTACATGGTTTTATTTATATGACTATAAAGGTTGATTGTTCCTAGGTTGCTTTAAAGAAAAGGATGTTGCTGTTGTTTTAATCTTGAGGAGTTTGTTACCCATGTATCCTGGGCTGAAGCTACTGGAAGCAAAGGAGAGGGACCCAGGTGACCAACAAGGGGCCATCTTACCTAGATTCAATTCCTTCTGGCTTTCAGCTTCTGACTTGTCCCATAGGAAATGGAAGATTTTTAGTCTCCTCCCATCTCTATACATTATCCCTTTCCGAATCCTGGGTTGTCTTCTTTGTGCCTTTGATTCCATCAGACTGGAGAGGTTGCTCAAGCAGATACAAATTTGCAAGCTCTCAATAGGCCATGCTGCCCTCCCTTTCCTGAAGGCAGAATGCCTGGGGACCCAGAAAGTAGGCCAGGGCCTGGAAACCTTGGTAAAGGAGCACAGCTAGGCCTTAACGGGCTTGCAGAGTAGCATTCAGGGCCTCAGCCAGCCTAAGCCCAAACGCACCTAACAGCCCTTTTCAGAGTCCTGCCCCAAAATAAAAGAACCAACCAGCTCCAGTCCCAAGCTGTGGGAGGAGAAAGTGTCAACTATAGCAATAGCTCTCTGATAAGAAAGACCCCTGAACCAGACTCAAAAGCCACTAAGCCAGAAGAAACACACAGCAGTTCAGGGACAGGACACAGCATGTGTGGAGTCTGAATGAATGAGAAAGAATGGTGTTCAGGGTGAACAGCTGGAGCCAGGGCACCAGGATCCTTATAAATTCCCCTATGAATTTCTAAGAACCTACCCAGTAAAGCTGGGTGGGGTCATCTATGAAGGGTGTGGTCTTCAGGGCCCCTTAGTACCCAAGCCCTGGGAATTTTACATAAAGACCCCAGGAGTTCAGTGGTTTACAAGAAAAACAGCCACCACTCTTGTTAGGCTGTCCCATTATCTCTATCACTGGGGAACCACCTAGATCTCCAAGGGAGGGGATTGAAATTGCATCTTCAGGCTCAGGGATGGCTTCCAACAGTGCCATTACTGTATTGAAAGCCTCCAGGACCGTGCATGCCAGGGCCAACTTCTATGAAGAAATAGGAGAATAGGCAGGCAGATGGCTGAGAGGCAGAACCAGGCCACAAGACTCCCCAACCAGAATCCAGAGACCAGGCATCAAACTAGCCTTTTAAAAACATAATTACAGAGGCCAGCAAGATGGCTCCGTGGATAAAGGGGCTTGCCAACAAGCCTGACGGCCTGAGTTCAATCCCCACGAACTACATGGTAGAAGGAGAGAACCAACCAATTCTAGAAAATCTATCCTCTGTCCCCCAAATATATGTGGGTGCACGAGCACACATACACACACACACACACACACACACACACAAATAGTATAAAATATTTTAAATTTCATTAAAAATAAAATATAAGCAAATCATTGGCACAGGTTTTAGAAAGGGCGTCTCGGTGACATCAGGTTGATGGTGTAGATGGTATATCCCTGAGGACTAGAAACTGGGTCTCAGCCTTTCTAGTTAGTCATATAACCCCATTCTAAGAGTTCTCTCTTTTCTCTTCCACTAGCTGAGGAGTGGAGTGGCTCAGCACTGGACACTTGAGTTCCAAAGTCCTCCAGTTGGTCAGCCTGGCTACTAACCAGCCATGAAGTCACAAGGTGTGCATGGATGTAATGACCCCAACAATGGTGGGTAGAAGGCCTGCCTCCTTTCCGTGTCTGAAGACCAAAAGGGATTAGTACTCACGGAAGTGAGCGCATTCTAGTTAGTTGGGTCAGAAAATGCAAGTTCAGCTTGGGGGTGATGCATGCTTTTAACTCCAGTACTCGGGAGGCAGGGACAGATGGATCTCTGCGAGTTCAAGGCCAGCCTGCTCTATAGAGAGAGTTTTGGGACAGCCAGAGTTACACAGGAAAAAAACCTGTCTCGAAAATTCGAAAGAAGGAAGGAAAGAAGGAAGGGAGGAGCGAGTTCAAGATCTGGAGCCATAAGCGAAAAAACAATGCTTCCCCGCAGAGCTAAAGTGTTTTTGAGTAATGGGAGGTGGGCATGCCCCAGCAGCAGAGATGGGCCAGGCTGGTGCACGCCTCGCCTTGCTTCTCAAGGGATGCTCTAGCACAGAAGACAACCGATCCATTTCCTTTGCTGAAAAAGCAGGCTCCAAAGCCAAAGGCTGTCACTGAAGCTCAAGAGCCGGTCTCCAGCCTAGAAGCAAAAGGAGGAGGAAGCTTGCTAGCCTCCCAACAGCATCCTTTACCCTCCAGTTATCCGGGTTTCTGAAGGAACTAGCAAAGAAAGGATTACAGCCTTAAAAGAGCATCCCAGGTATATGAGAAGGAGGCTGTCCCACCCCATCCCCAGGGTCCCTAACGGACTTTTCCCTGGGCTAGCCAGCCCAACCTCAGGGCTGAGAGTGCCTCTTTAAAGTAGCTACAAGCCACTTCGGACACCCAATTGGAACACCTCCAGTCAGCCCTCACCGACCACCCCACCCCCTCCATCCTTTCCCCTCAGCTTCCGATTGGCTGAATCTCGAGCCCCTCCCTGCTACCCCCATCTCTCCCCACCCTTGGTGAAAACTGCGGGCTTCGGCTGGGTGCAGCAACTGGAGGCGTTGGCGCATCAGGAGGAGGCTGCAGCTAGAGGAGTCCAGGTGAGAGCAGGAGTCGGGAGGGACCGCGCATGCAAGGACAGCCGCAGGGCGAGGGTGCAAGCCTTTCCCAGCTACAGCTTTGGGAAAGGATACCAGAGCGCTCCTATATGGGGGCGCAGGAACTGGGGAAGGGACCTGCTCCCAGGCTGGGCGAAAGTGGAAGGTTGTGCAGGATCATGGTTTTTTTTTTTTTTTTTTTTTTTTTTTTTTTTTTTTTAATTGCTGACGGGCGCTTTCTAAGAGTGGGTGCCGGAGGAGAACCGTGAGGGAAGGACATCGAGGACAACCTTTGGTTCTGCCTTCCACTCAGAGGTCCCCGAGCTCAGATCGCCCTAGTGGTGCGAAAAGAGGGAGGAGGTGGGTGGCAAGCTGGAGGGAGAATCTGCCGGGTGACCTCGTGGCTGGCTGGGTGCGGGGCACCGCAGGTAAGGAAACCGCAATGTTGCGGGAGGGGACTGAGTAGCAGGCGCGGGGGGAAGGGAGAGCTAAAATGGATGCGAGCGAGCGGGAATTGGGGGGAGGAGGAGAATCTCAACTAGTAGAGAAGGACTAAAAATGCGGAAATAGCATCAGGGTGGGGTCAGCCAGGCGGGGCCTCAGGGAAAGGGCGCAAAGTTAGACTGGGTGTGAGATTCAGGGCACCGAAAACAAACTGCGCCTCTGCCAGATGATGCTTCCCCTTCCATCTAGTTCTGCCAGGCTTCTCCAGCCCCAGCCCCATTTCTTTCCTCTAGTGCTCCCTCTTCCTTCCCCTGCATCCCAAGCCCGCACTCTCTCCTCCATAACCCACTGTTAACCAGATCCAAGCCCTATGCTGCTGGGCAACCCTCAGGAGGTGGAAGCAAATGGTCAAGTTTGAGATCAACTTGGGCCACATCACGAGTTCCAAGTTCACCCGGGCTTCTTAAGGAGACCTTGTCTCTAAAATAAATAAATAAATAAATAGTCTCCTTTCTCTGCCACAGTGCCTTGGGATCCGGCTCCTGGCTGCAGCTCCTCCTCGGGCTGAGATGACACTCACTGTCATAGCCCATGCTGGGGACCCTAGTCTCTCTTTGGCAAGGGCAGGCTACACTACCTGCCAATATGTTGAGCTAGGGTACTGCAGGGAAGGCAGAAAACTTCTGCAGGATAGCCTTGAACACTGGACCAGAAAAACTGCAGCCCCTGGGATACTCAAGAGCTGGCCATTTGCAAGCGTCTCTGGCTTATGTGCAATTAGAGTGCTGTGGCTTCTCACTCACATCCTGTGTCCTGTACAGGCCCCTGTGGCACCTCACTTGCCTGATCTCATCCCTAACCATTAGGATTTCTGGACCACTTATCACATGGGGCATGATGCTGGATACTTATTTTCTTAGACCCCATCACAATCCTACTTGAGTGTAAGGTTCAGAGAACCTCATTTTTTCAGTAAATATCTTTTATCTTGCTCTCAGGGAGCTGAAGTAGGGCATCCTGAGATACATTGGGAGCGGAGATACTGTTTCAATAAAATAATAAACCAGGGGCTGGAGAGATGGATCAGTGGTTAAGAGCACCGACTGCTCTTTCAGAGGTCCTGAGTTCAATTCCCAGCAACCACATGGTGGCTCACAACCATCTACAATGTGATCTGATGCCCTCTTCTGGTGTGTCTACATAAAATAAATAAATAAATATTAAAAAGAAATAATAAACCAGGTGGTGTTACATGCCTATAATACCAGCACTCAGGAGACAGGGGCAGTTTAGTGAGTTTGAGGCCAGCCCAAACTACATAGTGAAAGCCTACCAGTAAATAATTAGCAAGAATTGGAATATCTACTCTATGTTAGGGCTGACCCGGACATTAGGGATCACCTTCTGAACAAGAACTAGTGCTCAGGGAGGAGTTTGGGTTTTTGTTTGTTTGCTTAATGGAAATGAAAGTTTTCATTTGGAAAACCTGATTGAGTTCTGGAGACCGACTAGAGCACTATGGCTGAGCTTAACACCCCCAAAGCACACAGTCAGACCGGTTAGGACAGTAAAAGCTATGCATAGCTCACCAGATACATTTTTTAATTTTTATTTTTGTTTTTTTCAAGACAGTGTCTGTGTAGTCTTGGCTGTTCTAAAACTCACTCTGTAGACCAGGCTGGCCTGAAAATCTGTCTGCCTCTGCCACTTGAGTACTGGGATCAAAGGTGTGAGCCCTGTGGGTAAGTAATGAAGTCACCCAGCAGGGAGGTGCTCAGGGACAGCACAGACATACAGCCAAGACATGGGCTCCCACCTTCTTGGCTTTCTCTGAGTGGCAAAGAGCCTTAGGCAGTATCACCCTCCAAGAGAAGGGAATAGAGAGAGAGGCTGAGGTGTCCATCACGTGCTCTGTGAATCTCAAGTCCTCACAGTAAATGGGGACCCACTTGTCCTATCACTTGGCTGACACATAACTTTCCCCACCGCAGAATCCAGGACGGAACTCTTGGCACCATGAACCCAGCCGTCAGCATTGCTCTCTTGCTTTCAGGTACTGGGCAAGGGTCAGGGCTGGCATTCGGCACGGGTGGCTGGGGGTGCAGGGGACGGGGCCGCCTCCGCCTCACTGATCACCTGCTGGTGCTGATCTTTGACATATTGGAAATGCCATACTGTATCTCAGAATCCTCTTGCTGGGCAGCGGTGGTGGTGCACACCTTTAATCCCAGCACTCAAGAGCTAGTCACATGAATCTGTATATTTGAGGCCAGCCTGGTCTACAGAGCAAGTTCTAGGACAGCCAGAGCTGTTCTCAAGATGAGAAACCCTTTCTTGAAAAACCATTTAAACACACACACACACTCTCTGTCTCTTTTTCTCTGTCTCTCTCTCTCTGTCTCTCTTTCTCTGTCTCTCTCTTTCTCTCTCCTCTTGATCTCCTGTTCTTGAAACACATTGTTGGGGCCCAGAACTTGAGTAGATTAGATGGAAATTGGAGTCTGGAGGTGGTAGAACATCCCCAGGGGTGAGTGTAAACCCCACATCCTCCCAGGTCAAGTCTACTTTCCTGCAGGTGGGAGGCCCCCCAGTCTGTATCTCCCCCAATTCAGAGAAGGCACTGCTGTGCCAGTCTTGCAGATGTCCCGAGGGCAGAGGGTGACCAGCCTGACAGCCTGCCTGGTGAACCAGAACCTTCGCCTGGACTGCCGTCATGAAAATAACACCAACTTGCCCATCCAACACGGGTTCAGCCTGACCCGAGAGAAGAAGAAGCACGTCCTGTCAGGCACCCTCGGGGTACCCGAGCACACGTACCGCTCCCGGACCACCGTCTCCAGCGATCGCTATATCAAGGTCCTTACCCTAGCCAACTTCACCAACAAGGACGAGGGCGACTACTCGTGTGAACTTCGAGTCTCGGGCCAGAATCCCATAATCTCCAATAAAAGTATCAGTGTGTTCAGAGGTGAGACTAGTCCCCAGAAAGATGAACTGTCCAGGTTAGCCAGGCGGGGGTAGCCAATGGGCCTCCTAAACAACAGACAGCTCCATTAGCCAGGCCGGAGGGGAGAGGGGTGCTCTAGCCTTCTCATGTTCCCCTAACTGCTGGTCCCCGAGGAACCCCGATGCCCTCTGGGGGTGGGGAGGAGATCAGGGGCCAGATAGGAGGAGCTTGTAGTAAAAACACAGCTGTGGAAACTGTAAATGGGAAAGGTGGTGGCCTGGTGGTTCTTGCAGTGTGGAGGTTCTGTGACACCATCAGGTGGAGCCGTTAAGATGTCAAAGCACCAGCTGGCTCCCATGAACAGCTAACACCTGGCCTCGCCTTTGCCTGCCTGAGTCTTGATCTCCCCTCCTCCCGGGGACCCCTTCTCTCTCCACAGACAAGCTGGTCAAGTGTGGTGGCATAAGCCTGCTGGTTCAGAACACTTCATGGCTGCTGCTGCTCCTGCTTTCCCTCTCCCTCCTTCAAGCCATGGATTTCATTTCTCTGTGACTGGTTGGGCCCCGAGGAGGAACAGGAAACCGCTGCAGAGGTCTTGCTTCTCCGGGTCAGCCGACTCCCTCCCCAAGTCCTTCAAATATCTCAAAACATGGGAAGAAATGGGGGCCCTGTCCCTCTTAAGGAACCCCAGTGCTGCATGCCATCACCCCACCCCCCACCTCTGCCACTTCACCCTCAATGCACACCACTAGCTGTCATTTTGTAATCCATACTCCAGGGCTGCCTCTGATTATTTTGTTTGTCCTTCCCTGGAGACCTGGTGGAACAGAAGGGCATATAGGTAGTGAGGAGGCAGAGGCAGTGGTCAGTCCCTGGGGCGAGTTCCTCCTTGGCAGCCAGATGCCTGAAAGAAATATGGGTGAAGGAAGTCGGCCCGTGTCTGTGCCTGGTACAGTCATACACTGTTGAAAGTATCACCCAGTGAGCAGGGAGGGGGGCCTCTAGATAGGAGAGCACTGCAGAACCTTTGTGGATCATACAATAAAGATGAGAACTTAAGATTTTACCAGGCTATTCTCACCCACCACATACAAGCCCTTGCTATCACTGAAGAAGCCCCCTAGGGATCTTGGGGCAGGGCACACTCAGTAAAGATGCAGGTTCAGCCAGGGAATGTTGGGGAAAGGGGGAGGAGGTGGGGAAGGGATCACCCCACCTCTAAAACCTGAGCCCGCTGTCTCCAAAGGTCACACTGCCTACAGAGAGGGCGGCAGAAGAAGACAAGTCCCCCTCCTCTGCTCCCAAGGAGCCAGAACTCTGACTACAGGATCTAAGTTAGTGCAGGAAGGGGCCCTAGAGCCGCCCAGTTGGACCCAGCTTGCTAAGGGAGATTCTTTGTTCTTCTTTCCCTTGCCCCTCTGTGCTAGCCCCGCTTCCTCTCCCTGATCCCCCAGACAACCAGAGTCTTGCGACCTGCCTCTTACAGGACCTTAGTCTCAGGGGCAGGTGGTGGAGTGAGATTCAGTGTGCACACTTTTTGGAAGGTAGTTTTTCCAAGCATCTCCTTCCCCACTGTCAGTACTGCCTGTCTCCCCACCATGTGTAATACCACCACAGCTTACGGCATCTCACTGAGAAAAGAACTGCACAATAAAACCAAGCCTCTGGAGTCTGTCCTGGTGTCTGTCTCTCCTGTGCTCTTCCAAGGTCCCCAACCTGGATGGCCTGGCTGAGTGCTTCTGTGTGCAGAAGGTCCAATGGGACTCTGGGGTACCCCAGCCCACACTATTCCCTTGCCTCCTGTCTCCCACTTTTTATAGCTCCCTATGCTGGGCTTCTCTTGAGGGTGACTCCGACATGAAATCTTTGCCCAAATTGATGCGTGTTCTCTCTGCTGACTCATCCAGCGACAGCAGTTGAGTTCCCCCGCCAACACACGGGCCTGGCCTTGCAGCCAACCCTGGCTCTCTCTGGAAGTGCCAGGGATTTTGTGCTGAAGTTTGTACCTTGCCTTTTCTTCACAGCCCTAGTTCTACAGAAATGCAGCTGAAGACCTGTCTGCTGAGAGGACACACCTTGGAGTCCTGAAGCAGGGACATTGGGATTTGGGGGAGGGGGAAGGGAGGGTGACAGGCAACAGTCCAAAAGCAACTATCTAAGAATGAGCTAGAGTAGGAAACATGAGGTCCCATCTCTGGACCCTTCCTCAAAAAGTAATGAGTAAAATATGACTAGGCACCACAGGCCATCCTGGGTTTGGGTTGTATTGGGTTCCATTTGCCAAGAACTATAGAGACAGCCCAATTTGACAGGCAATGTGGGGGAGGAGGCTGAATCACTTGGTATTTAGCATGAATAGAATAATGCTCTCAACATTTTTCTTAAACAGCCATATATCTAAATTAACACAACTCGCTCCCAGTCTCCCTGCCTTTGCAATGGCCTCCTGCCTGGGACTGTGCCTGAAGAAGGCTGGAGAGAAGCCACCCACCTCAGACCATGAGGCTGCCAACCATTTGGCAGGTACAGTCTTGAGCTGTCCTGGAAAGGGACACTCTCAAGACCCAGGCTCCCCGATCAGCACTAACTCGGAGATACACATAGCATAGCACAGATGTCTGTAAAAAAACCTTTTCAGGGGAAAAAGAGTGACTCAACACCAGGCAGGTTTGGGGAGCCCCACCCTTCAAAACTGCTGAAGGCCAAATAGGAAGCCTTCAGATAAGAGATCCACATGAGACACCAGCACCACAGTAATGTTCCCCATGTGGCCTTTGTCACACTTGGTACTCGTCCCTGGACACCTCTGTGGCCATGCTCTCAGTTGTTAGGGAGCTGGGGTTGCTCTCTGAATCTATTTTAGAGTTACAGAGTCTGAAGCCTAGAGTAGACACAGTCAGCCTAAGGAGCCACAGAGGACCGTGGGCCAGGAGGATAGAAGAGGGTAAGGGAGGAAAAGTCATCAGGCAGGCCTTGCAACTGAAACCAACCCAAGACAATTATAATGCAGACAGGAATATTAAAGGCTTTCAGCAGCTGGCCATGACATCATCAGTCCCTCTGGCCAAGTCAGCAATTCTTGTAGAGGCTGTGAAATATCACTTTAAAAGACCTGGGGCTTTTATGTTTTAGGCCCCCCACCCACTTGTTCACTGTCCTTAACCTCTCTCTACCTTTGGCCACTTAGTTCCCTACCTTAAGTCCTAGAATTCTTGCTCAAGAGCATCAAATGCCCCTGCCTTGGGCTGGTGGGATGGCTCAGTGGGTAAATCACTTGCCACCATGTCTGACAGCCTGAGTTCAATCCTCAGCACGCACACTGGTGGAGAGAACCAAACACTAAAAGCTGTCCTGAGCTCTTCGCTTGGACCATGGCACACTTGTGTTCATGCCTGTGAATGCACACACACGCACACACACACAATTGTTTTTCAGAAAGTTTATTTAAAATGTATTTTACTACCCCGCTGTGTACCCTACGTTTGAATGGGGTACCCACTGACAGACTTCACAGACCATCACTGTAATGTCTCCCCGACATCCAGAGCTTCTTTGGGAAGGCCAAGAGGGTTGCCATGAAATGTGGAGAGTTTCACTGGCCAACAGGGATACATCACAGCCTCAGGGACCAGTGACATGCATCTTCCTGCCTCCTTGGCACAAAATACAACTCCTGCCTGAGCATATAGCTTTTGCGTTGTGAGGCAGGTCCCGTCTTCCCATACACACTCCTGATGGAACACCAGGCTGACTTCCTTCTGAGTATTAGCATGTCTGGCCCTGAACTCTGTACACAGGCCAGGCTGGCCTTGAGCTCACAGAAACCTGCCTGCCTCAGTTTCCCGAATTCTGGGGTTAAAGGAGTACAACACCATGCCCCCGAAAGTTTACAGTGTTGGGCCACATTCCTAAGTATCCCAGGATGCACAGGTCACAGGTTAGATGCTACAGCAGGAACTGATCTAACCCTGTGCTTAGCTCTCTCCTGCTGCACCATGGAGACAGATTATAAACTAGTAACTGAAACAAGGGGACACCAAAGGGAAGAGACCTGCAAACCCAGCAACTGGGGAGATTGAGCAAGAGAAATGCCGTGATTTCGGGGCCGGAATGGACTACACAGTGAGTGTAGCCTGGACAGGGAGTGGGGTACTGTCTTGGGAAGAGGGGGACTAGATACTGCGGTTGTCCAAAGACAGGATGTTGCCTCGGGCAGAAGCTGTAGAGGTGAAAATAAAGGGAAATGGAGACTTGGAGAGCTACTTGGTTATGACAGAAAGCTGGTGAAACCCGAAGCCTGTGAACTTTCCCAGAATCAGTGTCCCAACTTCCCTACTATACTGGTTATACAAACTGCTGCCACTGGGGAAAACCAAGTCACAGGTATATAAGACCTCTAACCTCCCTCCTCGAGGGTACAACAGCCATTGGATCCCCCAGATCTGAAGTTGCCGATATTTGTGAGCTGCCATGTGGTGCTGGGAATTGAACCTATGTCCTCTGGAAGAGGAACAGGTACTCTTAAGTACGAGCTATCTCTCCTGCCTCCCTTGTACTATCTTTATAATTTCGACTTTTCAGGGATGGAGGAATCTTTTCTTTTCCATTGTATTCATTCTTTAAATTGCTACAAAAATTTAATGAAAACCCAAGTGCACACATACATACACACACACACACACACACACACACACACGTGCACTCACTAGCACAGTGGCTAGAGCATGTGAGAAGTAAATGTCTGTCACTTGTTTGTAAACCTTCTAGTCTATGGTATTTGTTACAGCAAACAGAAAGAACTGAGATAACATTAACCAAAAGTCACAACAAGGCTGTATGGGAAAGATGGGAACATGAATAAGTGACAGGTACAATGGGCACAGCCTTAATCCCAGCGTTCAGGAGACAGAGGCGAGCAGATCTCCAGGAGTTTGAGACCTTCCTTAGTCTACATAGTGAGTTCTAGGGTAGCCAGGGCTACACAGTAAGACCCTGTCTCAAGAACAGTAATAAGGAAAAAGAGAAGAGGATGAAGGAGAAAGGGGAGGAGGGGAAATGTGAAGGAAAAGGGAGGGGGAGGAGGAGGGAGGTGGAGGAAGAGGAGAGGTATCTCAGTAGGTTGGAGTGTTTGCTAGGAAAGCAAGAGGTTTTGAGTTCAAATTCCCAGCACCCATGTCAAAGCCAAGTATAGCTCCCATGCTGATGACCCCAGCTCGAGGAACAGAGATAAGCAAATCCCAATACCTAGTATCTAGCCAGCCTCGCTGAAATGGCTAGAATCAGGTTTGGTTTAAAAAAAAAAACTTGTCTAATAAAATAATAAAAATGGAGAGCAATAGAGAAAGACACTGAACATCCTCCTCTGGCTTCCATGTGTGTGTGTGCACACTCGATAAACAGATAGATAATATAGATAATAAATATTTTAAATAATAAGTAAATAAGCTAAATGTAATTCTAGTGATAAAATCAGGAGTTCAATGTCATCCTTAGCTATGTAGTGAATTCAAGGCCTGGCTGGGCTATGTGAGTCTTAAAAACAAAAATGACATAAATGTATTTGGTTAGGCAGGAAGTGAGCCTATAAAAGAGCTCAAAGCTGAGACCAAAAGATAACTCAGTAGAAAGAGTTGCTTGTCCCACAGCATGGCAACCTGAGTCCTTTCTCCAGAGGCACACTCACCCACACAAACAAATGAGCTTAAAGCAATAGATAACACAACATCAGTTTTTTAATGTTTGTACATGCTAGAAATTTTTAAATATACAAGCATCATGGTTGGTTTTAATGACAACTTGCCACAAGTTAGTCATCTGAGTGGGGAGCCTCACCTCAAGAACTGTCCTGGTCCCCTTAATTGATGTGGGGAGACCCACTGGGATTGTGGGCAGCACCTTCTGGTAGCAGCCCAGATAAAAGGGATAGTGCAGAAGGAAGTCTCCCTCCTGCTGCTGAGTTGACTTGCCCTGCTGATGATGATGGTAAGGAGGAATAGGATGAGGAGGAGGATGAAGATGACGATGCTGTTGATTCCTCCCGAGAGTGAAGCCATCACTCCCAAGCTTTCATTGAGCAATAGCTGCTTTCCAGGAAATTTCCAGGTCGGATACCAAACCAGGACCACTGAGGCACCCTGCCTTGCAGTTGGAGTAACTACTAATTGTCATTCCCCTGCAGTGGGAAACAGCTATTCTAGCACTACTCTGACTATCAAGGCCAAGTAACCAGGTACTCAGCTCTCAGGTGTGACCCCACTGTTATCTAAAAGCCAACTTAGTAAATCCTGATATAAAGATTATATATAAAACAAGCAAATAGAAGAACTGGGCAGTTTAGATTGGCTACTTAGGGGAATAAGACCATAGGATGGAGAAATGGATTCCTTTAAACCTAATAACAACTTCTGTCTCTATAAAAAATATAATGTGCTTAAAGAACTCTATTTGAAAAGCCAATTCTATTTGAGGGTTTGCCTATTGATGGCCATTTTTGTGTTGGGGAGGGGCTGAAAGGAAATGAGAATGAATCTCAATCTTCAACAATAACATATTTGTTAAGATAGGAAAAGCCAAGGAAGTGTTGAGGTTGAGAACCAGATACGAGCTGTTTGTTACATCATTGGACATTCTTGTGCAAGTATGGAGAGGAGAGCTGGATGTGGGTGTGGTTCCGAAGACAAGAATGCTTGCCTAGCACGCATAAAGCCTGGGGTTTCGTCCCCGGCATTATGTAAATTGATCAGGCATGGTGACACATGCCTATAATCCCAGCGCTGGGGAGGCGGAAGCAGGTGAATCAGTTTAAAGTCATCTTCAACTACATAGCAAGTAGGAGGCCTATTTGGGATACATGAAACCCCGCCTTTTAAAGAAAGATCCACCAGGTTAGATGATATTAAGATTAAAGAGGCAGGAGTGTTGGCTCATGCCTGTAACCCAGCACTTCAGGCTAGGACAGAAAGACTGTCGTGAGTTCAAGGTCAGCCTGAGCTGAGTAAGTTGGACAAGAGAGGGACCAAAGACAGAGTCTATAAATATGACTTGTGGCCAGGCTTGGTGGCACATTTGGGGGGACCAAAGCAGGGTTCCAAGTTCAAGGACAGCCTGGGCTACATAGTAAGATCCTGTCATGGAAGGAAGGAAGGAAGGAAGGAAGAAAGGGAAGGAAGGAAGGAAAGAAGGAAGGGAAGGAAGGAAGGAAGGAAGGAAGGGAAGGAAGGAAGGAAGGAAGGAAGGAAGGAAGGAAGAAAAGGCATACTGGTGTGCATGCCTTTAATTCCAATCCTAGGGAAGCAGAGGCAGGTGGATCTCTGCTTCAGGCCAGCCTGGGCTACACAGTAAGACCTTGACTCAAAACATTACTACTAATAATAATGAAGCAATATGAGGACAAGGTTGCATTGTGGCTGGAGAAGCAAGTCTCCAGAGACAGCTGCTAAGTCACTTTGGCCTATGTGTAAGCTTCAGTTGCATGGACTGGCGTCTTACCTACAGTCTCTAGGTTCATGTGCTGTGCCTTCCAAAGCTGGAGCATGAG
Organism: Micromys minutus; assembly: GCF_963924665.1. Taxonomy (NCBI): domain Eukaryota; kingdom Metazoa; phylum Chordata; class Mammalia; order Rodentia; family Muridae; genus Micromys; species Micromys minutus. The sequence goes on from NC_137985.1 coordinate 37,330,208, forward strand.
ATGCCTGCAACTGGTTCTCCTGGACTGCTGGCTCCAGGTTCCAGGAGCACTCCCTCTTGGAACCCAGCTTCCATACAGAGAAGCCCAGTTGCACAGATGTGTGGACACTTCACTCATCAGCACCAGCTAACTTAACCTCCAGCCAGCAGCCACCATCACCCGCCAGCCATTGGGGGGGGACACCTAGATATCTGGGTCTCATGAGCCATGAGATACCCAAGGGTCCCAGCTTCCAACAACCTTGTGGTTTGGCAAGAGCCACCTTGGGAGTTGTAGAAACAGCAGCCAGCCTGAAATGGGTGAGCAAAAGTGAGTTGGAGATTGTTCACTTGTTTTTCAGGGAGTGTTGCTATGACTAGAGTCAGAAGTGGAGTCTGAAGGTTTGGTGTGTTTTAAAGACAGGCCATCATGGAGCTGAGAGATGGCTAAGTGATTAAGAGTATTGTTACTATTGCAGAGGACCCCCACATGGTACCTCATAATCATCTGCAACTCCAACTCCTGGGGTCTAATGCTCTCTTCTGACCTCTGCAGAAACTTAGTATACACATTGGTATACATGCAAACCTTTAAAAATGGGCAAGACTGCCAGGTGGTGACACATGCCTTTAGTGCTAGCCATTGGGAGGCAGAGACAGATGATCTCTGAGTTCAAGGACAGCATGGTCTACAGAGTGAGTTCCAGGACAACCAGGGCTACACAGAGAAAACCTGTCTCAAAAAGAAGGAAAAAAAAGCAAAATTAAAGGTAATAAATACTACAGCGTGGTTGTCTATTTAAGTTCTGGTTACTGAATATCCTAAAGATGGGAAAGACTGAAGAGAAAAAAGTGAAAAAAAAATGGAGTCTTAGGAAAGGCAATAGGGGAGAGACCTAGACACTGTCAAATAAAGACAAGGAAGATAGATGTGGGCTAGGTGTGATCTACATACAGTCCCAACACTTGGGACATGGAGTCAGAAAGACCAAGAGTTCAAGAATCCCATGTTGACATAGATACCTTGGTGACAGCCTGGGCCACATGAGACCTGACCACACCCACAAATAAGATGGTGCATAAGCATAGGTTTGTAAATGTGAAGGTTCAAGGTACCTGCCATAACAATGATTTGAATGTGTCCTCTAAACATTCATCTATTAGAAACTTAATCTCCAAATTCATAAAATAACGGTATTTGGAGTCAAGGCCTGTACCGATTAGTTTTAATTATCACCCAGACATGATCTAGAATCACCTAGGAAGGAAGTCTCAGTGAAGGACTGTCTAAACTAGGTTGGCCTGTAAGCATCTCCACTCGGGATTATCTTGATAACATTAATTGAGATGGGAAGACACGTCCACTATGGGCAACACCATTCCCTAGGCTTGGGGTCCTGGATAAAAGGCAGCTGAGCACTAAGCAAGCATACATTCACTCTTCCTCTGCTATCAACTGTGGATTGCTTGGAAGGGCTGCTTTAACTTCTTGTTGCCTTGACTTCCCAAAGTGATAGGCTAGAACCTGGAATTGTGGGCTCAAATAAAGCTTTTCTTCCTCTCAGCTGCTTTTGCCAAGGTATTTTGTTGCTAAAACTATAACAAACCTAATAACTCTAAAACTCTGTGAGTTAATTAAGGTTAAGAAGGCTGTGAGGATGGTATTCCCATGATGGTATTAATGCCTTTATATAAGAAGCTTGGGTGTAAATCAATGGTACAGCCCTGGATCCCATCCCAAACATTTAAAAAGATTTAAAGGAAAGAAACACAGGTGGCACATTTGCTCTCTCCTGCCATTAGAGCCTTCTGCCCCATTGTGACAGAACAAGAAAGTCCTAGGCAAGCTTTGTGGCTCATGCTTTTAATCCCAGCCTTAAACCTATGAGTTTAAGGCCAGCCTCGCCTATATAGTGAGTTCCAGGACAGCCAGAGCTACATGAGAGCTTGTCTTAAAAAATATGTGAAAATGTCTTCACCAGATGCTGAGCAAATACTAAGCAGATGCCAACAGCGAACTCCTGGACCACTCAGGCCTTCGAACCTTGAATGAAATAAATTTTCACTATAAATTACCCAGCCTCTGAGTTACAGCAACAGTAAAGAGACTACAAGAGGGCTTTTCACGTAAGAGGTCTCTGCTCCTCGAATACAAGGTGTGGTCAAGCTGAGGAGTGGGAACTTTGAGAGGAAATGGACATGTGGAGTGTGGCAGAGAGCTTACATGCTGGGCTGTAGCCTCAGCTTCATTGGTAGCATGCTCACTTGACAAGCCGAAAGCCTGGGTCCAGCCCTGGTGCACATAAACTGGACATTGTGGTGTGCACCTATAATCCAGGTAGCTGTAATGGGGAGACAGGAGGATCAGAAGTTCAAGGTGGGGCTGGGGAGATGACTCAGTGGTTAAGAGCACTGGCTGCTTTTCCAGAGGTCCTGAGTTCAATTCCCAGCAACCACATGTGGCTCACAACCATCTGCAATGGGATCCGATGCCCTCTTCTGGTGTGTCTGAAGACAGCTACAGTGTATTCATATACATAAAATAATTCTTAAGTAAGCAAATAAATTACTCAAAGTGGTCCTCAGCTACATAGTGAGCTCAAGGTCAATCTGGGATACATGAAACCTTGCCTCAAAAAAGAAGGAAAGAAAAGAAGCCTAAATACTGCCCAGAAGTTAGAGGGAGCAAGCTTTAACTTTTTTTTTTTTTTTGCCATGTTACCTTAACCTCTTAAAGCTCAATGCTGTGCCACAACTGAGTTGGGAAGAAACAAAGGAAATGATAAAATCACAGGAAACAAAGTGGGGTCAGAAGTAAAATTCTGAAGGCAGCTTCCTGATGTCACACAAGCCCCCGAATCCCTGGAACTCAGGAATGAGTTTCAGTCACATTGTGCCTGGGCTTAAAAGGCAAAAAAATTTCTCCGGCCAGTGGTCTACGGGGGGAAACACAATAGAAGGACCAAAGGGTTGCCATGGCTACATCTGGTCCCAGCAAGAGGAAGATGGACAGCCTCTAGGAACAGAGGGAAGACCCAAAAGGAACTAAAGACCTCACACCAGCATCTGAGGAGCTAAATTCTGTCAAGAACATTCTGGCCAAGCATGAAGGCAGGTTCTGTCCCTGAGTATCCTGGCAGGAGCCCAACCCAGCACTATTCTTGCTTTGGACCTTATGAGACTCGGTCTTGTAGAAACCCAGCCTATCCATCGGGACTTCTGACCTTTAGCTGGCAACAATGAATGGCGTTGTTTTATGTGTGGGTGTGTGTTATGCAGCAGTAGAAAATTAATTCAGTAGAGAAAGCATCAAAGCCCAGAAACATGGTGGAAATGGTGGACAGCACCGAGATGTGTGGTCCTGAACTTGGAGTGGCCCTAATTAGTCCATCATCTTCTGTCTCTTTTATTCTTCTGAACGAGTATTGAGTAGGTGGGCAAGACAGCTCATCGGAGGGTCAGGTGCCTCCAGATAGGAGCGACACAGGAGAGGGCAGAAGAATCAAGGAAGTTGGCAAGAAATGTATATAGCAAGACGTCAGAGACTAAACCAGGCACGGATGTGAGGAAGCCTGTGGGTGGGCAGATGACGCACAGTGAGACGGTGGGGGGTCAAGAGGCCTACAGACTGACAGAGAGGCTATCAGCACTGATATTGGAGAGGAGTGACTGGGAGACTGTGTCCTGGAGGCAACAGCTGGGGGTGGGGGAGCAGAGCATCACCAGAGGCCAGAGGTTCACTGCCTGGGGGGAGAGGTCTTAAAGAAGAGAGGGCAGAAGGACTTACCCTGTCTGGAGTGGGTTAAATTGTGTCTCCTGAAAAGATGCACTCAATTCTTGATCCTCACTCCCTCTCGACGTGGCCATCTTTGGATATATGTCCTCGGCTACTGCAACCAAGTCAAGACAAGGACGCGCCCCCCCACCCCGTACTAGCTTCATAAAACCAGAGGAACCGGGACAAAGAGAAATGGGAAAACCAGCCATGGAAAAATGGGCAGAGAGACTGGGTCATTGGAAGTTAGGAAGGGTAAGGAAGGCGCCTCTCTCAAGCTTTGGAGATAGCCCACTGATGCTCGCGCTGTAATTAGAACTTCTGTACTCCAGATAATAGACATCTGTCACCTTAAGCTCCTCCCTTCAGTCATGGTTCCTTTTCAGGGCGGTCCTAACAAACACCCCTCCCACCCTTTTTCAAGGGTGCACGGTGAGGCTAAGAGGGAGGGCAGAGGCAAGAGAGTTGGCTCAATGACTACAGACACTTACACCTCCATGAGACCTCCATTAGGATCTCAGCACCCATATAACAACCCAGCTATGGTGTTGAAAGTCTGTAACCTCAGCACAGTGGGAACAGGGACAGGGAGATCGCTTGGGGCTTGGTGGCTACCAGCCTAGCCATCATGGTAAGTTCAGGGTTCAGGAAGTAATCCTGTCTCAAAGGAATAAGGCAGAGGGTGAGAGAGGAGGAGGAGGACATATGATGCCCCCTTCTCATTTATAACATACACATGTACTTATACACACATGTATCTGTACACATATGTACCTGTCCCCTTTCCCCTACATACACACACACAGACACATGAACAAGAGCCAAGAAAAGCAGACTAACAGCAAAGCCCACCTGGTAGAAGAAAAGAACCAGCTCTAGGAAGCTGCCCACTAACCTCTAAATGCAAGCTGTGCCAATGTAACACTTAGCCCCATATACACACATCATACTCCTATGATAGAAACAATGTTTGCAAAGCTATAGGACTCTAAATCTACATAACAAGGAAGAACATGGAACAGGGACACCTTGAAGTCATAACCCCAGTACTGTCTGCCATTCACAAAGCCTTTTCATAGCTTGCTTCTTGTCCCCCAACAGCCCAAATTTTCTCAGACACTTGTCCCCAGGTGTACTGGCTGGTTTTGTGTCAACTTGACACTGCTGGAGTTAATCACAGAGAAAGGAGCATCAGATGAGGAAATGCCTCCATGAGATCCAGCTGTAAGGCATTTTCTCAACTAGTGATCAAGGGGGGGGGGGGAGGGCCCGGCCCATTGTGGGTGGTGCCATCCCTGGGCTGGTAGACCTGGGTTCTATAAGAAAGGAGGCTGAGCAAGCCAGGGGGAGCAAGGCAGTAAGTAATATCCCTCCATGGCCTCTGCATCAGCTCCTGCTTTCTGACCTGCTTGGATTCCAGTCCTGACTTCCTCTGGTGATGAACAGTAATATGGAATTGTAAGCTGAATGAACCCTTTCCTCCCCAACTTGCTTTTTGGTCCTGATGTTTTGTGCAGGAATAGAAACCCTGACTAAGACACTGATTTTTGTGGCCAGCAGGTGCTACAGTGGCCACAAAAAACATAGAAAGTGCAAATGTTCAAAGCCATTTTAGACCTCCTGAGTCAGAGAGAGGGTTCTATTCTCCTTTCTAGAGGGTTCTGGCTCAAGTTGAACAACCACTGAGGTAGGTAACTGTCGCGCACCCCACTTCCCACCGGCAGGAAAAGGCATGCAACAACAGGATTCTTCTGCGAACAACCTTTATTGTACAATACTCTGAGCAGGGGATCTCCCTGAGCAGGGGACTTCTCCACGTGGGAGAGAAAAGCATTGCTTATATATGCCCAGGAGACTCGTGTCGCTACCTGATTGGTGCGCCCTCCAGTAACTCAATAGTATGCCCTCCAGTAACTCATAGTAGCGGGCTATGACGTATGTGGCGCATGCGCATTAAGTCTCTTGGCTGGGCAACAGCTCTGTTTGCTGAGTTCTCGGCGGGAAGCCGGCACCATGTTTGGGTGCGGCACAAATGGCTCCCTACAGGTAACTACTTTTTTCTTTCTAAACTGGGGTTTTAACCCAGGGCTTCAAGCAAGCATTCTACCACTAAGATGTGTCTCTAGCATTTTTATAGGTGTTTCATATTTTTAACACAATATCTCTCTAGGTGACCCAGTCTGATCTAGACCTCACTCTGTAGCCTAGGAAAGCCTTGAACTTGCAAGACTCTAGCCTCAACTCTGAATGGCTGAAACTACAGGTTTGCACCACCCACTTCTGACTTAATAACTATTTTCTTCTCACTCTCATAGTTCAGCAAATCCCTAGCCTTTCCTCACCCAACCTTATTAGCTGGTCTCACTTTCAAATTGACTAAACGAAGAGGCCACCCCAGATCTCCACATCCATCTACCTCGTGTGCCTGGTCACAGGTTCCATGCCTCTCTCTCCTCTCACTCTAAGTGAGCCATTCATTCCCCTAATCAAGGTCAGTCCCTCTGCTACTAAACTCAACCCCAGAGAAATGGGAAAACCAGCCATGGGAAAATGGGCAGAGAGACTGAATAGTAATGTTACCTGGGGCCATCGGAAGCTGGGAAGGGTGGGGAAGGCCCCTCTTCTCAAACTTTGGAGACAGCACATCTAGTCAGGATACTGCTCTGGACACTCTCTATAGTGAGACCTTGTCTCAAAATTCATTAATTAGTTAATTTTGTAAAGGAGGAGGAGCCAAGAGTGGGTAAAAAAAAAAAGTGGATGAAGGCACTTGTGGCCCAAGCCTAACACTCTTGAGTCCCCATCTCCTGAATTAAGTAAGAAATGAAGGCCGCTGTGCTCTGTGATCCCAGTTTCAACAGCAAGATGGGAGCCAAAAAGTGGGCAGTTAGCCCAGAGTATGCAGAAACAAGAGATATTCTACCTTAAAACAAGGTGGAAAGGAAGAATTAATACTCAAAAGTTGTCCTCTGATCTCTAAATATGCACCATAGCATGGTGGGCCCTCATTCTTGTTCACCTAAAACACACACACACACCTTGAAGGGGGGGGAATAGTTCCATCCCTCTCTTCCTCCCATTCTTTCTTGAACTCATGCAAACTCAGGTTTTCACCTAATCTCTACCAAACTTCATCAAATATATTCTGGTCAAAAACAGGAAAAGAGAGAAGAAGAAGAAGAAGGAGAAGAAGGAGAAGGAGAAGAAGAAAAGAAGAAGAAAAGAAGAAGAAAGAGAGAGAAAGAAAGAGAGAGAAAGAAAGAGAGAAAGAAAGAAAGAGAGAGAGAAAGAAAGAGAGAGAGAGAAAGAAAGAGAGAAAGAGAGAAAGAAAGAGAGAAAGAGAGAAAGAAAGAAAGAGAGAGAGAGAGAAAGAAAGAAAGAAAGAAAGAAAGAAAGAAAGAAAGAAAGAAAGAAAGAAGAGGTGGGGGAGAGGTAGGGAGGGGGAGGAGGAGGAGGAAGAAGGTAGGAAACTAGACCAAAGCTTCTCCAACTTGAGCCAGCATTTCATCAACCTTCTAAATCAATCTGAAATTCATCTCACTTAACCTATTGACATTTGATTCATATGCTCTCTTCCTCCTTGGTAAGTTTCCTGAGCATCCAACACACTAGCTGCTGTCTCCTGGGACTCTCTCCCAGTACACTAGCCATTCTTCTGTCTCTCGGATGGTTCCAACCATCTTTGAAGTTACTTAATGTAAGAGAACCCCAAAATTCAGGCCTTACACCCTTTGTCTACATTTGCCAATCTCTTTTCATATCATGGTTTTAAATAACTGAGGGCTCTCAACTTTATAACCCCCAGCCCAGATCATACCAGACTTCAACATCTGCTCTGTCGATAACTCATCAGGATTCCTAAAAGTCATCTTAAATGTATAATATAATAAGCCAAGCTATATAACCTTTGTCTTTTTAAATTTAACAAATATGTGTACCCAATAAAGACATACGAGGCAGGAGCCCTTGTTAAGAAAAAAGAAACTTGCTAGGTCAGTAAGGTAACTTTATTTTCTTAACTCTATACAAAGTGTCTATTTACAAGCCTCATCCTACAACTAAGCCGCTAGCTCTTTAGAAATCTTTCTGTGTCATTCTTCTGAGTTAGTCTACCTTTCTCTTGAGCTCCTCCAAACACAAGAGAGGACTCCTTAGTTCTCTTCTAGAATCCTGTTTCACCTGTGTCCTGCCAGCTGCCTTTTCTGTGGATCCTACAAGCCAGAGAGAGAATCCTTATCTCTTCTTACCCAGAGCTTCTTCCACGAAGCCCTTCTAAGCCAAAAGAGCACCCAAATCGAGAGCCAGCCCAAAAGATGGAGCCCCAAAGAGAGCCAATTCATATTTAAGAAGAAAAAAAAAAAGTCTCTAGCTCCTCCCCTACACCTGAGCCACATTTCTTCAAGGTGGAGGGCTCCAGGCCAGTCAGTGGGGGCAGAACCATTTTACCTTAAGAGTGGGGCAGCTCTAGGCCATCCAGCTGTCTTTGCCTGGGATCACAGAGCAAAGACTACAAGACCTCTCCCAGGCAATCTGCCTTAACGTAGGAACTTTCCATTCTTTAGCATTCTTATCTATCCTGGCTTTTGGAGGCACACCCAAACTGCATCTCTTCAGGACGCACGTAACTGCACCTGACAAACCCAGTATCTAACTAGGGCTTTCATGTTTTGCTAATAATTAGGTTTTCTACGTACCATAATTAACTATCCTGCAGTAAGAAAAATCTATCTGTTCCTCCCCACCTGCTCCCCTCCTACAGTTTCCCTCTCCTTAACTCCTGCCTTTCCCTCTTACCACCCAACCCATCACAAACCCTGTTCATGCTGATGTCAAAGCATGCCCAGGTTACAGCCACCTCTCAGCAATTCTCTTTCGTCACAAACCCAGTGAGTGCTCATGTCTCCAAGCTAACCTTGTTCTGCTCTGGCTCTCTTTGGATCCATTCTCCATTAAGAAATCTGATCCAGGTCTCCCATCTCAGTGTATGGAGAATTGACCAACAGAAGGTGGTCCTAGGCAGCAGCAAGATCAGGTTTGAGCTGAAAGAGGGCTAGGACACAGACTAGAATATCCCTGATTTACCTAAAGCTTATACCATAGGGAGGTGCGCCCCTGGCTAGAGGCAGGGTCTTTCTATACAGCCCCCTATGACTCTAATGGTTTTTCTCTTTCTTATGGCTTTTCTGGGTGTCCTGGTTAACATTAATATTGCTGTGATGAAACACCAGGACCAAAAGTAACCTGGGAAGGAAGAGGGTTATTTGGTTTATACTTCCACATCATTGAAGGAAATAAGGACAGGAACCGGAGGCAGGGCTGGAGGCTGGAGGCAGAAGCTGACGCAAAGGCCACAGAGGCCATGGAGAGTTGCTCCTTATTGGCCCTCATCATGGACTGCTCAGCCTGCTGTCTTATAGAACCCTAGAACCCAGTCTAGGCGTGGCCTCACCCACAATGAACTGGGCCCTCCCCACATCAACCACTAATTAAATGTCCGAAAGCTGGCGCTTAGGGAGACATTTTCTCAACAGAGGTCCCCTCTTTTCAGATGACTCTAACTTGTATCAAGTTAAGAAAATTCGTCAACACACAAAGAGAGCATGTAGGACAAACCAACTCGACAATTCAGGAAATCATGATGGTTATGATTCATTGATAGAGTATGGTAATCTGTATCAATACAGGACTCCAGCCACACCCACCTAGTTTTCCTCAAAATTAACATTTGGTTTCCACCTCAGGACCTTCGCATGTACTGTCTGTCTGTCCCTTCTGCCTAGAACATTTCCTAAATATGTACCCGGCTCACTTCTTACCACCTACAGATCACCTGCGTTACTCTCTCACAGGGCCGTCTCAGACCACAACCTGTATACTACTTACCTGTCTAACTGGCTTCTGTCAATCTAGCCCCACCCCACACACTTATTCTGTACTTTGTATTTTCCTTTTGTTCCTACTAAAATGTGAGCCCCTTAAAGAGAGACTGTACCCACTGTGTCTACAATATTTAAAATGGAATTAGAACAGAGTCTGGTATATTACACACCTACTAGTTCAATGAAGAGGTGAAGTGAAGGTTGGTAAGAATTTAAGTATTGCCTTCTGGTTGTGTCTAAATCCTTTTGGGGGGAGGAGCTGGAATTAAGAACACTGACTACTCTCCCAGGGGTCCTGAGTTCAATTCCCAGCAACCACATGGTGGCTCACAACCATCTGTAATGGGATCTGGTGCCCTCTTCTGGTGTGTCTGAAGACAGCGACAGTGTACTCACACACATGAAATAAATAAATCTGTATTTTAAGAAAAGGGGGGATCAAGCAGGAGCAGGCTGGAGAAATTGCTCAGTGGTTAATGGTACTGGCTACTTTTCCAGAGATCCTGAGTTCAATCCCAATCAACCACATCTGTCATGGGATCTGATACCTTCTTCTGGCTTGTAGATGTATATGCAGATAAAGTACTCAAATACATAAAACTAAACCTTTTAAAATTGTTTAAATAAAAATTTAAAAAAATAATCAAGAGGGGGAAATGTATCAAGATTTGTCTTGGCTTTTTTTTTTTAAGAGAAAACCTAACAGGGTGAGCATTTCATTTTTGTTTTATTTTGGTTTTATCATATTTGTTTATGTGTTTGTGTGCACATGCACATTTGGAGCTCAGACCATGTGAGTTGGTACAGAGGCAGGTGGATCTCTGTGAGTTCAAGGATAGCCTGGTCTATGGAGTGAGTTCCAGGACTATATAGAAAAACCTTGTCTGTGAGGAAAAGAAGAGGGATTAAAGAGATGGATGGCTCAGTGGTTAAGAGCACTGACTGCTCTTCCAGAGGACCTGGGTTCAATTCCCAGCAACCACATGGCAGCTCACAACTGTCTATAACTCCAGCGTCTGACACCTTCACATAGACATACATGCAAGCCAAACACCAATGCATATAAAATAAAAATATTTTTTAAAAATGAGTGACTCTGATTTCTTTTAGGGGTGTTATCTAACTAAACAATAACTGTTTAGAAGTCCACGTTTGCAGGCTGGAGAGCTGGCTCAGCAGTTAAGAGCACTGTCAGCTCTTCCTAAAGAACCGGGGTTCCATTCCCAACACCTAAATGACAGCTCACAACTGTCTGTTACTCCAGTTCCAGGAGATCCAACATCTTCACACAGACATAAATGCAGGCAAAGCACCACTGCACACAATAATAAAAATAAAGCCATTTGCTTAAAATGAAAATACAAATTGCCCCTTTTTTTATTCTAAACCCGATAGCTTAGGTAAAATTCTATCCTTTCTTGGTCTCCCAGTAGTCACCTAATTGAACTGCATTGGTAGAAATGTAAAAGACGCTTGACATTTACTACCTGAACACTGTTTCTCTAGGCTTCAGCTACATTGCGCAATAGATGACTATAACACTGGTTCTTTTACAGGATCATTAAAAAGATTAAATGAGAAAACTAATATCTGCAAAGTACTTATCACCGCATCTAGAAACATACTTAAGTAGCCCATAGAATGGGTCATTTGAATACTAATTAAGTTGATAATATCCTGTTGAACGGACATAATCTTCTTTACCTGATTGATGGGGCTCTATAAATATTTGCTATGAGATGTACTTTGTTGTTCGTTTGAATAACTGCTTTTTTAAATATAAATAAGTAAAATAAAAAGGTAGGCAGAAGAAGAGTCTGGAATAGAGCTTTCTGGTAGGAAAGCGTGGAGGAACATTAAGCCTTCCCTAAAGCTGGTATGCCGCCTTTTCCCGTGATGTGATCCTCTGTCTCAGTCTTTCCAGCAGCTGGGACCTATCAAATTCCAGTCCACTTCTTTCCTTGCGCCACCGGCTCCAAACAGGCGTGCTTTTTCTCCACGTGGTTCTCTGTATATACCCGGTTGCCTGGGAGATCCACGCCGGACGGGACTCTACTGACGCAACAATAGAAACAAGCCAATAGCCGTGACGTATACCAGTGACGCAGACGAGGGGTGTGGCTTGGCCGGCCCGGGCGCAATGAGGTTGCTGCCCGCTGGGTGGCGCCGATTTCCCGGGGAGGTCCTTTCTGGGCCCCCGGCGGAGGTGGGGGAGAGGCGGGCAGGCACCGAGCGAGGCCAGGGAGCCCTCTGCGTCAGCCACTGCTCGCTGCACCGCGCCAGTACCAGCCAGGACTCATCCGCAGCTCCATGCTTGTGCCCGGTTCGACTCGTCCATCCTCCGAGAAGAGGCAGGTACGTGCCACCTGTCGCAGGTCGGAGAAGGGAAAAGCCAGGGTCAGTACCAGCTTTGAGAATCGGAAAGTAGGGTATCAAAGACAGCCTGGGCAGTCTGGACGTGAAAAATGTAGGGCGAGGGCCAGTTGTGCGGAGGGGGAACTCCAGCTGTGGGTGCCAGTATGTGAGAGGGGCTGACAGCTGACAGCTCGGGGTGCCAGGAAGAGCCATCTGTGTGCTGATCAATGTGTTCTGAGGAAACACTGTAACCGCGAGTACCGGTCTCCCCGCCCTGTGTGTTGTGTAGACTGAGAATGACGCCTGGACCCTGACATCCCCACTCCCCACGTGTGTGTGCAGCTACCGCCCTCCCCGTTGTTAAACCTCCTCGGGGTTGTCTCTTGGTCAGTTTTCCAAAGCGGGGGAAGGGGGCTTAAAGGGAAACCAGCAGTTAAGCGGAAGGGAAAATTTTTCCACCAATCCCAAATCAGAAAGAGGCAACTTTGAAATTCTCACCAATCCCAAAGCAAAAGTAGCCATGTAATGTTCTCTGACCTGCAACTTGCCAAGGGGAGTCCTGGTCAACTGCTTCTATTTCTTCTGAGGAGAGAGAATTCCTAGCTCTTAACCCCAGAGCTTTTGAGAATGAACTTGAGTCGAAGATCCTAGTAGGAGCTGTTTATCTCCCTAACACAAAGCTCACACACACACACACACACACACACACACACACACACACACACACACACTCGTGAGCCAATCAAACCACAAAACAAGGGACATAGAGAACTGGTGGATGAGCTGGGGTGGGGGTGTCCCCTACTCTTTGATGCTGTAGATGCATGCTGCTCTGGAATGAGGATTGGAATGAGGGCGTCCCCCAAAGTGCATCACCAGGACCCAGTCTGACTCAGTACCTTGTGCTGAGACAGGGTGGAGGCACCAGCCCGGGGGCCTTCCAGTCTCCAGGGAGAGCCATCAAGAAACAGAAGAATCATCTGGGGAGCAGACAGGTGCACTGAGGGCAGAGAGGCCCTCCTCCCATGACCCTGTCCAGCCTGCCTTTGATACCCTGGAACCCTGAACCCTTCAACAGGTAGACTGGAACTGCCCCCTCTGGAGCCAAGCATTCTTCTGGCAGCCTGGGGAGGCCATACTTAATCATTTCTTTTTTCTGAGCAAAGGGGAAAGGGGTTTGGCCTGTCGCCTTGGGAAAGTGGCAAAATCTGTCTGATCTTTCCATTTGGGGATGTGGACTAGTTCGGAAAGCCACAGGGCTGGTATCTGAGGGGTGGCCACCAAGGCCTTTTTCCTTTGGGAAGGGTTGCCTGCTAACAGTCATAGTGAATAGATGAGTGAACGTGACCAGTAAGCTTGTCGTTTACTGAACTCTTGCTATGTTTGAGGAAGCTTAAAACTATGATCTTCCTTGTGAGACATAATCATGACAGTTATTATTCATGGGTTTTGTTTGTTTGTTCCTTTGGGGGTTTCTTGTTTGTGTTTGTTTTTGTTTTCTGAGACAGAGTTTCTTTATGTATCCCTGGCAATCAGCTTTTTAGGCCAGGCTGTCCTTGAACTCAGAGACCTTCCTGCTTCTGCCTCCAGAGTATTAAGATGAAAGGCATGTGCCACCATGCTAGCTCTATTATTCATGTTTTACAAACTACATAGCTAAGATTGGGAGACTTAAGTATCCTCACAAGCTGTCTTAGATCCAATAGGGGGAAGAATAAGAATTCAGGTCTAGACCTAGAAGTCCACTGTAAAAACAATATTGGGCTGAAACCCAAGTGCTGGTCCCAACCACACTCTCTGTCCATGTCTGTAGGGAGGAGCTATGTCCCTCCTGTCTTAAAATTCCCACAGCTGGGTTAGCAGTTTGGCCTCTTCCTGTCTGCTCAACCTGTGACTGACAGCACTAGAGAATCTACCTTCTCCATGTTTGGGACTCAAATTCACCCCCAGCCCTCTGCTCTGTCCCCCCTTGATACTTCCTATTAGTTCCAAATATCCCCTCCCAGGTTTCTAGCTCATTCTCAGCTTTCACCCAGTTACCAGGCATCGGGTGGAAGGTGGGCTTGTCACTGCCCCTTTAATTCTCCTGGGGCTTGGAATGCAAGTAAGTTGCCATCTCCGAGAGGTCAGATAAGATACTATATATATCTAGCTAGCGTAACCTGAGCTCCGGATTACCGGCCCCAGTCAGACTCCAGCTTCTGAACTCTACGTGGCAGTCTTTTCCCTGCGGGGGAAAGAAACCCCCTCGCCCCATCCAGTGCCCCCGGACACAGGTCAGTAGCTCTCTCTTTGATGTCTGAGCTTCGAGGACAGTTAAGTAAAGCCTCATTGAGTTTGGGAGAGCATTTGAGAGGCTACCCACTGAACCTGGTGAGTGTTGTAACCAAACCCAAATGCTCCTCAAGATATGGGGACAGAGGACAACTGAAGCCCTAAAGGTGGGGCGAGAGGACTCTCCAGAGCAGGGAGCACTTGGAGGGGGACTTGAGCATAGGAGGTGAGAAAGAAAATTGTAAGATACCTTCTGCTTTTAGGAAGCCTGTTTCTTTGCCTTTTGTTGGACTCGTAGAGATATCCATCCACCCCAAGCCCAAATCAAAAAGCACTCTGTAGTGCTCTTTCCTAGGCCCACCCAATTCTCCACAAGCCAGGATGTCCTCATCACTTTAATTCCTGATCTCTTCACTTTTCCTCCTCATCCCTCATCCCCTCCCAAGTTCTGGATACCTCCTAAATGCAAGAGAAATGGAGACCTGCACAAATTCCTTTACAGGACCCCCTCCCTGACCCCCGAAGGTGAGAGGATTCTGTGATAAAAGTGGGTGGGTTGCTATCAACAAGCCTCTGATAGAGAGGGGCACTAAGCAACAGGTCAGAGGGTCAGGCTCGGGGTTCAAGAGGCCTGAGAGGAAGCCGATGGTATAACATGTAAATGGATAACTCTCCCATTTTCTCCACATCTGCCAGGGTGGAGAGTGTGACCAGAGAGTGTAGCAAGGGATCCAAGCAGCCAGGAGGAAGGGTCATAGGTGGGACAGGATGTCCCCTGTCACCTCTCTTACTCCTCAGTCAGCACATTCTGATATGGTTAGCAAGCAGCTTTGGGAAGCTCTGAGGTCACCACTGTGGAGGTTCCCAAGCACCTAGTGAGACTGTCTGGGACTCCCCGCTGACCTGCCCCAAACATCTGGGTAGGAGGAAAGAGAGACTTAGTGCTGTTTTGGGTGTGTCCATGAAGTGTCTTGTGAGTAGAGGAGGTAAGTGTGGGCAGTGACAAAGTCACAGACGTGGATAGGCCTCTGCTTCGGAAAGATGAGCGCATTGGGACAGAAAGGAGCATGGAATCTGCTAAGATGTGGTGTATCACTGGTCCTCTGCCTCCAGGGCCAGGAGTGCCTGGGATTCCTGAGGCTTAAGTCCCTCCTCTAGCTGGGCAGGTTAGGGAGCCCTTCACGTGAGCTGCAGGAAATGACAGTGACTTGATGCCAGGTGGTTGGCTGCCTCAGGGAACAGGGTTCATTTCCACCCCTGACTCACCCAGTGTGGGTACCTTGGGGAGTGGGCTAAACAGCAGCCGGGGGAAGGAGGCTCAGGAATATGTCTGCTACTAGGTTGGGGCCCAGGAGCCTGTGCTGGGGTACATGCCAGGACCAGGGGACACACAGAGCTTGGCAGAGCGGATGAAATAGAGGCCTCTCTCACCATCTCTCAGTCGATCAGCATTGTGCTACAGCAGCTCGGGTTACACCAGGCTTCATTTCATTCATTTCCAGTGGAAAATCCAGGGGCTGCTCCCGCAAGGAGTCTTCTCTCCCAGCTGGATAAATGGACATCTGCATCCTGGGGGTCAGGGGGAGGGGGATGGGGTCCTCCTCCCCATGGTCCTGCCTTCAGGATGGGGGTGGGGGGAATGGATGGCTTCAGAGTAACTGCAGTGAGCAGAGTTCAGTCCCATCCAGCACAGACAGCAGCCTGACCGTGGAGGTGACCCACATTACTTGCAGAAAGAATTGTTCCCTTACCTACAAGTAGATGTATCGCTCGCATATGACAAGCCGCCTGGAGAACTGAGTTAGCGTGCGACAGCCCAAGTTGGTACAGTTTTAAATGTTAAGACCTGTTAAGATCTGAAGCAGGAACAATAAAACTTGAAAGTTTCACAATTAGACAGGGGCTCGTACTTACAACGCGAGCACTTGGGACATGAGACAAGAATCTTTGAGGTCAGCCCAGACTATTAAGTAAGACTTGTTCAAAAAAGAAAGGCACTGTTTAAATTTCTTGTACATTTAGAAATACAGATAGCTGTTCGTTTTCATTTGATGCAAATGATATAGGCTTCTAAATTGTGTTTGTAAGCCTGGGAATTTATGTGTCTGAAAAAGCTCAAGCTTGCCTCTGCCCAGAGATTTTCAGGATTCTACACTCGAGCACAGTGCCAAGAAGGCTAGGGAGGCTGTCTAGCAGACAAAGTCAGAAGCTGCATTCAAGGTCCTCAGGGAGTTCTAGACTTGGTCTGTAGGTGTGTGGGACCAGCTGGCTGGGAGCCACAGCTGCATGGCTCTGGAGTCCCCACAGGAAGTCAAGTGCATCTGTGCAGAAGAACTATGCCACCATGCCAGTTTCTGAGAGAAACTTTGCAAAATGACAGGAGACTCTCAGAGAGAAGGGAGATGTCAACATCTCTGCAAAAATGGCATGAGTAGGAACTACTGCCGTTGTCCAAGGTGGCAGGCACCCGGGGAGGAACAGCCAGCAGCCACATGCCTGAACTTGCCAGTTCTGGAAAAACAATGAGAGGAGCCAGGCAACAGGGGCCCCACACTGGACAGGGAGGAGTGTGGGGGATCCTAGCCAATAGGCTGGCCTCCCACTGCCCCATGAAAGAGCCATTCAGTCCCAGCTCGTTCCTGTGGTAACAGGGAGACTCAAAGCCATGTGAGTGCTGCCCTTCCTGTCCCTGTCTTGCGCAGCAAGGCCACAGGCAGATTCCCCAACTGAAGCTCCCGCCCCGATGTGCGTACAGTAACCTCCAGGGACAGCAGGACCAGGTAATGCCAAGAGATACTAACGTAAACTGTCTTCTCACCTACGAGGTGGTGGAACTTTTCTACAACAAAAGTAGGGCTTAGTAGAGGGGAGAGATGTGTGTAAGGTTTCAGCTCCAAAAAGAAACCCTTTCCTACCCTGGGAGCTGTGAGCTAGGCATTCGACCTGGCAATTTCCGGGGCTGTGATAGAGCAACTGGTGGAACTATGGGGACAGGGGAGACTTGGCAGTTGCCAGCCCCGATTGGAGCAGACAAGAGAGCTGGGATTGGGGAACTCTCCCCAGGCTTCTGTGAGCTAAAAGATGGGGCTCCAGGTTCAGGTCTTAAAAGTGCCAGCGCCGTCTGTCCCTGTTGCTGTATCTTGTTTGGCCTGGGCACTTGTGCGTCATCCTCCGGGCTAAGAGAGGTCACAGGCTTGAGGCAGTGCCCACAGAATACCAATTCCCCAGGAGTCTCAGTCTGGGAGAAGGGAGGGAGAGCTGTGGGGAGGAGTCATGAGCTCTTACGCTGAGGGTGGGGACCAATCTGATTGGCTGCCGGGTATCCCAGAGCCCAGCTCCCAAGGCCTGGAGTCTCTGACTTTGCATTATTGATGGAGTTCTCCAACGTGAAACAGAACAAGACAGGTCCTTTGCCACCATCCCTAGGCCTCTGTACCCCTGCCCCGCAGTGATTTCCCCCTATCCGTACTTCAGACCCTCACCCCCTCACCCAATTACCATCTCCCAGAGCAGACTGGAAGTCCCATGGGAGGAGGAAGTGTAATGGACAAGAAAGTGTCCACACAGGGTGTTGGGGTCCCCTGAGCCCGGCAAGGAAGACAGTCAGATGGACAGCCTTTCTCGTGCCAACCAGGACTGAGAATTACCGGAGAGGTCTCTGACACCGTTAAGGATCTCCATCTGGAGCCACCCCCTCACCTTCCACCTCTGCCTCTATCCCGAGACTTCAGTGGCTTGAGTTTCTACAACCTCCTGCCAAGTCCTCAGCATTCGGGGGCTCGGTACAAACTCCTCCCTGCCCTAGTGAGCTGAGCTCCTGGCCTGGGCAAGCTGTGGTCTGCTTGAGCCAGTGTCTGCTGAGTGGCTAAATGTCTACCCACTACCCACTTAACTCACTGGGGGCGGCAGGGGGAAGTCTGGCGCCTGGGCTGAGGTCAAGCTGGCCAGGCCAGGGGATGGCCAGCCCTGCCATTATTATAGATTACAAAGGGAGGAGCTGTGCTGCCTGGCTGGGCTAGTTAGGGAAGGAGATAATAGCCAGTCATTGTTAAGTGCTTTCCCGTGTTATTATCTTTTAGTCCTCACGCAGCCCTTTGAGATAGGAATCCTGATCATTATTCTGTTCTTTTACCTGGGGAGGAAATTGGGGCTCAAAGAGGTTCAACAACTAGTGTAATTTTGCTCAACTAGTCTATCACGGCGGGGGCGGGGGGAGTCAAAACCAGCCAGTAAGAAGGCTCAGCAAGTAAAAGCACTTGCCACCAACATGGCCGACCAACAGGCGAACCCCCAAACATGTATGGTAGTAAGACAGAGCTGGCTCCTACCGGTTATCCTCTGACTTTCATATATGTGTCATGTGCCGTGTGCGGACACACACACACACAGGAGGGAAGAGGGAGGAGAGAGATTTTTTAAATTGTATGCTACTCTTGAGACTCCTAGCTAGGTCTCCCTTCTCCCACACCACCCTAAGCCCCGCCCACTGTTTAAGGGTCCCGGAAGAAAAGAGACTGGTCCTCCAAGCCCCTTTCAACAAAGCACCTTCTCCCCTCTTGCCACGTGGTGGAGGGATTCTAGGAGTCTCCAGAACTGCCTAACTCCCGATGAGGTTTGGTAAAAGCAAGACTGGTGGGAAAGGGTGCTGGGCCACGTCCTGGGTTCTGATCCTGACTTTCCATAGCATGTGAATTTGGGCAAACAAGCATCACTGCTCGTATCTGTACAATAGGTTTTTTATTATTATTTAAAAAAAAAAAAAAGGCATGGCCTTTAGGGCTGTCCGACCTCTACATTCAGTAATTAATCTACAAAAACCTGAAGTCTGGGAATGTCTGCAGTACAGGATCTCGACTCTAGGCGGCGCCGCTCACACAAGTCAAGTAACTCTAGGATCAGTTTGGCACCTGCATTAGTTCTGAAACCTCCTAGGAGGCCATAGGTTCCTAAGCTCCACTTAGAAGACAAGGCCAAATCCCGGAAGAGAACAGATTGGTCCTACCTGTCCCCAGTGTGGTGCTCTGTGCGACCCAAGCAGCAGGTGCCTGTGTCCAAGGAAGAGTATAAGGGAGGTCTGGAGACCAAGGTCCAGCCCCTCTGCTTCCCCATCCCCACCTCCCCCCATCACTTCCTTTCCTGAGGGGGGGGGGTCATTTATACCTGAAGGGTACTGCTTGCCAAAGGCTGGGAAGCAGTTATAACTCAATGCCCATGTCTCTCAGTCTGTGCACTGAGGGTGATGGGATTCCCCCAAACCCCAGCTCTTGCCAGCTCTAAAGTTCCTGCCAAGATGTACAAGAAGACCCACATGGGTTTTCAGTTGGAGTCTCTGACATAGAGGGCTGGGGAACTGGAGAGGGTGGGCCTTTTGCTGAACTTTTCTTGTGGGCACAGGAGTACACCCAAGTCCATGTACACATCTGCTTGCACGTGTGTTTCTCTGAAGCTAAGCAGCCTATGACAGACAGGCTCCAATTGGCCCCTGTTGAGCCCTAAGGTCCTGGCCCACCTGGCAAAAAGAAAAAGCACAGTGTGGGCCTGGTGCCTAGCAGGACCCTTTGACAACTGCTTTCCTTGTCTTTCAGCTCATGAGGCTCCCAGTACCCACTGAGTATCACCCTGAAGGATGTCCCAGCTCTCCTCCACCCTGAAGCGCTATACAGAATCGTCCCGCTACACAGATGCCCCTTATGCCAAATCGGGCTATGGCACCTACACCCCTTCCTCCTATGGGGCCAACCTGGCCGCCTCCTTCCTGGAGAAGGAAAAACTTGGTTTCAAGCCGGTCTCCCCCACCAGCTTCCTCCCACGGCCCCGCACCTATGGCCCCTCCTCCATCCTGGACTGTGACAGGGGCCGCCCCCTGCTGAGATCTGACATCATTGGGGGTAGTAAGCGGTCTGAGAGCCAGACCCGCGGCAATGAAAGGCCCTTGGGCAGTGCATTCAATGGAGGCAATGGATTTCCTTACGGAGTGACCAGCAACTCCCTCAGCTACCTGCCCATGAATGCCAGAGACCAGGGTGTGACCCTGAGCCAGAAGAAATCCAACAGCCAATCAGACTTGGCCCGGGATTTCTCCAGCCTCCGGACTTCAGATAGCTACCGGACTTCAGATGGCTACCGGACCTCAGATGGCTTTAGGATAGACCCAGGAAACCTGGGTCGCAGCCCCATGTTGGCCCGCACACGTAAGGAGCTCTGTGCCCTGCAGGGCCTCTACCAAGCAGCTAGCCGTTCTGAGTACCTAACAGACTATCTGGAGAACTATGGTCGCAAGGGCAGTGCACCACAGGTGCTCACGCAAGCCCCTCCCTCCCGAGTCCCTGAAGTCCTCAGTCCTACCTACCGACCAAGTGGCCGCTACACACTGTGGGAGAAGAGCAAGGGCCAGGCCTCTGGGCCCAGCCGCCCCAGTTCTCCAGGGCGAGACACCATGGTAAGTTTACTTTTGGGGATCCATTGAGGGGCTGGGGAGAAAGCCGGTGTTATAAAGAGCCAGGCTAAGAACAGAACTCCCAACCTGACTGGTGATTGGTGGCAGACAAGCAGCCGGGGTCATCCTCCATGATGAGCAAGCATGACTTGGTGGTCCCATGGCTTAAAGCCACAGGGAAAGGTTGCCCCATGCTCCAAAGGCCTACACACTTGGGAATGGTCCAAAGATGCTCTAGAATGTTCAGACACCCCCCCGTCCACCTTGTTCTTCTCCTTGTGTGCTCTCCCGTCCAAAATGTCAGGGTCCTCCCCTGCGGGCTCTGGTCCATCCAGGGCTGGATGTCACAGTAGAAGTGATCACCATGTTACCTGTGTGTAGAGAGCCAACCTCCCACCCCATCCCTGCTCTTCCTGTCCAGGCATGAGATATCAGGAATAGCAAGACTCTTCCCCTGATGCCGGCAGGCTTAGATTCAGGGTATCTGGAGAGCAGGGTTGTATCTTTGGAGAAAATAGTGTAGAGTCTTTTGTCTAGAGATAGAAATGATCTAATACCTCCATGCTCCAGCCTGCCTGGACTGGAATGAGGGGAGAGGCTCTGTTGGAGATTAACCAGGGGCTGGCATGGTCTCCCTCACATCTAATCCCTGAACACGCCTCCCCTAGGGCAGTGACTTCTTTCCTCCTCTCCTGTAGTTATCAGTGTGCCCAGTAGGTGGCGAGCTCTCGGAGATCTAAAATGATGGTATCTCTCTCTCTACCTCCCTCCTGTGTGCCTCTGGCAACTCGGAGCTCAGCTGACCTGCTGATTGCATGGATGGTTGGATAGGGGAATAGATTGGGGTGGGGGTGGTGGATTGATGGGCAAAAGAACACATAAGCAAGCATGCGGTAAGAGGATTGGGTGCTGTGTTCTCTGTTTCTTTATGTTCCCCTCCTTATGTCCTTTATAAAGGAGAGCTATGCCACAGCTAGAAATAGTGCTTTAGAGAGCTGGTTCGGGGCTGAGGACTATGGCTGGGTCACAGACTAAAATGTGTCATGACAAAGGACCTTGGGACAACTTTGATAGTATTTCTTAAAGTGTTTGAGCCTTGCTGGGCCACCTGGGAAGTGCCATGGGAGATGTCTCACAGGACATTCAGACTCTAGCCATCAGGGTTGGCTACGGGACGCTGTAGGGCCTATTGGTTGTTGTTCGTGTCCAGTGTTGTTCACAGAGGTGATGGGCGATGAACAGGCTCCTCTCGGTGGAGGGAGTCTCTGCTGGCTCTTCCTTTGCTCAGAAGAAAGGAACTCTTCTCATATAGGCCTGCTTCTCTGTGGGGTCTGCAGGAAGTCAGCTGGAGAATCACCTATGGGCTCAGCACTTTGCCAGGCCCTCTAAAGCAAATGGTCTCAGGACAGCGCCTTAAAAAATCTGCCCTGTTACAAGCTTTTCAGGTTGTCTAAGCATGGGAAGGCTGAAGCCTTCTGGGCCAAAGGCTATATACACTCAAGACTCCCAACATCTGCTGTTATATGTCATCTTCCTACTATTTACGACTCTTCCTGAAGTCCGCTGTCCCCTTTCCCATCATTTCTCCTGGGGACACCTGGCCCTAACCCAGCCCTGCGCTAGAAAGAATTGCTTCCAGAAAGGACCTCAAAGGGGTAACAAATACCCTGAGCAAACTCGGTCACTGGAACCTGCATCCCTCCCGCCTAGCAAGGTGGTCAAGAGTGTCCTAAAGCCAAACTAGCATTTATTTCACCCTGAGCCCTGCTCAGTACAACACCACCAACCATGAGAGACCTCACTTAACCTCAGCCCTCTTAGGCTTACTTCCAGGGGTTGATTGTATCCTAAGGAAGTGAGAGCAACTTTTTTGGTGCCTTGAAATCTGCCCCATCACAAGCTTCTCAGTAAGCTCTGTTCTCTTGGGATGGCTTCTTTCAAAACACAGTGAGGTTTCTTCTCTTGGTGCTGTTTTCTAGCTGCATACTCATACTCGGTACCACTCGGTACCACTCAGTACCACTCGTGCTCTGAGAACCCGGGGCCATGCACCTGGCTTTCTCTGGAGGTTTCCTTAACTCCTAAGTCCATTTGCTCTTCTGTAAAATGAAATCGCTCATAAATTACTCCGAAAGAGCCTGACACATAGTAGGTGCTCAGTAAAGGTCAGTCATCTTGGCTCCTGGCTTTAGGACACAAGAGAAGTGCAAGCCAGTCCCTGCCTTCAGCTCACTTCAGGAGATCCATGCTTACATGGTTACAGTAGGAGGCAGGCCTGGGTGTTTGTGTCTTCAGTGGTAGGGAGGGAAGAGGTCATCTGAGGCTGAGACCAGCTGCCCATGACCTCTAAAGAGGCAAGGTCTGACCCTTTAACTCTGGATACCTATCTGCTCAGACGGATTTCCTCCTCTGTAAAAGTGAACGGTGGCACTTGCCCTGCCCACCTCACAGGGTTGCCACAAGGCTCAAACCAAGCAATGAAGGTGGAGGCAGCTACAGCCAATAAACCAGTAACAGCCAACCTCAGCTTGGCGCTTTGCTTCACAGGCTTCGCTGAGCATGAGCAATGGAGGCACCACCAACACGCCAGTAAGTGAGGGTGTAACTCAGCCCTGGGGCTCTGAGGGTCTCCCCTACGATCCCACTTTCACTGAAAATGCAGGATGAAGAGCCAGAAGCCACCAAGGTGTTTCTGCCACTGGGGATTGCAAGCCAGCCCAGGTGGCTCAGCCCTGCAGAGAGCTTAAAGCCAGAGAGCACCAACCCAGTCAGCTCCCCTTGCCCCACCTCTTCTGTTCCTGGGGCCTATGGAAGGACAAGCTGTTCCCAGTGAGCACTGCCAGGCCTGTGCTTTAACCCTACAATCCCTCCTAATCCTCCTATGATCCGCCCCCCAGCTGCTCCCTGGCCAGGCCTGGCTCGCTGCCTGCTGGCCTCAGGCCTTATACTTGTCCCTCCCAAGCCTTACCTCCTCTCCCCAAGAAGAGCCAGGGATTGGCCCAGGGCCCTTCCAAGCATAGTCAGCAGGCTAGGAACCTGCCTCTTCCACAAAGAGGCCGGGACCGGAGGCCCCGGGTCTGGCCTAGGCTTTTCTCTGGCACACACAATCTTATGCGCCCTTTCTCTCTGCTCGGGGAACTGTTTCTAGAAGTAATGGCATCTGAGTCTCTGGGTCCTGTCTGCCACTGGGGTTGCTGACTCATGTTCTGAAGCCTTGGGTTCCAGCTGTTCAGTGACAGGAAGATTATATAAACCAGGGTCATGTGATCCTCCTCTCGGGTGGGACTCTGGACTTGAACAAGTGGAGGATAGCAGAGACTGCCCAAGAACTCCAGGACAAAAAGCAGACCTTCCTCTCCTCTCCCCTGCCCTCTCACTCTGTTGACCCAGCCTCACTGGACTGAACCTCTTCTGTCTTATTTGTCCAGATTGACAACCTGAGACCCTGGGGCCCATCCTTACCTGGCCCACCCCAGCCAGGCTCAACCACTCCAAGAGGCCAAACTTCCTGAGGCTTTCAGTCTGTGCAAAAGGCACTCAGAAGACACATAAAGCAAGAGTCCCCATGACCAGAACAAGCTGTAGCTACTGAGGAGAAAGAGCGGCAGATTTGGGCATGATTATTAGAATCATAGACATAGACATAGTGCTAACGTCTCCATCTCAGGGGGACTTGATATGGGCAGTGACCTGGAAGCCGCCCTTGTCATTACTTTCTAGCTCCATTTTTCAGTTGATGTCCAGAAGCCTCCATCCATCCTGTCTTCTCTTCAGCCACCCCCCCCCCCACAAACACACTCCAGGATGTCACTTTAAGTTAATATAGTGCTGGGGTGGGGCAAAGCAACACAAGTTAATCCAAGCCTAGCAAAATGTTCCCTGCCCCTGGGGGACTCGCTCCACTGACCATCAGCCTCAGAAACAAACATCATGTTCAGCACTCAGAGCTGCACACGTGGTCCCTTGTCCCCTCTTACCTCAATGGATACATAAAACTAGCACCCGAGACAGAGCTATAAGCAATAGAAGGAAGTGTGTGGGCTTCTAGAACATGGCTGGTTCAGGCCAGATTTCCTGGAGCTTGAAAGAGCACAGAACATTTGACCTGTGGGGGTCTAACTCCTACAAGGAAATAGTTTCCTACCACTGATGGGAAGGGTGAACTGACTCTCCTCTGCAAAGTATACTGTGGGCTGGGAGCCCAACAAAACCTTACCAAAAACTCAGAGCCCCTGCTTTTTTCAGGCCTCAATTAAGCCAGCAGAGAGACACTTGCTGGGATCTGGGCCATTGGCCTTGAGACATCTTCCTGAGCCCAAGCAGCATCACCAAACCCTGGACAAAGCTGCCTACTGGGATCTGAGAACAGCAGGATAATTTTCAGTCCCTGTCCTTGTAGATGGAACCCTGACTGAGGTAAAGAAAACGACCTGTCCTACACCAGAGGCAGGAAATAGCTCAGAGAAATAGAAGCTTTGGGCTGCAGGACTCAACCTAGCCCAAATGGCTCTGTATAATTCAGACTTAAGTCATGGAGCCTCAGCCAGATTCAGACCCCAAAGGACTATCTCCTTTTTATGAAGCTCATTTTAGGAAATGCCTCTGAAGAGAAAGGGTCTCACAGGAATATGGCTAGTTGAGGAACAAGCCATAGATCTTCCTTG
Source organism: Micromys minutus (assembly GCF_963924665.1). NCBI lineage: Eukaryota > Metazoa > Chordata > Mammalia > Rodentia > Muridae > Micromys > Micromys minutus. The sequence continues at coordinate 37,355,569 of NC_137985.1, forward strand.
GCTTCATTTAGCAGCATTCGGACCTGCTGGACAAGACTGGATGCTGTGTGAATCTGTTTCACTCACCCTAGATTTCTCAAAATACACCCATGCAACAGCTTTCCCCATCTGTCACTCCCTGCTACCAGAAACACCCACACCTCCCCGGCAACCTCCTGCATCCCAGGGAAAAAAAAAAGGAGAGCATGCTGGCACAGCGCCAAGATGGGAGTGCTCATGTAATTAAGTCTAAGCCATGGGGACAGAGGCCATGCTACAGTGGGTGAGCATCTCCTGGACAGCACCCCCACCCACAGCACACTTCCTTGGCATGTAAAACCAGACACACCCCTCCCCTTGAGGACAACTGCAACTTGCAGGATTCCCAGCAGAGCTTGGTCTCTTCATCAAGGAACCCCCAACCCTGCTCCAGAGAGCCCAGGGTGCTGGAGCAACCAAGATAAGCCACACAGCATCTGAGACCATTTGCAAGTTTTACAGCTATAAAGCAAAGGTAAACATATCCGGATAAATTAACAGCATGCAAACTGAGGGGATGAAGTAATGGGTCTTTAGAACTGGGTGGAATTAATTAGGGAAGGCTTTATAGACAGTTTAGAGTTGCTGTTTTGCTGGAGCTTTGAGGATCAAGTTCAAGTCCTAACTCTTCCACTGAACTGTGCCCCCTCCCACCCAAGCAGTGGTTGATTTGGTCTGGCTTTTATGGTCCAAGGGATCAAGCCCCGAGGCTTCCATCTGCTCAGGGAACTGGTCTCTGTGTTTTTTAAGACACAGTCTTATGTAACCCAGCCTGGCTTCAAATTTAGTCCTCCTGCCTCTGCCTCTCAAATGCTGGGATTATAGGTGTACACCACCACATCTGGCAAAACCCAAGTTTTGGATAGAATTTAAAAGTAGACAGAAAAGAAAAAAAAAGAAGGAACATCCTAGAATTTCTTAGTACTTGCTTTAAAAGTGAATGTGGCTATAAAGCAAGTCTAGGTTCAAGGCCCTACGGAGTCATTTGCAGTCCTGTCAGAACACTGACCTCTCTGGCACAGAAAGTCTTTCACCTATCAATGAGAAGTAATAGTTAGAGCTTCAGGGAGTGCTTATGGAAATTATCCAGCATATATAAAGCCCATATCCCAGTGCTTGGTCTTTCAAGGTGTGTGTGTGTGTGTTCGGCCTTAACCTGGGCTAGCCTTATAAAGCTATATATAGCTAAGGATGACCTTGTGCTACTCATCTCACGGGATTACAAATATGTAAGTTTATGCAATGCTGGGGACTGAATCTAGGGCTCTGTGCGTGCTAGGCCAACACTCTACCAACTGAACTGCATCTAGCGTGAGTGTCCTTATTACGTTCATTTACTTATTGCGTGTGGGCACACCCTTGCCTCAGCACATGGCAAATAACTCATTTCCCTCCGTCAGCCAATTGCAAGGGGAGGGTTCAAACTCAGATCGTTAGGCTTGGTGGCAATCACCAATATCAGATGAGCCATCTAACCATTCCTCACCTATTGTTTTCCTAATGTTTTCTGTTAACATGCGTTATACATAATAATCGATTCATTATGACATCCTCATATATGCATCTAATGTATTTTGATCATACTCCCTCAGGCCCCCCACTTTCATCTGGCTTTCACTTCTGCTGCCCCCTTCCTTTTCCCAAGCAATCCCTCTATCCCCACCCCTTTTTGGTGACCCTGAGTTTCCTTAGAGCTGCTTACAGCAGCCAGGGAGGAGGTTTATTTACAGGACTGTGAGTGCCACCAGCTGCTACACTGCTGGAGAAAAGAGTTAAGACTTGGTCTTACCATGGAGTCCAGGCTGGCCTCAAGCTAGCAATCCTCCTGCCTCAGTCTTCTGAATGCTAGGTTTACAGGACAATATGCTCAGCTAGGTCTGTTTTCTTTCTTTCTCTTTTGTTTTTGGTTTCGGTTGATTGGTTGGTTGGTTGGTTGGTTGGTTGTTCAAGACAGAATTTCTCCATGTTGTTCTGGCTGTCCTGAAACTCCATCTTTAGACCAGGCTGCCCTTGTATTCAGACATCCACCTGCCTCTGCCTCCTGAGTGCTGTGCTCATGTGCCACCACCACCAGTAGCCTACTTCTGTTTCTTAAATCCCAGTATTCAGGAGGCAAACGCAGGAGCATCTCCATGAGGCTACCTCACCAGTTCTGAGCCAGTCAGGGGTCCATAGTTAGATCCCATCTTGAAATAAAAATCGTTGTATTTATTTACTTTGTAAGTGTAGAGGTCAGCGGACAACTTGTGTGAACAGGGTCTCTCCTTTAACCATCCTGAGTCGTGGGAATCAAACTCAGGTAGTCAGTCTTAGAGGCCAGCATGTTTGCCTACTGTGCTGTCTGTAGCTGGTGGCAGGGATCAGAGAAACAAGAGGGGAATGATAATGGAAAGAGCCTATGGATAGACAGTTTCACAGTCTCCTGGACCACGTGCAAGGTGCTCCGGTTTTCTCACAGCGGTGCTGTAATCAAATGTGAGCACTGAGGCACGGAGCGTGGGACCTGCCCCCTGGAAAAGGGTGTTGCTGCAAAGACGGAAGTTTGGAGAAAAGGGCTGTTGCAGTGTGTCCAGGGTCCAGGTTGGGTCAAAGTCTGAAGATCATGCCTCCAACCGTGTCAGCCCTCATTGCCCAGTGGCTCCTGCTCCCTCCTCCTCCCGCCACCGTTGCTGAGGACAAGATGGTGAGAGACTGTCCGTACTCTCCACCTATGCACCAAATGCCTATTTTGTGGGCGGCCCAGGGGACAACCCACACATGCACCTCGGACGCAATCCCCCTGTGGCTGTGGTCGTGTGTGCGGTACGCGTGTACATGTGGGAATGAGCGTGCCAGGAGGAACAGAAGCAGCCCACAGATGAGTAACAGCGCACACTGCTGCCTCTCCGAGTATTTTTAAACGCTAAAAATACTGGCTAAAAATAGCCTGCAAGCTCCAAACAAGATACTTTCTCTCCGCAGATTCCTGCGCTTCCCTGTTAGGTGAGGGGGCGGAGCATCAAAAACAAACCCCTCTCCTTAGACCCCCCTGCCTTTAATCATTGCCCTTGTGGGGGCCAGAGACCACACACACACAAGACCACCCCCACCATACAAGACGAGCGTCTTCCTCCCATCCTCTTATAAAAAGTTAAATTTAAGATTCTAGACGAGATGGATTTGGTTAATTGGTTAGGAGGACCCAGAAATGGTTCTTTCCTGGAGCCAAAAGGGCCAGTGACCTATTGTACCTGATAAAATGAGCACCGCCTCTCTTGATAATGGGCTAGGCCAGGTCTGGAGGAGGAGCGGAGTTTAGCCCCAGAGGTGGTTGGAAGTCTTTTCTAGCCAGGGCTCCTCGACCCCTGCAGACCATAAGAATGCTGACAGACACGAAGACAGGGGTTCCCAGCATGCTAGATGAAGGTGCCTGTGCGTTTTGCCCTAAAAATTAATTAGCTGTCCTTAGAGTCTCAAAAAGGTCCACAACCCCAAGTTCACAACTGCCTGCTGCCCGGGCGGAGGCGCACCAGGCTGACTGACACTTGATCTTAAGGGGGGGCGTCTCCCAAGGACCCCAAAGATTGTGGAGTCCAACCCCTGGGCCAACCGGTGACAGCGCGTCCTCGCTTTGCTCCAGTAGGGTTCCCGTCTCTCTGTGGTCCCAGGGTCATCGGCTTTGGGCGGGCCCAGCGACCTCGCCGGCGTCCGCGTGCCGGCTCCCGGGGCGGGGCGAGGGCGGGGCGGGGCGTGGTCCCGGTCCGGCCCCACCCCTCCCCGGCGATGACGTAGCAAAGCTGGAAGCTCGGCGGGTCAGCCAGTCCGCCGGAGCGCGAGCGCCCGACCGGGTCTGTTGGCTGCGCGCGGTGGAGAGGTTGAGGCGGAGGAGCGCGCGCTGGGCCCCGCAGTAGCGAGTAGCGGTTACTGCCCCACGTCGCTGACGGGGTCCTGTGGGATCTCCGCCGGCTTCGGTGTCCGGGTTGTATCAAGACACGGGGACTCCCCGTAACCCTTTGGCCAACCGCGTTGGGCTTGGGGCATAGCCCACCGCCCGCTCCGCAGCATGCGTACCTCCTACACCGTGACCCTGCCCGAAGAGCCCCCCGCCGCCCCCTTTCCCGCTCTCGCCAAGGAGCTGCGGCCGCGCTCCCCTCTGTCCCCGTCCCTGCTGCTCTCCACCTTCGTGGGGCTTCTGCTCAACAAAGCCAAGGTACGCGGGCCCTTTTCTAGGACCTCCCACGCTGAAGGTCTGGGGTCTTGCTTGCTCCCGGGATCAACCCCAGTTTGCCATGAGTCTCTGAGCCCCGGGATGTACCTTGCCAGCTTTTCCCCCTCTTTTCCAAGGGTCTCCTAGCAAGGAATGCCCCCTTCCCTAGAGATCGAAGGCTTGCTGCAGACCCCTCCCCTGTTGATATCCAAGCCCCTAAGGCATCCTCACCAGCTTCCCTGATAACCCGGACACCTGGTGGCTCTTGGCCTCTTAATCCCAGTCACCTATATCAAGACAGGTGCAGGCTAGCGTAACCTTGACTCGGGCTGGTGTGTGACTAGAGGGAACTGGCAACACGCTGTACTCCTGTACTGGGGGTGACTCTTCCAAGACCAAACTCCAACAAGGAAGGTGGATCAAAGGGTATCTCCCTTTCTCTGTTCCCAAATGGACTGTCTCCCAGGGGTCGGTTGCCATGGTGCTTTGACCCTGTGAAGGGCAGAGGTCGTAGACAGGTGAGAGAGCCCTTCTCCTCCTGGCCCTCTTCAATTGTGTAGAGTGGGCGGGCAGTTGATTCCTTGGTTGAAGCAGCTCCCTGAGTAATTCTGGAGCTAAAGCTGGGCACTGTCCCTTTGGGAAAGAGAAGGGGCCTGAGCTTGACAGGTCTTATGTAACAGGCACCAGCTCCTGTGTTGGCAGTGCGTGCCCTGCCCCGTGCCAGGGCTACACCGGGCTCCTTGCTTGTCACCAGGACACATGGCTGACCCTCACCATGCAGATCAAGCAAGAATGCCCCTCAGCTGGGGTCTCCAGTGTGAAGTCACAATCTCAGCCCACCTTTCTTACAGGCCTATGCCCAGATGCCAACCGGCATTATCCAGTGACAGGCTGTTTGAGCCCCCGCTCCTGCCCTGGCAGAGGAGTGCTGTTTACTATGGAGGTGGCATCTGCTCTCTAGAACAGTGCTTGCTACTGAGTCGAAGCTAGGTTTGCTGATGGCTGAGTGTAAGGCAGCGCCAGGTCCAAACTTTCTCACCTCTGCACATGAGTCCCAGCCAAGCAGCTGGTATTGTGAGCGGGTGGCTGGCTGTGCAGGGCCCACCTTTTCAGTCCTAGCCTCTCTTTCCCTGCCAGCCCAGAGGTAGGATTGTTTGCCCTGTGAGAAAGGTCACTCCTGGGACATTTTGTTCTTCTCTGGAATGGAAAATGCTGACTTTCCCTGGAGCTCCTGATTTCCTATTCATGGCTGAAGAATATCTGGCCTGGCCCAGAGCAGTCCCGCTCCCCCCATCCACTCCCACCCCTATCCACTCCCACCCCCAAGCCCCGAAACCCCCCCACCTCCTACATAGAGCACTAAGACGTTGGCAAGTAGGGTCAGGCACGGTGGCAAATGCCTATCATCTCATCCCCTGGGAGGCAGAGGTATCCAGTCTACATAGTGACTTTCAGGCTAGTCAGGGGTGTATGGTGAGACCCTAAGTCTAAGAAAGGGAGGAAGAAGAAATTGCTAAGTGTTTTGGAGCTGAGGAAATTTTAGATAAAAACATGTCTCCTCACACTAAAGAAAAAACAAAAGCGGAGGGTCTTAATGGTGATTTAGGGGAGCCTCTCCTTTCTTTCTACCCCCAAGCCAATGGAACTAGAATACCAACCATGGAGGATGAATGTGCTGCCCACCTTCCAGCTGCCCAGTCACACTGGAAGCAGGACTGCCTCTGTGGACTGGTGACCCCTCCCTTTCCTCACCCTCACTAGTGCTGGGATAAGTACCTGAGCTGAGACCCGCCTTGGTGGATGTGAGCATGCTCACCGGTGGTAGGATGCTTTCTGTCTCTACAGCCTGTTTAGACCGATGTCGTCTCGGGCACAGGGGGTAAGGATTAGTAAAGAGCTACCGAAACTAGGTGTGAGTGGGCATCGTGTGTGGGCACACCTCGGTGGGTGCCTCCAAGTGAACCACATGAAGATCGCTGTGGCGCTTTCTTGCTGGGCTCTGGGGGGAAAGGGAGACTTTTACCACTTTATCCAAATCTCTGATAAGGTCTTTGTCCGCAGGAACTGTCTCTGTGGTAGCCCACTTATAGGGCCCACCACGGATATCAGCAAGGCAGAATTCTCATTTTGCCATTGCAAGGGGTCAGACCCAAGGCCTTACAAATGCAAACCTTCTACTGTTGAAATATGACACCCAGTGGTGGGATTTACAGTTTACTTGGGGGCCACATAAGGTTAGCACTGGAGGCCAGAGCAGGGGGTTGTTAAACTTTGTATGCTGCTAGGGGGTTTTCCTCCAGCTGAAGGTGTAAAGCACGTCTCTTCTGGGTGTGTTTTCTCTACCTGCTAGAGTCTGACCTGACACCTGACCAGGGGAAGGATCCTCTTACTCGTGGGAGGGGCCTGGCTCTTCTTGAGAAAAGCCCTCCCTCGGCCTGCTTCTCCCCACCTCCCTTCAAGCTGACAGTCTCCTGGGCTTTGAGCTGCTGACAGCCTCATAGGCTGTCAGCACATGGCATGAGTAATTTTAGCTGAGTTATTTCAGGCTCCTGTTCTGATCAGGGTTGAGCCGGCCCCACGCATGCCCCAGCCAGTGTTGCTCCAGAGTTGCCTGCTTCCGAAGCCCCCTTTCCAAGAAGGGGTGGCAGACCCATCCACAAACTCAAACCACTGTTTCTTTAACCCTTTGAGCCTGCAGGTTTTTTGATTCCCAGGAGGTGTGCCCAGGATTAGCTAAGAGACCTTGACAAATAACCCTGAGAGCCTGCAATCTCACACCTGTTCTCTCTCCAACCCCCTCACCAGCCTCCACAGTAGAGACAAGAGTGGCACCTTCAGCCAGGTGCTTCCTCAGCTTGGTGCCAGTGGCCAGTCAGGATGTTGAAACCTGAGACGGGCAGGGAGGATCCTCCCGCCTTGGCTCGCCCCTTCGAAGCTGAGTTCAGCTGGAAGGAATTCCACCTGTCTTCTGGCAATTCAGAATGGCAGGCAGCTCGAGTTTTCCCCAGCTGAAGATCGAAACTCAATTAGAGTGGTTTGCCATTTCAACTTCTTAAAGTGAAATTATGGTTCCTTTATGTATACTGAACATCTAGTATAAATGTAGGTCATTTGAAACAGTGCCTGGATTTGAGCTATGAAGCCTTTTGTTGTTTCTTACAGATCACACTAGCCTTTGGGTTCACTGTGTATGTAGCTGAGGCTGGCCTTAAATTCCTAATTCTCCTACCTCTGCTTCCCAGGGGCTGGGATTGCAGGCTTCATCACCATGCCTTGCCCTGGACTTTCTATTTCTTTCAACAAGGAATAGACTATATTCCTGGAATTATTATTATTATCCCTAGCCTCTAGTTCTAATCTTTAGTCTCCGCTGTAGCAGAAAATAAAGATAGAGAAACCAGGTGTCGTAGCTTATACCTGTAATCCCAGCACTCAGGAGGCCGAGACAGGAGGATTACCACACATTCACTAGGCTACCTAGTAAGACCCTGTTTCAGAATGACAAAAAAAAAATGGGGAAATACATTAAAAAAGCAAAGCCCTGAAAGAAGAGTTTGTGTGTTGAACATAGTGTTCCTTACTCCAAGACCCAGACTGAGGCTGAAAAGTATGGTGGTGAAGGAAGTGTTGGGTGAGAGCTAGTACAGACCCAGGGCTGTACCTCTCACCCTCATTGTGACATGTTCTTTGCTTACAGAATTCAAAGAGTGCCCAGGGTCTGGCTGGTCTTCGAAACCTTGGGAACACGGTAAGTTCTTCACAACTCACCTCTTTCCTGAAGCCTCCCCCCCTCCTGAAGCCTCCCCCCCTCCTGACTGGGGTAATATAGATTCCTCTCCTGGCTCCTGCTAGCTTCCTGTCCTATAGGGCACCTGCCCTTCCTGGCTGGTGTTTCAGTCTCTTCCCGCCCCCAGCAGGAAGCACTACTAAAAGGAAGTTGCCCTTGTCACTGTGAGCTTGCTGCTCTTCTGGACCTTCCTCCTGGTTCCCATCACTTCCCACCTACTGCTGAGCAGGGTGCCCACACCCCTTTGTGCACCTCAGTAGGAAGTAGCCAATTACAGTGCCTTCCCCCATACTGGGGACTTGCCTCACTCCCCTGCCCTCACTCAGGAACGGGGAGCCTGGAGCTGCGAAGAGTTCATTTTTGGGTGGAAGAAAGAGAACCTTTAGATGCAGGTAATAGAGGTGCTGTGTGGGTCTGTACCCCATCAGTGTTGTTAGTCAGCTTTCCCCTACGACAGATGCATGAGAGAAATAAACCTAGAAAAGACGGTGAGTTTGTTAGGCTCGGTATGGCTTGCTTACTGGCTCTGTTGTTTTTGGGCTTCTGACAAGGCAGACAGCACAGTATATATAGCTAAGCAAAACCATTCACTTCATGGCCAGGATGCAAGAGAGAAAGTGTGGGGTCCTACAGGCCTCTCTAATACCTGAAGGCCTCCCACTGGGCCCCATCTCTTCAAGTTGCTACCATGTCCCAATAGTGCCATTAGCAGGGAATACAAGGCTTATGAAAACACAGAACTGTGTGTGCACGCCCACTAATTGCCAGATGATCTCTCTTAGTGCTTCATGAACTCAATTCTTCAGTGCCTGAGCAACACCCGCGAGTTGAGAGATTACTGCCTCCAGAGGCTCTACATGCGGGACCTTGGCCACACCAGCAGTGCGCACACAGCCCTCATGGAAGGTGAGGAGCCCCGTGCGGGCGTGGTCACTGCTCCCCTCTCAGCTCTTTCGCTCCACCAGGCTGGTCTGATGTTGCGATATTGTGTTGTGGATACATGCCTGCCCTCTATTTTTCTTTCTTTGCCTATTCTTGGTTGGGGCTCAAGTTTCAGAATCTGTGGTTGAATATATATAGTAATATATATATAATATATATATATATATATTATATATATTCTTCCTGTATAACCAAGGAGTCATGCTTGCAGTTCTCTTGCCTCAGCCTCCCAGGTGTTGGGATCAGGTGTACAGGATCATATCTGACTCCAGCTTCAGTGTTCCATCTTATTTGTCCATTGGTTAGTTGATCTGTGGGATGCTTGGCTTGGTTGGTAGTCTTGGTTTTGTTTTGTTGTTTTAGAGACAGTGTCTCATGTAGCCTAAGCTGGCCCTGAATTCCTGATCTTCCTACCTTAACTGGGGATCACAGGTGTGCACTACAAAAGTGCTCACTGCGCTTACAGAGGACCAGAGTTTGGTTTCCAGATCCAGCTCCCTCCTGTGACCTTCTTGGGCACTCATAAGCATACACACACACACAAATTTAAAATAACTTTTTAAAAAGAAAATATCTCAGCCAGGTAGTTGTGGTGCATACCTTTAATCCCAGGACTTGAAAAGCAGAGGCAGGCAGATCTCTGAATTTCCAGCCAGCCTGGTCTACAGAGTTAGTTACAGAACAGCCAGGGCTACACAGAGGACCCTATCTTGAAATGAGTAATCTCACCTGTTCTCTACCCTCTTTAATGGCTCCTTCCAACAGAGTTTGCAAAACTAATCCAGACCATATGGACATCATCCCCCAATGATGTGGTGAGCCCATCTGAGTTCAAGACCCAGATCCAGAGATATGCACCACGCTTCGTTGGCTATAAGTAAGGGCCTGGCATGCATGTCCTCCCCAAGGTGTGTGGTAGCACCAGCAGGGTCTGATGGATGCTGCTCACCCACTCACTCTGTTTGGGTTCAGTCAGCAGGATGCTCAGGAATTCCTTCGTTTCCTTCTGGATGGTCTCCACAATGAGGTGAACCGGGTGGCAGCAAGGCCTAAGGCCAGCCCTGAGAACCTTGATCATCTCCCGTAAGTAAGGGGAGGCGCTGCCTCAGTTGAAGTCTTTGTGAACTAGACATTTGTACTATTCTATGAGAGTAATGATTTTGGGGGGAATCGGATTTGCTTTGTTGTTTTTAAGCTCGGACTTTTTATTTCAGTATTGTGCGTGTGTCTGTGTACCTAGGCCCTTGTATGCCACAGGCAAGCACTCTGCAACTAAGTTACATCCTCTAAGGTTGCTTTTAAAGATTAAAAGGTTGAAGCCAGGCATGGTAGTATATACGTGTAATCCTAGAATTTAAAAGGCTAAGGTAGGAAGGATGATGGACTTGAGACCAGTCTGGTTTAATCCTGGCTCAAGAGAACCGTGGCTTGGGGGATACAGCTCAGAGCAGAGGGTTGTGTAAACAGGAGCAAGGCCAGGGATTCCATGCCCAGCAACACGAAAAGTAATACATGTAAATATATGAAGACCCTAGAGGATAGCCCCTTACGCCTCCCAGGGTTTGCGTTCTGACCTAGCTGTCTTCCTGTCTGTGGTCCCCAGTGATGAAGAAAAAGGGCGGCAGATGTGGAGGAAGTATCTAGAAAGGGAAGACAGTCGGATTGGGGGTAAGTATATATAGGCCAGAAAATAGCTGCTGCTTTACCCACTTTTGTTTGAGATGCCATAGGGACCATTTATCCCAGGAGACCCTGCTTCTGCCTGTGGCTCTCAAAACTAAGGCAGGAGTGGGTGGGAAAAGGAAGACAAGCATTCAGCATGTTCAGCATGCCCTGGCTTTCTCTCCCCAGATCTCTTCGTTGGGCAGCTAAAGAGCTCCCTGACATGCACCGACTGTGGCTACTGCTCCACAGTCTTCGATCCCTTCTGGGACCTCTCGTTGCCCATTGCAAAGGTACGCTCAACCGTAGACCCAGCGCAGGCACCACTCTCGGGCTTTGCAGGGTTGTGACCACTGACCTGGACCTTCTGTCTTTGCAGAGAGGTTATCCTGAGGTGACGTTAATGGACTGTATGAGGCTCTTCACCAAAGAGGATGTGTTGGATGGGGATGAGAAGCCAGTAAGTCACTCCCCCTTGACAGAACAGACGTCTTCACCGCACCTGGCTGGGAAATGGCGGAGTCTCACTGCCTCAGGCTTTAAGCTCTTTCTAGCACCTTTTATCTTGTCTTCCAGACGTGCTGCCGCTGTAGAGCCAGAAAACGATGTATAAAGAAGTTCTCTGTCCAGAGGTTCCCAAAGATCTTGGTGCTCCGTATCCTTAATCCCCGGGGTGGGGAGCTGGCTTTTTAGGGTGACTGATGACAAGGGACCAAAGGGGGAGGGGAGCAGCATAAGGAAAGAAACTCTATAGACTTGTTTGTTTGCGGTCCTGTTTCCTGAGAAGAGCTTCTTCTCCAAGGACTCTCTTCCTGCTTCCTGTCCTTGACTCAGAGCAATCACAGACCTGAAGCGGTTCTCAGAATCCAGGATACGAACCAGCAAGCTCACAACATTTGTGAATTTCCCACTAAGAGACCTGGACTTGAGAGAATTTGCTTCAGAAAACACCAGTGAGTATACTTGAGCAGGAGGGAAGAAGGCAGGCGGAGAGGAAGGCAAAGGGGCAGGAAGCCAGTGAGTTAGGAAACGCTCAAAAATCAGGATGTGAGCAGGTAAAGTGCTGATGGCCTGAGACAGATCCAAAACCCACACAGAAGGAGAGAATTAACTCCATCAAGATGTCCCTCAGACCTACACACACACACACACACACACACAAACACACAAACACACACTCTGAGGAAATAAAACCAATTTTTTTCTTTTTTTTTTTTTTTTTTTTTTTTTTTTTTTTTTTAAGTAGAAGCTATGGTTTTAAAGCAGGGAAAGATTGGGAAGTAAAGGGAGGAAGGGAAGGAACACTGGGACAGGAATGCCTAACGCCTGTGTTGCCCCCTCAGACCATGCTGTTTACAACCTGTATGCTGTGTCCAATCACTCCGGAACCACCATGGGAGGCCACTATACAGCCTACTGCCGAAGTCCGGTTACGGGCGAATGGCACACTTTCAATGACTCCAGGTGAGAGATGGATTCCGGCAGGGCTCCTGGTCAGCAGACCGCCTCATACGGCTTCCATCTTGAATGGACAGAAAGTCGGGCCAAGAGCTCCATCATACACATGTGGGAGGGTGGCACACTATAACCAAATACCTGAGAGGTAAAGGCAGGAAGGTCAGGATGTCAAGGTCATCCTCAGCAACTTAGCAAGTTTGAAGTCAGCCTTGGTTATGTGAGAGACCCTGTCTCAAAAAAAGGGTTGGCACTGAAGAAATGGCTCAGCAGTTAGAGTCCCCACTGCTATTGCAGAGAGCAGGAGTTCATTGCCACTGGCCACTACAGACACACAAAGCATGTCCGCATATTTCAAAATAACAAAAACCTTAACAACAAACCTCTATCTAAAGGACAGAGACAAAGGTTAACTTGGCATAGAGAAGTTGGGAGACATTTCTTCACGCTCAGGCACTCTGCTGTGTCCCCTGTGGCCTTCCTTGACAGGCTCTGACTTTTCCCTGGTCTTTCCACAGTGTCACACCCATGTCCTCCAGCCAAGTGCGCACCAGCGACGCCTATTTGCTCTTCTATGAACTGGCCAGTCCACCCTCCCGTATGTAGCATTGAGGAGCTACAGCCCTTCCCTCTTCCCTGTGGTGGCCCCCACGTCCTAAGTTTTTTTTTTAAAAATTCAGAAAAAAAAAAAAAAAACCACAAAAAAACACACAACAAAATCCTGACAAGTGAGAAAAATAAAGTAAATAAAGCTGCCGAGCAGAAGTTGATACGGCCTGGTCAGGGTCTGGAGTGAGGAGCCGGTGCCCCGGAGCCATGGCCTGTCGGGAAGACGGACTGATGCAGAGGCGAAGTCAGCGCTGTCCCTCAGCTCCTCGGCTTCTCTTGTTTGCATTTTTAAGTTTGTGGTTTTTTTTCCTGTGTGTAATAAAAACAACAGCGGTCTGTGGGGAGAGGATCATCAGTCCACCTGCTGCCCCCAGTGCCACGCCTTCTGGGAGGACAGCGCCATCTGGAGCCTGCTGGGAGCATCGCTGCTGGATGGAACCAGGGAGGAGCCCACTCAGAGGCCGCCCTGCCTGGATCTGCTCACCAGTCCAGAGGAAACACCCATGAGCCAAGAGCCCTCTTAACGCTGCTAAGTCCAGGGGTACATACGAGGGTGACATCTTTGAAAAAAGCTGGTTTGGGTTTTCAGAAACCCAAGTCTTTTTTTTTTTTTTTTAACTGTAACAAATGTGTTCCGACTGGAGATGTGGTCCTTCACACCTCTCTTCACAGCTGGGACGTTGGGCTGGCCCCCGTTTTTTGTTAGGGTTTTTTGTTTTTGTTTTCTTCTTCTCCAAACACAACTTTCCTAATGCTAGCCCCCTGTGGTGCTAGGTGAGGATTGGCCAGGCCTGCGCATAGCCACAGTAGACCTGGGAGCTAACGTTTTCTGTTTTGAAGTTTTTTTTGTTTTTTTTGGTTTTTTTTCCCTCCCCTTTATTTTTGGATGGAATCTAGTTGCCTCCAAGAATCGTGCCTTATAGCATTTGGGGACCAGGGGATAATTTCCCTTCCTGAGATATCCCTCAGCCGCTTCCCTTTACCCCTGTGCCATGTTAAAAGCCACTTGGGGATGTGGGGTCCTGCCCTGAGCCCCTGGCTTGTGCACTGCAGTGGTTAAGAGGGACGTGGGTAAACGGTGTTAAGATAGTGTATCAAGCCCTTCCTGCCACCCTCTCACCCATCCCTGGTCTACTCCCAGCTGTTTGAAGGACAGCACAGGCCCCTTGTCCCTCAAGCCCCCCCTTTAATTTATTCTCTTGATGCCCTTATCCCCCAAGCTTCCTGCCACCTGACCCTTTCTCAGAGTCTCTTAGACAAAGGCCCTCTGGACTGAGCTTCTCAGGGACACCCACACCACCCCTTATCCCCTCTTGGCATCAGTCTTTGGTCCTGCCCTGGGAGCAGGAACCAGGATGTCTGGGATGGCATGTATGATTCTTTGCCCTGGGCTTGATTTCACCCTGACATTAGACAAGAAAAACTCCATGCTGTCCCAAGAGCCAAGCTATTCAACACAAAGGCATTTTGCACACCCCATAGGTGAGCCTGGCTTATGCCCTCAGAACCTGGAGTGATTGAGTGTCCCAGGACAACACACCCGAGAAAAGAGACTGAGTTTACCTGGCCTGATACCCTTCTCTAGGGAAGACCTGTGAACGTTAGCCCAAGGGCTGGTGTACGCTTGTTTACTATGTAAGCAAGAGTAGAATGTCTAGTGTACAGTGGAGCCTTGTACAGAATAAATAGTAGCTTTGAGAAGGAAACTCGTGTGACAGTCTTGATTTGGGCAGGGCTTGAATCCAGGAAGTGTTCCCAACATAGGACCACACAGTTCACTGCTTCTGCCATTAATGCTGAATCCTAGAAGCTTACCCACTTGTTCAACTCCCTTAAATTTTATTTTAGATGCCATATTCCACATCTGGATTCACAGGTTTCGTTTGTCCATGTCTTTTACTCTTTTAGCCAAAATGTTGAGAGAATGAGGCACATCACACTTGCAGACTGCAGCAGCATCTTCCACAGACATTAGCATACCAAGGGCACAGTCTGAACACCTGAGGAAGCAACGCCTGGCCGTAGCTCAGACCATCAGGGTTTTTCTCCTACCTGGCTCTAGTGCCATAGACATAAAACAGCAAAGTCTTGCCTAGCCATTCTTATAGTAGTGCAAATACCTGCTGTCACTTGGGGCCTTTGTGCGCTCCTGGGTGGCCCACCTTATGAAGGAAGACCGCTTTCTAAGCTGGGAAATTCATAGGAGTGAGAAAGTAAGGTAACTTATTATTCTAGACAAGATCTCATATAGTCCAGGTGGCCCTCGATCTGGCTAAGGCCTAGGATGTGCCAAGCCCGAGTCTCCAGCTTCTTCTGCAGGGGCTGGGATTCCAGTTTAGACCCGTGTGCTTCCATTCCATTTTAGTTGGTACTTGAGATGGAACCCAGGGCATCTGATATGCTGGGCTGGAGCTCCACCCAGCAAACTACACTTGTAGCATGACAAAGATTTAAACCTTGCGATTTATTTCTGAGGGATGTGGACTCTCCCTACTCACTAGGAATGGCGGGACCGAGGATGAGAAAGCTGGTGGCTTCTCCCAGTCAGCTACATATAAACAATATTCTCTCCTAAATAGAAACTGGCTCTCTGCCAAGTTGAAGGTGCCTTGTCTTTTCAGTTGTGGTAGAAGCCACCCTGTGCACTCCGTTCTCCAGAGAACAAACAGTAACAAATTAGGGACTCAAGTCAACCCTTTGCCCTTCCTAGCAGCTTTCCTTTCTCCACTTAGCCTGTGGCTCCATCTCATCCCCATGGAAACAGTCCCTAGCACTGCACCAAAACCCAAACACAAGCAGGTCTGTCACAGGCGTTTGTGATCTGCTTCGCCTCCTAGCAACTTGGATTATTTCGACTGTTCTTAGCTGGTGTTCCTGCAGGCCCTCGCTAAGAGGTTTGCTGCCTTTGCAGTTGACCTTGAACAAGAGCCTCCCCCTCTGCAGGCCTCCATGGCCTCATCAAACCAAAAGGCTCTCTCTGTTCATGTCCTCCAAACACACATTTGAATTGGGACTTACACACCCATGGTTCGATGGCCCGGCTTATAGTTTGTTGTTTTTTTTACATGTGTTCTAAGAGGATAGCATGTGCACACCATGACCTGGACGGAACTTTTGAGAGTCAATTTTCTCCTCCACCATTTTCAAGGATGATACGTGAGTCCTGGGTTTTGTAGCAAATTCCTTTACCAACGCAATAACAAATTCAGCAGCTGGGGAGGTGACTCAGTGGTTATCACTGGCTCTCCCAGAGGACCCAGGTTCAATTCCCAGTACCTACATGGCAGCTCACAACTGTCTGTAACTCCAAGATCTGACCCCCTCACACAGACATGCAGACAGAACAGCAGTGCACATAAAAAATAAAATTAAAAAAAATTGCAGGGACAGACCTTGTGTTGGGGATTTGGTACAGTACTTACTAGCCATCTCTCCAGCCTCAGAATTAACTTTTAATTGATCGATCCGCAGCCCAATCCATATTTTTTGAATGTTTAGGCTTGGACCTTTAGAGGCCACCTTGTCCCTACTGTCGTTTTGACAATGAGGGTTCAGGGCCTGTCAAAGGCCACACAATCTGGCTGTGGCCAAAGCAGGGTGGATCTCACCCAGTTCTTGCTCCATCTGAGGCAGTTTTGGCTGAATTGGTGACAGCATTTGGCGAGACTCTTGGCAGAATTCTCCTACTTCATTAGGAAGTAAACTGAGTTTGCTTATGGCTAGAGAGGCTCACAATGGAGACCTAAAAGCGCACACTGCACAAGTCAACTTGAGTTCAGTCCTCCCAGTGGAGAGTTCTGGTTCCTGGAACTTGACCTGCGACTTCCACGCTAACAAACTGCATGTCTACTCATACACAGAGGCACATAGTCTTTTACTAGATAACATTACTACCTAATTGTGCATTATTGGAGAATAATGCAATCTTTTATTAGAACTGGGTTGGCGGGCTGGAGAGATGGTTCAGTGGTTAAGAGCACTGACTATTCTTCCACAGGTCCTGAGTTCAATTCCCAGCAACCACATGGTGGCTCACAACCATCTGTAATGAGATCTGATGCCCTCTTCTGGTGTGTCTGAAGACAGTGACAATGTACTTATATGCATGAAATAAATAAATACTTCTTTAAAAAAGAAAGAAAGTAAGTAAGAAAGAAAGAACTGGGTTGGCAAGATAGCTCAGCAAGTCAAGGACCCTTGCCACCAAGCCTAGCAACTTAAATTCAATCCCCGGAACCCTCATGATGGGAGAAGAGGCTCTCTTGGCCTCCATAGGCATGGGCACACAAATGGTACCTTCATACACACATGTACATAAATAAAAGATCATGTCTCAAAAAAAAAGTTAACAAGAGGAAGCACAGGTTACTGAGATAGTACTGTCCTGGGTAGACTACATGGCTTGCCTACAGGACCTTAGGGATTTTATTTTTCATTTAACGTATTCTGTCTCTCTCTCTCTCTCTCTCTCTCTCTCTCTCTCTCTCTCTCTCTCTCTCTCTCTCTCTCTCTCTTCCCATGCCCACCCCTCTCTTTCCCCTCTCTCTAAGATTTATTTATTTATTTTATATATATGAGTACACTGTAGCTGTCTTCAGACACACCAGAAGAGGTCATCAAATCCCATCACAGATGGTTATGAGCCACTATGTGGTTGCTGGAATTTGAACTCAGGACCTTTGGTAGAGCAGTCCATCCTCTTAACTGCTGAGCCATCTCTCCAGCCTAGGGATGATTTTTCTAATGGTCTTCATGCCTCTGGTGTCAATGCTGTGCTCCCACCTAGGCCCTAGACTGGCCAGATTATCTGGCCCATCTACTTCAACAGAATAAGAAACCTACTCCAGTAGAATAAGAAACAAGTCACTGAGCCTGTTTATAGAGCCAGGTTCAAGTCCCCTGGCTGCCAGAAGGCTCCGTATCTTACTGAAGTTGGACTTCACTGAGCCTAACAGGTGAATTTGAAGATGTGATAACCTGAGACATGGCTCATGATGTGTTTATAAAAAGATAAGTGGGGGGGGATATGTTCTATGGAGGTGTGGTGAGGTGTGGGGGAGGGGTGTCTCTGCAGGCCCATGCTGGGGCATCCCTTCTCCTTGAGGGACCAGTCACATGACAGTATACTATAGAATGGAGGTTATTTAGGGCATGGGGTGGGGGCAGGAATTAGGAGGTAATAGAGGCAGAGAAAGACAGAAAGAGAGTAGAGAAGTAGAGGAGTAGAGGCTGGGGGGAAAATGGGGAGAGAGTGGGAGTAGGAAGGTAAGAGCAAGAGTGGAGGAGCAAGAGAGGAGTGGGAGTAAGCAGCCCCTTTTATAGTGTCAGCCATACCTGGCTGTTGCCAGCTAACTGTGGGGCAGAGCTTAGACAGAATGCTAACAGCTCATCGCTGATGGCTGTGGCGTCAGTCACAGTCCTCTAGACAAGTGATGGTCCTATACAGAGAGGGCTCCACTGTGCTGTCCTACACCCCACCAAGTCATGATCATAATAAATTCTATCCAATCTGAGTTGGGGTGGAGATGCCAAGGAGCCTCTGAGCCCCACTTTGGAACTCCTGCTAAGTCCTTTGCTACTAGGATGAGTGACTACTCCACCAGCCTACTTCATCACCCAGCCAAGTACCTGCAGACTCCAGCAAATAATCACACCAAGAGGCTCAGCCTGCCCCTCCCAAATCACCACAGACCAGTGTAGGGCAGTCCATAGGTTCTATTCTAGTTCAGTCTCTCTCTCTCTCTCTCTCTCTCTCTCTCTCTCTCTCTCTCTCTCTCTCTCTCTCTCTCTTCTCTTCTCTCTCTTCTCTCTCTTCTCTCTTTCTCCTTTTCTCTCTCTTTTCTTTCCTCACTTTTGAGACAGGGTTTCTCTATGTAGCCTTGGCTGTCCTGGAACTCACTCTATAGACCAGGCTAGCCCCAAACTCAGAGATCTGCCTTCTCTACCTCTCAAGTGCTGGGATTAAAGGTGTGCACCACAATGCTTTAGGTATTGCGAACTCTTCTCATGGGTTTAAATGCTCCAAGGAACCAATACTGTAATCAGTAATCCAGTGTAATCCAATCAGAATGGGCAAAGACTTATGCCCAAAGGATGCCTGTCACAGCCCCTTCAAGACTGGTTTCCCTAAAGACCAGGGCGGCTGGGCTCCATGTTTAGAGACCAGGAAGAAGCAGCCAGGCCTCCGAGAGGGCAGATGGAGAACTTGCCCTCTTTCCTGAGGGCAGCTGTGTGACTTTGGGAAAGTTACTTAACATCTCAGAACCTGAATACCACCTTTTGTAAAATGGCTACTTCATTGGTTTATGTATAAAAGGAGAGAACAATGTGTAAGACCTCTTGCCCAGGGCCTAAAGCATTATAGATATTCTACAGGTAGTAGCTGAATATGAAGTTCTCTCCAGACTCTCAGCCCTGCCTAGTACTGTGCCTTTATCCCTGGAACAGCTGTGTCAGACTAGGACATGCAGGACATCCTTTCTACACCATGACAGCAACCAAGACCAACAACCAGACTCCACAGCTGACCAGACCACAACAACAGGCATCCTCTGCCAGCTGTCTTCCCTCCTGCAGGCTTGGGGACCCAGAGGTGGAGACTAAAGGTAATAGAGGTCTTTCTCACCCATGTGTGAAGACTCCCTGCCAACCCCAGGGAGGCTGAGGTAAGAGAATGGGCTCCAAGGTTAAGGCTAGCTTCAACAGTTCAGTTCGAGGCCCTGTCTCCAAACAAAACAACAAAAGATAGACTGGGGGTAGGGGCATACCTGTCAGTAGTGTGCAAACCTAGCACGCCCAGAGGGTCCAACGGTGTGAGCTCCATGGTGCTCACACAGTACTGAGGAATAGAGACAGGAGTCTCAGAAGCTCTAGAGCCTATGAAGGAAATGGCTTAGTGGGTGAAAGGCACTTGCTATTTGGATGTGGAACACTCACAGAAACAGTGATTGCCAGTCAGACAGAGTAGCCCCATCTGTGATGCCTGGAGTAGGCCAGTTGACTGAACAAGCAAAAGCAAGCAAGCTCTGAGTTCAAGTGAGAGACCTTGATATATAATCTTGATATATAATCATATATATATACATGTGATACATACATATTATGTATATATAATGACAAAAAATGTTCAAGGTCATCCTTGCCTACATGAAGAGTCTGAAGCTAACCGAAGCAATATGAAACCATCTTGGACTGGAGAGATGGCTCAGTGGTTAAGAGCACCGACTGCTCTTCCAGAGGTCCTGAGTTCAATTCTCAGCACCCACATGGTGGCTCACAACCATCTGTAATGACATATGATGTCCTCTTCTGGTGTGTCTGAGGACAGCTACAGTGTACTTATATACATGAAATAAAAAACAAATACAAAAAAGGAACCATCTCATAGAAGAAGGAGGAGGAGGAGGAGAAAGAAGAGAAGAAGAGGAAAAAAAGAAGGAAGGAAGGAGAAAAGAAAAAGCTAATAACTTTGGGGAGTGGTGGACTGCTGACCTTATGACCCTTAGAAAGCAGCCCCCCTCTATCTCAGCACTTGCTCCCTCTGTCTGTTCACCTGAGGCTCCAAGGCCTGCACTTCAGTCATAGTCTCCAAGCTCAGCTCCCCAGGAACTCCCACCATACCTTGAGTGAGGAGGAGGGCATAGTGACCCCAGCCCCCTAACCACATCCCACAGAGCACCCAACTTTCTCTGCTGGTGTTTGCAGCCACTGCCTGTGCCTTTAAGAACTGCTACTCGGTGCCAGGGTCTTGACCTCAGCATCCTCAGCTGAGTTGGATTAAGGACCATTTCATGCCTTTTGTGAATTCCTTCTCGCATCAGCTCCCTCCCCCACACGGAGCCATAGTAGCCTGGGGCTCCAACCATTCTGCCAAAGGCAACCAGAGAAGCAGTGTCTCCTGACAGCCTGGTCCCTCAGGGGTAAAGGTCGCTTCTTTGATTGGTGGCTTGTGACCAGGGAGAGGACCCTCGGGGGTCTTGGGCTATCGCAGGATCTCCGGAAAACCATGCAGAATTTTAAGCCATGAAGGACTATGCTGATGTCATCCTCTGTCCAGAGGCAACTGAGTTGAGCAAGGTAAGGCCGACATGGAAGCAAACTCCCTGATGTCCCTAGTGAACCTGCATGTCCTAGCCCATAAGGCCCTGCCTTCCATTCCAGACAGAGTTCTGCAATCCTGCTTTCGACCCAGAAGCGGGGCCTTCTTGCTCTCCACCAGCGTTACAGAAAAATGTCAGCAGTAGCCTCCAAGCTCCCTGGCATGGTAACCATCAGAGAGAACCCAGGAACTAAGGTGGTGTGAGGGATGTCCCACACAGGGGTGCTTCTCAAAAGCCCACTGTGTCCTCTCTGTAGCCCAGCGTCTCCGGGGACTACAACCAGACTGCCACTTCTCCTGGCTCTGCATCCTGCTGCTCAGTGGCCTGCTGCTCCTGCTGCTGGGGCTACTGGTGGCTGTCATCCTGGCTCGTAAGTAGCTGGAAGGGCTTTACATGAAGTGTCCATGAGCCATTCTGCCAGTCCCCAGCAACCTGCTCTTCTAAACGACACTCCTCTATGCCTGCCTCCAGAGTTGCAGGCTACATCTCTCCCCAGGACTACCAAGAACCCACTGCCCACCGGAGGCCTCACCACTATGAGTGTCATTCCCAGCACCACCCCTAACACCCACACTACCACCACCTCAACCATTACAGGGCAGCAGGAGGCAGCCATAAACCCTACACACCAGACCAGTAAGTCCTAAGGGCACTCTCTGGAGAAGACCCAAGATGGCGTTGGGGGGTGGAAAGGGAATCTTGCAGGTGGGGGAAGACCTGTCTCCTATTGACCTCTGAACTCTCACTCCATCCCCCGTAGTGTGCGGAGGCCTCCTGCATGGTCCCAGTGGGTTCTTCAGCAGTCCCAACTACCCAGACCTTTACCCGCCGCACAGCCATTGTGTCTGGCATATCCAGGTAGCCACTGGTCAGACAATACAACTCAAGATTCAAGCGCTCAGCATAGAAAGTGTGCTCACCTGTCTTTTTGATCGCTTGGAAATTATCCCAGAGCCTGCAGGCCCTCTCCTCAGGTAGGTCCCCCTGCTTCCAGGGGACCCCACATGCCTGAAAGGCAGAGACACTGGGAACTCAAGCAAAAATCTGAACTAGAAGAAAATTTACAAAACTGACTTCTGACCCCTCCCCTGCCAGCACCTTGCTTTGTGGCCTAAGGAAACTCACTTCCCTTCTCTGGTCTGTTTCTTACCTGAGTTCAGAGCCTCCATCACCCCTACCTGGCTTTCTTACAGGGTGTGTGGTAAAACACCTCCTGCCACATTAAACACCAATACCAGCCACCTCCGTGTGTCCTTTGTCTCTGATAATGATGTGGAAGGGTCTGGTTTCCAGGCCTGGTACCAAGCGGTGGCCCCTGGACATTGTAAGTGACTTCCCTCCATGTCCCCAGCCACCTCTCCTTCAGCTATGGAAACTCTGGGGGATTCTGACTCCAGATGGTCCTTGCCCTTCTCCAGGGAGCTGTGCCCACAATGAGTTCCACTGTGACCTGCTCCTCTGTCTGAAGCATGACTCTGTATGTGACGGTATTAATGACTGTGCTGATGGCAGTGACGAGACAAACTGCAGTGCCAAGACACTGGGTACGGGCTCAGCGAGGGACAGGGCAGGCACATCTTCAGGCTTCTGTCCCAGGTTCAGGCTGGCATCCCCTGCACTGACCCAGAATTTTCTTCCCAACCACTCATGAGCCACTTGGCTTCTCTACAGGGTGTGGAGGGAACCTGACTGAGCTCTCTGGGGTGTTCTCTACCCCAAACTACCCACAGCACTACCCACACCAACAGGTAAATGCAGTACCCTCAGGATGGTGTAAAACTCATGAGACCAGAGTAGCTAGGTCTTATAAGTGGGAAGTCTGCCTGGGGATACACTTGATAAAATGAGCTTATGCAGACCAGGAGATACTGTTTAGCACCAACTGTATGCCAGACATGTCCAGGCTAGGTAAACACATTTATTTCCGAGACCAGACAATTCAAAAAAGCATTTATTTTATGGATAAACAATGTCACACCCTATAGTCCATGCTGATCTTGGCACTGGTGAGAATCCTTCTGCCCCGGCCTCCTGTGTGCTTGGATTATAAGTATGAGCCACCATGCCAAGCCTGGGTCTTTGTTTTGAGACATGATCTTACTATGTGGCCGTGGCTAGCCTGGAACTAAAAGGTGTGCACCCCCACCCCTGCACCGGCACCCCTACCCCACATCTGCTGGGGGGTTTTTGTTTTTGTCCACGCTGAGAATCAACCCCAGGGTCATACAAGTTCTTTACCATTAAGCTATACGCCTGGTCCTTGGCTTCTTGAATCAGTCTCTGTATGTCGATCAGGAGGCCGCGATGGGCCTTGACACACAGCCTGCCTTGGACTCTGTCTTCCAAGCACTGTGATTACAGGTGTACGGCGCCATGACTGATGGACATTTCCTATTTTAAGAGGCACCAGTGCTAGAAGTGAGGTGGACAACAGCCACTCACATCTTGCCTGGTCTGCTCTGGGCAAAGTAGCCCCCTGCATGTCCAGGCTGGGGCAGGGGAAGGTCCCCATGAGTTACGTCACATCTGCCCTCCCCCAGCTTTGCACCTGGTACATTGAAGTACCTGTGGGATACAGGATAAGACTCGAGTTCCACAACTTCAGCCTGGAAGCGCAGGCTGAGTGCAAGTTTGACTACGTGGAGGTCTATGAGGCCAGCAATTCAGGAACCTTCAGCTTCCTGGGCAGGTACGAATTGGGGCAAGAGTGGTGGGCAACCCATCCCCCATCTGGCAGGCCAGGATCCATATGCTAGGCTCAAGGGGTATAATACCCAGCTTCGCAGTCTTCATCTACTCTATAGAGATCTCTCATTGGCATCCTGAGACAGCAGCGCTTCCACTTATGCAGTTGCCTGGCCCCACTCTTCCCCCTCCAAGGCCTTTGCCTTCCCTGTCTTCCCCGACTCTCCCCATCCCAAAGTGGCTCAACTTGAAGAAGTCATCTCATATGTCTTGAAACAAATAGCATGAGTCCCTAGACCCTAAGCTCCATGACTCGGCAACCTTGGGTCCTACGGCCCCTGGCATAGCCAAGGGCTCTGTGCCCAGGATAACTTTCTTCCCCCGGCAGGTTCTGTGGAGCAGAGCCGCCACCCCACCTCATCTCCTCACAGCACCAGCTGGTAGTAATCTTCAAGACTGACCTTGGCATCAGCAGCGGGGGCTTTTTAGCCACCTACCAAGTCACCAATGCTACAGAGAGTGGGTGCCCCTGGGCAGGTGGGTGTGGGCAACAGCTGGTCCTCCAAGGGACATTAAAGGGTACCCTGGAGGGCAGTAGGTACAGGCATGCATGCCCCTGTACCCACAGACCTTTGTGGGCCCAGAGAGTTCTGCCAGAGTGGAGGATATAGAGATCTGCAATGGATGTGTGACTTATGGAAAGACTGTGCAAATGACAGCAGTGACAACTGCAACCGCCACTTGTCCCCACAACCAGGTAAGGAAAGGAGCCTTACTCTGAGCAAGTCCCGCCAGTCAGAACAGGCAGGGTTCCCTACCACACTTTCTTCAACTCCCCTTCCCTTCCCCTTGATATTTCATGGCTGGGTGTCTCTCTTCCTCATCCTGTGACTACTTCAAGGAGTCTTGATGGGACTCTTGGCTGGTGGTGGCATTGTACACTGGTGTCATCTGGGAGGGGCACAGAAATGTAGGAGTCAATGGTAGGAGCTTTGAGACTTAATCTACTTTGGCACTCAGAGCCCCTCTCCACAGCTTACTTCACAGACTACAAGACAGAAGTGGTCCCAAGTGGTCCCAAGTTGGGTGCTCCACATTCCCTAAGATCAGAGGGGCCTACATGATACACAGGCTGGCAAATAGCCTCTGGAAAGCAGCAGGGCTCCTTGGAGTGTGTGAAGCCGTTTTCTGTGGTTGCCTCTTGAGAGACTCAAAACACAAGTGCATCTTAAACATGTGGAAACAATGGCCAGGCAGTGTCTTATCCGCCACAGTGACTCAACCCTCCCCGCTACAGACCTGACCTGTGAACCTGTTCAGGTGGAGATGTGCCTTGGACTGAGCTACAATGCCACAGCCTTCCCTAACATCTGGGTGGGCCTGGCCACGCAGACGGAGGTGACAGACATCCTCAGAGGCTACAAGGTGCTGGGACAGAGAGGAGGGAGGTCATAGGAAGGGTGGGCACGTGGAGACTAGGCACCTGATGGCTGTCTTTCCTCCGACAGAGTCTGACAACTCTACCCTGCTACCAGACTTTCCGGAGGTTCCTTTGTGGGCTGCTTGTACCTCGATGCACCTCACTGGGCACTATCCTACCCCCTTGCCGTTCTGTATGCCAGGAGGCAGAACAGCAGTGCCAGTCTAGCCTGGCATTACTGGGCACCCCCTGGCCTTTCAACTGCAACAGGCTGCCTGTGGCAGCTAGCCTGGAAGCTTGCTCCCAGCCCTGACCTGAAGCCAGCCCCCACCCTCTGTCTGCCCTTCCTCCTCTACCTATATGGGTGGGCAGGACAGACAAAAGACAAGGGCAAGGGTGGTCTGGACATGGGACTCTGCCCATCCTCTCTGGAGCTTCTCAGAGAGGAAAAGGACCAGTTCCAAATCTGATCCTGCCCAGGACTAACGGGACCATCCCATCTTTCCTCTACCTTCCTGGAGCTTTTATTTGCCAAGATCGCCCTGGGCAGTGCCAGGCCCCACACTGTGCCATTGGACAGCCTAGCAGGCTTCCTATCCAAGTCTAACCCTGATTCCTTGTCGTCTGCCTTTCCCCTTTCCATTTAAGTTCACAGTCACCTGACCATCAAGCTTTTTCATTTAGTCAACAAAACTGGGTGCCGGCTGGTGTGCTGCGACCCTAAGCTGGAGGTCCAACTGTCTCTCTCCTTTTGGAATTCTTTACCCTGGGACCCCCTACTAATCCAGTTCTCCACCCCTGCCCCACCCCCACACATTAGTTTTGACTTTGGACTCCATCATTATCCCATTCCTTCCTCCCTCCCTCCCGCTCCTGGGAACTGGAGCCCCAAGTATCTGTCTCACAGTTCAGCCTTTCTGTAATGTAGGCTCAAGTCTCTCCTCCTCCTCCTTTCTCCACACCCCCTACACTCCCACAACTTTGGCCGGCCGCCGGGCGACACCACGAGTTATTTCTCTGCTATTTCCCAGCCCCGCAGTTCTTGGCCTCTGAACAACTGGTTTCCTCTAGGAGTCTGGGAGGAGCGCTGTGGAGCCAGAGCAACCAGAAGCTAGGAGTCAGTCAGCAAGGGCAGGGGCTGCCTGGTTGGGGTAGGAGTGGGAGCAGGGCCAGCAGGAGGGTTTGAGGAAGTCATTCAAAGCGAGCAGCTGGGAGCGCTGGGGAACCGGGAGGGGTGAGTTTGGAAGAGAACGAGGGTAAGTGGGGGAGGGGACTGTGGGAAAGCCTGGGCGCCAGCTAGGGGCTGGAGGAGGGCTTATCTCTCCTTTCCCAGTTTTGGCTTAGGGCACCCTCATCTTCATCCCATCACACTGTGCTCAACCCCAATGGCATCTTTGTAGGGCGGGGACCTACTGGGTTCCACCTGGGTGGGGCGCGTGGTTGGTCCTAAGAGTCTTGGTTCCAACTCTGGTCCTGCCCAGCCTACAGACTTCAAGAGACGATCCTGGCGTCTGAGCCTCCTGGTCACCACCATGAGGCCACTTCTTGCCCTGCTGCTTCTGGGCCTGGTATCAGGTTCTCCTCCTCTGGACGACAACAAGATCCCCAGCCTGTGTCCCGGGCAGCCCGGCCTTCCAGGCACACCAGGCCACCATGGCAGCCAAGGCCTGCCTGGCCGTGACGGCCGTGACGGCCGCGACGGTGCACCCGGAGCTCCGGGAGAGAAAGGCGAGGGCGGGAGACCGGGTAAGAAGTCATTTTCGTTGCAGTGCATGGGTACATCCTAGTGAGCACAGCAACTTCTCTGGTGGATCCTTTGAGGGTCAAGGGTCCCGCCAGGGGGCGCTACTCTCCCTCCATTCCAGTCGGAGTGGGGCGAGGTGGGCCGCGGGTGGGGGGGGGGGGTGAGTCAGCCCCAGGGAATCAGAAACCCTGATCCCTCTACTCAGCACTTCAGATCTGCCCCCAGCAGGAGGTAATATAATAGCCAGGAAGGCTGGGAGGCTTAGGGATGCTTAATAGTCACCCTTCTGCACTCCTGCTGCGGCTCCTAATTTTTCCTTTCCCACTCCATTCCCTGCAGGACTACCTGGGCCACGTGGGGAGCCCGGGCCGCGTGGAGAGGCAGGCCCCGTGGGGGCTATCGGGCCTGCGGGGGAGTGCTCTGTGCCCCCGCGATCAGCCTTCAGTGCCAAGCGATCAGAGAGCCGGGTACCTCCGCCAGCCGACACACCCCTACCCTTTGACCGTGTGCTGCTCAATGAGCAGGGACATTACGATGCCACTACTGGCAAGTTCACCTGCCAAGTGCCTGGTGTTTACTACTTTGCCGTCCACGCTACTGTCTACCGGGCCAGCTTGCAGTTTGATCTTGTCAAAAATGGCCAGTCCATAGCTTCTTTCTTCCAGTTTTTTGGGGGGTGGCCCAAGCCAGCCTCACTCTCAGGGGGTGCGATGGTAAGGCTAGAACCTGAGGACCAGGTGTGGGTGCAGGTGGGCGTGGGTGATTACATTGGCATCTATGCCAGCATCAAGACAGACAGTACCTTCTCTGGATTTCTCGTCTATTCTGACTGGCACAGTTCCCCAGTCTTCGCTTAAAATACAGTGAACCCGGAGCTGGCACTTGCTAGTGGAGGGTGTGACACTGACCAGCACATACCAGGAGGGCTGGCCCCCTGGAATGTTGTGAATGACTAGGAAGAGAGGGAGCCACCTCTGGTCCCACTCCTGGCAATGAATGGAGACAGAGGCTGTCTGAGATCAAGACAGACAGTGTGGGGCAGTGGCTGGGTTTCTGCCCAGGACTTTAGAATGCAGTGGGCTGGCAGCTGTGGGTTCCTGGCCCAGGACTCCAAGGTGGGATGCTCCTTTCCTAGTCCTGTGCCCCCTCTAGGTCCTTGACTCCATCTCTCCGGCTTCCAGGGCAGAGCTTTTTCTCAGAGGTCACTTAATAAACCTAAAATCCTCCCACTGGTTTCTCCCTTTCTTCTGAGATGCACAGCAGGAGGGCTCCTGGGTGGGATGGGGCCATGACACAGATATACAATCAAGCAGACCTAGAATAATTGGCTCCACAGAACTGCCACGTAGATGTGTAGATGGTGAACCCTTGCCTGACCAGGGGTTAACTTCTGATTTCGGGCTATTGCCACTCAGAGAAAGAAACACATTTTTTTTTTTTAATTCAAAGATGCCAAACCAAGTGGGAACAGCCACTGTCTGGTCTAACAAAGAACCGGGACTTTTAATCATGGCTGCCCTGGCTGCACACCATATAGTGATAAAGATCCTGCTTTCTTAGATACCTAGAAAGCTATAGCTGTCACCCCACCCAGAGATAAGTAGTTCCTGAGATGACCACAAGGGGGTGCCCAAGCTCCACAGTGCGACAACGATTTAAGGTCTAGGCTTCCAAGGGGTTAGGGGAAAGGATAGTAAGGTCTGCAGAAAGAATTCCAGATGGGAGTAAAAGGAGGTCCTTGGCCCAAGCTTAGGAAGTTTATCTTCTCTAATAAAATGTTTATCCTCCACACTAAACGCAGACTGGAAGGAGCCAGGCTTCCCCCTACTCAACTCCCTGGGGGGAGGCAAGCCCTGCCACAGGCCTCCAAAATCTCCACTGTGCGGGGCACAGCGTGGGTGGGCCAAGCCATTAAGTTTGAGGCTGACCACAGGCCCCCTGGGGGCTCACCTCTTGTGACACTCAGTTTAACAGGCTCAGATTAATGATAGCAAACACACCCAGATTTGCCAATCCTAATTGCTCAACTTCTCAATGCAAAGTGGAGGGACTTCCTTCAGAACCCGCATCTCCTCCCTCATCCAGAAAACAGCCTCAGACACTGCTTCTAGATGGAACATTAAACCATAGGGGTGATCCCCTAATTTCCTACTGGCAGTGGGAGGGCAACTGTGTGAGGGTTCTCAGCTTCCAGGGTCTTCCAGATAGGCCCATAGACGCTAGCTCACACCTGCAACAAAGGTCCTACACTCCAGCTCATCACAGTACCAGGCCCTGTACCAAGACAAAAAACAAAACCAAGCAGGACATGAGGCATGGTGGCACAGACCTTTACTCCCAGCACTTGGGAGGCAGAGGCTGGTGAGCTTTAAGTTCAAGGTCAGCTTGGTGAATTCCAGGACAGTCAGAGCTACACAGAAAAACCCTGTCTCAGGAAAACAAAAACCAGACAAGTACCAGCCCCTCCAGGAATAAGAGGATAAACTGACCTCCAGGCAGCAGACTCCACTATGTCCTCCTGGAAAGATCAGCACAATGGGAACATAAAAGAATGGGGACAAGTTCACAGTCCTCTCATAAGGACCTAACACAGTATAGAGAAGGCAACTCAGAACCATGGATTGCGGGGCACCTCAAAAGGGCAAGCATTTAAGCAGCCATGCTTGCTGTCGGGCTTTCCTCTCAGCAAAGCCAGCCACACTCTCTCCTCATCCCCATCCCTTAGAGCTTGCAATCGCGATGCTCACTTCTTACTCTAGCCAGTCTCAAACAGACCTGGAAGCAACAGCAGCTGACCACTCGCTGGTACTTGCAAGGACCACACTTAGCGCTGTCAACAGAGCTTTATTCATAGAAACTGGGCAGTCCAACTTACGGGAGCTATGACTCCTGAGGCCTCACCTCTTGTTTGGACCCTAGTGAAAAGTGCTGAATGCCCTCTCCATTGCTGGAGAGAGCCCAGGAGGAATGCTATGTTCCATGGCATGTAGGGAATGAATAGACAGCTGGTTGTTCCTTCTGAGGCTCCCATGGAGCTGAGGTGCCTAAGGGTAAATGGTCCCAAAGCCAGGTGTAGCTGTACCCCTGTACCCAGAGGTAAACTCCTGACCCCAGGTTCTGGTCAGGTTGGGAGTCTTTAAAAGACAATGGCAGGCAGAAGTGGCTCTAAGGGCACCTGCAGGTTTCTACTCCCAGACCCACCAGGGCAGAGGCTCTGGCTGAACATAAAGGTTCAAGATCATTCTAAACCAAAAAAGAAAAAAAAAAAAATAATAATAATCAACATCACTCCAAGGCCCACGAGTTGCCAAAATCCTCAAATGACACTGATGTGGTGTGGCCTAGGGAAAACTCCAACAAAAAAGCCAGAAGCTGAGGAGGATGGCCCTAGAGACAGGCATCTGGTGGGCCCGGGCAGGCGCAGAAGAGCCCACCACAGAGTCTCAGGGCCCTTGCATAGTGACATACTCACCACCCTCAGCATCTCAGGGCCCCACACAGGGTTTAGAGAAAAGTGTTACTCTGTCCCACCCAGACTGGAGTCTTCCAGAGTATTCCAGCTACATGTCCTGGATATATATGGCTTGAGGCTTGGCAGAGTCACCTTCAGGGCAAAGAAGACTCAGGCCAGAACCCAGAGGCAAAATGTTGATGCTGTCCTGGTGTGCAGAGCGCAAAGGATGGGCAGGCAGGGAGGGAGTCTTCAGAGGTAGACATTGAGGGTCTGTAAGATGCTGCGGCGGCAGAGCGGGCAGTTGCGGTGGTAAACAGGGTGGCGCATGAGGATCTCAGTGCAAGCCTGGCACAGGCACAGGTGCCGGCAGGGTAGAAGCAGCACCGTCTTGCTCTGGTCCTGACAAATAACACACTTCTTCCGCTCTTCTTGCTCCTTCAGCAACTTCCACGGGTCTTGCCCAGCTGTAGGCTCCTCCTCGTTGAGTCTGCCTCGGCCTCTGGCAGGTGTTGTTCTGATGACCTCCTCTTCTTCGGCCTCAGGAAGAGTATCCTGTGGCTGGATCCTGGCTGAGAACACCCTCCTGGGGCCACCTTGGGGGGCTCCCGGTGCTCCTCCCCGATTTGGCCAGCTGGCCAGTTGTAGGCTCCAGCTCCAGACTCTGCGCCAAGCCTCTAGACCTAGTGGAAGGCGAGACAGCCGTACAATGTCCTCTCGAAGCCGGTGGTAGGATGGGCGGGCGTGAAGCTCACTGAGGGCCCTGCTGGCCAGCCTCAAGGTCTGCTCTGGGTGCAACACAACCAAGACCACTGCCAGCACACAAGCCAGCAACACCAAACCGGTGAGGTGGAAAAGCACACAGCTGGCCAGGAGGCGGACGGCTGAGGCCAACAGCTCCAGTACTAGTTGGCAGGGCGTCCACAGTAGAATAGCCATGGCCACCGCACTGCTGGAAATGTGAGCAAGGAAAGCAGCCACCACATCTGTCATCCTCCAAAGAGGCCCTGTCACAGCATCCCACAGGGCCAGCACCAGGGAGAAGAAGTTCTGAGTGCCAATGAGGCAGATGTTGACCAAACTGTTGACCACATAGGCCACCAAGCTCATGGCAATAGCACAAATGTCACAGGCCTGGCGCAGCAAAGCATGGCCACTGGAGACCACGTTCAGGAGGCCCCTGTTCAGTAATTCTCGGCTCCTCAGAGCTCCATGAGAGGCCAGGTGCCCCAGGAGCTTTAAGCTCTCCAAGCCTGAGTAGCAGCTATAGAGAAGAGTACACAAGGCCTGTAATCCCCCGAAGGTAAATCGGACCACTGCTTCAACTAAGGCCAGCAAAGAAAGCAGGAATCCTCGACCCAAGTGCAGAAGACTGGTCAATACCGTATGTGGCAGATTGTAGATGAAGGCCAAAAGCCAGGCCAAGGTAGCCAGGAGGGAGGACACGAGCAAGAAGTTGAGATCCAACACCAAGGTCAGCAAGTCCAGCACCAGGCCCACCCCATTCACCACCAAGTAGACAGCCTCCATGATAGGGCTGTGAAGTTCAAGACAAAAGGCTGGCTCCTCAGAGAAGGCGGTGTCAAGGTTGCCAATACTGTGGAGGGTTCAGAGTTAATTTGGAATGGATGTGAACGTCTAACCAAGGGAGAACCAAGGTCTACAGAAGTGGGTTGGAGGGAAGACTTTTACAAGAGGGAAAGGAGTCCCGGTTTGGAAGGCGCGCTGTTCGGGAGCGAAGAGGCGAAACATCTCTAAAGAGACAGGGATCCCGGACCGTAGGAAGTACCTCAGCTTTAGACGCCAGGAGCGGTATACAAAGCCGGGCAACGGGTCTGATCAGGAGAAGACCGTGAAGTATGGGACGGGATCTGGAAGGGCCGGGCCGGGGCCGGGTGGGGGCGACGCAGGCTGGGCGTGGGCTCGCGGTCCAGCCACGCAAGTGCCCCTGTCCCCGCCCGGCCCCTGTCCTCCCGCTCGCGGCGACTGGCACCCAAAGGGAAAGCCGGACAGAAAGTCAGCCGCGGCAGACCCCAAGCGCGGCCTCGACTCCACTGGGCGCCGCCATCTTGTGTGCGAAGGGATGGGACAAGCAGGGGGCGGGACCATAGTCTGTGGCCAATCAGTGAGGGGCAGTGGCAGAAATATCGACAAACCATTGGTGTTTTTAAATGGCGCCTAAAGACAGTTTCCAATGAGAGGCGTGGAAAATATTTATAAAGCCCCTCCTTTTAGAGACGGTGATAGGCCCGTTAGCATGTCGATATAATTTCCCCACCCCCGCCCCGCCCCGCCCCTTAAAGAGCCAGAACCACACTTTAATGAGGCTGCCTTTAAGTGTTGTTGCCCTGAAGTTGCAACTTTACCCTGCTCCGGGTCCTGGCGCGTACGTTCCTTTGAGCTCTTGGCTGGACTCTGGGATAGTACCTCCTCCGCGTCCCGCTCTATCTCATTCATCACTTATTTTTAACATTTATTAAGCACCTACCATGCTTTGGAAATATAACCCTTTTTTAGATTATCGTCTTCTCTCAAGCTATTCACAAGAAGAAAAAAGATTGTTAGGGGAGATCCGTTGTCATTGAGAAAAGGAGCCACAGAATGAAGGAACTCTGCTTTCTACCTTGACCCCTACCAGCCATCATCAAGAGCCTCGGTGTTTTCTACTTACTCAGAGATCTCCCGAGTGACTATTGACTTTGTTAGCCTTGTCAAATTGGCACAGCCTGGAATCATGTGAGAGAAACCTCAGTTTAAGGGATTGCCCGGGGTGGGTTTGGTCTGTAAACTTGTCTATGAGGTATTCTTTTGTTAATCGATAGAGAAGGGTCCAGCCTACTATGGGTAGCAACATTCCCTAGGCGAAGGGGTCCTGGGACTAGGTAAGAAGAACGCTTTCGGAGTGTGAACCAGTAACTGCACCAGCAACCTCCATGGTTGGCCACGGAATGTGACTCCAGGCGCCTGCCTTGACTTTCTGCCCCAGCTTCCCTCAAAGATGTACAGTGACCTGACAATAAGATAAACAAACCCTTTCCTCCCCAAGTTGCTTTTGGTCAATGTGTTTTATCACTGCAACAGAAAGTAAACAGGACACTTATCCTTCCCCTGGTCACTGCTGTTTGTTTTTAAATTTCCTACTTGTTTGGAATTCAAATTCTGTTGCCAACTCTGAACAGTGCATAAGCCCTTTGTTTCCTCCAGGCATCACCCACGAAGGACGTGGGTGCCCTCAGCACTATGTAAATGAGGCTTCGTGGGATACTTGGGAGGTACAGGCAGGAAGGTCAGCTTCAGAGATACTTAGTCCGTTTAAGGAAAGACTTGCTTACTCGAAACCCTGTCTTTTAAAAAATAAGTAAGTAGGGCTGGAGAGATGGGTCGGTCAGTGGTTAAGAGCACTGACTGTTCTTCCAGAAGTCCTGAGTTCAATTCCCACCAACCACATGGTGGCTCACAACCATCTGTAAAGGGATCCGATGCCCT
This sequence comes from Micromys minutus, assembly GCF_963924665.1. Taxonomy (NCBI): domain Eukaryota; kingdom Metazoa; phylum Chordata; class Mammalia; order Rodentia; family Muridae; genus Micromys; species Micromys minutus. The sequence goes on from NC_137985.1 coordinate 37,389,113, forward strand.
CTTCTGGTGTGTCTGAAGACAGTACGGTGTACTCATATATATAAATAAATAATCTTTAAAAAGAATAAGTAAGTAAATAAATAAAACCTGGCCAGTTAGTGTATCTAGGAGGCAGAGACAGGCAGATTCGTTAATTAGAGGTTAGCCTGGTCTATGTATCAAGTTCCAGGACCAGCACTACATAGAGAATGTCTCAAAAAAGACATGAAAAGAACCAGAGAGATGGCTGAGCAGGTTGTCAGGTCCAAATAGCAGAGCTGTTGACACTGTCTTAGACAGATTCTGGCTAAATAAGCAGGTTGTTACCAGGTAAACAAGCCTAAAGGTTATTTGTTTGTTCTGTTTCTGTTCACCAGGAAGTTCTCTTAACCTTCCCCCAAAGGTCAACTACCTCTGCCAAGGGCACCTAGTTCCAGTTCAACCGTCACTCAGACCCCCATATCCACCTCACGGTCATAGAAAGTCTATATACTCTTCTCCCTGATTGTCCCTCTGCACCCCCCCCCAAAAAACACCGAGAGGTGGCCTTCACAGTTTGATTCCAAATAAATCTCTTTCCGCCCACAGAGCAGTCTAGGTCAGCAGTTTCTCTGTGCCATTGATCATACAGGTGAAAGCACTTCCTGTGGGAAAGCCTGGTGACAGGCTTCCACAGATCCATGCAAATGTGTGCACATTAGAGACCAGAGGAGGGCGTCTGATGGTTTGTTTTTTTTTTTTTTCTTCCCAACTTGTTTTGACTATGTTCTCTGGCCAGTGAGGTCCTGGTGCTGGAGACTGAAACTCTAGTCTTCTTACTGCACACACAGCAAGTGCCTGAACCATCTCTGAAGGCCTTTCGTGTGGGTTTTTGTTTTGTCTTGTTTGTTTGCTTGAACCTGTGTCTTCAGCCTGAAGTTAGTCAGGTGTGGATCCTGGAGCAATTTAAACCTTCTCCACCAAGTTTGCTGAGCTAGGATTGCCTTCATTTACCCACAGCTGGACTCTACAACCCTATAACTGTGGTTCCCTAAACCCACACTCACACCTGCACTGGTTGCAGTTAAACAGCCAGCTAGGATCTACAACATGGCTCACTGTGCATGAACTGTTCAGCCTGTTACTGAACATAATGACTTCAATCCCTGGGACCCAGAAATGAACTGGCTCTCCCAAAAGTTGTGGTCTGTCTTCTGTGAGTACACACACACACACACACAGCACCACCACCCCAAATAGATAAATAGGTATAATGACAAAACAAAGCAGCCAGTTTTCCACAGTCAGTAGAGGGGCTAAAGAGATGCTCTCAGCGGTTGAGAGCACAGGCTGCTGTTGCAGAGAGGTCCTGAGTTCAGTTCCTAGAAAGCCCATGGTAGCTCACAACACATCTATAATGTGGTCTGATGCCCTCTTCTGGCCTGCAAACGTATGTGCAGATAGAACTCAAACACGTGGAAGATTTATCTAGATAGATAGAGAGATAGATAGATAGATAGGGAGATAGAGATAGATGGTAAAATAAAAATTAAAAAAAGAAGCGGGGGCTGGAGAGATGGCTCACGGGTTAAGAGCACTGACTGCTCTTCCAGAGGTCCTGAGTTCAATTCCCAGCAACCACATGGTGGCTCACAACCATCTATAATGGGAACCAATGCCCTCTTCTGGTGTGTCTGAAGACAGCTACAGTGTACTCGCATACATAAAATGAATAATTAAAAAATAAATAAAAAGCAAGGGGAGACCTTGGGTGCCCAAAGGCAGTCCCTGTCCATTCCGGACAGACCCTTTTGCCTGATATGAGGTATACTAAACCAAAGCCACTTTTAATGAGCCACAGCCCTTGACCCAGCTGTGAGTAATGCAGGCAATCGTAGCTCAGCAAACTTGGGGGAGGAAGTTTAAATTGCTTGCCAGTATGCGCTCTGGGGGCCAGTAAACCAGCTGGAAAGAAAACCGATACCTAGAGGTGCTATCCTTGCAGAACTGGGAAGAGAAAGCGCTCCCAGAGAATGAAAGCCCTTCAGGCCTGCCCTAGTAGCCAGGGGCATCTGCGCTGCTGGCAGACGGGACTTCTTTGGCTTGGCAGGAGAAAGACCAGCTGGTCACGCACAGGGCTTTCTTAGAGGTTCCAGGGTATGTGTGGGCTAAGGGACTGAGACCAGGACAGAGTGTCCAATTCAGGAGGCTGTTCTGTGTTAAAGGTTTTCTTTTTAATTTATTTAATTATATATATTTTAAAGATTTAGCCGTCTCTTCATCCCTTAATTTTATTTTTAATTATGCAAATTAAAGCTAGGGTGTAACCCAGTGGTAGAGTATTTGCCTGGCATGGGCAGAGCTTTAGGTTTCATCCTTAGCAGTGTGTTCGCGAGTGTGTATGTGTTTGCATGCACACATGTGTAAAAGAGAAAGAATGTGTATGTGTGTTTGTGAATGTGTGAATGTAAAAATCTGTGTGTGAGTTCATTGAGTGTGTATACAAGAAATTTATTTATAGGGTCAAAGTTTAAATTATTTTAGAATGGGGGCTAGGGTAGCTCAGTGGTTGAGCACTTGCCTACTGTGTAAAAGGCCCTGAATTCAATCTTCAGCACTGAGTGGGGGAAACGAAATGCAAAGGTAGATTCTAAGCCTCTCATGCCAACAATTCCAGTTCAGGAAGCTGAGTAGAAAGACCAACATGAATTTGAGACTAGCCTGGTCTCAAATATAGAGAAAGATAAAGAGGGACACCCCCAGGCATGCATGCTTTAGTGGTCACACACATACTAAGATATCTCTGTAAAAGAATCCACGGAGCAGAGAGGGAGCGAGGCCACCTGCTTTTTCACAGCTGTTAGGCTGAAGAAACGGATGCACGAGCAGTTATGGGAGACCCGTGTCCATGGAGAAATGCCCCTTCTGTCCCTTCGCGGCTTCTGCAGTGGATGACCGTGTGGAGATGCTAAGGGATGGGCGGCAGAGGAGCCATAGGAAAAAGGAGGCGTGGAGCGAAGTTAGTCGTGCGGGTTCACGGAGAAGTCCACAAAGGACCTGTGTCGCTACGTCATCAAACTGGGTCATAGATGGCTGGCAAGATGGCTTAGCGGTTAAGAACACAAGCTCCCCTCCAGAAGGCCTGCTTCCATTATTCCCAGCACCCACTTGGCAGCTCACAACCCTCAGAGCCACTCTATTTCCAAGGGTTTGATGTTCTCTTCTGGGCCCTGAGGACAGGGCAAACAGGTGGTGCCCAGATAAACGTGCAGGCAAAACACTCGCAAAATAACCAGCTGAAAGTTGTTTTAAAATCAGGTTATGTACCTTTTCATTCAACACGTTGTAAAGATTTATTTACTCCTATTTATTTATGTGTGTGGGTCCTTGGCCTGAATGCTTGTACGGTGTCATGCGCATGCCTGCACCCAGGGAAGCCGGAAGAAGCAGGTTAGAGGCCCTGGGACTGGCGTGACACAGTTGTTAGTAAGCGACAGCTGCCACATGTGTGCTGGGAACCCGGGTCTTCTGTAAGGGCAACAAGTGCTCTTAACCACGGAACTGCCTCTCCAGACCTCTGAAGATTTTTGATAAAGAAACTTTTGTAATACTAAAAGAAAAATTAGCCTGGCAGTGGTGGCACACGCCTTTAAACCTAGCATTCAGGAGGCAAAGTCCCGCAGATCTCTGAGTTCGAGGTCAGCTTGGTCGACAGAGTGAATTCCAGGACAGCCAGGACTGAACAGAGGAACCTTGTCTCAAAAAAAAAAATTGAATACCTGTTCATTCCTCTGTCAATCGGGGAGAACCATCATTAACGCTAACATTCATTCTGGAAATAAAGGTTCTGGCTTAGAGAAGTATCTTTCTTACTGTACTTTTGAGGTCCTACTACCTCTTTTGAAATGTTTTTCATCTTATTTTATGTGTATGAGTCGTTCCTGCTTGAAGAGCTGTATACGACATGCATGCAGTTCCCAAGGGGGCCAGAAGAGGGCGACAGATCCCACGGGACTGAAGTTACAGATGGCTGTGAGCTGTCCTGTGGGTGCAGGGAATTGAACTTGGAACCTCAAGAATAGTCAGTGCTCTTAACTGCTGAACCATCTTGTCAGCTCCTCTACTACCTCTTTATCTTCTGGAAACAGAAGAATCAGGACAGTCAAAGAGAACCAAGGACAGGCTGGGTACAAAAAAACCCTGTGTCAAAAAAAAAAAAAAAAAAAAAAAAAAAACTCATAAAGCAAGTCGGGTAGTGATGGTGCATGCCAGTAATCCTAGCACTTGGGAGCCAGAAGCAGATGGGTCTCTGCGTTTGAGGCTAGCCCCTCTACAGAGAGAGTTCCAGGACAGTCAGGACTACAAAAAGAAACCCTTTCTCAAGAGCAAAACCAACCCCTCCCCCAAAAAACAGACAAAAACAAAGCAAAAGCAAAATAACAAAAAAAAAAAAAAAAAAAAAAAAAAAAAAAAAATTTAAAACAGGGATTACCCTTGAACTTAAGGCAATCTTCCTGCCTCGGCCACCCAATTTATGCATGCTTAAAAAGGTGATCTTTATTCCAATCTGGACCTAGTATAAAATGTAAACTCTCCATCTCAAAACCCTCACTGTCAAAAGGACAAGAAGGAACCTTGGGAGTTTTAACAGAATGCTGGGGGGAAACCCTGCTCAATAAACTTATACCTGCGGAAGGGCATGTGTGCCTTAAAAAAAAAAAAAAAAAAAAAAAAAAAAAAAAAAAAAAAGCCTAATGCTGCAAATGTAAAAGAGCCCTTGCTGGAGTGGGGTCATCTATGGGTGAAAAACACAGATTCTGACAGATGTGAGGGAGGCTGGGAAGATAGCAGCTGTTTACAATGCATCATGTCAAGAGGAAGCTGAACTGCCTTCTGCTCAAGCACTTGTGGCTGGCTTTGTGTCCCCTTGGCTGGCTGAGTATTAGTTGAGAACCGCCATAAGCTCAAGTTTTTCTACTTGACAGCACAACTCGGAACCCATGTCCTTGAAACATGAACTCATTGTATACAAAAGCCACAAAGTCTGTGGTCCTGCAGGGAAGAGAGGCACTCGAAGGTTCTTGCCGTCCTAGCTTGTGGTCCAGAAGCACCAGAAGTCATTGCCTGTCACCACAGATGCCAGTCAGCCTAGTTCGGAAAGAACTCTAAGCTAGGCTTTTTCAGAGAGCCAGCAATCAGAAAAGGAAGGATTAACGTCATTGGGTCAGGCCAGATGGAACAGTACTTGCCTTTTAACCCAGCACTTTGGAGACAGAGGCAGGCAGGTCTGCGAGTTCGAGGTCAGGCTGTTCTACATAGCAAGTTTTAGGCCAGCCAAAGCTCAGTAGTGAGAATCTGACTCCAAAAGGGGGAGGGGGAGGGGATCCTAGAGATTTGTCTCCAGATGAGGTACCCAGCCTAGTCTCTGGGAAAGAAAGGTTGGCTCTCTTCCTCATCCGCCCCTACCTCTGTGAAGATGGTTTGCATACACCCAAGAGGGCAGGGGCACGCCCCTTCCTCCTGCTCCTTCGCCCGGTCTAGTGGTTAACAGGCAGGTCATTGATGGGATCCCTGTTGAGCTATTCGCAAAGTGCCCCTCAGACGTCATTCTATAATGAGAAGCTTAAATGAGTCCTCCAAGAATATGATAGCCTCTATCTGTCCCTCTTGTCCCTCACACTGGAGACTGAGTCAGGAATGTTAATACCTGCCTGGGTTCTACAGATGCACAAAAGTATGAAGTGGAAACTTGAGGGTTCTTTGGAAAGTCCGTTGGATGGTGTTTTGATCCCGTGAAGGAGTGTTTTCCCGAAGTGGGCACAGGTGAAGGGCTAAGGCAGACTCATGAAGGAACGTTTCACTGAGGCACACAAGTGGAAGGATGTTCTGTTAGAGCAAGCACATGAAAGGATGCTTGATGAAGGATTCTTTGCTAACACACATGTACCGGTCTGCCATTGCATACGAGAGTGCCATTTGTCAGGGCTCCATAAAGAGAAACGCACACAAAAAAACAAAAAACAAACAAACAAACAAAAAAAGAACAAAAAACAAAAAACCTTCTGGTGATGTGCTGCTCGGACCTGGGTTGACTAACAGAGAGATGTCAGCTGAGACAGAAGCACATGCGTGTGGAGGTAAGACCGGTGGAGGACACGTGATGTTTGGAGGGAGTACAAGGACTCACAGACGGTGACAGGGACTGAGCTTAGCTTGCTTACAGAGCTAGCTGAGCAACGCTTGTGGCTTTCATGTCTTCGCAGATCTCCTGGGGTTCCTGCTGGTCCCTTCTGCTGCTGAGACTGAGGCCTGGCTGTCTCTGCTAGGTAGTGCCACCGGTGCATGTTTACTGTCCTGACTGTTGAACTGGCTGCTGGTGTGTCCGTGAAGTAGACCTGTGAACTGAACTGCTGATTTCCACACACAGATGGGCGTTGCTCCAAAGAATTTTTCTAAACAGGTCCATTTTCCTCCCCCACCGCATATCCTTTCTTTTCTACTACCTCTGCTGGGTGGTGGGCTACAAGGGAGGTGAAAGCATTTAAGAACAATCATTAAAAATAAAGTTTGAAAAAATTAAATTTACAAAAATATATTGTGGGTTTTTCTTTTTTCTTTTAAATAATATATTCTTATTAAATATATTAATAATATTATATATAATATTTATTTATTATATATAAGTACACTGTAGCTGTCTTCAGACACACCAGAAGAGGGCACCAGATTCCACTACAGATGGTTGTGAGCCACCATGTGGTTGCTGGGATTTGAACTCAGGACCTCTGGAAGAGCAGTCAGAGCTCTTAACCACTGAGCCATCTCTCCAGACCTTTTTCTTTCTTTCTTTCTTTTAAATGTACATTCAAATTTTTAATTGTGTTTTCTTTTTGAGAGCAGGTCTCTCTGTGGAGCCCTGGCTGGCCGTGCACTGTTGATCTTCCTGACTTGGCCTCCTGAGAGTTTGGATTACTGGATTCCTTACTCTGCCTAGCAAATCCACACATTTGAAGAGAGGTGCAGATTGATGTTACAAAGTCAGCGTGTTCTTCAAGTGTTATTGGAGGCTCTACTAATTTTTGATTACTTATATTTTGCTTTGTTTTGTCTTGTGACAGCGTTTCATTATGTAACCCAGACTGGCTTCAAATTTGAGGCAATCTTCCTGCACTAACCTCTCATGTAAGTACACTTTGATAGTCTGTTGGAGACTCTACCCACTAAGCTAGCTTGCCAATCCTAAAACAAACAAACAAACAAACAAACAAACAAAAAACGTGTTCAGGTTCAGCCTGGCCCACAGAGGGAGTTCCAGGACAGCCATGGCTACATAGAGAAACCCTGTCTTAAAACAAGCCCCCAACCAACAACAAATAAATCTTCAAGTTGGCTTGGTGGTGTTTTGTTTGTTCATAATCATAGCACTCAGGAGACAGGAGCTGGAGATTCGAGTGTTTAAGGTCATCCTTAATTACACAAGAAGTTTGAGACCTTGTCTCAAAATAAATAAATAAATAAATAAATAAATAAATAAATAAATAAAATAATGAATGAATGAATGAATGAATGACACCTACACGGATGCTCACAACAATCTATGACTCTATAGATGGTCCCAGGGGATCCAACACTCTCCTCTGACCACTTCAAACACCAGCGTGTACACATATTCAGGCAAAACACAGGAAAGTGAGTTTCATGAGGGCCAGAGCTACACAGTGAGATCCTGTCTCAAAGTAACAACAACAAACAAACTTTAAAAATATGTTAAAGTACATAAAAAAGCAATAATAGTGAGCAATTTTTAAAAAAATGTTTTAAAGAGTGTAAAAAAGCAAAACAAACTCTTAAATTCCGTTTGCTTTTTCCCCATCATCCAATGAGTCAATACTGACACATTAATATTCATTATCAGTAACTGAGAGCCACAATTCGCACTGGAATGTATCCACTCATCCAATCCCATTGTATCATACATTGCATAGGTCTTGATGAATTCCTACTGACAGGTATAAGGAGCATTCACCTCTCACGGGGACACTGCGCAGGTGGTGAACTCTGTTCCAATCTGTTTTAAAAATCACTCTTAGTGTTAATAATAAGTTCTGTGTGTTTATGTGTGAACACTCCCACCAGTGATCATGTTCCTGTAACTAAGCAAAGTCATTAGGCTTGGGATAGTTTCCATAACTAGTACTTGCTCTCCCTGACTCCCAGCCTCACAGCCATCAGACAGACCACCCTGTGCCAACATCAGCAGTCTAGAACACCTTGATGTAACAACACAAAGACTGCAGCCGACTCCACCTTAGTCAGGGGTGAAAGCCTCCCCCTGGTGGCTCACTAGAGGAATTTCACGATGCTAAGAGGCAAACACTTGGCTGTATACATAACCTGCTCTGCCTACTGGGGACGTTGCCTGTGTCCCCTTACACGTGGAGATCAGAGGACAACTTTCAGGAGCTGTCCTTGTCTCCTACCACATGAGTTCCAGAGACTGAATTCAGGTCTTCAGGCTTAGCAGCAAGTGCCCCAGACCATCCTCCCAGCCCTACAGCTAGCTTTATATTAGAGAACTGTATTCTAGGCCTGTGATCCTAGAATTTAGGAAGCAGAGTCAGAAACATTCCCATGGACTATACAGGGAGTTCCTGGTGAGCATAGGCTACAAAGGAGAGCCTGTCTCAAAACACACAGAGCAAAAGATAAACAGGTAAATAAATGGAATTGAGGAAGGATGGAGAGAGAAGGAAAAGAAAAAGACACAAAAAGATACAGGGAGAGAAAAGGACATTCTGACCATGACTCTAGCGTGCCTGTTCATTTGGCCGTGGCGTGAACACAGTCGTTCTTTTAGGCCTCAGCCAAGGGTTGCATCTCTCCCCTATTTGGACATGGAAAGCAGAAGAGGCTACAAATAAAATAAAGTAAAATAAAATTAAATAAAAACCCTCAGTCACATGATGGGGACAAAGGGCTAAAATAAGGCCACACCCTATATGTTATTGGAGACTGCCTTCCAGACATTTCCTATCTCTACCGTCTAAAAGAAAGAAGGACTGTGAGGGGAAATGGAATCCTAGAAAGCAAGGCCTTCTTTGGTTCTGGCCCTCTGGGGCCTGAACTTATTTAATGGATTTAAGGCAGCTTGGGATTGTTCCCTTCCTTAAAACCATGCTGTATGCCCTGTTGGTGTTAATAATTTATCACAATTTACAAATCGTCTGTAATCCAGTCTCATCCCTCACTAACATCCCTCCTCCCTCACAGGATGCTAACCAACAGTTCCTTGCACAGAGTATGCTTGGCCACCCTCAAGGTAGCACACCCCACTTGCCTGCCCCTCAGAAGGAGACTAGGTGGCACGCCTCCAGGAGGCTGCCCTTGGCCCAGGCGGCTGTCGTTAACAGCTGTTTCATGCATGTGTCTTGGCACATTTTATTATAAATGTACTTGCCTGTCTCGTTACGAATACATGCTTCTCAAATACAGGGACATTGTCTTCACCCCCATCTCCCCAACTCCCTGCCAGCTTAGCTGCTCTCTAACGGATTCCATTCCAAAGGCACGGGGTGGGTTGAAAGAGAGAGAAGATGGCCTCCCCCAAGCCCTTTTCGAACCTCGAACCTCCTCTTTCATCCCATTTTACTACAATGTTGAGTCACCACGCAGGATAAAGTGGAACCGAACCCAGAAAGCCCGGGTTTCTGTACTCTGAGATCCTGAATTCCAGGCCTGAACTCTCCCACCGACTCCATAAAACGAGAGAACAATCCAAATGAAAAGCACTAGGGGGCGCTCTTCGGCCAAGAAGACGTCAAGAAACCAGTGTAAAGTCAAATGCCCTTTCATCACATTATTTGGCCTTTGCTCAAAAGACTTCAGTGGTTCCTCATTGCCTAACTTCTCTTGAAATCCAAGGTGTTTCCCCATAACCTAATTCTGCCTCATCTGAATGTACCCTGTTGAAATTCTAGCTAACCATGTAACCCTGTTGACACAAGCCTTGTTAGTGTGACCCACATTTTCTGGGGGAGTAGATATATATTAGGAATATACGAAGGTTTGCTGTGCAAATACAAGGACAACACAGGTCTCCTCACTTGCCTTCTAGCCAGATAGCTGCCTGGAAACTTTGTAACCGGGTCCCTGGCCTTAGCAGGACTGACTCCATGTTGGAAGTGCCATTCAGGCTGTAAAACTCGCAGGAAGACAGCACCACCTGTGAAGATGTAAACAAAGACCTAATCTGTCCAAGTCCATAGTTGTGGGAAAGTCTCTAAAGGTACTAACCTTGCTCTTTGGTTTTGGTAGCTCTGCTTCTGGCTAACAGTTAACTGTTTTGGTTAGCTGAAGTATATAGCCAGCAAATAGAAACTGTCTATTGGCTTAACCCACGTCTGAGCAGTCCCCTCTGGTGAACACCCCAAAACAAACTTCCCACCCAGAACCCAGGCAGTGGTGGGGCACGCCTGAGGCCAACCTTGTCTGGAGAGTGAGTTCCGGGATAGCCAGGGCTACGCAGAAAAACCCTGTCTCAAAATCAAACAACAAACCGTTTCCACACTGAATGTGTCCTGCTCTCTGCCCTCTTTCTCTTTTGATTTTTCTTTTCTTTTTTCTTTTTTTTTGTCTTTAAGGCAAGAATCTCACCATGGAGCTTTCATTGGCTCCGAACTCAGCAGAGATCCACCCGCTTCTGCCTCCCAAACTCTGGGATTAAAGATAGGCAAGTACCACCATGCCAGGCCCTTCTGGTTTTGGAAGAAGTTCTCATGCAGCTCAGGGGACATTTGAAATCCTAGTTTTCCTGCTTCTGCCTCCCAAGTGTTGGGGGATTACAAGTATGTGTAATCGTGCCTGGCTTCCTTCCCTCCCTCTCTTTGTTGGTGCCATTTCCCCTGCCTGGAATATCCAGCCCTTGCTTTTTTTTTTTTTTTTTTTTTTTTTTAAGACAGGATCTTGTTACGTAGCATAGGCTGGCTTCCAACTTGCAGCAAGGCCTTCTCGAGTATTCTCAAGTACTTCTCAAATCCCAGTCTCAAGCAGCAGGACTGCAGGTTTGCACCAGCACACCACACTGACCTTGCTCCTTTCTGTATAGCCGGCCTTTCACTGACACCCCCTGGCTTTCAGAAAGACTTTCCTGGCTGGCAGAGGCCCCAGGACAAGGCCCTGGCACTCCCCATTCTGCCTCCATTTGAGTCAGATCCTAGGCTTCTAGGACTAAAAGACCAAAGTTTGAACCCATCCTTGGTTACATAGGGAGTTTAAGGACAATCTAGAATACATGAGTCCCTGTCTCAAAAAAACAAGCAAATAAACAAAACTTAATTTTTTTTCAGTTCCTTGGGCTAATTTAGAAATTCTGACAGATGACAGAAATACCACACTTGCAGCCGAGGGCGTGTCCCTGGATGTCCCCCATGCCTTCTCTCACTCCACTTTGGATTTTCAGCATCTTCCTCCTGGTTCACAAGCATGATGGCTAAAGATCTTTGTGACAAGGGACAAAACTGCCCCACACAGCAGTGAGGTTCCCAGCAACTACCACCTCCATCTGAAAACCAAAGGCTATGATGGCGAGGCTTTAACCACACGCACAGTGCCATCTTATTGGGCCCTGACCTCTCCCCTCAACTTCTCCAGAACCCCCCACCCTCATTTCTGCTCCCCAGTCACCTCACCCCTGCCCCGATGAAGCAGCACTCAGATCATGACCAACCAGGCCACAGGCCTGATGAGGCCACCTGTTCAGACAGCCTTCCATGAACGGGCCTTCTTTCTATTGTTCTTTCCTTAGAAGTCTGACTGTCTGTCAGTCCTTTGAGACACACAGTCAGTACTTTCAGATGTGGCTGTGGTTAAAACTTCTTGTCCCTGTGTCCCTTACCACTTCTCTTCCCTTTCATTTTTAGTAGGTGTGGGAGAAGGTTGACCGAGGGTTCTACCTTGTAGCCCAGACTGACTCCTAATGTGAAGCAATCCTCCTGCCTCAGCCTCCCAAGTGCAGGGAATACAGACACACATCACCACATCCATCTGTTTGGTTGTTATATTGGAATGGTTAGATGTGTCCACTCTGTTGGTATTCCCAGAGTGGGGCTTTGGCCAGAAAGTTCCAGTAATATATTTAGCACCATTGAAACATTTACATTTAAGTGGCTAAGTAACTTTATATAGTACACAGTTTTAAAAACCGGTTCCATCCCTCACAAGCTGTTCCATCCCTCACGTCAGATCATGTATCTTTTGGTGTTTAAGAAAGGGTCTTGAAATCCTGCCCAGGCTAGCCTCAAACCCATACCTCAGCTTCCTAAATACCAGGAAAGCATGTGCCACACTGCCCATAGTTTCCTCTGAACGTTGTTTCCTGAGACAAGGTTTCTTTGTGTAATAGAACCCTGGTTGTCCTGGAACTTGCTCTGTAGTCAGACTGGCCTTGAACTCAGAGATCCACCTGCCTCTGCCTCCCTAGGGGTGGAATTAAAATTGAAAGTTGCCATCACTTTTTTTTTTAAGATAGTTTCGCAATCTGAGCTGATAGCGCTCCTGCAAACATGGTGAACATTCCTAAGACCCGCCGGACGTTCTGCAAGAAATGTGGGAAGCACCAACCCCACAAGGTGACACAGTACAAGAAGGGCAAGGACTCTGTATGCCCAGGGAAAGCGGCGTTATGACAGGAAACAGAGTGGCTATGGTGGGCAGACTAAGCCCATTTTCCGCAAAAAGGCTAAAACTACAAAGAAGATCGTGCTGAGACTGGAGTGCGTTGAGCCTAACTGCAGATCTAAGAGGATGCTGGCTATTAAGAGATGCAAGCATTTTGAACTGGGAGGTGACAAGAAGAGAAAGGGCCAAGTGATCCAGTTCTGAGCTAATTTTATTATGAAGACAATAAAAAATTTTGACCTTTAAAAAAAAAAAAAAGATAGTTTCACTATATAAATCCAGGCTGCCCTCAAAATCGTGACCTCTTATCTCCATTTCCTAAGTGCTGACCAAAGGCCTGTTTGAGTAGACCAACCTTTTCTCATTTCCTGTTGTAAAGATCAAGATAAATTTGGCTCACCAAAGTAACCCTTAAGTAAAAGTTCTAAGCTGTCAAGTTCCCTGTAAGTAGAGAGCACAGCTTCTTCCCTGTAGCGATCACCTATCTCGCCCGCAAGAAAGACACACCACAACAGGATCCTTCTACAGGCGTTTATTGCTGGTTTGATTGCAGTGGTGAAAGAGCCCAGAAATCAACCCTCCTTATATATGCTTAGGAGGAATATGTCGCTACCTGATTGGTGCATTCTGTGCGCCCTAATTAGCATACTCGGGACTAGAGAACCAGTCAGCATGAGTCAGCAAAACAGGCATATTTGCGTGCACACTTAGGTTTTTTATCTCAAAATTGGCCAACCTCCCTTCGGGCTGGGCGCCATCTTGTAATGGCGAATGCGGTGGCTTCACCACACTTCCCTCCCCCAGAACCCTTTCCTGTTTGTTTGTTTGTTTGTTTGTTAGGTAGTAAGCTGGTCCCAAGACCACCAGTTCCTTTGAGACCCCCACCCCACCCCACCCCCATCTTCCATTGCCAGATTCTGCACATGCAAGGATAGAAAATCCACCTTCTGGGTAGGGCTAAATCCAAATCCCACGATCTTTTGAAGTTCCCCTGATGGCGCAAAGTAAGCTGGGTGTTAGCTACTTGGTGGGTTCTTCTCTCTTCCACCCTTCTCTACCCCCTTTTCCACCCTTTCAACCCCCTAACACTAGATGGGAGAGAAAAGAGGAGGGGAAGAAGGGGTGACTTTATCAACAGACTACTTCCTGACGATCAGGGACGGAGTTTCTTGGGGAGAGTTTGATCTTTGGAGTAAGGATATCTACTATCTTTTCTTTGCACCAGACTATTAAAACCATAACCAACAGCAACCAACCACCAACCACCAGTCCACCCCGTCTCTCTGGGCTTAGAGGGACCGGCTGAAAAGTCCCCAAAAACTATTTGCTGTTGGCAAAATCACACCCCTGCTAGAGTAGGAGACAAGTCATAGTCAGCTGCTGTCTGTAGATAATCTAAAGCAGTCCCATAACCCATATTTAGGATTAAAATGAAATTTTCTTATATTTCTCTGTATGTGTGTGTATGGTTTGTTTTGTTGTTGTTGTTTTGTTAAGCAAAAATCTCACGGTCAAAGAACGTAGTCTGGGAAGGCAGCCGGTCGGTCGGCCTTGACTGTCTCCTTTTTCTTAAGATTTCAGCCCTGTCTTGCCCCTTTGGAAGCTGGTTGGCAGCCTTAAGGACAGAGGGTGTACCCGTGTCCTTCTGAAGACACAGGGGCCAGTAGATCTAGATGTGACTTGTCCGGATTTCTCACAAGCTCCCCAATTGTGGACCAGCTTGTCTGCCTCCGGGACAAGCAAAGTCAAACTTAAGCAGCCCTCTGGGGACATTCCTCCCCCTGGGTGATGGTATTTGAGAGAGCGGATGTGAAACTCCCTAGGGAGGAGGGTAGGTATAAGCTTCCAGCATCCGGCCTGGGCCCCAACATCCTTCTCCCCCCAGATTTATGCTGGGGACCGGCAAGTGGGATGAGGGAGTGAACCCAGAGACCTTGGATCCAGACTCCACCGACGACTGGACTTGGGCTGCTCCTAGCGCAGGGCGCCCGCCGCCCGGACCGGGTGCCTGAGCAGAATCCTGCCCACGGGGTCCCACTCGGCCCAGAACCCTAGGGGTACATTCGCACCTCACTCCTGTCCATCCCCGGGATCTGCCTCCGCCCTTTCAGAGGAGTGACAGGACCGACTGAATCACCACCGAGAGAGCCGCGCTGGGAAAGACTCTGAGACCGGATTCGAAGTTTCCGGAGAGTCCCATGGTCCCCTCCCAACTGAGCCGCCTGAGCATTTTTGGTAATGTTTGGGTTGGTGAGGACCGCCGGATGCCCCGCCTCCCCTCGGCATCCCCTGGGCAGGACCTCCGAGCTTCTGGCTGCTGCCTTCCCGCCTCAGCTGCTTCTATGAGACCAGAGACCCTGGGTACTACGAAGTGGGCACGTGGACTGTTCCACAACGAGAGACCCCCAGGCTCAGGATGCACAGGAGGGCCAGTCTATTGTCTAAATATTCACATAAGGGCTGGGAGCAGGAGAAAAGGGCCATGACCTCTTGTCAACATACTTCATCCGCTACTGCCATGTTGGCTTTCAGGGTTCATAGTCCCTAGCGAAATCCTGATTCGACCACATTCGCCTCCCCACATCCCAACTCTACAGTAAGGAAGGGGCCAAGAGAAGAGGCCTGATGTTCCCAGGGGAGTCCTGGAATGTTGGGAGCCTGGGAACAGACCCAGCAGTACATGGGAAAGCCAGGCAGTGGGAATCCCACTATCCGACCCCCTCCCCAGCATGAACCACCGGATGCTGCAGACCCGAGCGCCCCAACAGCGGGGCGGGGGGGGGGGGGTTGTGCCTATGGAAGTCCCCACCCTAGCCCAAGTCTGGTGCAACCCTAAGGTTCACTAGGCCAGCTGTGACGCCGACGCCCCTCCCCCACCCTCCTCCAACATAATCCTCCCCTTTGTGTCACTAACCCCCCCACCCCCTTCTCTGGCTCCCCCGTCTCTGACCCCTGCACAATAGGGCCTTTGCCGCCTCCAGGGTGGAGATGAACTCACGGTTTTTCCAAGTTTAAAAATAGCTCCTCCCATCCCCCCCAGAAAAATAACCCTCCCCCTCTTGCATGTTGCTGCTGGTGTGCACCCCGATACAGTGTGCACCTCCTCCCTCCTGCCCTGCGAAGGACATGAGTGAGACTTCGTGTCCGGATGGAGTATGGCCTGCTTCCCTCCATTCAATTTCTTCCTACACATCTTCCACCCACCCCCTAGTATCCGGTTTCCTGGCTTAGTGTTCTCGGAGCAATTGACCCTCCACTCCTCGTGCACCCTGGTTTTCCCTCTGCACAGTCTCTTCCCAGAACAGGTCTCCCTGCTCTCCAAAGTCCCCCGCCACTCCTCCTGGGTCCTGTTCTCTGGACATAGATGTGTGTGTAGGGAGTGGGGAGGTGGAGACCCCGGCCCCTCAGCCTCTGCAGATGCCAAGACTGCTGCCCACCCCCATCTCCTCATCACAGCTGCGAACACATCTATAACCATTTCCTTCCTCCGCCCAGCCCATCCTTCCCAGCAAAGGGAGGGGGCAGCGATCCTTGTCTTTACCTCCAACTCTATTCTTCCTCACTGTAATAAAGAACGGAAAGTCCCAGCCACACTGGAGGCTGTAGCTCATAGGACTGGGATGCCCACTCTCCCATCCAGCCTCAGTGTGCCTCTCACCTCCCGGTTCTTCTCTCGTGGGCTGGTTTCACTCCTGGTTTAATGGAAGTCCTCATGGGGGGGGGGTTCTGTTCTCAGGTGTCTTAGATGAGCTGAAGGCCTTACACCCACCCACTCCACCCATACAATGCTCTCAGCTCTCTATCTGGTTCCTGACCCTTCCAGTCTCTCCAGGGTCCTAACCCATCTTTGGGTTGTAATTTCAAAATGTCCCCTTCATAAAACCATCCATAAGCTGAGTGTCCCCTGATCTATCTTTCCCTACCAGCCAGGGTTTACTTCCTCCTGTCTCTTCTTCCTCCTCCTCATCCTCCTCCTCTTCTTCTTATTCTCCTTCTTTTTCTTCTTCTTCAATTCTATTTTTAAAAGAATTCTTTTTTTTAAATCTTTAAAATTTATCATATTAGGCTCCTTTAGCTAAACCGGGTACTAGTAAGGCAAAATAAGTATTAAGTAAATGTCTTGTGGGTTGAAGGGGTGGTGTGTTCTTCCAACATTGCCCAAATCACTCTTGACCTCGGGCTCCGAGTCTGGGAGTAGCTGAGACTGTGCCTCAGGTGTCTACCAGTCAGCTAACGCTGTTTACCTGGCACAGGTTTTTGTTGTTTCTTATTTTCCTAATAAGCTAACAGCTACCGACAGAGAAACATGGCAAAGACTGAAGTTCTCAGGTTAGGATGGAGGACATCCTTTGTAGCCGCAAAGTCTTTTTGTGTACTTGACACAGAATGGGGGTGAATGGGCAGGAACACCCTAGGCATCACCACCATCCCAGTAACTTGGGGACATTCCACCATAAGCTTTCAGTCCTAGGTTAGTGCAGAATCCAGGGATGCCTGCCCCTGTATGGTCTTCAGAGCTCTTTCTCTCAAATAGTAAGACACCAGTGGGTGTCTTCAAAACCCTAACGGAAATGAAATACAGAAACAAATGAAGAGCTTGCTCTGGGCCACCAAGCTCTCAGAACCCAAGTTACTAGATAAGCTGGCCATAGGGACTTCTTCAAGTACAGTCTGTTTGTTTGCTTTGGTTACGAGCACCAAGAAGAATGGGATGTCACCCTGGGCTTTAATCTTATTTCTCTCTCACTGCAAAAATGACTCCTTCAACCCCCACCTGGCATCTGTTATGAGAAAGAATTCAGAACCAACTGTCCTTGGTGGTTAGCTGGCTTTGTTTTCAGACTGTCAGAGAAGAGGGTGATAAGTTAATGGTATTAAATGAAGAAACAAAGAGGGGGCACAGCACTTGCCTAGCCATTTCTGCAGAGAACATGCTTATCTTCCTATTTTGCTCTGGGTCAGGGGCCAGTGCTCCTCAGTTCACTCTGGAGGGCAGAGGAGGCAGAGCCCTCTTACTCTCTCTCATCAAGAGTTTAAGCCAGTGGCCAGTAGGCTTGGCATGGCTCTGTCTGGAGGCTAATGGACAGGGAGGAGGGTCAATGAGACTTGAATGATAAGGCTGATGTGATTTGCCCGTCATCTGAGTCATCAGAACACAGCCCAGAGCATCCTTTCAAGTCACCTGGCCGTCTCTGGCCTTTCCTGCCTCAACCCTCCTTCAGGCAGCTGCAGAAGGGCTGTTCCCTGCGGGTGACAGACCACTACCCTAAATCCAGACCCCTCACTGGTGAGAGTCTCAGCAGATGTGGAACGTTTTCTGAAGCTCTGGTGCTATTTGAGTCTAAGAGTCCAGAAGACCTAGGGAGAAGTTGGGATTTAGAAAGGAAGGAGGCTATGGCTCCTGGCATCTTGCTGTGTGGGAGACTTTTGTTATCAGTAACCTGATCCATACACATCTGACTCCCTGAGAGTTGAGGGGTGGGTAATTCAGTGCAGGGCTGGTGGGGAGAGCAGCTTTCAAGCATTAAAAGGAGCAATAATAGGTCTCTGGGAGTCAAGCTGGAGACTCCCACATCCATTACTATTAACTTTTCCTCATTCAGGCGAGGGTAAACCGAGACAGAGACCAGAAGACAAAAAGGATTGGGACAGAATTATCTGGGCCAGGGCGTGGACCATGGGCTTGTGAAGTCAGACCCCTTCCTCCCTCCTCTAGTGTAAGAGGGACCTGCAGAAACTCAAATATGAAAGGATAACCTAAAAGGCACCGTTTCCAACTCTCCTGCCCCCCTTCCAGGCACCTCTAGGTCTGTGGGACCTGGCACAGTTTTTCCTCCAAGACTGCCAGGACAGAGAAGACTCTGGAGCAGTGCCAAGCCGGCAGCCGCCGCAGTGAAGCAAGCGGTCATTCCAGAAAGCGACCAAGGCCAGCTCCATGCCTCCACAGCAGGGCAGAGGAACCTGATTGAAAGTCCCCCAACAGGGACACCGCTCTGTTGCTCCTCTGCTAGAGGGTCCCCAAGGCTATACCCTCTAGTAGTGGCCAAACCTGAGTGAGTGCTGCTACTGCTTTCAAGAGAGCTCTATGGCCACCCGGCCAGCTTCTGTCGCCTCAGCCAGTCATTCGAGCTCCAGGACACCTGTCATTGCTTCTTCAACCTTTCCAAGCCAGGAAGCGGGAGTTAGCCTCTAGGCCTGGATCCGGGAGCAGTAGCTCACAGCCGTCGCGCCGGGGGCCCGCCCCCTAGGGCGCGGGGAGGGGGCGGGGGGCTGCGCGGGGCGGGGCCGGGCGGCGCCCGGGGTCCCCTCCCCCGCCCCCCTGACGTCAGCCCCCGACAGCGGCGAGTTCCTCACTTGGCTCTCGCCTTCCGTCGGGGAAGCATGGGGCTGCCCAGGCTGGTCTGCGCCTTCTTGTTCGCTGCCTGCTGCTGCTGTCGCCGCGCCACTGGTGAGTTCTTTGTGTTGAGAGGGGTGTGGGGGACCCGACCCGCGTCCAGCAGGGCCCAGGCGGTGGGATTTGGGGGCATGTCTTCGACGGATTTGGAGTGTGTCGCCCAAGTGTACCGGAGATCAGAGCTGGTAGCAACACAAAGTCCGGGCTCTGCACTCCAGTGGGCGCTTCTTCTTGCCAGAGTCCCCGATTCCCAGGCGCTCCGCGTGCGTGCAACTTCTTTGCAGTGGGTTTGCAGCCTAGGTTTTAGAGTATTCTGGGAACGGACCCGGTCGGGTTGCCGCAGCAGCAAGCGGGAAGGGGTGGGGCCGAGCTTCTGCGGGACGCTGGGCCCGGCCTCCCGCAGGTGCTTGCTCTGGGTGCTGAGTGTTGGATGCTGTAGCCCAGGCAGAGAGGCGCGGCCAGGGCGCATCCCCAACCCGTGCATCCCTCGCCCGCCTGTTGCTAGAAAAGGCAGTTTCCCTTGCTAGAGGGGGCCGCCGACCCCTCCCCCTCCGCCTGGGCCTCACGCCAGTTTGGAGGTGAGCGAGGGAGGAGGGAAGAGGCAGCTCCTGCTGGGACTGGGCGTTGGCAAGGGCAGCCGGTGGTGTGGGTCTCCTCGCGCCTCCGGGTTTGACGGGATCACGGGTAAGACGATGGTGAAGTTCTACAATAGTAACAGCTTATGTGGTGGACTAGAGTCAGGTGGAGAGAGCCTGGCACCAAGGGGCTTTTCTTTAAGCCATCTAGTAGACAGGCGCTCCTGGGTCCGGGTTTCTCTTGCACAGCGCGCAGAGGTGTCAGTGTGTTATTTTTGGCTCTTTATCCCGTCCCAGCCACTGGTCAGGCTGGGGAAGGGGAGGGCTGGGCATTACCCACTTCACTGGCCTCTTTCCCAGTGCCAGCCAAGTCCCTGGGGTACTCCAGTCTAGTGCATCCCAGACTGACCTTATTTCTGGGGAAAGGGCTAACTAAACCCAGCTAGGCAACCATAGCACAGAAAACCCAGCCCCACTCTGGCCTGCTCTTCTGTCTCTTAGAAAACAGAGTCCAAGGTTCCTGCTCTTGGTAGAAGACTATTCCCCACCTTCCCTCCAGTCTGGAAGCCGCACAGTCCAGACATCCCAGTGTCCAGCCAGATTGTGTTTAGTGACATCACCTCTTCAAAGGGCTGGCAGCATGCTGACACCACTGACGTCACTCCTGCCCACTCTCTGGTTTTTGACCTAACCCCTGGGGGAGACTCTGACCCCTCTAGACTTGGATGGGGGTCTTCTGATTGTATTGCATTGTTTCTTGACATGCTGCTTTGAGAGCATAAATCGTAGCCGCTGGCTAGAGTTGACTCACTGTGTCTTCCAGAGGATTTGGGGGACAGAGGGTAGAACAGTGATGTCTTCCTAGAAGGGGGGGCACACAAAGGGGCCTGTGTGCCCCAGCCTGGCACATGCCTTGCATTCCCATAGTCTGAGCTCACCAGGACTAGAAAGGGGCCCAGGAGCAAAGGGGCCTTCATCTTGGCCCAGAGCCCATGTTCCTCTTATCTGTCTCTCCACCAGCTTCTTCTAAGATATACCTAGTCACTCTGTCTGTGGTCCACTCCATATTCTCCACCGGGAGGGATGTGGCCCAGGTTGGGGGTGTGGGCATGGTTAAGTTGGGGGTAAGGAGAGGAACGGCTGCAATGAGCCTACAGAATGGAGGGGACCCAGAGCGGCTGGAGCTGACAAAGTTGCCTGAGCGTGCCCCTCCCCTTCCCCAGGTGTGCCTGGAGAGGAAAAGCCACCCACACCCACCCCCGACCCTGTGGAGGTAGAAGTGGGCAGCACAGCCCTTCTGAACTGTGGCCCCTCACATTCCTCAGGCAACTTCAGCCAAGTGGAATGGTTTTTGGTGAGTGCCTGGACTTTGGAGGGCAGTAGTCTGGGAGAAGCAACTGTGTCTTGGGTAGGCAGCTCATCTCTCTGCTCCTTGCCCTCAGATTCACAAGGAGAGGCCGATACTCATTTTCCAAGTGTACCAGGGCAAGGGCCAGAGTGAACCTGGCGAATATGAACACCGCCTTAGCCTCCACGGCTCAGGGGCTACTCTGGCCCTGAGTCAAGTCACTCCCCATGATGAGCGGACATTCCTGTGTAAGAGCAAGCGGCCACGGCTCCCAGATCACTATGTCAAGCTTCAAGTCTACAGTGAGTGTGTCCCCTCATTTTTGCCTTCAGGGTAGTGTGGACCATGTAGTAAAGATGGGTTTCCATGTCTCTTGTTCATCCCTTCCACTGTAGAAGCTCCAGAGGAGCCAACCATCCAAGCCAATGCTGTGGGCATCCACGTGGACATGCAAGAGCTTAGGGAGGTGAGAGGCACTGGGTCAAGTGACAGTGGACAGGGGCTAAGCAGGGGCAGGGGGTTGTCAGAAGCAAGGAGACTCTTATCCTGTCTCCCTTAGGTTGCTACCTGTGTGGGGAGGAATGGCTACCCTATTCCTCAAGTCATCTGGTACAAGAATGGCCTGCCCTTGCAAGAGGAGGAGAACCGTGAGTAGCCCTTACTGAGAAGGTTCAGGAAGACCATCTAGAATGTTCTTTTAAAGCTTTTATTAAAGCAAACAAACGAACAACCATGACTGTAGGCTGGAGAACTTGGCTCTTGCAAGAGAACCTAGGTCAGTTTTCAACACCCACATGATGGCTCACAATTCCACTTCCAGGGGAACCTGATGCCTTTTTCTGACCTCCAAGGACAGAAGGCATGCATGTGGTGCATATACACACGCAGGCAAAACATTCATACCCGTTACAAAAAAAACTTAAATTTTTGGATTTTTAAAAAAATTTGGTTTTCCAGACAGGGTTTCTCTATGTAGCCCTGGCTGTTCTGGAACATGCCCAGGCTGGCCCTGAGCTCACAGAGATCCACCTGACTTTTTCTGGTCTAGGCTTCTCCCGGGAATAACTTCTGCTATCAACTGTTGTTTCCCTTTGTTCTTCTGTGTCTGTCACGTAAACAGATGTCTGCGGCAGTGTAGAGTTGTATGTGGTGTTTTGAGACAGGAACTCAAACCGCTCACTGACCTGTAACTGCTGATTCTCCGCTTGCCACTCAAGTGCTGGGATTCCATGAATGTGCCACTGTCCCTGGCACAAGCAAGGCTTGTGTTTTGACTGTTCTAACCAGGAGTGCTTTTTGCATATACACTAGTCTGGGGATGCTTGGCAGTGTCTGTGGGCATTAGTGGTTGTCACAAATAGGGAGGCTGCTATTGGCATCTGATACATAGAGGTTAGAATTACAGCTCAGCATCCTGCAAGGCACAGGATGAGCCCCACCACAAAGGATTAATTCTGCCCCCAAACATCAATAATGCTGAGGCAAGAAGCCCTGACCTTAGTGGTAATGCTGGGCACACATCCCTTTGGGTAACATTTCCGGGTCAGTCTGTTCAGACAGACTCACCTTGCTTTCTATCCTCATACTGTGTATGATGTGGCTGAGTCACCACTCTTTCGTTGGCATTTAAGGTCTCATTGTTTCATCACTTTGGGGCTCTTGTTTGGATTCTGGGGATTGAACCTAAAGCTATATACGCGTTAAGAACATGCTCAAACACTTAATTCCATTTGTCTGTCTCTGGGGTGTCCTGGCACTATCCTTATATATATACAAGGTGTAAATGCCTTCCTAGGGTAAATACCAAGCAATCAAAGTGCTGGGCTAAAGGGTCTCCAATTTGTGTTTGGCTATGGGCCTCTCCTTTAGGTACCTCCATGCTAAAACCCAGGGGACATCTTAGGGTGCTGACACCAGGCCTTCTTCCTCCTCCTGCCCAGGCGTTCACATCCAGTCCTCACAGATTGTGGAGTCCAGCGGCTTGTACACCTTGAAGAGTGTGCTAAATGCACGGCTAGTTAAGAAGGACAAAGATGCCCAGTTTTACTGTGAGCTCAACTACCGGCTACCCAGTGGGAACCGCATGAAGGAATCTAAGGAGGTCACTGTCCCTGTTTTCTGTGAGTGCCAACTCGCTCACTCCTGGATTTTGGGGGGCTGGGGGCGTGGCCAGGGTAGGAACTCCTGCTAGTGCCTCTGCAGCTACCTCTTGGACTGAAGGAGCCTTCCCCTTTGCCCAAACAGACCCTGCAGAAAAAGTGTGGATGGAGGTGGAGCCTGTAGGACTTCTGAAGGAAGGGGATCACGTGAAAATCAGGTGTCTGACGGACGGCAACCCTCAACCCCACTTCACTATCAACAAGAAGGTATAGAGCGCTCCACGCCGGGTACATCGAGGGGGGTTAAGGGTACTGGCAAAGAGGTGCAAACAGTAGCAGGAGGGCATCAGCTCACCCTCACCCCTGTGCGCTCCCCCAGAACCCCAGCACTGGGGAGATGGAAGAGGAGAGTACTGATGAAAATGGTCTCCTGTCCTTGGAGCCTGCCCAGAAGCACCACAGTGGGCTCTACCAATGTCAGAGCCTGGACTTGGAAACGACGACCACACAGTCAAGTGACCCCCTGGAGCTGCTGGTGAACTGTGAGGCCCTGGGATGATGTCCAGTCTGGGAAAAGAGGGAACTGGCTCTCCTTGTCCAGGCTGACATTGTTTGCTCTGCTTCCAGATGTATCTAAGGTCCGAGTGACTCCAACTGCCCCTGAAGTCCATGAAGGCGAAAGCCTCACACTGACCTGTGAGGCAGAGAGTAACCAGCACCTTGAGTTTGAGTGGCTGAGAGACAAGGTACCCAGACGCCATTGGGACTGGGAGAGATGAGAGCTTGCTCCATTTAGGACCCCCTGACCCACTTCTCACCCCTAGACAGGCCAGCTGCTGGGAAAGGGGCCCGTCCTCCAGCTAAACAGTGTGAAAAGGGAAGCAGGGGGAAGATATCTCTGCATGGCATCTGTTCCCAGCGTTCCTGGCTTGAATCGTACACAGCTGGTCAGCGTGGGCATTTTTGGTGAGGCCCTTTGTACAGTAACCAGGTCACCCCCGAGTTGTGTGCTTTTGAGCTGTGGGAGGCAAAAAAAAAAAAAAAAAAAAAAAGAAAGCCAGCTTGTACTATGGGAGCTGTGGTGGGGAGTGGGAGCTGGCTATTTGGGTCTAATCCTTCCCTGCCCCCAAGGGTCTCCGTGGATGGCATTAAAGGAGAGGAAGGTGTGGGTGCAAGAGAATGCAGTGCTGAATCTTTCTTGTGAGGCTTCAGGATATCCTCAGCCCAACATCTCCTGGAATGTCAATGGCTCGGTGAGCAGGCTCTCTTTACCTCCCATTCTCTTAATCCCTGTCTTGGCCTTGAGGCCATGGACGGAGATGCTCCCACTCTCTGAGCACCCATTTTCTTCTAGGCAACTGAATGGAAGCCAGATCCACAGACGGTGGTGAGCACCTTGAATGTCCTTGTGACCCCAGAGCTTCTGGAGACAGGTGCAGAATGTACAGCCTCCAACTCTGAGGGCTCTAATACCACCGTCATCATTCTGAAGCTGGGTGAGAGCTGGTTCCCTGCAGAGGATGGCAGGGGCATGCCCAGGCACGGGCATTAACGTGTGCTACTAACCCCCCTCCTTCTGCCTCCTAGTCACTTTAACCACCCTCACACCTGACTCCAGCCAAACCACTGGCTTCAGCACCCCCACAGTCAGTCCTCACACCAGAGCCAACAGCACCTCCACAGGTAAGCAAGGCCTGGTACAACAGGCCTGCACCATGGTGCCCATTCTCCAGTTGAGAAAGGTAACGGCCCATCTGTTCCCTTGGGCTAGGGTGGGGCAGCAACATTGATATGGCAGCCTGGGGCAGGGAATGACTAAGAAGTGTCTTTGTTTGACAGAGAAAAAGCTGCCACAGCGAGAGAGCAAAGGTGTGGTTATCGTGGCCGTGATAGTGTGTACTCTGGTGCTTGCCGTACTGGGTGCTGTTCTCTATTTCTTCTACAAGAAGGGCAAACTGCCGTGTGGGCGCTCAGGAAAACAAGAGATGTAAGCCAGGCTTTATGACCCTTGTTCCCTCCCCCATTTTTGGCTGCCTAGCTTGCTGCCTCATAAGAGACTTCTCCCCTGCCTATCCAGTGCCCACTTACCCTTTGAGAGCAGAAACTGGACCCGTTATTTACTGTCTACTACCCAACTGCCACCAACCACACCATCTCCTCCAATTCTCCCTTCCTGAGCTGGCCCCAAAGCACCAGAGTATCCATCCCAAAAGGCCCTCCCCCCCCTTGCCCCCAAGTTGCCAACCTCTCACCTCCCTCCTCCCAGCACGCTGCCCCCGACTCGTAAGAATGAATTTGTAGTTGACGTTAAGTCAGATAAGCTCCCAGAAGAGATGGCTCTCCTTCAGGGCAGCAACGGTGACAAGAGGGCTCCAGGAGACCAGGTAGGAGGCAGTTCCTGAGGCCAGGGCCTGATCCCCCTTTTCAAGAATTGGGGGGTAGTGGGCTATTGGTACTTGTTCCTGAACACTAACTCTTTCTGTCCTTCATCCTTGGTTGGAGATGGGAAGCAGGCCTATCTTACCTTAACATTACTGACAGATGGAACAATGAGGCAGTGGTAGAGGGACCCTAGAGAAAGACAACGCCCCACCCACCTTCTGCTAAAAGTAGAGACTTTAGTTGGGGGACTTTCTATCTTTTCCTGTTCCCTTCCCCCCATTTCTGCTGCTTGCCTTAAGGATGCTGCAATTCATCAGCGTTTGCTTCAGTCTCTCCTTTTGGGGCTCATGCTGCAAACCTTGCTGGCTTTCCCCTCCATTTTCTGGTTACTTCTCTCTACCCATTTTCAGGGAGAGAAATATATCGATCTGAGGCATTAGCTGACTCACCAATGTCTCCAGCTCCCTGCCTGCTCAGTCTTCACCCCCAAGCTGCAGCCTCCAGAGGGACAGCGGGGAAGATTCTCACTCAGCTGTCCTGCAGACCAGGTCCAGAGAGCGAAGAGCTGGGCCAACAGCCATCTGGAGGATCTCACTTGGCCACGAAGGCCTAGTTTCAGAGACCAAGTCCTCCTCTGTGTCCATGCTTATCCCAGGGGCCTGTCTCCCTCCTTACACAGCCAGTGGTGGTAAACCCTGCTTCTCAGAGCTGATGCTCTCCCCTCACAGGCTGGCTTCGTGTTAGCTGTATCCCATGATATGGGACCTAGGCACATGGTCAGGTCACATTCTTCTGTTCACATTGGTCTTTATCAGGACCTCACAGTCCAGGGGCGGCTGTAGCGCTGCTTTTTTCCTGCCTACAACTAATTCAGGGTCTCATCATTTGGAACATTTTTCCTTTGGGCAGACGTCAAGAACTGGTGTTAGTCCTTCAGACACATCACTGAGTAAGGAAGCTGGGCACTGTTCTGATTTTTTGTTGTTGTTGTTATTGTTTTGTGTGTGTGCTTTTTTTTTTAAAGGCTACTGAGCCCAAGCTTCCTGCATTATCTTAGTGAGTAATGGGAGATGCAAAGACAGGAGACAGGACAGAGAGGAGGTCTATACTGCTCATGGGGACTATGCTTATAGGCATGTTAGTACCAAATTTCTACATGCGAGCTTTGGGGCTCAGGTCCTAAGAAA